>NC_134109.1:15000-654375 GCF_040939455.1 Microcebus murinus
TTGATTATTTCTTCATTTTATTGCTTTGCTGTATTTCATTGATGTTCATTTAGGAAGGTCATATGCAAATGGCCCCTTGTGCTTGTCAAAAAAATCCAGCCTTTGTAGCAGTCTGGAGGGTCCCCTGGAGCTTCTCACTATGTCCGTGTTGCACTGGGGGAAGGAACTATCTCAGCAGTTCAGTCCATTTTGTCTTCTTCAAGGTCAGAAAGCCAGAGAACACTCAGGTGGAACCAGTGTCAACATAAAGACTGAATCCACCCTTTATGAGATCAGGTCTTTCATTGGGTATCTACCCTACTTGGTCGACCTACCATCAGGTGGCCAGTTAGCACCTGAAGGAGGTCTCTTAGAGGCAAGCACTGGTCTGCTGAACATTAGGCAGAGGGTTGAGCTTCGCTGCTTTGGAAGATGGGGAGCCCCACTGGGGTCACTCATATAGACAATCCATGGCATCTACCAGCTCAGCATTTCCATATGCTTGGTTATTGTGGTCCACCTGGTGGTGGGACACTCTGGAAAGTACCAAGATGCATACACACACCCTCCTAGTAATGAAACACAACTGTATATTCATGAATACCTTGTTCTCCAGAAAGAGACAGGTGCCTTCAGGTACAAACAAAACTGATATGTTTTCTTATCTTGGAAAGACACTACCAAATGCAATATGTAACAGAAAGAACATTAAGTTAGATACATTTCACAATGTCTAAAGGCTGAAGGTGTGCCAGATAATGGGTCACCCTTAAGGGACTTCACATGAGGAGGGCTCAATTTCTCATACAAGCTTTTCTCTAGGAACTGCGCCAGAAAATCACAGAGGACCTTGGAGCATCCTGATATCACCACCAGTGGTGAGGGCTGAGGTGCAGTATTATAACAGTAAGAAAAAAAACACTGTGAAATTTTAATACATTATGGATTTTAGTTTATAAAGTATTTATGATCCTGGTTGATATATAGATGACACAGTGTAACAGAATTACATCATATCCCCTCCTGCTAGTTTTGAGCGATCATGTCAACTTCTTGTTTCATGGGGAAGCCTGTTATGTTGAATATGCCTTTGGCTAATGATTCTCCATCCCCTCCATCTTTGTACACAAATTCACTTCTGCAGCATGAGTTATCAGGTGGTGGATTCCTCTCACTTCTGTCCATTGTTTCTCTCCTGTCCAGAAATTAAGATGTGAGTATGTCACAGCCCAAAGACTTTGAAGGATAAAACTCAACAAAGGAAGGCACCAGTCTTTAGCAGCCTACGCAGCCTGGGACCACAAATAAAGTCACCTTCACTTCCACTATCCTGCATCAGGACATGTCTGAGAGATTTTATTATCAACATTCCCTAGAGAATTATATTTAAAAGGTTCCAATCCCATCTCCCATCCAGATGTAACCTACCCATTTGTTCTTCATAGAGCAACTGAAAGAGTTGAATACATTACACATTTTCTGGTCTCACAAGTTTAATTGTCCATTTAATATGAGCTAATTTGTGGTCTCAATCAAATATGCAAACTACTTTCACTCGTATAAGTAGCATCCTCAATATCAAATATAATCAATAATTTTCATGTCTCATTCTATATGGGCTCTTTATAGCTTCAGTTCTCACTGGCCAATTTCAATGTGTGGAATTTACTTGTTCATTTTTTATGGCATCTATATTTTCATCTTTCTTATGTTCTCTTTAGGTTTTTTCTACATCTGACTGTTATTTAACTGTAATTTATTGGAGCTTAATGAAATTAAGTAACCTGTCAATATTCTAGCGTAAATAGCATTGCAAAGTCCGAATGTACCGTGTTTTAGTTTGTATTAGTCTATTTTGTGATTTTGCTATAGAAGCTCTGAGACAGAATAATTTTCAATGAACAGAAATGTATGGGCTTAGAGTTCTGGAGGTTGGGAAGTTCAAGGTCAAGGCACAGGTGTCTCTTGAGGGCCTTCCTACTGCAGCACCACAGGGTGGAATGCAGAGGCTGGGGGAAGGCATAAGAGACAGAACAATGGTGTAACAATAGCGTCAATACCATCCATGATGGCTGGTCCCTCCTGGCCCAATAACCTCTTAAATGCCCCACCTTTTCCTGTGTTACTATGACAATCACATTTCAGCATAAGATTTGGAGGTGACAAGCATTCCAGTCACAGCAAGAATCAAATGCATTGATATTTAAAGTGAACCAACAGTTCCAGGCAAGGTGAAAAAAGATGAGATCTACTTTACCATCTTTCTGCCATTATTTGTCCATCTGTGAAAGTGTAGATACAATTGTAATTTGGTTTAAGTATGCTTTGTTATTACATTATGATCTCTGAGGGCATTTTCTTTTCGTTTGGTATCATGTCTTTGAGTACAGGCCTCCACTTTATAATACCAAGTTCTTTAGGAAGTAGGACTGACTCTGAAAGTTCCTTATCTTTTTTTCTGTTTTGGACAGCGTTTCTCACAGATGTGTCTCACAGAGGTGGGAAACGATCTTTGTTTCCAAAGCATCCAATTTTTATTTACTACTTCAAGAGCATATCTTCAGTCCATACACATGTGTGCCCTGGTGTTGAGATAGCTCACAAGCAATAAACTCTACCATCAGGTCTCTGTTCACTGTAGGTATAAAACTGTTTTAAAGGAGAGTTTAAATTAGTACAACCTCCCCGATGACATTTGGTTTCAGTTTTTTCTCCAAGTCAATAAGTTTATTATTTTTTAAATTTTCCTTATGCATTTTTTCTGAGACAAGATCATTCTCTGTTGCTCAGGCTAGAGTGCAGTGGCATTGTCATACTTCACTGAAACCTCAAGCTCCTCAGCTCAAGAGATCCTCCTGCCTCAGCTTCCCAGGTAGCTAGGACTACAGGCATGCACTGCCACACACAAAATAATTGTTTTATTTTCTTATAGAGATAGGATCTTGCTATGTTGTCCAGGTAGGACTCAAACTCCTGGCCTCAAGCACCTCCCAACTCTGCCTCCCACACTTCTAGAATTATGAGCATGAACCACCATGCATGGCCACCTTATTATTATTATTTAAATTTATTTCAAGGAAATATGAGAATACAAACATTTTGGTTGCATTTTATAACTTTGCCTCTCCCTAGCAGGGATTAGAGGTATGCCCTTCCCCTCCACAATGTTCACCACATCACTCAGATGTGGGTCTATCCCCCCAGCCCCTGAATCCGTGGTAATCACCACCACCATTTGTGCACCATAGTGTTAATCAGTCAGTACCAATTTGATGGTGAGTACATATGGAGCTTATTCTTCTGATTCTGTGTCAACTCACTTTGGATAATGGGCTTAAGCTCAATCCAGGATAATATGAACAGTGATAGCTCATTGTCATTTCTTAGTATTGAGTAATATTCCATTGTAAACATATACCAAATTTTAATAATCCACTCATGAATTGACAATTACTTGAGTTGTTTCAATGTACTTGCAATAGTGAATTGTGCTGCCATAAACATTTGGGTGCAGATGTCTTTATCATAGAATGTCTTATGGTCTTTTGGGTAGATGGCTAATAATGCTATTGCTGGATCGAATGGTATTTCTATTTTTAGCTCTTTGAGATATCTACAAATTCCTTTCCACAAAGGTTGCCCTAATTTGCAGTCCCACCAGCAGTGTAAGAGTGTTGCTGTCTCTCCACATCCTCACCAGCATTTGTTGTTTTGAAATCTTTTGATAGAGGCCAATCTCATTGCCATTAGGTTATATCTCATTGTGGTTTTGATTTGCATTTCTCTAATGATTAGAGATGTTGAGCATTTTTTTATATGTTTGCTGGCCATTACTCTGTCTTCTTTGGAAAAGTTTCTGTTCATTTCCGTTGCCCATTTCTCGATGGGGTTGTTTGATTTTTTCTTGCTAATTCTTTTGAGTTCTAGACAGATTCTTCTTATCAGACCTTTATCAGAAGTGTAGAGAGCAGATATTTTCTCCCATTCTGTAGATTGTCTATTTGCTCTAATGATAGTTTCCTTGGCTATTCATAGCTTTTTAATGTCATCAGATCCCTTTTGTGCATTTTTGTTGCTGTGGTGATTGATTTGGGGATCTTCTTCAAGAATTCTTTGCCTAGGCTGATGTCTGAATGGGTCTTCCCAACATCTTCTTCTAGGATTCTTAAGGTTTCATGACTTACATTTAAGTCTGTTATTCATCATGAGTGGATTTTTGTGAGAGGTGAGACATAGTGATCCAGATTCATTCTTCTGCATGTAGCTATCCAGTTTTCTCAGTACCATTTATTGAAAAGAGATTATTTTCCCCAATGTATATTTTTGTATGCTTTATCAAAGATTAGGTTACCATATGTAGATAGTTTCATCTCTGGAATCTCAGTCCTCTGTTCTTGTGCCAGTGCCAGGCTTATTTAATCATTATTGATTTATAGTATAGCTTAGAGTCAGGAAGACTGATGCCTCCCAGTTTCTTCATTTTACTTAAGATTGCTTTGGCTATATCATGTCTTTTCTGGTTCCATACAAAGTGAAGAATTATTTTTCCTAGATCTGTCAAGAATGATGATGGTACTTTTTTTTAAATTTCAGAATATAATGGGGGTACAATCATTAAGGTTACATACATTTCCCTGTCTCCACTCCCCACTTAAGGCAGAGCTTCAAGCGTGTCTATCCCCCAGATGGTGTGCATTACACTCACTATGTATGTATATACCCATGACCTCCTTCCCCCTCCCACCTGCCCCATACCTGACAAATGTTTGTTTTTCTTTTATCCTTAACATTTAGGTTACATTTTATATCTTTGCCTCTCCCTAGTAAGGGTTAGATGTATGCCATTCCTCTCCACAATGTTCATCACATCACTCAGATGTGGGACTATCCTTCCAGCCCCCGAATCCCTGGTGAACACCACCACCCTTTGAGCAACATAGTGTTAATCAGCCAGTACCAATTTGATGGAGAGTATATATGGAGCCCTCTGATCTTGTGTCACCTCACTTTGGATAATGGGCTTAAGCTCCATCCAGGAT
Organism: Microcebus murinus; assembly: GCF_040939455.1. Taxonomy (NCBI): domain Eukaryota; kingdom Metazoa; phylum Chordata; class Mammalia; order Primates; family Cheirogaleidae; genus Microcebus; species Microcebus murinus. The sequence continues at coordinate 20,019 of NC_134109.1, forward strand.
AAGATAAGCAGTGCTACCTTGCTGTCGTTTCTTAGCATTGAGTAATATTCCATTGAAAACACATACCAAATTTTAATAATCTACTCATGAATTGATGGACACTTGGGTTGTTTCCACCTCCTTGCTATAGTGAATTGCGCTGCCATAAACATTTGGGTGCAGATGTCTTTATCATAGAATGTCTTAGGGTCTTTTGGGTAGATGCTTAATAATGCTATTGATGGGTTGAATGGTATTTCTATTGTTAGCTCTTTGAGATATCTCCAAATTCTTTTCCACAAAGGTTGTCCTAATTTTCAGTCCCACCGGTAGTGTAAGAGTGTTCCTGTCTCACCACATCCTCACCAGCATTTGTTGTTTTGGGATTTCTTGATACAGGCCATTCTCACTGGGGTTAGGTGATATCTCATTGTGATTTTGATTTGCATTTCTCTAATGATAAGCGATGTTGAGCATTTTTTAGTGTTTGTTGGCCATTGTTAGTCTTCCTGACTTCAAGCTGTACTATAAAGCAATAATAATTAAATCAGCCTGGTATTGGCACAAGAACAGAAGTATCGATATTTGGAATAGGGCTGAGATTCCAGAGATGAAACCATCTGCATACAGTAACCTAATCTTTGGTAAAGCAGACAAAAATATACAATGCAGAAAAGAATCTCTCTTCAGTAAATCGTGCTGGGAAAACTGGATAGCTACATGCAGAAGAATCCGTACCTCTCACCTCTTACAAAAATCCACTCAAGATGGATAACAGATTTAAGCCTAAGTCATGAAACCTTAAGAATCCTAGAAGAAGATGTTGGAAAAACCCTCTCAGACATTGGTCTAAGCAAAGAATTCTTGAAGAAGATCCCCAAAGAAATCACTGCAGCAACAAAAATAAATAAATGGGACCTGATAAAATTAAAAAGCTTCTGCACAGCCAAGGAAACTATCATTAGAGCAAATAGACAACGTACAAATGGGAGAAAATATTTGTTCTCTACACTTCCAATAAAGGTCTGATAACAAGAATCTATCTAGAGCTCAAAAGAATTAACAAGAAATAATGAAACAACCCCATTGAGAAATGGGATACAGAAATGAACAGAAACTTTTGATGATGGTACTTTGATGTGGATTGCATTTATTCTGTAGATCACTTTAAATAATATTGACATTTTAATGGCATTGATTCTACCAATCCATGAACAAGGTAGATTTTTCCATTTGTTTACATCTTCTACATTTTTTTTGTCTTTCATAGTTCTCTATAGTTCTCTCTTTCGTATCTTTCATTAAATCTATTCCTAGATATTTAATTGTCACTGGGGCTCTAGTAAGAGGTATTGCATTTTTTTATTTGAGTTTCAGCTTGACTGTTATTGGCATATATGAATGCCTCTGATTTGTGTATATTGATTTTGTAACCTGAGACTTTACCGAATTCATTTATTAACTCTAAGAGTCTCATTGATGAATCCATGGGGTTTCCTAGATATAATGTGATATCATTGGTAAAGAGCGAGAGTTTGATCTCACCTGCCCCCCACTTGGATGCCCTTAATATCCCTCTCTTGCTTGATTGCTATAGCTAGGACTTCGAGCTCTATGCTGAATAGAAGAGGAGATAGTGAGCATCTTGTCTAGTTACAGTCCAAAGTGGGAATGGTTTCTATGTTTCCCCATTCAGTATGATATTGGCTGTGGGTTTGTCATAAATGGACTTGATAATTTTAAGGTATGAGCCGCCTATGCCTATTTGGTTAAGAGTTTTTATCATAAAGGTGTGTTGGACTTTTCCAAATGCTTTTTCTGCATCTATTGAAAGAATCATATGGTCTTTTTTCTTGTTTTTTCTTATTTGTTTCCTTCTTTTTTTATTTCAGCATATTATAGGAGTACAAATTTTAAGGTTTCAAATAATGCCCTTTCCCCCCTCTCCCCTACAAGTCTGAGTTTCCAGCGTGACCATCCCCCAGATGGGAAACATCTCACTCATTATGTGTATATACACCCGCCCCCTCCACCTCCGACCTGCCCAATACCCTCTTACTGTAGTACTTATGTGTCCATTTAGGTGCTGCTCAGTTAATACCAGTTTGCTGTTGAGTATATGTGGTGCTTGTTTTTCCATTCTTGGGATGTTCACTTAGTAGTATGGGTTCCAGCTCTAACCAGGAAAATACAAGATGTGCTATATCACCGTTGTTTCTTAGAGCTGAATAGTACTCCATGGTATACATATACCACATTTTATTAATGCCCTCTTGGTTTGATAGGCACTTGGGCTGTTTCCATAGCCTTGAAATTATGAATTGTGCTGCTATAAACATTCGAGTGCAGCTGTATTTTTTGTAGAGTGTCATTGGATCTTTCGGGTAGATGCCCAGTAATAGGATTGCTGGATCAAATGGAAGATCCACTTGTATCGCTTTAAGATATCTCCATATTGCTTTCCAAAGAGGTTGAACTAGTTTGCAGTCCCACCAGGAGTGTAGGAGTGTTCCTACCTCTCCGAATCCATGCCAGCATTTATTGTTTGGGGACTTTTTGATAAAGGCCATTCTCACTGGAGTTAAGTGATATCTCATTGTAGTTTTGATTTGCATTTCCCTGATGATTAGAGATATTGAGCATTTTTTCATGTCTTTGTTGGCCATTCTTCTGTCTTCTTTAGAAAAGTTTCTGTTCAAGTACTTTGCCCATTTTTTAATAGGGTTATTTGATTTTTTCTTGCTGATTTTCGTGAGTTCTAAGTATATTCTAGTTATCAGCCCTTTATTGGATACGTAGGATGCAAAAATTTTCTCCCATTCTGTAGGTTGTCTGTTTACTTTCATGACTATTTCTTTGGCTGTGCAGAAGCTTTGTAGTTTGATTATGTCCTATTTATTTATTTTTGTTGCTGCTTTGAATGCCTTTGGGGACTTCTTCATAAACTCTTTGCCTAGGCCTATGTCTAGGAGAGTGTTTCCAACATTTTCCTCTAGAATTCTAATAGTTTCATACCTTAGTTTTAAATCTGTTATCCAGCGTGAGTTGATTTTTGTGAGAGGTGAAAGGTGTGGGTCCTGCTTTAGCCTTCAACAGGTGGCTATCCAGTTTTCCCAGCACCATTTAATGAAAAGGGATTCTTTCCCAAGCATATGTTTTTGTCTGCTTTGTCAAAGATTAGATGGCTATGTGAGGATGGTTTTATATCAGGATTCTCAGAACTGTTCCACTGGTCAATATTCCTATTTTTGTGCCAATGCCAGATTGTTTTGATTACTACAGCTTTGTAGTATAGTTTGATATCTGGCATATTAATACCTCCCATTTTGTTTTTGTTGCCTAGAATTGCTCTTGATATTCAGGGTCTTCTTTGGTTCCATACATAGCGTAAAATTATTTTTTCTATATCTGTGAAGAATGCTGATGGGATTTTAATAGGTATTGCATTGAATCTGTAGATCAGTTTGGGTAGTATAGACATTTTAATGATGTTGAATCTGCCGATCCATGAGCATGGAATGGATTTCCATCTGTTTACATCCTCTGCTATTTCCTTCCTCAGTGTTTCATAGTTCTCCCTGTAGAGGTCTTTTACCTCCTTGGTTAAGTATACTCCTAGGTACTTTAATTTCTTTATTGCTATTGTGAAGGGTATTGAGTCTTTAATTTGGTTCTCAATGTGATTGTTGTTGGCGTATATGAATGCCTCTGATTTCTGTGTATTGATTTTGTATCCTGAGACTTTACTAAATTCATTGATCAGTTTGAGGAGTTTCTTGGTTGAATCTTTGGGGTTTTCTAGATATAATATCATATCATTAGCAAACAGTGAAAGTTTGATCTCTTCTGCCCCTATTTGGATACCTTTAATTCCACTTTCCTGTCTGTTTGCTATAGCCAGGACTTCCAGCACTATGTTGAATAGAAGTGGAGACAGTGGGCAGGCTTATCTGGTTCCAGTTCTAAGTGGAAATGCTTTCAGTTTTTTCCCATTCAGTATGATGTTGGCTATGGGTCTGTCATATATGGCTTGTATCATTTTTAGGTATGTCCCTTCTCTGCCTATTTTCTTAAGTGTTCGTATCAGGAAAGGGTGTTGAATTTTGTCAAAAGCTTTTTCTGCATCTATTGAAAGAATCATGTGGGCTTTGTTTTTGCTTCTGTTTATGTGGTGAATTGCATTCATAGATTTACGTATGTTGAACCATCCTTGCATCCCTGGGATGAAGGCCACTTGGTCGTGGTGGATTATTTTTTTTTGATAAGTGTCTGGATTCGGTTAGCTAAGATTTTGTTGAAAATTTTTGCATCTATATTCATTAGGGATATTGGTCTGTAGTTTTCTTTTTTTGTTGCATCCTTTCCTGGTTTTGGTATCAGAGTAATATTCGCTTCATAAAAGGTGTCGGGGAGGTTTCCATTCTTCTCGATGTTGTGGAATAGTTTCTGCAAGATAGGTACTATTTCTTCTTTGTAAGTATGGTAAAATTCAAGTGTGAAGCCATCTGGACCGGGACTTTTCTTTTTAGGGAGATTTTTAATTGCTGTTTCTATTTCAGCTGTTGAGATTGGTCTGTTCAGGGAATCTATTTCTTCCTGGTTGAGCCTAGGGAGGCTGTGTGTTTCTAGAAATTTTTCCATTTCCTCCACATTTTCCAGTTTGTGTGCATAAAGATTTTTGTAGTATTCATAAATTGTATCTTGTATCTCTTTGGGATCAGTTGTGATATCTCCTTTTTTATTCCTGATGGAGCTTATTAGAGATTTCTCTTTTCTGCTTTTCGTTAGCTTAGCCAATGGTGTGTCAATTTTGTTTATTTTTTGAAGGAACCAACTTTTTGTTTTATTAATCTCCTGAATAGCTTCCCTGTTTTCAATTTCGTTTAGTTCTGATTTGATCTTGTTGGTTTCACTTCTTCTGCTGGGTTTGGGGTTGTTCTGTTCTTCTTTTTCCAGCTCTTTGAGTCATTTCATTAGATTTTCTATTTGTGATCTTCTTGTCTTTTGGTTATAGGCATTTATGGAGATAAACTTTCCTCTCAGAACTGCTTTAGCTGTGTCCTAGAGGAGTTGATAACTTGTCTCTCCATTGTCATTTTCTTCATAGAATTTTTTAATTTCCATCTTGATTTCTTCATTTATGAAGTAATCATTTAGTAGGAGGTTGTGTTATTTCCACGTTTTTGTGTAGAAATGTGAGTTTCTGTTAGGTTTGATTTCTAGTTTTATTCCACTGTGATCTGAGAAGGTACATGGTATGATTTCTAGTTTTTTAAATTTCTTGAGGTTTACTTTGTGTCCTAGGATATGGTCACTGTTAGAGAATGTCCCGTGAGCTGATGAGAAGAACGTATATTCAGTGGATTTTGGGTAGAATGTTCTGTAAATGTCAGTCAGACCCAATTGTTCTAGAGTTTTGTTTAAGTCCATTATTTATTTATTAATTTTCTGTTTGGAGGATCTGTCTCGTGCCGTCAGTGGGGTGTTGAAATCTCCAGTGATTATGGAGTTGCTATTAATCCTTTTGCTTAGCTCCACTAAGGTTTGCTTTATGAATCTGTGTGCTCCTAAGTTGAGTGCATATATATTTAAAATTGTTATCTCTTCTTGTTGAACTGACCCTTCACCATTATATAATGACCTTCTTTGTCTTTCACTACTTTTGTTGCTTTAAAAACTAAATCATCTGAAATTAGAACTGCCACACCAGCCTTCTTTTGGCTTCTATTTGCTTGGAATATTGATCTCCACCCTTTTATTTTTAGTCTATATGCATCCTTGCAGCCTAGATGTGTTTCCTGAAGACAGCATATACTTGGCCTTTATTTTCTTATCCTTTCAGCCAGCCTATGTCTCTTGAGTGGAGAATTTAAGCCATTCACATTTATTGAGAGAACTGATAGGTAAGGTTGATTACTGTTCATTCTGTTGGGTTGGATGTTGTTGCTATGATGTCTGTCTTGAGCCATTGTAATAACTGGCCTTTAATATCTTTGGATTTTGGTTGTTTTTATATTCATAGGTTATTATTATGATGTTCCGTGCTTAACGCTGTTTTAAGTACTTCTTGTAGGGCTGGTCTTGTCTTGGTGAATTCTCTGTGCCTTTGCTTGTGTGAGAATGTCTTTATTTCTCCTTCATATATGAAGCTTAGTTTTACAGGGAATAATATTCTGGGCTGGGCATTGTTTTGTTTCAGAAGAGTGAGAATGGGGCCCCAGTCTCTCCTTGCTTGTAAAATCTCATTAGAGAAGTCTGATGTTATTCGAATTGGCTTTCCCTTGTATGTTACTTGCTTCTTTTGTCTTACAGCTCTTAGAAGGGTCTCTTTAGTTGTTACTTTGGTCAGTCTGATGACTGCATGTTGTGATGTCTTCCTGTTTGCATTGAATCTCCCAGGGGTCCTCTGAGCTTCTTGAACTTGTATATCAAGATTTTGAGCAAGGCCTGGGAAAATTTCCTCTATTATATCTTCAAACAGCTTGTCCAACCCTTGAGTGTTGTCTTCTTCCCCTTCTGGTAACCCTATGACCCTCACGTTAGGTTTCTTCACATAATCCCATAGCTCTTGTAGGCTTTGTTCTTTTCTCTTGTTTCTATGCTCTATTTCTGTGAATGACTTATTTAATTGGAGGGTGTTATCTTCAAGCTCTGAGATTCTTTCTTCTGTTTGATCTACCCTGTTCTTGAGACTTTCCACTGTATTTTGTAGTTCTTTGAATTGATTCTTCATTTCTAGGAGTTCGGTTAAACTTTTCTTCATTGTGTCCATTTCTTTTTCCAGATCCTGGAGGCATTTTGTGGTTTCTTTGTGTTGGTTATTGAGTTGTTGTTGCAGCTGGGTGAGTGTTCTTATGATCCACAGATGAAATTTCTCTTTTGTCATTTTGGTTGCCTGATTTTTGTTGGTGCCCGTTTCTAGGGTGCTGGGGCTCCTCTTTGGGGGAGAGTTTTCTGTTTGGTTCTTCATATTTCCTGAGTTCCTTCGCTGATTTCTTCCCATATCGATCAGTTGTTGTTTCTTTTCTTTAGGTTTTTGTTTGGGTATTCACATGCCTTGTTTAGTTTCTGAGCCGGAATGTGGTGTCTGTGGGTGTGATTCGTCCACTCCCTGTCCTGATAAGGGTGTGCATGATGCTCTCCCTGTCAGTAGGTGGCGCTTGTTTTTAGGAACAGGCTACGCTGTTGTTTTTATGCCCTGTTATCAGCTCTTGTTCCTGTAGAGAGAACTCTAGTGCCTCAGGTGGTGGGTGGGGCCCTGGGACTTCCAGGTGTGTCCTTTTCTCCCCTTCAGTGAGGGCTAGTCTAGGAGAGAGTCTGGGCAGAGCAGGGTTTGGTAAGCCTGACCTCAGGCAACACCAATGTCATTAGCAGGGGTCAAAGTTCTGTTCTCTGCTTCCAGGCAAAGCTTTCAGGTCAGGGCTGGAATGGCCTGGCTCAGTCAGAGAGTCTGCGTGTGGGGATGGGGCTGTCTGAGACTCACAGTCTGGAGTGGGCCTGGCTTCTTTCCACCATCCCCAGCTCCGCAGCTACTGCTGGGCCTCTGCCCGCAGGCCAGACCACACACCACCACTCCTCCCCTGGCTGTGCTACCTGCGGGGAGGTTCCCTACACAGGAACGCCACCTGGGCTGGGTGCAGGGCCTCCCTTTGGGGGGAGGGTTGCCCTCTAGGATGCTGATCTGCCCCTGAAGGCACACACACCGCAGTAGGCTGTTCACAAATATCCCTTCTGTGCCCCAGGCAATGAGAGGCCTCGGTGCATGGGATGTGGTCTGCAGGTCTGACCTCTGGATCCCAGAGTTCCAACTATATCCCCACCAGGGAGAGCAGTGCCAGTCCCAATTCACCCACAGGGAGCCCAAGTTGCGTCTATGTCTCTCAACCTTAGAGTCTGCCCGTTCTCCTGGGATCACCATGCCAGCAGCACCTGGGAGGGCTGGCAGGTAGGGAGCTCATAGTCTGAGTTCCCCTTAGCCAGCTGTAGGGCCCCCAAAGGGAAGGTCTCGTTCCCTGTAGGTTCCTCTGGCTGGTTGCTATATTGTCTCTCTGTCTCTCTGGGCAGCCGCGGGTAGGGTCGAGGGAGAGGAGGAGGAGGCAATATGGCGTCTGCCGCTTGGCTCGGGTCTGTGCACACGTAGGTGCCCCGAGGGAGTTGGGAGCCTGGTGCCACGTCCGCCACTGGCTTACCGCTCACTGGCAGCGGCTGTCGCTGGGCTGGTGTCCGCAGGTCTCTCCACTCGCTGGGGAGCCCACCAGCAGTCGGGGATGCAGGGGAGGGGAAAAGGCCGATTCTTCCCGCTGGTCTCCGGGCTGCTCCGGTGGTCCCAGCTTCCAGTTCTCCTCCGTGACCTCCTCCTGTGGAGTCTCCCATGGTCTCAGGTACTCCTCCTTCCGACCCTCATCCAATGTAGGCTCGTCTTCTTGCTTCTTTCTTCTGATTTCTGCTAGAATCTATCTTTTCTGCAGAGACACTCTGTCTGGCGGTGTTTCTCATCTGCCATCTTTTTTCGGCCTCCTTGGATGTGTTTCTTGAAGTCAGCAGATGCTTGGCCTGTGTTTTCTTTTTTTTCTTTTTTTTTCTGTTTTAATTTAACTTTTAGTAAACATTTCATACTTACTTAAAAATGTTTGCTTTAAATATTGTTTTTTTTTATTTCGGCATATTATGGGGGTACAGATTTTAAGGTTTCAATAAATGCCCATTTCCCCTCTCCCCCCAAAAGACTGAGTCTCCATCATGACCATCCCCTAGATGGTGCACATCTCACTCATTATGTATGTATATACCCGCCCCCCTCCCCCTCTCCCACCTGCCCAATACCCTATTACTGTAGTACCTATGTGTCCACTTATGTGATACTCAGTTAATACCAGTTTGCTGGAGAATATATCTGGTGCTTGTTTCTCCATTCTTGGGATACTTCACTTAGTAGTATGGGTTCCAGCTCTAACCAGGAAAATATAAGATGTGCTATGTCACCATTGATTCTTAGAGCTGAATAGTACTCCATGGTATACATATACCACATTTTATTAATCCATTCTTGGATTGATGGGCACTTGGGCTGTTTCCACAGCCTTGCAATTATGAATTGGGCTGCTATAAACATTCGAGTGCAGGTGTCTTTTTTGTAGAGTGTCATTGGATCATTTCGGTAGATGCCCAGCAATGGGATTGCTGGATCAAATGGTAGATTCACCTGTATTGCTTTAAGGTATCTCCATATTGCTTTCCACAGAGGTTGAACGAGTTTGCAGTCCCACCAGCAGTGTAGGAGTGTTCCTCTCTCTCTGCAACCATGCCAGCATTTATTGTTTGGAGATTTTTTGATAAAGGTCATTCTCACTGGGGTTAAGTGATATCTCATTGTGGTTTTGATTTGCATTTCCCTGATGATTAGAGATGTTGAGCATTTCTTCATATGTTTGTTGGCCATTCTTCTGTCTTCTTTAGAAAAATTTCTGTTCAAGTCCTTTGCCCACTTTTTAATGGGGTTATTTGATTTTTTCTTCCTAATTTTCGTGAGTTCTAAGTATATTCTAGTTATCAGTCCCTTATCGGATGCATAGGATGCAAAAATTTCCTCCCATTCTGTAGGTTGTCTGTTTACTTTCATGACTATTTCTTTGGCTGTGCAGAAGCTTTGTAGTTTGATCATATCCCATTTATTTATTTTTGTTGCTGCTGTGATTGCCTTTGGGGACTTCTTCATAAACTCTTTGCCCAGGCCAATGTCTAGAAGAGTGTTTCCAACATTTTCCTCTAGAGTTCTGATAGTTTCATATCTTAGGTTTAAGTCTGTTATCCAGCGTGAGTTGGTTTTTGTGAGAGGTGAAAGGTGTGGGTCCTGTTTTAGCCTTCTACAGGTGGCTATCCAGTTTTCCCAGCACCATTTATGATGGGTTTTTAATTGGTATTGCATTGAATCTGTAGATCAGTTTGGGTAGTATAGACATTTTGATGATATTGAGTCTGCTAATCCACGAGCATGGTATGGATTTCCATCTGTTTACATCCTCTGCTATTTCCTTCCTCAGTGTTTCATAGTTCTCCCTGTAGAGGTCTTTTATGTCCTTGGTTAAGTATATTCCTAGGTACTTTAATTTCTTTGTTGCTATTGTGAAAGGAATCGAGTCTTTGTTTTGGTTCTCAATTAGATTGTTGTTGGCGTATATGAATGCCTCTGATTTCTGTGTATTGATTTTGTATCCTGAGACTTTACTAAATTCATTGATCAGTTCCAGGAGTTTCTTGGTTGAATCCTTGGGGTTTTCTAGATACAATATCATATCATTAGCAAACAGTGAAAGTTTGATCTCTTCTGCCCCTATTTGGATACCTTTGATTCCATTTTCCCGTCTGATTGCTGTAGCCAAGACTTCCAGCACTATGTTGAATAGAAGTGGAGATAGTGGGCAGCCTTGTCTGGTTCCAGTTCTAAGTGGGAATGATTTCAATTTTTCCCCATTCAGTATGATGTTGGCTATGGGTCTGTCATATATGGCTTGTATCATTTTTAGGTATGTCCCTTCTCTGCCTATTTTCTTAAGTGTTCATATCAGGAAAGGGTGTTGAATTTTGTCAAAAGCTTTTTCTGCATCTATTGAAAGAATCATGTGGGCTTTGTTTTTGCTTCTGTTTATGTGGTGAATTGCATTTATAGATTTACATATGTTGAACCATCCCTGCATCCCTGGGATGAAGGCCACTTGGTCGTGGTGGATTATTTTTTTGATAAGTGTCTGGATTCGGTTAGCTAAGATTTTGTTGAAAATTTTTCCATCTATATTCATTAGGGATATTGGTCTGTAGTTTTTTTTGTTGCATCCTTTCCTGGTTTTGGTATCAGAGTAATATTCGCTTCATAAAAGGTGTCGGGGAGGTTTCCGTTCTTCTCGATGTTGTGGAATAGTTTCTGCAAGATAGGCACTAGTTCTTCTTTGTAAGTATGGTAAAATTCAGGTGTGAAGCCATCTGGACCGGGACTTTTCTTTTTAGGGAGATTTTTAATTGCTGTTTCTATTTCAGCTGTTGAGATTGGTCTGTTCAGGGAATCTATTTCTTCCTGGTTGAGCCTAGGGAGGCTGTGTGTTTCTAGAAATTTGTCCATTTCCTCCACATTTTCCAGTTTGTGTGCATAAAGATTTTTGTAGTATTCATAAATTGTATCTTGTATCTCTTTGGGATCAGTTGTGATATCTCCTTTTTTATTCCTGATGGAGCTTATTAGAGATTTCTCTTTTCTGCTTTTCGTTAGCTTAGCCAATGGTGTGTCAATTTTGTTTATTTTTTGAAGGAACCAACTTTTTGTTTTATTAATCTCCTGAATAGCTTCCCTGTTTTCAATTTCGTTTAGTTCTGATTTGATCTTGTTGGTTTCACTTCTTCTGCTGGGTTTGGGGTTGGTCTGTTCTTCTTTTTCCAGCCCTTTGAGTCATTTCATTAGATTTTCTATTTGTGATCTTCTTGTCTTTTGGTTATAGGCATTTATGGAGATAAACTTTCCTCTCAGAACTGCTTTTGCTGTGTCCCAGAGGAGTTGATAACTCTCCATTGTCGTTTTCTTCATAGAATTTTTTATTTCCGTCTTGATTTCTTCATTTATGAAGTAATCATTTAGTAGGAGGTTGTTTAATTTCCTTTTTTGTGTAGAAATGTGAGTTTCTGTTAGGGTAGATTTCTAGTTTTATTCCACTGTGATCTGAGAAGGTACATGGTATGATTTCTAGTTTTTTAAATTTCTTGAGATTTTCTTTGTGTCCTACGATATGATCAATCTTAGAGAATGTCCCGTGAGCTGATGAGAAGAACGTATATTCAGTGGATTTTGGGTAGAATGTTCTGTAAATGTCAGTGAGACCCATTTGTTCTAGAATTTTGTTTAAGTCCATTATTTATTTATTAATTTTCTGTTTGGAGGATCTGTCTCGTGCCGTCAGTGGGGTGTTGAAATCTCCGGCGATTATGGCGTTGCTATTAATCCATTTGCTTAGCTCCAGTAAGGTTTGCTTTATGAAGCTGGGTGCACCTAAGTTGGGTGTATAAATATTTAAAATTGTTATCTCTTCTTGTTGGACTGTGTCCTTCACCATTATATAATGACCCTCTTTGTCTTTCACTACTTTTGTTGCTTTAAAAACTAAATCATCTGAAATTAGAACTGCCACATCAGCCTTCTTTTGGCTTCTATTTACTTTGAATATTGATCTCCACCCTTTTATTTTTAGTCTATATGCATCCTTGCATGTTAGATGTGTTTCCTGAAGACAGCATATACTTGGCCTTTATTTTCTTATCCATTCAGCCAGCCTATGTCTCTTAAGTGGAGAGTTTAAGCCATTCACATTTATTGAGAGAACTGATAAGTAAGGTAGATTACTGATCATTCTGTTGGGTTGGATGTTGTTGCTATGATATCTGTCTTGAGCCATTGTAATATCTGGCCTTTAATATCTTTGGGTTTTGGTTGTTTTTATATTCGTGGGTTATTATTATGATGTTCCTTGCATAACGGTGTTTTTAGTACTTCTTGTAAGGCTGGTCTTGTCTTGGTGAATTCTCTGAGCCTTTGCTTGTCTGAGAATGTTTTTATTTCTCCTTCATATATGAAGCTTAGTTTTACAGGGAATAATATTCTAGGCTGGGCATTGTTTTGTTTCAAAAGAGTGAGAATGGGGCCCCAGTCTCTCCTTGCTTGTAAAGTCTCATTAGAGAAGTCTGATGTTATTCGAATTGGCTTTCCCTTGTATGTTACTTGCTTCTTTTGTCTTACAGCTCTTAGAAGGGCCTCTTTAGTTGATACTTTGGTCAGTCTGATGAGTGCATGTCGTGACATCTTCCTGTTTGCGTTGAATCTCTCAGGGGTCCTCTGAGCTTCTTGAACTTGTATATCAAGATTTTGAGTAAGGCTTGGGAAATTTTTCTCTATTATATCTTCAAACAGCTTGTCCAACCCTTGAGTGTTGTCTTCTTCCCCTTCTTGTAACCCTATGACTCTCACATTAGGTTTCTTCACATAATCCCACAGCTCTTGTAGGCTTTGCTCTTTTCTCTTGTTTCTCTGCTCTATTTCTGTGACTGATTTATTTAATTGGAGGGTGTTATCTTCAAGCTCTGAGATTCTTTCTTCTGTTTGATCTACCCTGTTCTTGAGACTTTCCACTGTATTTTGCAGTTCTTTGAATTGATTCTTCATTTCCAGGAGGTCGGTTAAACTTTTCTTCATTGTGTCTATTTCTTTTCCCATATCCTGGCGACTTTTGGTGGTTTCTTTGTGTTGGTTATTGAGTTGTTGTTGCAGCTGGGTGAGTGTTCTTATGATCCACATACGAAATTCCTCTTCTGTCATATTGGTTGCCTGATTTTCGCTGGTGTCCATTTCTAGGGGGCTGGTGCTCCTCTTTGGGGGTGTGTTTTCCGTTTGGTTCTTCATATTTCCTGAGTTCTTTCGCTGATTTCTTCCCATGTCGATCAGTTGTTGTTTCTTTCCTTAGGTTATTGTTTGGGTATTCACACACCTTGTTTAGTTTCTGAGGCGTTAGGTGGTGTCTGTGGGTGAAATTGGACCACTCCCTGTACATTTTGTCAGTGGGCGCTGTGGAAAAGCTGTGCAAGATGCCGTCCCTGTCAGTAGGTGGCGTTTGCTTGGAGGAACAGGCTATACTGTTGATTTTGTGTGCTGTTAACAGCTCTTGTTCTGGGCGGAGCTGGGTTGGGTAAGCCTGCCCTCAGGCCGTTAGCAGGGGTCAAAGTTCTGAACTCTGCTTCCAGGGAAAGCTGTCAGGGTGGGGCTGGAATGGTCCTGCTCAGCCAGAAAGTCTGGGTGTGGGGGTGGGGCTGTCTGAGACCCGCAATCTGGAGCGGGCCTCGCTTCTTTCCACCCTCCCCAACTCCGCAGCTACTCCTGGGCCTCTGCCAGTAGGCCAGACCACAAGCCACCAGGCCTCCCCGGACTGTGATGCCGGCAGGGAGGTTCCCTGCACAGGAACGCCACCTGGTTTGGGCATACAGCCTCCTCCTGGGAGGAGGGTTGCCCTCTAGGACGCCGATCCGCCCCTGGAGGCACACAAACCTCAGTAGGCTGTTCACGTATAACCCTTCTGTGCCCCGGACAATGCTAGCCCTCGGTGCAGGGGATCTGGTCTGCAGGTCCGACCTCTGGGTCCTAGAGTTCAAACTGTATCCCCACCAGGGAGAGGATTTCCGGTCCCAATTCACCCACAGGGAGCCCAAGCTGGGTCTATGTCTCTCAGCCTCTGAGTGGGCACCGTTCTTCTGGGAACAGGGTGCCAGCAGCACCTGGGAGGGCGGGCGGGTAGGGAGCTCACAGTCTGAGTTCCTGAGTCAGCTGTAGGGTCCCAAATGGGATGGTCCCGTTCCCTGGAGGTGCCTCTGGCTGGTGGCTGTATTGTCTCTCTGGGCAGCCGCGGGTAGGGTCGGCGGAGGGGAGGAGGAGGCAATATGGCTCCTGCCACTTTGCTCGGGTTTGTGCACACGGAGGTTCCCGGAGGAAGTTGGGAACCTGGTGCCACGTCTGCTACAGGCTCACCTTTGGCAGGCGGCGGTGGTCTCTGGGCTGGTGTCCGCAGGTCTCTCCACCCACTGGGGAGCCCACCAGTAGTCCCGAATGCAGGGGAGGGGAAACAGCAAATCCACCTACCCTTGCCGCTGGTCTCTGGACTGCTCCGGTGGTCTCAGCCTCCAGTTCTCCTCCGCAGCCTCCTCCTGTGGAGTCTCCCGGGGTCTCAGGTACCCCTCCTTCCGGCCCTTGTCCACTGTATGCTTGTCTTCTTGCTTCTTTCCTCTAATTTCTGCTAGAATCTGTCTTTATTGCAGAGACACTCTGTCTGGCGGTGTTATTCGTCCGCCATCTTGCTCTGCCCCCTTGGCCTGTGTTTTCTTATCCATTCAGCCAGACTATGTCTCTTGAGTGGAGAGTTTAAGCCATTCACATTTATTTAGAAAAATGATAGGTGAGGTAGTTTTCTGTTCATTCTGTTGGGTTGGATGTTGTTGCTTTGATTTCTCTCTTTAGCCATTGTAATATCTGGCCTTTATCCTTTGGGTTTGGGTTGTTTTTATATTCGTGAGTTTTTATTATGGTGCTCTGTGCATAGCATTGTTTTGAGTACTTCTTGTCGGTCTGGTCATGTCTTGGTGAATTCTGTGAGACTTTGCTTATCTGAGAATGTCTTATTTTCTCCTTCATATGTAAAGCTTAGTTTTGCAGGGTACAGGATTCTAGGCTGGGTGTTATTTTGTTTCAAAAGAGTGAGAATGGGGCTCCAATCTCTCCTTGTTTGTAGTGTTTCAGTTGAGAAATCTGGCGTTATTCGGATCGGTTTTCCTTTGTATATAACTTGCTTCTTTCATCTTACAGCTTGTAGGAGGGTCTCTTTTGTTGATATTTTGGTCAGTCTGATGACTACATGCTGTAGTGTTTTCCTGTTTGCATTGTATCTCCCAGTAGTCCTTTTGGCCTCTTGTATTTCTAATTCTAGGTTACTGGTTAGACCTGGGAAGTTTCCTCAATTATTCCTTCAAATAGCTTATCCAACCTTTGGGTTTTTTTCTTCCTCCTTCTCCGGACTCCAGTGCGCCTGCAGGTTATTTTTCTTCATATAATCCCACAATTCTTGTAAGATTTGCTCATGTCTCTTATTTTTCTGCTCTATCTCTATGATTAACTTATTTGATTTGAGTGTGTTGTCTTCAACCTCTGAGATTCTTCTGCTTGCTCCACCCTATTTTTGAGGCTTTCCACTGTGTTTTGAATTTCCATGAGTAAATTCTTCATTTCCAGGATATTGAATTGATTCTTCTTCATGATCTTGATTTCCTTAGTGAATCTTTGTTCCAAGTCCTGTGTCTTCTTTGTAGTTTCCTTGTGTTGGTTATCCATTTTTTCTTACATATCGCTGAGCTTTCTTATAATCCAATTTTGGAATTCTTCTTCTGTCATTTTAGTGTTTTGGGTTTGTTCAGTCTCCATTTCTTGAGAGCTTGTGTATCTTCTAGGGGGTGTATTTTCGGTTTGATTTTTTCAATTATGCTGGGCCCTCCCTATCTGGATCAGTTGCTGGAGCTCAGGCGTCCTCTCTTTTGTAGTTTTCTGATCATCCACTGGGGGGAGCTCTTCCACCACACTTGGAAGGTTCCCCTGATGGGTAGTTTCAGCGGGTTCTTCCTAGATCTGGGGGAGAGTGGGTTTTATAGTCTTACCCTGCCTCCACGGGGGGTGGGGGGCTACTACTTTTGGCAAGAGAGATGCGGGCTGGGCGGAGGAGGTATCTACCCTGTCTGCTCTGCACCCCAGTGCCCCAGTGGCTGTAACTCCCCTCAGCTGTTAGTCTTCTCAGTAGTTTATTGATGGAGCCAGGCCTGGTGAATCTATTACACATTGTGTAGGGGCAGGATTTGCCATGAGATACTCTCACCTGGGCAGGGAAGTGGGGCTTACCCACCGCACTGCACCATATGACAGCTGGGCTGTGGACTCCCTCATTGGCGACCACTTGCAGGGCACCAGTACTGGGGGTGACTGTTTAGGGTGCGGCAGATGCCGGGTTGGGAGCCTGGGTGAACAGGACGCCCCATAGCCTTTTGTATGCCTCCTGCTGGACCACCAGTTCAGCCATAGCCCTTGCTGTTACTTACCCATCCTGTGCAGTCTTATTCGCCCAGAGCAGTTCCAGCTTAAAGCCCCTGACTTAGTCCCACTGGTTACCAGAGGCAAGACATCTAACTGCCTCCCCTATAAGCTCAGTTCACTTTCCTCCCATCTTGGAGCTGTCCTAGCATGGGGCTCAGGGGAGTTCACATTGTTTTCCACTCTTGGCCGCACTTTTCAGCACCCTCTTCTGCCATGATTTCACACCAGTTTCAGACAGGTCCCTGGCTGGGTGGATGTGGAGGTCAATGGGGAAGCAAGGAGTTCTCCTATGGATCTGCTCCCACTTCATCCCCTGGCCCAGTGGGCTGGTGCCCCCTGTCTGCTCTGCACCCCAGCGCCCCAGTGGCTGTAACTCCCCTCAGCTGTTAGTCCTCTCAGTAATTCATTGATGTAGCCAGGCCTGGTGAGTCGATTACAAATTGTGTAGGGGCAGGATTTTCCCTATTGTTCGTTTTGCACTCTCGACAGAATGTGGTCTTATCTCCTGATCACCTTGTTTTTCCTTTTATGAGAGTCCTGTGCTGAACCTCTGCAGATTCTCGATGCTGTCCTTGTAGTGGGGAGATCCACTCGTGTAGGAGACCAAGATCTATGTCTCCTTATCTGGGAGCAGGAGTCTGGGGGGTTACATTTACTCCGCCATTTCCCTGACTCTCTGTTCTTGTTTTTATTTATGAGGCAAATTGCATATATAGATTTGCCTATGTTGAACCAGCCTTGCATCCTTGGAATAAAGCCCACCTGGTCATGATGAATTATTATTTTGATGTGCTGCTGAATTATATTTGCTCAAATTTTGTTGAGGATTTTTGCATCTATATTCATGAGGGATATTGTTCTGTAATTTTCTTTTTTTGTTGCATCCTTTCCTGGCTTTGGTATCAAGGTGATATTGGCTTCATAGAATGAGCTAGGAAGAATACTATCTTTCTCAACGTTGTGGAATAATTTCTATAGTATAGGTATAAGTTCATCTTTTTGTGTTTAATAAAACTGTGCAGTGTGGCCATCTGGTCCAGGACTTTTCTGATTTTGGAGGTTATTAATTACTACTCCAATTTCTGAGCTTGAGATTGGTCTATTCAGAAATTCTGTTACCTCCTGGTTGAACTTAGGGAGGTTGTATGTTTCCATAAATTTGTCCATTTCTTCCCCTTTATGTAGTTTTTGGGCATATAGTTTTTAAATGATAATCAAAAATAATGTTTTGTAGTTTTGTAGTGTCTGTTGTGACCTCTCCTTTTTCATTTCTTATTGAGTTTTTTAGAATCCTTTCCCTTTGGGTTTTTGTTGATCTAGCAAGAGGGCTATCAATTTTGTTTATCTGTTTGAAAAACCAGCTTAAATGCTTTTGATGATCTTCCATATAGTTCTCTTGTTCTCAATTTCATTTAGTTTTGCTATGATATTTGTTATATCTTTTCTTCTACTAGGATTGGAATTGTTTTGCTCTTCTTTTTTCCAATTACTTGAGTCTATTAATTAGGTTCTCAGTATCTAAGCTTTTTGTTTTTTGGATTTGAGCGTTTCTTGCTATTAGTTTTCCTCTGAGGTATGCTTTTGCTGTATCCCACAGTTTTTGGTAACACGTGGCTCCATTATCATTTAGTTCGAAGAAACTCTTGATTTTCCTCTGAATTTACTCCTTGACCCAATAGTTCTTCAGTAATAGATTATTTAGTTTCCATGATTTTGTGAAGCAGTGAGTGTTTCCATAGGAATTGATCTCTAATTTTATACCACTATGGTCAGAGAAGTTATATGGTGAAATTTCTATTTTTTTGAATTTGTTGAGGTCTGATTTGTGGCCTAGTATGTGATCTATTTTGGAGAAAGTTCTGTGGGCTGCTGAGAAGAAAGTAAATTCAGTTTTCTTTGGATGGAATGTTCTGTAGAGATCTGCCAGACCCTTTTATTGAAGGACTCTGTTTAAGTCCATTATTTATTTGCTTAATTTATCTTTGGAGGATCTGTCCAGTTCATTCAGTGGAGTGTTGAAGTTCCTTGCTATTATGGGATTAATGCTTAGCATGCTATTTAGATGAGACAAGGTTTGCTTTATGTGATTGGGTGCTCCTGCATTGGGTGCACAAATATTAAGAATTGTTAAATGTTTTTGTTGGATATTCCCTTTCACCATTATACAGTAGCTATCTTTATCCCTTTTTACTTTTGTTATTTTAAAGCTTATGTTTTCTGAAAATAGTATGGCTACTCCTGCTTTCTTTTGACTACCATTTGCCTAGATAATAGTTTTCCATCCGTTGATCTTCAGCTGAAAGGCATCTTTGTGGGTTAGATGCATTTTCTGTAGAAAGCAGATACTAGGTTTGTGGATTTTTATCCATTCCACTTGTTCATGTCTCTTCAGAGGACAGTTTAAGCCATTCATATTTATTGAGAGGATTGAAATTTTAGGAAGATTTCCAGTCATATTGTTGGGTGAAATCCTGTTGTTTTGTTTTACTCCTTGAGCTATCATTTAGACCAAGTTCTAGCCTTTAAGTCTTGGATGATTTTACTTTGAGAAGTGTCTATTGTGCTGTTCAGTTCGTAAGGCAGATCTGAGTACTGTCTGTAGGGCTGCTCTGGTCTTTGCAAATTCCTTCAATGATTGCTTGTCTGAGAAGGACTTTATTTCTCCCTCATAGATGAAACTTAATTTTTCCAGATAAAGAATTCTGGGTTGGGAACTATTCTGTTTAAGAAAATTGAGGATAGGCACCGAATCCTTTCTGGCTTGTAAAGTTTCCATTGAGAAATCTGCAGTTAGTATGATAGACTTTCCTTTGTATGTTATTTGTTGCTTTCATCTCAGTGCTTGGAGAATTGCTTCTTCTGTGTTTACTTTGGTCAGTCTAATAACCACATGATGAGGTTATTGCCTTTTCACATTGAGTCTCCCAGGAGTTATGTGAGCTTCTTGTATCTAGATATCAAGATTTCTGGCTACGGCCAGCATGTTTTCCTCTAGTATTCTGTGAAATAAGTTTTCCAGCCCTTGTGAATATTCTTCTTGTCTCTATGGTATCCCTACAAGTCTGAGATTTGTGTTATTCACATAATCCCATATTTCTTGAATGTTTTTGTCTTGCCTATTATTTCTGTTTTCTCTTTCTTCCACTAATTTGTTTAGCGCATATGTATTATCTTCAAGCTCGGAGTTTCTTTCTTCTGCATGATCCATTCTGTTCTTGAGATTTTCCACTGTATTTTGGAATTTCTTAAATGTCTCCTTCATTGCCAAGATTTCTATTTGGTTTTTCTGTAGTATTTCAATTTCTTTGAAGAATTTTTCATTCATTTCCTGAATTGTTCTTGCGATTTCTTTATGTTGGGATTCTATTTTCTCTTTAATACCATTGAATTTTCCTACAATCCATATTCTGAATTCTTCCTCTGTCAGTTTAATCGTATCATGTAGGTTGGTATCAGTTGATGGAGATCGAGTATTATCTTTGGAGGTGACTTTTTTCACAGATCTTGCATGTTTCCTGTGTTTTTTGACTGATAATTTCTCATCAGGTTACTTTGTCAAGGACTGGGGGTGGTGGGACTGGTTTGTGGACTAAATTCTGGGATTCCAAAAGGACATTCCTTGGCAGAGCAGGGGAAATGTGCTTTGGTCCTTTATTGTCTTAGAGGAGTTTTAGCCTGTTGGGTTATCTTTGACCTGTTTTCTTCACCATCTTTTAATAGAGATTAATGAGTTTGGATGCCTTGGTTAGACTCCTAGGAGTTAGATCACTCTTGTGTGTGTGACTCCACAATCAATTACTATTATGAGGTGGGAGGCACTGTGATGGGTTATGAGGTTACTCTCTCTTTTTGTTGCTTATGGTTTGTGTGGAGGAGTCAGTTATCAGGGTATTCCAGTGCCTTTGTAATGAGCTCTAAACCCCTAAATGTGATAAACAGTAATCTCAGTCTTTGGGGAGTGTCATGCCACTCCCATGAGCCCTGTTACCTATTTAGATGGAGTGAGATGAGCAACAGGTATCGGTGAGCCTAAGAGAGTATACTTCAGAGATTTCTTGATCTGTAGCTAGGGGGGAGCTGCTAAAATGTTATTCAGCGTTCTTTTGCTGCTTTTGTGGAGCAACTCCTGGTGGGAGGTGTATTTTGGTGCAATTGATAGGGATTCTGGTTGAGATTTTCCTTCCCAGAACACAAGCCCCTAATTTGGCAGCTGCCTGTATACCAAGGGCAAGCCTTTGTATTCTGATTTTATCAGATGATCAAAACCAACCCGCTGTAGCAGGGCATCTACTCTCATTACTCTGCCCCTCCAAGGACAGGTTTTATCTAGTTGGTATGAAGTAAAAACCTCAGGGCTGTTGAGAGGCCCTTCCCAAGGCCACTGAGGGACACAGACCAGAGAGAAACCTGTGTCACTGTTCTGCTCCTGCAGAGGTGGGGTCAGGCCCTTCCCTACGAAATACTAGTGGCCTGGTCACAGACAAGGGCCCTCCACAACCCAAGTGGGTCTCAGCCCTGAAAGCAGTCTCTCTCACCACTCCACACTTCCAAGACTGGGGACTGATCCTTTGGCTGGAGGCACCAGCTACCAAGTCACAGCAAGGAGATGACCACAAGTCTCAGCTTGGATAACAGTCTTGAAAAACTGTTACTATACTCTTTCAGGGGCGGGATCTGGCCGTTTGATGCAAAACGGGCCAGCAGAGGATAATAAACAAGAGGAGGTAGCAGTCCAGCCTCCGGTTTCAGCTTGAAAAATTGCTTCCTTCACAACTCCACCCAGGGGCGGAGTCTGTCACTTTGGCGAGAAGCACCTGGCTGGAGACACAGAAAAGTACCGGTGGTACTGTTGTCCAGGATCACAGCTGGAAAATCGATCTCTTTCCCAACTCTACGCTGTTAGGGCAGGCACTGTTCTTTTGTCACAAAACACAGGCAGCTGGGTGGAATGGGGGACAGCCCAATCCACTGGGAGGCTCTGCCAAGAGAGCGATCTCTCCCCCTTTTCTGCCCCTTCCCAGGCAGAACTTGAACCACACAAGTCCACGAGGCAACTAAACCAAGAGAGTGATCTTGCTCACTTTCCTGCCCCTTCAAAAGTGCAGCATGAGCTGCTGGCATGTATAGACCCACTGGAGGGTTGGGAGAGAGATCAGCTTATCTTGTTAGACCCTTCCTCCTAGTGCCAGATCTGCTCAGCCAGGCTAGGGTTGGAGGGAAGACTGAGGCCAGTGCCAGGGCTGTATACCTCAGCATTTTCAGGCTATGGATTCTAAAAATGGTGGCTACCCATCCACTGAGAGCCAGCGCTGGAGGCGACTGTACTGCTGATAGCTGTGCTGGGTTGGCACACTGTCTCTAAGATCCGCCTGCTGAGACCAGTGCTTCCCTAACACATTGACATACCACTAAACTGATGCAGGGATCTGGACTCTGATTCTCCCTACTCCTGCCAGATCTTTGGTGATTTTCAAGGGCAGAGTCTCCTTTATGGTGGTCCCCAGTATTGCTCTAGACCTGGTGGCCTCCTAAAGTGAGAAGCTTGTCACCAACTTCTCTCCTGCAGAACTGGGAAGCACCCACTGGCTCTGAGCCCTATTCTATCCAAAGGTTCCCTGCACAGTGCACTGGAGAGTTCAAAATGCTTTCCACTCCTGTCTCCTCCCCAAACCACCTGACCACCACATTACCTCTTCGCACTGACTTCAAGTGCTTCCATGCCTGCATGGGTGTGGGGTGAAGTAAGAGAAGTCTTGCTCTGGGACAAATCACACTGTTCTGGCTGGCTGGCAGATGAGTGTAGCTGAGCTTCTCTCTACTCCCAACTGTATAACTCGCACTGTTGGAACTTTGCAGCGAATTTACTGAGTCACTTTCCTCCTTTTCCCCAGCACTGCTTGTCCCTTGTTGTTTCTCTGCATATCCCTGAAGCTGATCCTGTGGGAGTGCTTCCACTTGCATGATGTTGTCTGCATTCCTCACCTCCTACTCTGAGAACAGAGAGTCAGGAGGTCATCCCTATTCCACCATTTTTGACAATCTCCCACTTTATTATTTTTAAATGAAGTTTGTATGGTATATAATTGAGGATTATATCATGATATTGTCAGATATGATAGCATAATGTTTACTGTAATGAAGCAAAAGTACAAATCTATCATCTCAAATAATTACTTTTTTTGGAAAGAACAACCAAAATCTACTTTTTTAACAAAGGTCTCTAAGAAAATGCATTTTTTAAAAAAAATTTGAGGGTATTTGGGGGTACAAACATTTTATTTATTTATTTATTTAATTTTATTTTAGTGTATTATGGGGGTACAAGTGTTAAGGTTACTTATATTGCCCATGTCCCCCTCGTCCCTCGAGTAAGAGCTTCAAACATGTCCATCCCCCAAATGTTGCACATCTTACTCTTTGTGGTTGTATACACCCCTCACCTCCTCCCCCCTCCCATCCTCCCGACACCCGATAAATGTTACTCCTATATGTCCACTTAGGTGTTGATCCGTTAATACCAATTGCTGGTGAGTACATGTGGTGCTGGTGTTTCCATTCTTGAGATACTTCACTTAGTAGAATGGGTTCCAGCTTTATCCAGGAATACACAAGAGGTGTTATATCACCATTGTTTCCTAAAGCTGAGTAGTATTCCATTATATCTATCTATCTATCTATCTATCTATCTATCTATCTATCTATCTATCTATCTATCTATCTATCTCATTTTATTAATCCACTCATGAATTGATGGGCACTTGGGTTGTTTCCATAGCTTTGCAATTGTGAATTCTGCTGCTATAGACGTTCAAGTGCAGGTGTCTTTTTCATAAAGTGACTTTTGATCTTTTGAGTAGATGCCTAGTAGTGGAATTGCTGGATCAAATGGTAGATCCACTCGTATCGGTTTGAGGTATCTCCATATTGCTTTCCACAGAGGTTGAACTAGTTTGCAGTCCCACCAGCAGTGTAGGAGTTTTCCTCTCTCTCCGCATCCACGCCAGCATTTGTTGTTTGGGGACTTTTTGATAAAGGTCATTTTCACTGGAGTTAAGTGATATCTCATTGTGGTTTTGATTTGCATTTTCCTGATGATTAGACATGTTGAACATTTTTTCATGTGTTTGTTGGCCATTATTCTTTCTTCTTTTGAGAAGTTTCTGTTCATGTCCTTTGCCCTTTTTTGATAGGGTTGTTTGAATTTTTTTCTTGCTGATTTTCCTGAGTTTTAAATAGATTCTAGTTATCAGCCCTTTATCAGATGTGTAGCTTGCAAAAATTTTCTCCCATTCTGTGGGTTGTCTGTTTGCTCTCTTGACAGTTTCTATGGCTGTGTAGAAGCTTTTTAATTTCATTAGGTCCCATTTGTTTATTTTTGTTGCTGTTGTGATTGCCTTTGGGGTCTTCTTCATAAATTCTTTGCCTAGGCCAATGTCTAGAAGAGTATTTCCAACATTTTCCTCTAGAATTATAATAGTTTCACACCTAAGGTTCAAGTCTGTTACCCAGCGTGAGTTGATTTTTGTGAGAGGTGAAAAGTGTGGGTCTTGTTTCAGTCTTTTACATGTGGCTATCCAGTTTTCCCACCACCATTTATTGAATAAGGATTCTTTTCGCCAGTGTATGTTTTTGTCTGTTTTGTCGAAGATTAGTTGGCTATATGAGGATGGTTTTATATATGGGTTCTCTGTTCTGTTGCACTGGTTAATGCCCCTGTTCTTGTGACAGTAAACAACTGTTTTAATGTCTATAGCCTTGTAGTATAGTTTGAAGTCTGGTAAATTGATACCTCCTATTTTGTTTTTATTGCCTAGGATTGATTTTGCTACACAGGGTCTTCTCTGGTTCCATACGAAGCGTAAAATTACTTTTTCTATGTCTGTGAAAAATGATGATGGTATTTTGATAGGGACTGCATTGACTCAGTAGGTCACTTTGGGTAGTATAGACATTTTAACAATGTTGATTCTGCTGACCCATGAGCATGGTATATTCTTCCATCTGTTTACATCCTCTTCTATTTCCTTCTTCAGTGTTTCATAGTTCTCCCTGTAGAGGTCTTCTACCTCCTTAGTTAAATATATTCTAAGGTACTTTATTTTCTTTGTTGCTATTTTGAAGGGAATTGAGTCTTTGGTTTGGTTCTCACTCTTACTGTTGTTCGAGTTTATGAATGCCTCTGATTCCTGTGTATTGATTTTGTATCTTGAGACATTACCAAATTCATTTATCAAATCAAGGAGTCTCATGGTTGAATCCTTGGAGTTTTCTAGGTATAATATCATGTCATCTGCGAAGAGTGAGAGTTTGATCTCTTTTGTTCCCACTTGGACACCCTTAATTCCGCTCTCTTGTCTGATTGCTGTAGCGAGGACTTCCAGCACTATATTGAACAGAAGTAGAGATAGTGGGCAACCTTGTCTTGTTCCAGTTCTATGTGTAAATGCTTTCAATTTTTTCCATTCAGTTGATATTGGCTATGGGTTTGTCATATATGGCTTGTGTCATTTTTAGGTAAGTCCTGTCTATGCTTATTTTGTTGAGCATTCTTATCATAAAAGGGTGTTGAATTTTGTCAAATGCCTTCTCTGCGTCTATTGAGAGGATCGTATGGTCCTTGTTTTTGCTTCTGTTTATGTGGTGAATTACATTTATAGATTTGCATATATTGAACCATCCCTGCATCCTTGGGATGAAGCCCACTTGGTTGTGATGGATTATTTTCTTGACAAGCACCTGGATTCAGCTGGCTAGGATTTTGCTGAGAATTTTTGCGTCTATATTCATAAGGACTATTGGTCTGTAGTTTTCTTTTTTTGTTGCATTCTTTCCTGGTTTTGGTATCAGGGTTATGTTTGCTTCATAAAATGTGTTGGGGAGGTTTCCATCCCTCTCGATGTTGTCGAATAATTTATGCAGGATAGGCACCAGTTCTTTGTAGGTGTGGTAAAATTCAGGTGTGAAACCATCTGGTCCAGGACTTTTCTTTTTAGGAAAGTTTTTTATTGCTGTTTCAATTTCAGTGCTTGATATTGATCTGTTCAGGAGTTCTATTTCTTCCTGGTTGAGCCTAGGGAGGCTGTGTATTTCTAAGAAATTGTCCATTTCCTCTACATTTTCCAGTTTGTGTGCATAGAGGTTTTTGTAGTATTCATATATTATATCTTGTATCTCTGTGGCATCAGTTGTAATTTCTCCTTTATTGTTCCAGATGGAGCTTACTAGAGATTTTTCTTTTCTGTTTTTTGTTACTCTAGCCAATGGTGTGTCAATTTTGTTTATTTTTCCAAAGAACCAACTTTTTGTTTTATTAATCTTCCGTATAGTTTCCCTGTTGTCAATTTCATTTAGTTCTGATTTGATCTTGTTGATTTCACTTCTTCTGCTGGGTTTGGGGCTGGTCTGTTCTTATTTTTCCAGTTCTTTGAGTTGTTTCATTAGATTATCTATTTGTGATCTTTTTGACTTTTGGATATAGGCATTTATGGAGATAAACTTTCCTCTCAGGACTGCTTTAGCTGTGTCCCACAGGTTTTGGTAACTTGTGTCTCCTTTGTCATTTAGTTCAAAGAATCTTTTGATTTCAGGTCGTTGAATTTTCTTGCCGCTGGTCTCCAGGCTGCTCCAGAGGTCTCTGCTTCAGTACAAACATTTTGGTTACGTATAATGCCTTAGCCTGAACCAAGCCAGGGCTACAAGCATGCCCTTCCTCCATACAGTGTGCTTCACATCCATTAGTTGTGACTTTACCCCCATGCCCCATCTGACTGGAACCCAATGAATGTTACTACCATGTGTGCACCTTAGTGTTGATCAGGTAGTACCAATTTGATGGTGCGCACATGTGGTGCTTGTTTTTCCACTCTTGTGATACCTCACTTCAAAGGATGGGCTCAAGCTCTATCCAGGATAATATAAGAGGTGCTAGTTTACCATTGTCTTTTGTAGTTGAGTAGTAGTCCATGGTATACATATATCACATTTTATTAATCCACTAAGGTACTTATGGGCACTTAGGTTGTTTCCACATTTTACAATTGTGAATTGTGCTGCCATAAACATTCTAATGCAGATGTCTTCTTCATAGAATGTCTTTTTTTTTCCTTTGGATAGATGCCTAGTAGTGGGATTGCTGGATCAAATTGTAGTTCTGCTTTTAGCTCTTTCAGATATCTCTAAATTACGTTCCACAGAAGTTGTACTGATTTGCAGAAGTGTAACAGTGTTCCAATCTCTCCACATCCAAGCCAGCATTTGTTGTTTTGGAACTTTTTGATAGAGGTCATGCTCACTGGAGTTAGGTGATATCTCATTGTGGTTTTGATTTGCATTTCCCTGGTAATTAGAGATCTTCAGCACTTTTTTGATTGTTGGCCATTAGTCTGTCTTCTTTTGAAAAGTTTTGGCCCATGTCCTTTGCCAATTTTTTGATGGGGTTGCTTGATTTTTTTCTTGTTAATTTTATTACAGTCTATATAGATTCTTGTTATCAGCCCTTTATTGGATGTGTAGCATGCAAATATTTTCTCCCATTATGTAGGTTGTCTATTTGCTCTAATGATAGTTTCTTTGGCTGTGCAGAAGCTTTTTAATTTGATGAGGTCCTGTTTATTTATTTTTGTTGCTGCTGTGATTGCTTTGGGAGGCTTCTTCATACATTTTTCACCAAGGCTGATGTGTATAAGTGTTTTTCCAAAATTTTCTTCTAGAATTCTTAAGGTTTCATGCCTTAGTTTTAAGTCTGTTATCCATCATCAGTTGATTTTTGTGAGACGTGAGAGTTGGGGATCAAGTCTCAATCTTCTACATGTGGGTTTACATTTACTCCAGCACCATTTATTGAATAGATATTATTTTCCCCAATGTACATTTTTTTCTGCTTTATCAAAGACTACATAAAAATATGGTGATGGTTTTATATCTGGATTCTCAGTCCTGTTCCAAAGGTCTATGTCTCTGTTCTTGTGCCAGTCCCATGGTGTTTTGGTTACTGTAGCTTTGTAGTAAACTTTGAAGTCTGGTAGACTGATACTTCCCAATTTGTTCCTTTTCCTTAAGATTGCTTTGGCTATATGAGGTCTTCTCTCATTCTATATGAAGGATGGAACTATTTTTTATAGATCTGTAAAGAATGATGATGGTATTTTGATAGGGATTGCATTAATTCTGTAGATCACTTTAGGTAGTATGAAGATTTTAACAATATTGATTCTGCCAATTCATGAGCATGGTGGGTTTTCCATCTGTTTTCATCTCCTACAATTTCTTTTCTCAGTGTTTCCTAGTTCTCCCTATATAATTCTCTCACCTCCTTTGTTAAATATATTCCTAAATATTTAATTCTCTTTGATGTTATTATTAGAGTTGTATGTTGACTGTTATTGAAATACATGAATGCTGTTGATTTGTGAGACTTGATTTTGTATTCTGAAACTTTAACAGATTCATTTATGTATTCCAGGAGTCTTTTGGTTGAATCCTTGAGCTTTTCTAGATATATCCCCAAGATTTCAGAAATTGCCTTGCATCCCAAACATCCCAAAGTCATGTATTGCTCCTGCTCTCTGAACATGTGTTTACTCTCAGATCTTTAGCTACTGGAGAAGCTCTAATAAGTGCAATAAGTTTTTCCATCTAAGTTGATTTTACCTAAGGTTGAGAACTAAAGAGAGAACATAAAGTAGTGACATTATATCGTATGTTATAACCTCTGGTATCAGATTTGAGGTGAGACATCAACAAGTAATGTTGATTTAGGGTTCGTAAAGGGCATCTGTGTGGGTGAGATTGGTCCACTCCCTGTATATTGAGTCAGTGGGTGCCGTGGAAAGGCTGTGCAAGATGCTGTCCCTGTCAGTAGGTGGCATTTGCTTGGAGGAACAGGCTATACTGTTGATTTTGTGTCCTGTTATCAGCTCTTGTTCTGGGCGGAGCTGGGTTGGGTAAGCCTGCCCTCAGGCCGTTAGCAGGGGTCAAAGTTCTGAACTCTGCTTCCAGGGAAAGCTGTCAGGGTGGGGCTGGAATGGTCCTGCTCAGCCAGAAAGTCTGGGTGTGGGGGTGGGGCTGTCTGAGACCCGCAATCTGGAGCGGGCCTCGCTTCTTTCCACCCTCCCCAACTCCGCAGCTACTCCTGGGCCTCTGCCAGCAGGCCAGACCACGAGCCACCAGGCCTCCCCGGACTGTGATGCCGGCAGGGAGGTTCCCTGCACAGGAACGCCACCTGGGTTGGGCGCACGGCCTCCTCCTGGGAGGAGGGTTGCCCTCTAGGACGCTGATCCACCCCTGGAGGCACACACACCTCAGTAGGCTGTTCACGTATAACCCTTCTGTGCCCCGGACAATGCTAGCCCTCAGTGCAGGGGATCTGGTCTGCAGGTCCGACCTCTGGGTCCCAGAGTTCAAACTGTATCCCCACCAGGGAGTGGATTTCCGGTCCCAATTCACCCACAGGGAGCCCAAGCTGGATCTATGTCTCTCAGCCTCTGAGTCGGCACCATTCTCCTGGGAACAGGGTGCCAGCAGCACCTGGGAGGGCGGGCGGGATGGGAGCTCACAGTCCGAGTTCCCCTGAGTCAGCTGTAGGGTCCCAAAAGGGAAGGTCCCATTCCCTGGAGGTGCCTCTGGCTGGTGGCTGTATTGTCTCTCTGGGCAGCCGCGGGTAGGGTCGGCGGAGGGGAGGAGGAGGCAATATGGCTCTTGCTGCGCGGCTCGGGTCTGTGCACACGGAGGTGCCCGGAGGAAGTTGGGAACCTGGTGCCACGTCTGCTACAGGCTCACCACTGGCTGGCGGCGGCAGTCTTTGGGCTGGTGTCCGCAGGTCTCTCCACCCGCTGGGGAGCCCACCAGCAGTCCCAAATGCAGGGGAGGGGAAACAGCAAATCCACCTACCCTTGCCGCTGGTCTCTGGGCTGCTCCGGTGGTCTCAGCCTCCAGTTCTCCATTGCAGCCTCCTCCCGTGGAGTCTCCCGGGGTCGCAGGTACCCCTCCTTCTGGCCCTTGTCCGCTGTATGCTCGTCTTCTTACTTCTTTCCTCTAATTTCTGCTAGAATCTATCTTTTCTGCAGAGGCACTCTGTCTGGCAGTGTTATTCGTCCGCCATCTTGCTCCTATTTGTGATCGTTTTGACTTTTGGTTATAGGCATTTATGGAGATAAACTTTCCTCTCAGAACTGCTTTAGCTGTGTCCCAGAGGATTTGATAACTTGTCTCTCCATTGTCATTTTCTTCATAGAATTTTTTTATTTCCGTCTTGATTTCTTCATTTATGAAGTAATCATTTAGCAGGAGGTTGTTTAATTTCCACGTTTTTGTGTAGAAATGTGAGTTTCTGTTAGGGTTGATTTCTAGTTTTATTCCAATGTGATCTGAGAAGGTACATGGTATGATTTCTACTTTTTAAAATTTCTTGAGATTTACTTTGTGTCCTAGGATATAGTCAATCTTAGAGAATGTCCTGTGAGCTGATGAGAAGAATGTATATTCAGTGGATTTTGGGTACAATGTCCTCTTGTTTCTCTGCTCTATCTCTGTGACTGATTTATTGAATTGGAAGATGTTATCTTCAATCTCTGAGATTCTTTCTTCTGTTTGATCTACCCTGTTCTTGAGACTTTCCACAGTATTTTATAATTCCCTGAGTTGATTCTTCATCTCCAGGCCTTCGGTTAACGTTTTCTTCACTGTGTCGATCTCTTTAGTTAACCTTTGTTCCATATCTTGCAGGCTTTTTGTGGTTTCTTTGTGTTGGTTATTGAGTTGTTGTTGCAGTTCAGTGAGTGTTCTTATGATCCATATTCGAAATTCCTCTTCTGTCATTTTAGTTGCCAGGTTTTGATTGTTGTCCTTTTCTAAGGGGCAGGTGGTCCTCTTTGGGGGCATGTTTTCCGTTTGTTTCTTCATATTTCTGGAGTTCCTTTGCTGATTTCTTCCTATTTTGCTCAGTTGTTGTTTCTTTCCTTTATGTTTTCGTTTGGGTATTCATACATCTTGTTTAGTTTCTGAGCTAGTAGGTGGAGTTGCTCTCTGGTGGCAGCCGTCACTGGGTGGTGTCTGCAGGTCTCATTACCTGCTGGGGAGCCAGCAGTCCGAGATGTAGTGGAGGGGAAACAGCCAGTTACCCTACCCTTCCTGATCGGTAGGCTGCTCCTGTGGCCTCCTGTCTTCTGTCTCCTTAATTACACAGGTGGAGATAGATGGCAGGAATGGGAGCAGTTCCTATCTCAGCTCCACTCCCAAGGTGGGGCTAGAAACTTTGGAACCGAAGGCCCAGTCCCAAGTCACCAGAGTGTGTGGGTCGTAATGTCTCTCTGACTTGTATTCACCAAAGGCTGCTTCCTACTAGGCTCGGCCCTGCCCAGTTAAACTCCAGGGTCTGGACACTGAACGCAGAAGACCTGTGCAGATAGAGACTGGCCTGAAGCTGGTAGGCCCATAGCCAATCCCACAGAACCCCGTCTTCTGTTCCTTTAATTGCACAGGTGGAGATAAGCGGTAGGAATGGGAACAGTTCCTATCTCAGCTCTGCCCCCAGTGTGGGGACAGAGACTTTGGAGCCAAAGGCTCAGCCACAAGACACTGGAGCGTGGTGGACGTACAGTCTCTCTGCCTTATAGCCACTAAGGGCAGTCTCCCAGGAGGCTCAGCCCTGCCCAGGCGGGCTCCACACTCTGGGCACAGAGCGCAGGAGACCTGTGCAGGGAGAGACTGACCAGAGGCAGGCAGGCAGTCAATGGGACCCACCTATCCCTGCCTTTTGTCTCTTTAATTACCCAGGTGGAGATAAGCGGCAGGAATGAGAACAGTTCCTACCTCAGCTCCACCCCCAAGGCTGGGACAGAGACTTTGGAGCCCAGGGTGGGGCTCCGGGTCGCAGGAGAGTGTGGAAGGCAATGTTTCTCTGCCTTAAATCCGTCAAAGGCAATCTCCCCTGTAGCACTACCCCATCCAGGCAGGGTCCACTCTCTGAGCACAGAGCCAGTGTCACTTGTGCAGCAAGTGACGGTTCACTATCAAATTGGTGGAGCAGTGGCATGTACCAGCGCTTTCTCTGCACCTCCTCTCCAAACCCCGAGCCCAAGTCAGCGCTGGAATGCCGAGTCAGCGCTGGAATGCAGGACCAGGAGCGGTGCCGGAGGGGCAGAGGGAGGGGGGTCCTAATGGATCGAGGAGTCTAACTTTGTGCACTCTGACCTCTCAGTGCTATCCCAAACCTCCTCTATATCCAAAGTCAAAGCCTCCTTCTGTGTAAACTCCCCTTAACCTTGACCTGGGAGTGTTCTGCAGAGAGATGCCCGGGTGGGCTCTGGTTCCTGCTGCGTGGAGAGCGGTTGCTGCACGCGGACCCTCCCCCACCTTAAACTGCGGCAGCTGTGTGCTCTGGCGAACTGAGCGCGTTCCCTACTCTAGTCTCCTCTCCACATGGCTTAGTCCCGCGCTGCCACTTCTCACCAACTTCAGGCACCTCCTGGCCTATGTGAAAGTGGAGCTCGGTGTAGCAGTGGGTGTTTCTCAGCACTGGGTAGGGCTGGCGCCACTGCCTGCCGGCAGCGGCTTAAACCGCGCCTCGCTCCCTCCCTGATGTGTGCCTCCGAATCCCCGAGTTTTGCGGAAGAATGATCGGTTCATCTTTGCTTTAGGCTGTAAATGGTCTTATCCCTCCGTTTCCCGTTGGATGTCTGCAGGCTTGCGAAGCTGGTCTCGTGGAAGTGCAGATCACTTGAGTGTGGCTATCCACTTTCTTCACTTTTCGCTCTGGGAGCAGAGAGCCAGGAGGGCACCCCTACTCCGCCATTTTTCCCCTCCTGCCATATAATTATTATTTGTCAATGAAAAATAAATAAAATTTTACCCAAGTGCCCAAAAACACATGAGTTGGTTACTAAAGTGTAGTATCCATATACCATGGAGTTCTACTCAGCCACAAAAAAACAATAGTGATCTAGTACCTCTTGTATTATCCTGGATGGAGCTGGAGCCCATTCTACTATGTGAGGTATCACAAGAATGGAAAACAAACACCACATGTGCTCACCATCAGATTGGTACTAACTGATCAACACTAAGGTGTTCAGATGATAGTAATATTCAATGGGTGCCAGACAGGTGGGGACATGGATGTGGGTAAACTCACAAATAATGCATTGGGAGAGAACTATGTGGGGGAAGGGCGCTCCTGTGGCACTGGCTCAGGTGAGGCAAAGGCATATAAGTAACCAAAATATTTGTACACCCATAATATTGTGAAATGAAAAAAGAAATGGTAAAAATGATAAATATTTTGGATGAGGAATATGCTTGTTTTCTTAATTTGATCAATATGCAAGGTGTACATATATCAAAACACATTATATGAGATTAAATATATACATTATTCATCCATTAAAATAAAATAAAAACTTTTAATGTAACAGTACAATTAAAGCGACCCAGGTTTATTTCCTTTTATGCAAATAGTATAATTTTCTTTGTTTTTTATTTAATTTTTACATAATTTTTATTTCCTAATATTATGGTGTTACACATGTTTATGTTACATGTATTTGCCTTCACTCCACCTGAGTCAGAGATTCAAGGGTTTCCATCCCCCAGACCACAAAGGCAATCACAGCAACAACAAAAATAGGTAAATGGGACGTGATCAAATTCAAAAGCTTCTGTACCACCATCGACACTATCAGGAGAGCAAAGAGAGAACATACAGAATGGGAGGAAATACTCCATGCTATGCATTTTATATTTTTTAAGTCTTTTCATCTATGTCTATATGCAAATCATATGCAAACTAGTCCTTGTTGTGAAAATATACAGGCCTCTCCAGGAGCTCCAGTTGCTCTGCTCTCTCATGGCTTCTGCACCTCTTCAATGTTCAGTGACAGTGAGAATTGAATGAATATTTCAGTTCATTTTCTTAAGATCAAAAAGTCAAAGTAACAAGAAGAGGGCAACAGTATTAGTGTTTACACTAAATCCACTTTACAAGACCTGCAACTGCTGATCTCTTTCTCCAGGTGCATATTTTAGTGTTCAGATCCTCATGCTCACCTACGTGGGGAAGATGAGAGCATCCACTCATAGACTTTCCCTCACTGCCCACACATCCCAGCATCTCAAGTATATGAGAAGGCAAAGTTTGTGTGTGGGAGCAAATGCCATGGGGTGATGTCATGTCTCTGCTTCTCCAGAATCCCACGATAGTGGCATGATGTGCTATGAAGATAATGTTGGCCAGGTGAGGAAAAGCTCATGTAGAAGTGCAGAAGTGACATCTATTTTGAAATAAAATTTGTAATCTGTTTTGAAATGACAGATGATTGCAGCTTCTGATCATTTGAGAATGAGGTGGTGATAGATAGAAGCAGGGGTTATTTTGGTTTTGTCTTCTGATAGCCTGGTGCACGGCCATTGCCCTGAGTGCAGAGGGGATTCCTACACATACTCGCATATTACAATGCTTGAGGTCATACACTAATGTGTTTAATTATCATTGAGTCAATTATGCATTTAAGTTGCCTCTGTGTGTATATTGTTAAAATCTGGGAGTTCCAAAGAATACTCCAGTGGAATTACTGGAATCTAAATGCATTCCTCCCTCACTCACTGTGTAAACATAGCCATACACTAATATTATAGTCACTGCCCTTGCAAAGACAGTGACTGGTTTCTGCTCTGCTAATCATTTGCTTGAGAAGCTTAAATGTGTTGGCAGAACCACGTTTGCTCAGATTGTCCAGTGGGAATGATGCCAGATAAAGTGAGGGGCTGGTGCTATTCCCACTCAGGCTCCTTTTCATTTCCATAAAATGTTTATAAACTCATAGAATCTTCATCCTGCTAGATTGTTACCCTTCCACACAGTAACGGGAACTATGCACATTCATGAAGGGAGCCCCATTGTACTTGATGTAATGGCCATATACATGCCATACCAATTTAGTAACATAGGTGAACATCTCAGTCAGGCCAGCAATTTAAGTGAACCCATGCTGAGTGTCTTTTACTGGGAGGCAGAGCCCTTGGCCCCAGGAGATGTCAGACTGACACCACTAATTGAATTGAATGCACGGTAATCATATAAGTGGTCCTAAGAGGCCTCGGGTTTGTAAAGACACACACATGCATTGGATCCAGTCAAGGTGAGTTGCTGTACCTTCCAGAGTCAAAGGTCTTAGTGAATTTGCCATCAAGTGATTCCTTGACTCAGTTAAGGAATCCTGTTGAGGAGCAAAGCCCTGTTGAGTTCACTGCTGGTCTCTTTTGCTCATAGACTGCAGATTAGGCAGAGTGAGGACCTCAATCTGCCTTGCTGAATGAAAGTACATGTGGTTGGGTGATGTGTGTCATCCAGCCCTGCCACTGTGGCCACTTAATTAATAGACCATTTGGTCAGCGCTGGAGTCACTAGTGCAGAGGGTGAAAGCTGTCCACTGGCTAATTCCATGCACATGACTGTCACTACAATTCCACACGGAGTGCACTCTAAAGATGCTGAGATGCAATGCAGAGGTCTTGCCAAGGCACAGACAACACACTCATAAATAACCCACATGCTAGTGACAGGTGTTGCCTGCAGGAAGAGAGGACCAAGATGGTGAATTTTATTACCTGGTAACATGCTCCCAAAGGTCACATGACTTTTAAGATTAAACAAGAAACGTTCAACAGGTGGCCAAACTCTGAGTATGGGTGTAATTATGGACACTCTCAGTAGGACACACATGCAGGGCTCACATCCCATGCAGGCTCTTCCTGCAGTCACTGCACCAGGCCCTCACACAGGGGACTCATGAACAGTCCTGTGTATTATCCTCAATAATACTGGCCGTGTGAGATAAATTATTATGTGGTTTAATTATGTCATCTACTGTGAATTAATTTTTGTGTGTGGTGAGCAGAAGAATTATAAAAGAAAATGTTGGAAAAGCTCTTCTACATTTGAGCTTATGCCAAAAGATTATTAAGACCCCAATGGTAACCAGAGCAACAACAAAAATTAACATATGGTTATTGATTAAACTACATAAGGTCCCATGCAGGGATTACTTACAAAGAATGCAGCATGTGCTGGGCACAACAGAGTGCTATGGCTCATGGGACTGCAAATCTGGGGTAAAGGTGGATTAATTCCAATCAACACACCATGGTGAAAACTTCTGAAATCTTTCTTCTACTGCCATGATTTTAGGCAGTGATTGGTTAGAAGTCCTGGTTCCCAGGGAGGATCACCCCTGCTGTGGGCACAATGTGCTCCCCTCAATCTGAAGCTTCGTCTGGTGCCCATCAATTGGGATCCTCATGATTGTGGAGCATTCCACAATGAAAGGCACTCTCCTCCCACTGATAGACATTAACTGTGTTTTGGAAGCTAAGCTTTGTGTATCCATAGAGGCAGAGGCAGTCCCTCAGGCATAAGCAGTTTCTGTGGTTTCTCCACTGCATTCACCACAAGGAGGTCAATTGCATCAACCACATGCTGTAAAATAACTGAGTGACCAAAGACAATGGCTGTGCTGTGCTCAGGCCTGAATCACTCTATCAGGTAACAACATACAGTAAACTTCACAGCAAAATGCTGGCCGTGTGTTAGAAGAATGTGTTAGAAGAATCCAGAGTGGAGGTGGTAGGGGACATTAATGAATGTCAAGTATGACCATAGAGCCACCTGTATCAGTGGGCAGTGGAGACTGATAATTCACACACACATTTTAACTTCCACAAACATCATGGCTGCCTACTGTCCCAAACATGTGGCAGCCCCATAGACTGAACCTGGGACTTTGTGAACCTGCCTGGCAAGAGGGAAATGTAAGGACAAACTTCAATGGATTCCTTCTTGGCCCCACTCGTGCCCTGGGCCCAAGAAAGAGGACACAGCACTAACATTAGACAATTTGTGTGAACCCAAATCCTATCAGCTGAGTGAGGCTCATGTCACAGTTAATGCACAACAGTGTTAAGGGCAGTGTGCATTCTGTGGCTTAAAGTTTGATTCAACCTTGAAGTTGTAACACTAGAATGCAGCAAAATCATATCATGTTGTCATTACAGAAATAGGATTTTGCAAACCATATAAGACATATTCACATTGATCCTGGAGTTGGTTCAGGACAGCAGTAGTGTCTAGTGTTGGACAGTACAATCCCAGATACTGCATGTACCTCTCAACAGATATGTGATTGCTCTTGCATACATAGCACAATTTCTCTCTGCTTCTGTTTGTACGTTTTCATTTGTAAAATATCATGACCTAGAAACTCCCACAGGGCTTTCACCTCTTCTCTGGGCTCTTCCCTGTCCTCAGGTGTCCAGCCCCAGAGTTTGATATATATCAGGGGACATGCAAATAGGGCCCTTCCTCTGCTGATGAAAACCAGCCAAGCCCTCACCATGCAGCTCTAGGAGAGAAGCCCCAGCCCCAGCATTCCCAGGTGTCCCCATTCAGTGATCAGGACTGAACACAGAGACTCACCACAGAGTCTGGGCTGAGCTGGGTATTCCTTATTGCTCTGTTGAAAGGTAATTCATGGAGAACTAGAGACAATGGGTGTGTGAGCGGATGTGAGTGAGAAAAACAGTATGTGTGTGGCAGTTTCTGACCAGGATGTGTCTGTGTTTGCAGGTGTCCAGTGCAAGGTGCAACTGGTGGAGTCCGGGGGGGGCTTGGTCCAGCCTGAAGGGTCCCTGAGACTCTCCTGTGCAGCCTCTGGATTTGCCTTTAGTGACCACTACATGAGCTGAGTCCACCAGGCTCCAGGGAAGGTGCTGGAGTGGGTTGGTTTTATTAGACACAAGGCTAATGGTGGAACAGCAGAATATGCTGCATCCGTGAAAGGCAGATTCATCATCTCACGAGATGATTCCAAAAGCACTGCATATCTGCAAATGAACAGTTTGCAAGTTGAGAACAGGACCTTGTACTATTGTGCGAGAGACACAGTGAGAGGACTTCAGTGTGAATTCGAACATAAACCTCCTGCAGGGCCCACGTGGGCCACCAGGGGGCGCCCAGGACCCACTGGACACAGAGCCGCCCAGTGCTGGTGCAGGTGGAGGTTAACCGTTGATTTCCTTTTGGGGTCTGGAGCTTCCTCTCCATCCAATTTTCCCTAAGGGACCTCTCTAGAGTTAGAATTCTGTACTGACATGTGCCATCTGTAAATACAAACCTTTGTTTCTTTGTCTTATAAGAGGAGGACACACTCTCACCTTTGCAAATGTCACACTGTCACTTTAGGGACCAAAGTGCTCCTGCAGTTGTAACCAGGAACAGAGTCCTTAGAAAGCTTAGGGGAAGCTGATGACTGTTCAGTCATACTCCAGGAAGAGACCTCAGTGGGACTTCCTCAATAGAACAGGCCTTGGGATTCAGATTAGAAACAACAGACAGGCTAGGGAAGGGTCAGTGGACTCTGAAATCTAACAGGTTTCAAATCTGTTCTGTCCCTCATGTATAACTGTGCATATCTGAGTCAGGACTGACCCAGTTGTTCCATTTTGTGCCAATCCATTTTCTTTATCTCTAGGTTTTAATATATACAATTCTCTTTTCTCCATATTTTCCC
Organism: Microcebus murinus; assembly: GCF_040939455.1. Taxonomy (NCBI): domain Eukaryota; kingdom Metazoa; phylum Chordata; class Mammalia; order Primates; family Cheirogaleidae; genus Microcebus; species Microcebus murinus. The sequence continues at coordinate 58,209 of NC_134109.1, forward strand.
TGAAAACGGAGGTTGTATAATCTGTGGTCTAAGTCCCAGGGCATAGCTCCTCTCCCTGCAGGTCAAGTGTGTCCCTGGCTGTGTCCTGAAGGTCCTGGGAAAGGTTGAGGAGACGTTCTCACTCACCTTTGCAGGACATCCTGCTCTCTTCCATGACTGTCTCATTTGGAAAATGCAAGTACACATTAATTAGTCACCAATTGCATAATAGCAGTTTGCTCACAATAGCATATTGATGTAGAACTGACCTTCAGCTCTCTGTAACTGAGTCCAAGCTCATACCACTTTCCACATTGAAAGAAAGGAGTTTGGGCAAGGACAGTTGACATTTTGAAAGCCATTGATCTGGAAAGATGGAGGACTAGTGTCTTAAAGAAACATCTTAAGGTTGTATGGAATTCAGGATGTTTTCTATGCTAAGGGAAGGGGAGTAGAAGGGGTTGGGGTCAAGGGATGATTGACAACCACAAACTCCAAGGTGACAGCAAGAGTCTGAGGAGGCTGTGAAAGTTTTTTTTTTAATTCGGCATATGAGTATATTACGGGAATACAAATGTTCAGGTGAAATATATTGCCCTTGCTCCAAGTGAGGCAGAGCTTCAAGCATGTGCATCCCCCAGACAGAGTGCCTTCTCCCATAAGGTGTATGTATACCCATCCCTCTTACCCGTTCCCACCTGTCCAACACCCAATGAATGTCACTACTATGTGTGCACTTAAGTGTTGATCAACTAATACCAATTTAATGGTGACTACATGTGGGGCTTGTTTTTCCATTCTTGGGATACCTCACTTAGTAGAATAGGCTCCAGCTCCATGCAGAACAATACAAGAGATGCTAGATCACCATTGTTTTTGTGGCTGAGTAGAACTCCATGGTATACATATGCCACATTTTCTTAATCCACTCATCTATTGATGGGCACTTGGATTGTTTTCACATCTTTGAAAATGTGAATTGCAATACTATGAACATTCTAGTGCAGATGTCTTTTTTTATCTAATGTCCTTTGTTCTTTTGGGTAGATGCCTGGTAACGGGATTGCTGGATCAAATAGTATTTCTACTTGTGTGTCTTTGAGGCATATATTGCTTTCCACAGAGGTTGCACTAGTTTGCAGTCCCACCAGCAGTGTATGAGTGTTCCTGTCTTCCTGCATCCATGCCAACATTTACTGTCTTGGGACTTTTCTTTTTGATAAAGGCTATTCTCACTGGAGATAAGTAATATCTAATTGTGATTTTGATTTGCATTTCCCTGATGATTAGAAATGTTGAGCATTTTTTATATGTTCGTTAGCCATAGTCTATCTTCTTTTGAAAGTTTCTGTTCATGTCCTTTGTCCACTTTTTAATGGGTTTATTTAACTTTTTTCCTGGCTGATTTTCCTGAGTTCTATATAGATTATCATTATCAGCATTTTATTGGATGTGTAGCATGTGTTTATTTTCTCCCATTTATTGATAGTTTCTTTGGCAATGCAGAAGCTTTTTGATTTGATCAGGTCACATTTATTTATATTTGTTTTTTCTCTAATTGCCCTTGGGGTCTTCTTCATAAATTCTTTGGCTAGGTCAATGTCTATAATTGGTTTTCCACCATTTTCTTCTAGAATATGCATAGCTTCATGCTTTAGGTTTAAGTCTGTTATACATCCATGAGTTTACTTTTGTGAGAAGTGAAAGGTGTGGATCCTGTTTCAGTCTTTTGCATGTGGCTACCCAATTTTCCCAATAAATTTTATTGAATAAGGATTCTCTTCCCCAGTATATGTTTTTTTTTTTTGTTTTGTTTTGTTTTGTTTTTTTTGTTTTTTTTTTTTGAGACAGAGTCTCGCTTTGTTGTCCAGGCTAGAGTGAGTGCCGTGGCGTCAGCCTAGCTCACAGCAACCTCAAACTCCTGGGCTCGAGTGATCCTTCTGCCTCAGCCTCCCGAGTAGCTGGGACTACAGGCATGCGCCACCATGCCCGGCTAATTTTTTTTTTTATATATATATCAGTTGGCCAATTAATTTCTTTCTATTTATAGTAGAGACGGGGTCTTGCTCTTGCTCAGGCTGGTTTTGAACTCCTGACCTTGAGCAATCTGCCCGCCTCGGCCTCCCAAGAGCTAGGATTACAGGCGTGAGCCACAGCGCCCGGCCCCCAGTATATGTCTTTATCTGCTTTATGAAAGGTCAGATGGGTATATGAGGATAGTTTTATGTCTGGGTTTCTGGTCCTGTTCTATTTGCATATATCTCCATTCTTCTGCCACTACTGTAATGTTTTTGTTACTATATACTTGTATTATAGATTGAAGACTGGTCAATTTATTACTCCCATTTTTTTTTTTTTTTGCTTTTGGTTTCTTTGGCTATACAGGGTCTTCTCTAGTTCCATATAGAGCATAGAATTATTTTTTTCTACATCTGTAAACAAAGATGTTGGTATTTTAATAGGGATTGTATTAGATTTGTCTTGAGTAGTACAGACATTTAACAATATTGATTCCACCGACCCATGAGCATGGTGTGGTTTTCCATCTGGGGATTGGGGCCCCATTCTCAGTCTTCTCAAACAGAAAAGAATTAAGAATCCTGCCCAGCATAGAATTCTGTATTCCAAAAAACTAAGTTTCACATATAGGGGGAAATAAAATCTTTCTCAGACTATCAAAAACTGAGGGGGATTCATCAAGACAAGACATGCCTTGCAGGAGGTACTCAGAACTGTATTATTCACAGATCACCACAATAAACACTCACCAGGTAAAATTACCCAAAAGCTATAAGTTGGTGGCCAGGTACCACAATGGCTCAGGAGATCAACCAGAGCAGTCAAACTCAATCAGTAGAAATTTTTATCCCAAATTATCTTAACTATGGAAGGGTAGAAGCAAAGTCAGTCAGTCAGAATGAGCCTGCCTCTGCTGTCACACCCACACCATCATGTGTCACCTCCTTCACCTCTGGCATGGGTTGTGCTGGAGATACTCACCCCAGAGTGATGGGAGCTCTGAGTATAGTAAGTATGTGGCCTCTCTAGGCAGGTCTGGGGTTATCAGTGCCAGCATCACAAGGGCAGGCTGGAACTGTCGGGAAGGGCTGCAGCTCCTACCCACAGTGGAATTTCTTTATCTTCTGTTTGCTAAGACAGAATCAGGCCCCACCAGCTTAGCCAGGACAGTTTCCCTGGTGTGGAGAAAACTGATGACAGGCTTTTATAACATCTGTGACATGCAATCAGAGAAACACCTAGGGTAGTGTTTGATTGCAAACTGGAACTGTGGTTAGTCCAAGGTGACAAGTAAAACTGATCATCATGATTATTTTATATATTAATCTCTCAAAAGAATTAGGCATTTATTTTCAACAAGTTTGCTAAAATAATTGTTAGCATCAGTCTTCTGAGAAATAAATTCTAAGATGGGATTGAGTTTGTGTAAAGTAATCTAAATAATATACCCACCTTTTTGAAAAGAAAAGCAGAAAGGGTCGAATTACGCTGGGGAAGCTGTGAGCCCATGATGGAAGTCTGTCCTCTGGTGAAAGAGAAAAAGAGGGAAGAGTGAGTGGAACTTTTCTAAATTTCTGTGTTTTCCAAAGAAGGTCCCCCCATTTCACTGAGCCTTCTGGAAGTGAAAACTGGCCCTCAGAACCTCACAAATCCCAGAAATGGCTCAGCCTCAGAATTCCAAGGACCTCGGTGTCTGCCTGGGAGAAAACTGCAGGATGTGCAGCCTGAGCACAAGCCTCACTCTAGATGTCAGACAGCAGCAGCTGGGCACCTGCTCCAGGTGCTCTCTTTCCTGTAGGTGGAGGGCTGGGATGTGCATTCTAATCCCCAACACACTGTTTATCCATTTTTATATAGAGCATATGTTTGTATGTTATTTTCATGAATGATGTAGGAAGCAAACGTGGTGTGCAATCAATGTTAATATCCACATTTACCCTAACTACATTATTCCTTAATTCTGAACAATGTCCTGCCATAGGATTGCCTGTATTATCATTAATTGTCAAATGTATTTCAGATCCATGTTCTATAGTTTTACTGGATTCTCCTTGACTGATGAGGTCTGAGTAGAGTCCATCTGGACCTTTTCAGCACTGTCTCTTTTTCTCCACAGGGCAAAATCAGGGGTTTACCTGAAGTAGAATCTGGGGTATGAGCTGTTCCTGCACATGTCAGAGCCTGCAGAGATCCCCCATGCAGTGTGTACACTCAGGATGTTTTCTGTGTCAGGGGACCTCTAGCTACCCCATTGCCAATGATGGCTGCACCAATCTATTTGTGGGATTCACAGTTTAGGCACTTGCTATTCTATCACATCTTGGTTCCAATTTAAAACTCACCATCTTCATAAATATCAGCAGTAATTCAATCTCAATTATCCTGACATTTTTTCCTTTTATTTCATCATATTATGGGGGTACAAATATTGTTAGGGTTACATATATTGCCCCTGCCATCCCTCCTCCCCCATGTGCCAAAGCTTCAAACCTGTACAATCCCCAAGTGGTGCGCACCACACCCATTATGTAAGTATACACCCTTCTCCTCCTCTCCCTTCCCACCTGCCCAACACCCAATAAAAGTTTTTTTTTAACATTTTGGTTACATTGTATATCTTTGCCTCTCCCTAAGAAGGGTTAGAGGTATGCCCTTCCCCTCCACAATGCTCACCACATCCATAAGATGTGGGTCTCCCCCCCAATCCCTGGTGAACATTACCACCATTTGAGCACCATAGTTTTAATCAGTCAGTATCAATTTGATGGTGAGGAGATGTGGAGGGCATTTTCCATAATTGGCTTAAGCTTAATCCAGGATAGCATAAACAGTGCTAGCTCAATGTCATTTCTTAGAATTGAGTAATATTCCCTTGTGAGCATATACCACATTTTAATTATCCACTCATGAATTGATGGGCACGTGGGTTGTTTCCATGACTGTGCAATAGTGAAGTGTGCCACCCTGAATGCGCCCGATCTTGTCTGACATTTTTTCTTCCTATTCAGTAGTATGTTCAATAGAATAAAATGTTACCATTTAGTCTCCCACTCTATCTTCAGATCTTTTTGTGCTAATCATAAAAATGGAAACAATTGCCCACTTTGGGAGTTGTTTGCAGGTGTCCAGTGTGAGGTGCAGCTGGTGGAGTCTGGGGTAGGCATGGTCCAGCCTGGGGGGTCCCTGAGACTCTCCTGTCCAGCCACTGGATTCACCTTCAGTGACTATTACATGAACTGGGTCCACCAGGCTCTAGGGAAGGGGCTGGAGTGGGTTGGTTTTATTAGAAAAAAGGCTGGTGGGACAGCAGAATCTGCTTTATCTGAGAAAGGCTGATTCACCATCTCACAAGATGATTCCAAAATCACTGCCTGTCTGCTAATGAAGAGGTGCGTGAGACCAGAAGGGAAGGGTGTTCCCTGAGACCTGTACCCTGAGGCTGGTGCATACACACTCTCTGGAGGAAAGTCATTTGCAGAGTGTTAGCCAGGGAGGGGAACTGTGCCTCTTCCAGTACCCCCCCTTTCCCCCTGTATCTCTTATGAGAAGAAATAATCAAAAATTTTGGAGACTAAGGGCCATAGTCTCGGGCACCATTTCCATGGAAGGGAGTAGAGCACAGGTGCAAATGATCTCTATTACTGGGGGCTCCTGGTGATGATCACAGCCCAGGGGAAGAGGATGACTGAGTCCTTGAGACATAGTCATAACAATATCCACCCTTTCCCTCCCAAAATGCATGATGAGAGTGAGTGAAAACTCAGTATGTGATGACAGAGTCTATGTGATGAGCAGGAGAACTTAGGGAGGCCCAGACACACAGGGGGACAAAACTCAGGTCACTAGAGGAACCCGGACCCTCTGACAGCTACATGTTCAGCAACCCTCTATCACCATCCTCAGACTCATTTCTTTCTCATCCTTTGTGGTATTTGAAAAGTTTCTCTTCTCATGGTAATATTCAACATATCCTTGTGAATTCATTGGGTTCATCCAGCATCAGAACCAGGGGGACTCAGGTCTCTCCTGCAGTGACCTGGGCTTGGGCAATTACAGGGGTGACTAAGAAGTGCCTCTGCCCCTGTGTCATATGCAGGGCCTGTGGGCCACAGGGCAGGAGGTCAGGAAGGGGAGATGACCATCAGGCTGGACACATGAGGATGGACAAGGCCACCTTCCTTGCTGGTGACGAGGGACCCTTGTGGAAGCCTGGCCTCCCTCACAGGGCAGGAACCACACTCACTAGGCTGCTGCCCTGCCCAGGAGCTGACCCAGCTGAGCAGGAACTCCTGAGATGGCTGATAACTCCTTCTCTGAATTATAAGGACCTAACTTTCCTCAGTTGTGAGTTTCCAGTGGACCTTCCGCCCCTGGCTCACACCCCTGCTGGTCTCCTGGGAAGCAGTGAACTCAGGACACCCAGTATCCCTGCACTTTTATGGCCTCTTGGATGGCAAAAGTGAGTTCCTAGGCACAGACTGTGTTTGGGGCCAGACACAGCCCCTTTCTCTGGGCAGGAGGCACTGGGTAGGCACATTACAAAGGGCCCTGCTATGGAATAGGCATCTGGGACCTTGGTGCAATTGCCTGAGTCCTCCTCAGGCCACGTGCAGCCCCTGCTCACCCCAGAGGAGACATGTGGGCCCATGTGCAGCATCCACTGAAGCCTGGACTGGGAAGCAGACATGTATCCTTACCTGGGGTTTTCAAGTGCAGCTCTTCTCTGTCCTGCGACTAGAGTCATGAAAAAACAAGTCATTCACTGTGGAGCCCACCTGCCCAGGTGGCAGAGCTACACGGTCCCCCAATATATTCCCCATAGTGGAATTAGTAAGTGGTGGCCCATCCTAGACCCTGGTTCAGGGAATCTGACATGCCCAGCTCTCCCTCCTGAGTCCCCTCTTCCAAGATCAGTTCTTGCTTCTTCCCCTGGGGTGAAGCCCCATCCAAGTCCCCAGGGCCCTGCTCTCAGGCTCCTGGCTGTGTCTCTGAGAGGGCTACCTGCTGAGCTGGGGGGCCAGTGTGGCCCTCCCCAGAGTCCAGGTAGCTTGGTGTTGTCTGCACTACACATGGATCTTCTGGGTTTGACCCTCTAGGGGCAAGCATCTGCAGGGTCTCTCTTGCTGGGAGAACAAGCAAACCCACAACGTGTGCAAGTCCCTTTCTCCAGTTGTGAGGTGTTTGCTGTTTTCTGTCTGACAAGGGCACATACCCAGGCCCAAGGTCAGTGTGTGGACTTGACCCATGTGCAGCATGCAGAGAAGAAGAGAAGTGGTCCTCCCACAGCTGTGAACACTGGACAGTGTGTGTGTGTGTGTGTGTGTGTGTGTGTGTGTGTGTGTGTGTGAGTGTGCTGCAGGATTAGCAGTGTGGTGGGTTCTTGGCCAGCCCATTAGCTGTGTGTTAAAGTTACATTTGAGCAGAGGACCTTAAATGAGATATGAGGCTTCTCCATAACCCCTGAGGGTTTCTGGACCCCTGTGGGTGTGACCATACTAGGGCATGTTGAGCACTGGGGAAGGGGTTCCCTGATGGTTTCATAGAATCCTTGCTTGGGGCCTCCCTGCAGAGTTCCCTGGGTTTAGAAAGTCCAGTTCACAGTTTCCAGTCAAAAGCACATGCTGTCCATGAAGGAGCATGTGACCCAGGGCATAGTCAGGTCACACTGGGCTAGGGACACTGGGAGGAAGATGTTCTGAGAGTCCAGAGGGAACCTCCCCTGCAAGTGGGGCTGGGTTGCAGGGCGTGCTCAGGAGCACCCAGCACAGGCTACTGCCCAGCAGGAATGCACAGGAGGCTGGGAGGGGGTTGCTCTTGGGGACTGCGTATTCCTTTTCTGAAAATGTATAATAATAATTTTATATGATATGTTGACATTTGTATGAATATCCTACTCAGGTGTGAGTGTTTATGTAACACAGTATTTTAATGAAAAAGGGTCTCTTGCCCTCCTACATGTGTTAAGAGTAAGCAGCTGGAGGCAAGGGAAGCTTTTTACATATAACTGGGTAGAACATTTCAAGAATCTCACTGATCCAAAGAAGAAGATATTCAGGTGTCAAAGCCCCTAGATGGTGCTGGAGCTGACCATGCAATTCACATGTGGGTTCACAGTGAAGAACGTGTATTTGGGGCTTGTTTTTCAGTGGGAGGACCTCTGTGCACATAGAGTTCAAGGGGGTTGCAGGAACCCCTGTCCTCAGCATCTCCTTGTTGTTGCATGGCTCACGTATCTTCATGTTTCTCTTTCTTATGCTGGGGCAGGTCTAGGGCTATGAAATGCCCCACCTCATGAATATGCAAACTATCCGAGGTCTGCTGAGCTAAATAAAGCTATGCCTGTGCCCTGAGAGCATCACCCCACAGCCACGTCCCTCCTCTGGAGAAGCCCCTGCGAGCTCAGCTCCTCACCATGGACTGGACCTGGAGGATCCTCTTCCTGGTGGCAGCAGCTACATGTGAGGGGCTCCCCAGTCCCAGGGTGAGGAAGGGACTGGAGCCAGCCAAGGTGGGTTTACCCACTCCTGTCTTCCCTGCACAGGTGCCCACTCCCAGGTCCAGCTGGTGCAGTCCGGGGCTGAGGTGAGGCCACCTGGGGCCTCTGTGAAGGTGTCCTGCAAGGCTTCCGGATACACCTTCACCAGCTACTATATGCACTGGGTGAAACAGGCCCCTGGACAAGGGCTGGAGTGGATGGGACGTGTTGACCCTGAAGATGGTTCCACAAGTTACGCGAAGAAGTTCCAGGGCCGAGTCACCATGACAGCAACCACATCCACAAACACAGCCTTCATGGAGCTGAGCAATCTGAGACCTGAGGACACTGCTGTGTATTACTGTGCAAGAAACACAGTGTGACAAATCACATCCTGAGGTGTTCAGAAACCCTGAGAGAGATGCAGCTGTGCTGGGCTGAGGCAGTGACGGGGACTAGGAAGACTGAGCCTCTCTTTGATGTAGGATTATGAAAGCAGAGGGGAAATGGAGTTGATTATCTGTAAAATATCTTCAGTGATGTTTTTTTTTTTTTTGAGACAGAGTCTCACTTTCTTGCCTAGGCTAGAGTGAGTGCCGTGGCGTCAGCCTAGCTCACAGCAACCTCAATCTCCTGGGCTCAAGCGATCCTCCTGCCTCAGCCTCCCGAGTTGCTGGGACTACAAGCACGAGCCACCATGCCCGGCTAATTTTTTATATATATATATATATTAGTTGGCCAATTGATTTCTTTCTATTTTTATAGTAGAGACGGGGTCTCGCTCAGGCTGGTTTTGAACTCCTGACCTTGAGCAATCCGCCCGCCTCGGCCTCCCAGAGTGCTAGGATTACAGGCGTGAGCCACCGCGCCCGGCCTTCAGTGATGTTTTAATGAACCAGATCATTGCGTTTCTCCCACTCCATTAGGGTGTTCATCAAAACAAGTCCCCATGAGGGTGAATTTTACCTGCTAAATAGGTTGCATTAAGGAATACCTGCAGAGGTGGTAAAGCATTACTTCTGGGTGTGATTGTGAGGGTGTTTGCAGAGGAGACTGTCAGTCAGTGGAATGACTGGCATTATCCACACTCAGGTGGGTGGGCAGGGTGCAATCAGCTGGGGGCTCAGGCAGCTGGAAAGGCAGCAGGAGGCACAGTCATTCCCTCTCTCCCTCTTCAGGAGCTGGGACAGCCTTCTCTTCCTGCACCTGCACATCAGCACACCAGGTTCTCTGGCCTTAGGTTTCAGAATGAGAGTCACCCACTAGTCTCAGGCCAGCAGAGTTGGACCGAGCCATGCCAGCAGATCCCATGGGCTCTGTCTTCCCTTTAATGTATCTGTCTGTCTGTCCATAGCTATCTTTCTGTCTACCTATCTATCTATATCTATATCTACATCTATATATCTATATATACACCAACCTATCTACCAACCTATCTATGCATATGTATATATATATGTATGTATATATATATATATATATATAATCTGTCTATCTATCTACCTATCATCTATCTATCTAGATACCCATCTAGATACCCATCTATCTACCTATCTATCTACCTACATATATATATATAATCTGTCTATCTATCTACCTATCAACCTATGTAATAGCCTAAGAAGCTCCCAGGGTGACAAGAGCCACATGCAAGATAAAGTCCAGGGAGGGAATCAGGATATGTTCTGGGCTGAGCATGGAGGAGAAGTTCTCAGATCATGGGGGAAAGTGGGGCTGGGGCCTTGTAAGGGCTGGTGGGAGGGGGAACTTGAGCAAAGGTGAGTCTGTGCTCAGAATACTCGGCCCTCCTTTGCCATGTTTAAAATGAGCATCATAGACTCATTCGAACTCCAAAGTTGTCCTCCTGGGGATAAGGTCAGAAATGTCCCCCAGGGCCTGGGAAACACAGGAGAATCCAGATCTCAGTCCTTAATAAGGACTAATAATAAGTCAGGGCTCCCACAGGCAACTCTCATTCAGATGAGAAGGTCAATTCATGCTGGGCTGGGGAAGCTCATAGCTCCCTCCTCACACAGGGCTGAGGGCTCTGGGAAGGTCAGAGATGTGGTCTATGGCAAGGTGGGATGGTGTCTCAGCTGTTACTCAAGGCCCAGGGGACAGTTGTGACAACACATGATGGCAGGGTCTGGTCCTTTTGTCTTGTCCCAGGCAGCGGCAGTAGTGGGCCTGGGGTTGGGGAAGCTGCACAGACCCTCTCCTCACCTGTCCTGTGTGTGGATTCTCCACCAACACCAGTGGCTTCTGTGGGACTGGGTCTCCCTGCCCATGGGGAAGGGTCTGTCATGGATAAGATGCTTCCATCATGATGAGAACTTAAGGCATAGCCAGTGCGTAAAGAGTTGTCTTTGACTCCAGAAGCACATCCAGGATCCAGATGTCCCTGCAGCTGACTTCCCCAGGAACTTAGGACACAGCCCTGTGTGTCTGTGCCAGACACAGAGAGGGGACATCAGGGTGAGCCCAGACACAGACCTGCAGGGGCACACGGGGCCTACAGGGGGTGCTCAAGTCCCACCAGGGGCTCATCCCCAGCTCAGCAGCAGGTGTGGAGGGAAGCTAAGGTTTCTTTTCAGATCCTGGAATTTCCTGTCTCCGCCTGTCATTCTTCTTCTTCAGGGCTCTTAGAGTTTTCCCTTGTAATGCTCTGGCTTCTTCATCTGAAACGGGATGACTTGGGACATGATTTCAATACAAATTTAAGTTTTTTGTTTGTTTGGTTTTTTTTTTTTTTGCATTATCTGCTACCCATAAACTTTCAGGACAATCTTTGAAAGATTGTACAAGAAATCATTGATCCTCAATCAATATCCTTACATCATGGAAGGGTTTTGTGTTTGCTACGCTGTGTTGGTCATTGAGGAGGAAACAATTCTCTGGAGAGACGATTCTGTATATGCCAGGCATTTGTTTAGCTCCTGCCTTTTACCTGCCTTATGTGGGGAAGAACCATCATTTCAGTATGTCCTCCCCTCCATCTGGCTTCTGATCGTCCACCCTCAGATAGTTCCTCCTCACACCGTTCTGTCAAAGCTCCTGGTCTCCTGGACATCCACACAACAGGGCAGCAGGTCCCCTAGTGGTGATGGGCTATGCACTCTGTGGGGCAGGTCAGATGCAAACTCAAGTAGGGAACATCCCGGTTAAACCCACTGCATGGTGGGCCTCCCTCAGCACCCTGTTGGGGCCCTCACGGCCACCCTTTATGTCCTCAAGGATGGGGTCTGCCACTATCCTTGCCCCCTCCTGGCTGTACCTGAAGGTGATTGCAAGCCCAGGGATCGGGTCCCACAGGAAGTGGGCTTACCAGACCTCTAATCTGCATCCTGAATCTCCCACACAGGTGTCTGCACTCAGGTGCAGCAAGTGCAGTCTGGGCAGAGGTGAAAAGGGCTGGGAGTCTCTGACAATCTCCTGTAAGGCATCTGGATACAGCTGTCAGCTACCACATCAGCTGACTGTGCCAGATGCCTAGGAAGGACCTGGAGTGGGTGTGGATGATCTGCTCTAGTGACTCAGATACCCACTACTGCTCATCCACCCAAGGACATGTCACCATCTCAACAGACAACTCCATGGGCAATGCATAGCTGCAGTGGAGCAGCCTTAATGCCTTGGATGTGGACGTGTGCTGCTGTGGGAGGTACAGTGAGGGGATATCGATAGAGCTCAGGAGCAAAGGTCCCCACAGGTGTGCCAGGACCCACTGTACTCAGTCATCCCAGGACACGGGGGGGAGGGTGGTGGTTGATAAGGGCTGGTTTCCTGTCAAGGTCATGGCTGCTTCTCAACATAACAATTTTCTCTGGGGAACCTCTCTGAGTTCACAATTCTCTGCTTCCTTCCTCAGTGTGTGAGTTAGATATGTCTGTGGTAATGAAAGAAAATATTCTCACCTGCTCAAAAGGCAGAGCTTGGCTTCCAGTCACTTTCTCCTGTCCCAAATGTACATTAATTATCAACACTTTTGAGTAAGTCTGAAAACTGGTGACAGATTTTCTCTTGCACAACACAATGCAGCACAGCACACGGGAGTCGGCAAGCAGGACACAGGGCCCATGGGATATCATGGGTAAAGAGTTCTTCCCCCATCTGGACACCAGAAAGAGGCTCATTTCCCAGCTCACGAGCAGGTGTGGAGGGAAACTGAGGTTTCCTATAAGACCCTGGAGTTTTCTGTTTTTGCCTGTCACTCTTCTTCCTCAGGAGTCCAGGATTTCTTCCTTGTAATGCCATGGCTTCATTCATCTGTAATAGGATGGGTTAGGACCTGATTTCTACTCAAAATTAACCCTTAATTGTTTTCACTTTTTTTCTATGCACAAACTTGCAGTAAACATTTGAAGTATGAAATCAACAAACCGCCATCCACACCATAGTGCCATTGTTGGCTTTCTGTTGCCTACACTGTGTTTGTCATTCAGGAGAAAACACTTCTCTCGAGAGACAACTCTGTATGTTCTGGGGGTTTGTTTAGTCCCTGCCTTTCACCTGCCTTGTGTTGAGAGGAACCTTCATTTCAGTGTTTTCTCCCATCCACCTGGATACTGGTAGTCCACCCTGAGATGGTTCCTCTTCCTTATTGTTCTATCAGAGCTCCTGGTCTCCTGGACATCCACACAACAGGACAGCAGGTCCCTTTGTCTCTTCTCATGCTTGGTGAATCAGCTCCTTCTTCTCATTCTCACTGAAGGCAGATGTGTTTCTGCAGCTGATCATGCTCCTGACAACACCCTGGTCTCGGTGGTAGCACCCCACCTCTGACTCTTGTCTCTTGAGTGGAGGAATAACACTTTTCCATACAGCTGCTTCTCCTGGTGTGGCAGAGAGAGCACCATCTGCTCTCCCTGGGGTTGCATGGCAGGGGCTGGTCAGGAGCTCATAACTGTGCACCTACATCCTGTGGATAGACCTGGATTCATCCTGTCAGGTGCAGGGTTTCTGCCAAGGTGAGATGTTAGACCAAGGGCCAAGCCTCAGTGTCTCCTGCAGCCTGGGTTATGAGAACTCTAAGTAAGCCCCAGTACTTAGAAAGGTTGTTATTGTCATGGTATGTAAACCAACACAGAGCTTAGAACTCAATAACAGTGTATCTTCCAATTCAATGTTTGTCACAGATGCAATTTTCATTCAGTTTTTTACAAAAAGATGTTTTTAAATGTACTTGTTTATTAGTATCGGAATAGATGGACATACACATAGAAGAATAAGATTGGAATGACCATCTCATGCTATAAATAGAACTGAATTTAATTCAGTTAATTAAAGTAATAACGTAGAAGAAATGGGTGCTTGTGAGTGGACATAGTGTTAGTTTTTGCATATGCACAAGCATTTATCATCAGTTTGGTTTCTCCTGCAAGGAATTGTTCTTACATTCTTGGATCTGTGATTTTATATCTGTCATTCATTTTAGAACATGTGTGACCATTTTTCCTTCAATACATTTTTCCATATCTGGTCTTTTTTTTCTACCTTTGGGATTCCAATCACATTTATATGACACTATTAGGTACTAATGTTCTTCTGTCTTCATGATTATTTTCCTTTGCATTTTGCTGGTTTAGTTCCTTGGACCTATTTTCAACTCCATGATTTCTTTCTTTTTGTATTTATTTTTATTTTTTATTCATATTATGGGGGTACAAATATTGTTAGGGTTACATACCTTGCCCTTGCCCCCTGACCCCGCTATGCTAGAGCTTCTAGCGTGTCCAGCCTCCAGGTGGTGGGCACTGAACCCACTGTGTAAGTACATACCCTTCCCCTCCTCCCTCTTCCACCTGCCCACTTCCCGATTACAGATTTTTTTTCCAGACATTTTGGTTACAAGGTATATCTTTACCTCTCCCTAAGAAGGGATAGGGATAATTCCTTCCCCCCCACAATGTTCACCACTTCCTTAAGATGTGGATCTCCCCCCCCCCAAATCCCTGCTAAACACTACCGTTTTTGAGCACCACCAGCATTAACAGATCTAGAAAAAATAATTCTTCACTTTGTATGGAACCAGAGAAAACCACGTACAGCCAAAGCAATCTTAAGTAAAAAGAACAAACTGGGAGGCATCAGTCTTCCTGACTTCAAACAGTACTATACAGTAATAATAGTTAAATCTGCATGGTACTGGCACAAGAAGAGACGCATTGATATCTGGAATAGAACTGAGATTCCAGAGATGAAACCATTTGTATGTGGTAACCTAATCTTTGATAAAGCAGACAAAAATACACTTTGGGGAAAAGATTCTCTCTTCAATAAATGGTGCTGGGAAAACTGGTTAGCAACATGCAGAAGAGCGAATCAGGATCCCAACCTCCCACCTCTCACAAAAATTCACTCAAGATGGATAACACATCTAAACCTAAGGCATGAAACTTTAAGAATCCTAGAAGAAGATGTTGGGAAAACCCTATCAGATATTGATCTAGGCAAAGAATTCATGATTTCTTTCAAAAAAGGAGACAACCCAGCTGGTTTGTTTGTCCAAGGCCTATTTGTACTGAATTCTTTCTGAATACCCAATGCCTTTCCAATTCACTCTTCCTTACAATCCACATTTTTCTACCTAAGTTAATTACCTTGTGTTCTAGTATAATTATGTTCCCTTAAATATTTTAACACATTAATGATACATACTCCCTTTACATTTCCTAATTAAGACAGTTGTAATATATCTCATGTACAAACCTCATTGTCATAATTTCTCCATTATGAATTTGAGTTTTGATTTGGGACACTCTATAATTTTTCCTGACTGCCAGACATCATTGTTTTACTTTTGCCATTGACTTATTATTTCATTTCATGTACTTATTGTCCTGTATATATCCACACCTCACATTTTCCAGGACTGTACTGTGCAAGTTTGTGTGACTCAAGTCAGACTTGTATTTGAAATTTATTGTTGAAGTGGCTCCAAGTTTTGAAGGTTTTCTGTGCTATGGGCACAAAAGTGTTTAGATACCTTGACTGACACACAGTATGTGCTTCCTGCTTGACTGTCTGTTAATATCCCATGTTGTAGAAACAATCTGTTTCTACTTGTCCAGGTTAGTCTAGATTTTGCATTTACCTGACACTTGTTGATGTGATGATAGAGGTTGTCCTAAGAAGGCCTTCTCTGACTTCCTCCCTGAGCCAGGTTCCTAGGAAGACATCATGCCCCCTGGTCTGCACTGTGACCTTGCATGTTGTCCTGTCCCTCCAAAGAGGTGATGCTGCCCTGGTACCCTTCTAAATGTCTTTCTTTTCCAGTTTATTGTCTCCCACAGCTTGGACAATTATCCATCAGCCCCTACAGTTTCCATATTTGCTGCCTATCCCTGACAATATAGCCTTTGTTTCCATGATAGAGTAGAGAAGTGTTTCTGGCATAACTTAAGTGGTGACATCTCTTCCAATCCCATTGTGGCTAGGGCACTGATTTCTGCCTCTTATCCCCAGAATGGTAATACTATAGATCTGTAGAGGAAAGGAGGGGAGGGTCTGAATGCATTTCAAAGACCTGTTCTCCCTCCCTCTCAGACAGAACCATCAGTGAGGGCATCACCTTACCATGTCTCCCCAATCCTGGAGGAAATGACCTAAAGGAAACAGAACAAGAATTCCCCAAACATGTGATCACTGTAAAATCTAAACTGCAATCCCTTTACTAAATACAGCTTCTATCAATCCAATGTCTATGTCCAGCATAGTCTTGTCCTAGCCGACATGTCATCTAGTGGAATGTGCCTATAAGCTAATCCTCTGGTCCTGGTTCTCCCCTCAAGTACTGATCTCTCTGTAGATTTCAAGTTTGCTGTTTTTCATATAACTTCAATTACCTGAAATATTAAATAAAATGTGCTCATCTTCAGCTTCTGCAGTCATGCTTTATATATGGTGATGATGTTGCTATTGTTTTGGTTGATGTAGAAGAAGAGATTTTTTTATCATCTGCCTCCTTCTTCCAGGTGAAGAGAAGCTTTATCCATAATAGTAAGGAATTGGAAGCAATCACAACATTAACCAGTAGCTTAATACACAAGTATTTTTTGTAATTGATCCATTAGAACACTACCCATCATTAACAACAATGACAGTTTCATGCACACTGCAGCGTGGCTCTATCCACAGTATGCACTGTGAGTAAAAGAAGCAAAAAAGCACCTGCTACATGATTCCACTATTATAAATTCTAGAAAGTGCAAGCTGAAGTAACATAAACGACATTGGCAGTTGTCTGGGTAAATGGAGGGAGAAGGGAGGAGAAAGAAGGAGAAATTTTTGAAGGACAAGTGTAAACACTGAAGGAACTCAATATCCACAATATCCCAGACAGGGCAATGTTAATGTCAGCATCTTTCACTTGTGGAATTTAACTATGTTAAGGCCACTGTATACCAACTATGCCTCATTAAACTTAATATGAACATTTATTAGATTATTTGTTGAGGAAGACATGGTGAACAAATAGAAAAAAATTCAAAATTTAGGTACTTTCAAATATACCTGCATTCAGCCTGTCTATCCTAGGTTTTTACATTTTTTAATAAAAAAAATAGAGGGAAGATTTGCTTTGCATTCTTATTGTGGAATTGGGGTTTTAGAAACCACCCTGTGAATGTCCAGCTCTGCTCTGCAGTGGGTTCCAAGGATGTCATCATAGAACAGACATTGAGAAGTATTCTTCCAAGGTATGTGTTCCTGGACATATCTCACATCTTCTATATGTGTCTGGGGTTACTTACACATCTGTAAAATATGTGGAAACATCATACCTACAGCACACAGTTTGTATGTGTTTGTAAACTGCATAAGTGAACAGGACATAATTATTTATCACAGTAAAGTCTCACAGTTTTTCTCTGGGCTCTCACATCCCTCAGGCTTACCCACCCAGAGCTTGCTATATTGCAGGGGACATGCAAATAGGGCCCTCCCTCTGCTGATGAAAAGCAGCTCAGCCCTCACCTTGCAGCTCTGGGAGAGGAGACCCAGCCCTGGCATTCCCAAGTGTCCCCATTTGGTGATCAGGACTGAACACAGAGACTCACCATGGAGTCTCGGCTGAGCTGGGTTTTCCTTGTTGTTCTGTTACAAGGTAATCCATGGAGAACTAGAAATATTTTGTTTTTGAGGGGATGTGACTGAGAGAAACAGGGTGTGTATCACCGCTTCTGACCAGGATGTGTCTGTGTTTGCAGGTGTCCAGTGTGAGGTGCAGCTGCTGGAGTCTGGGGGAGGCTTGGTCCTGCCTGGGGGTTCCCTGCGACTCTCCTGTGCTGCCTCTGGATTCACCTTCAGCAGCTATGATATGAACTGGATTCGCCAGGCTCCAGGGAAGGGGCTGGAGTGGGTCTCATACATTACTACTGGTGGTGGTAGCACATACTACGCAGACGCTGTGAAGGGCCGATTCACCATCTCCAGAGACAACAGCAAGAACTTACTATATCTGCAAATGAACAGTCTGAAAGCTGAGGACACGGCTATGTACTACTGTGCTAGAGACACAGTGAGGGGACCTCAGTGTGAGCTCAGACGCAAACCTCCTGCGGGGACGTGCAGGGACACCAGGGGGCAGTGTGGGACCCTGGAAGCCTGAGAAAGAGCTGAGAGGTATGAGCAGGTGGCCAATAACGGTTGGTTTCCTGCCAGAATCTGGGGATTCCTGTCTAGAAATTTCATCCTCAGACCTATCTTTCGTGACTCTGCACTTGTCATTGTAGTGTCTGAATTAGAAATGTCTTGTAGTAAATGAACACATTCTCCCCTGGACATAAGGCAGAATTCAATCACATGGGAAGAAATGATCCTGTTGTGTTCAACTGGATCAGAGTCTTGAGGAAGCCCAGGGGACCTGCTTAGCATTTTCCAACCAGACTCAGTGCACAGACCTCAGCAGGACTACCTGAGTTGGACAATCTTTGGGATTCAGATTAGGACATGTAGGGACCTCGGCCAAGGTCAGTGTCTCATAAAACCTCAGGTTTCAAGTTGTTCTCTCCTCATTTAGAACTGTGCAATCCTGTTGCAGAACTGATTTAGTTGTATCCATTTCTGCAAGTCCATTTTCTTTCTGTCTAGGTTCTGTTTTCACATCATCCTCTTCTCCTTCTTCCCCCAGAAAATGGAGAATGTGGTCTCTGTGTCTACATTCCATGGGAAAGGTCCTTTACCTGGAGCTCAGGTGTGGCCCAGGCTGTGGCTCCTGTTGGATCTGGGAAAGTTTGATGGGATTGTATCACCCACCATTGCTAGGACCCTCCTGCTGTCACCTGTTCATGGACTCACTTTGTAAATGCAAGTGACCATTAGTATCTGAAAGAACAAAATTGATTGGTCAACTGGGATGTGTCTCTCACAGAGTCACATTCACCACCTATGGCATTGGGGAGACCTGTAGATGGAAACCTCATTATGCTGAGTGTTCTGAGGTGGCATCAAGTTCTGTGTGATTGGTGTCCTTTTGGTCCCAGCATAACAACACAACACCCTGCAGTCCAGTCCCTCCCCTGTGAAATGCATGCCCCAGATGGTCCTTTGTGCAAGAGTCTCCTCATTTTCTCCCCTTTGCCTCTCCTGACTGCCCTCTCCTATGTTCACCTCCTTCCTAAGGAAAGCAAAATCATTCCTTGTTTTTACGCTGATACCCATCGTTATCTAGAAGGAACCAGTGTCATGTATTGAACAAGTTTTGTCTCTATATTATGTGGGATTCATGATAAATTTCTTCCATAACTCAGCCTTAATCATGGGAGATACTTGTGTAAAATTATGCCCATCATCAATCTTAGGAAGAAATTTCCATTCTTGCATTATGTCCATGTCTACCTTAGACACAGCTGTGTCCTCATTGTAAGTAGGAAACTGTTAACTGTGTGAGAGGGTTCACAACCCTGTACAGTCCCTGCCTATTAAATGGATACAGAGTCAGACAGGAAGGTGGTATCAGCAAACTGAATATCAGGGAGTGTGGAATGAGGGACAGGACCAGCAGGGCAGAAGTGACTACTGTCCTTTAGAGTTACATTGTTGATTGTAGTTGTTTATAGTATTTTAATTCAAAATTCCTACAGCACTAAAACACACTTGATTTATGGAAAATTTTATTATAGAATCGGTGTTCTATAAACCACCCTGGGAATTTCCAGTTCTGCTGTGCAGTGGGTTCCAAGGATGGTATCATAGGCCAGACTTTGAGAAGAATTATTTCCAGGTACATGTTCCTGGTCATATCTCACAACTTCTATATGTGTCTAGGGTTACTTTTACATCTGTAAAATACATAGAAACTTCACACCTACAGCACATGGTTTGTATGTGTTTGCAAACTACGTAAGTGAAGAGGACTTAGTTATTTCTTACAGTAAAGTCACACAGATAGCTCTGAGCCCTGTACTCTCCTCAGACTTCCCCACTCAGAGCACATTACATAGCAGGGGACATGCAAATAGGGCCCTCCCTCTGCTGATGAAACAAGCCCAGCCTTCAACTTGCATCTCTGTGAGAGGAGTCCCTGCCCCAGCATTCCCAGGTGCCCCCATTCAGTGATCAGGACTGAACACAGAGATTCACCATGGAGTCTAGGCTAAGCTGGGTTTTCCTTGTTGCTCTGTTACAAGGTAATTCATGGAGAACTAGAGGCATTGAGTGTCTGAGTGGATGTGAATGAGAAACAGCAGACGTGTGTGGCAGTTTCTGACCAGGATGTGTCTGTGTTTGCAGGTGTCCAGTGTGAGGTGCAGCTGGTGGAGTCTAGGGGAGGCTTGGTCCAGCTGGGGACTGGGGAGTCCCTGAGACTCTCCTGTACAGCCTCCTGATTCACTTTTAGCACCTACCAGAAGCATTGGATCCGCCAGGCTCCAGGGAAGGGGCTGGAGTGAGTATCAGAAATTAGTGGTGATGGTGGTAGCACATACTACGCAGACGCCATGAAGGGTCCATTCACCATCGCAAGAGACAATGACAACAACTCGCTCTTTCTGCAAATGAACAGTCTGAAAGCCGAGGAAACAGCAGTGTACTACTGTGTGAGTGACACAGTGAGCGGACATCAGTGTGAGCCCAGACACAAACCTCCTGTGGGGACGTGCCGGGCCACCAGGGGGGAGTGTGGGACCCTGGAAGCCTAAGAAAGAGCTGTCGGGCAGCTGCAGGTGGCCAATAACGGTTGGTTTCCTGTCACAGTTTGGGACCTCCTCTCTAGAAATTTCATCCTGGGACCTATCTATCTTTTGTGCTCTGTGCTTGTCACTGTAGTGTGTGAATTAGAAACGTCTTGTTGTAGTAAATGAACATATTTTTACCTGCACACAAGGCAGAACATCATTCACATGGGCAGAGATGGCCCTGCTGTGACACTTGGATCAGAGTCCTGAGGAAGCCCAGGCAGACCTGCTAAGCATTTTACAACCAGTTTCAGTACACAGACCTCAGCAGGACTCTCTGAGTGGGACAGTCTTTGGGATTCCGATTAGGACATGCAGGGACCTCAGCCAAGGTCAATGTCTCATAAAACCTTAGGTTTCAAGTTGTTCTCTCCTTATTTAGAACTGTAAATTCCTGTTGCATAACTGATTCAGTTGTACCTGTTTCTGAAAGTATATTTTCTTTCTCCCTAGGTTCTATTTTCACATCTTCCTCTACTCCTTCTTCCCCCAGAAAAAGGAGGATGTGTTCTCTGTGTCTAAATCCCATGGCCAAGGCTCTTTACCTGGAGGTCAGGTGTGGCCCCGGCTATGGCTCCTTGGGATCTGGGAAAGATTGATGGGACTGTCTCACCATCTTTGCTGGGACCCTCCTGCTGTCACCTGCTCATGGACTCACTTTGCAAATGCGAGTGGTCATTAGTAGCTGAGAGAATATGATTGATTGGTCAAAGTGGGATGTGTCCACTGAGACTCTCACAGAGTCATCTTCAACACCTATGGCATTGGGAAGACCTGTAGATGGAAACCTCAGTGTGCTGAGTGCTCTGTGGTGGTGTCTAGATCCTTGTGTGTGGTGTCTTTGTGACCACAGTATGATGACACAGCACCCTGCAGTCAAGTCCCTCCTGTATAAAGTGCCTGCCCCAGAGGTCCTTTGTCCAAGAGCTTCCTCATCCCCCCTTCTCTGTTCCTCCTGACTGACCCCTCCTGTGATCTCCTCCTTCTGATGGAGAGGAAAATTATTTCTTGTTTTTACTCTCATACCCATTGTTATCAAGAAGGAACCTGGTTCAACTGTTTAACAATTATTTTTGTCTAAACCACTTGAGATCCACAAAAGATTTCTTCCAAAATGTACTGTTTCATCATGGCAGATTCTCATGGAAAATGAGGCAAGCCATCCATCCTATGAAGATATTTCAATTCTTGAGAAATTTTTATGTCTTCCTGGAGACACAGATGAGTCCTTATTGCAAGGAGGGAAGAAACTAAATGTACGAGAGGCTTTGTGGTATTCTATGATCCCTGCCTATGAGATGGCTTTGGAGTAAGACAGTGAAGGGTGAAAACATAACAGTGTGTATCATGGAGTGTGGAGGAAGGGACAAGGCCACCAGGGCAGAGGGGAGTGCTGTCCTTTGGAGTTTTTGTTGTGGTTGTTTGTTTGTTTGCTTTTTATTTGTTTACAAAAATTTTCTCTTCAAATTTCCGAGGGAATGAAAACATACTTTATTTATGTAAAGCCTAGGAAAGCTTCCCAGCTCAAGTGTTGTTGAGTGTATACCAGGCTTCAAGAAGCCATGTGTGCCCCGGTCATGGACAGGGGAAAGTGTTCGCTCAGCATGTAAGTGAGGGACAGGGATGATGGACAAAGAAGGCAAGTGTCCTCCTGGGTAGACTAGGACTTGGTGACTCCGTTGGCTGAATCTGAAAGGGCCTGGGCAGCTGCACCTGGGTTTGTCCCAGAAAAAAGGGCATCTGATGAAAGGACCTGTTGTTGAGGAATTTGGGAGCAGAGTGAGTAGTATGGAAACCCACCTGGCGGGGTCACCCATGAGGGTTTGAAAGGTACGAGAGACACAAAACATAGATATCATTCTCAATAGAAGTAGCAAATCATTTTTCATCAGAATCACTAAATGTTAGAAGAGAAAATTATATAGTCAAAGTGATGAGGAAAATGATTAAAATTTGAAAACGAAGAATATTTTCCCAGATACTTTTACTTCAAAAACAAGGAAGACATTTTTTAAAATCTCAGACAAAAAAAAAGATAATGGAGTTCATTACCATTATGACTGCCTTATAGTACGAAAATGAGGGTTTTTAGCTGAAAAAGTCCACTAATTAATAATATAAAACTTATGAAAGCACAAAACATAATGGTATAATTAACATAGAGACATATGAAGAGTATTCTATAATTATAATGTCGGTATGTGAAAGAATTTTGTTTCTCAAAAAGGGTTAAAATACAAAATTATTAATAACAACTATCTTACAAAATTATGTGAATTCTGACATCAGAAACATGTAATGGCTGTGTGCAAAAGTGTGAAATTTTTGATATGCAATGACAATTCACTTGTTATCAATTAAAAATAGACACTTTTAAGTGTAAGGTGTTTTATGTAAGCTTCATAATAACAACAAATGTAAAATATATACTAGACATGAAAGAAAATTAGAAAGTATTCAAAGCATACCACTACAAAAAACCATGAAACCAAAAAGAAGTCAGCAAGAAAACTAGAAACCAATGGTACATCTATAAAACGACCAGCAAACAAAACATAGGAGTAGTCATTATTGAAATTACTAGGAATATAAATGGATTAAAATAGCCAAAGAAAAGAAAGAGTGACTGAAAGGTTAAACAAATATATGTATAAAAAGACCCAACTATTTCTCTGGTGCAGGAGAAACACCTAACTTTTCAGAACCCACATACACAGAAATTGAAGCTATAGAAAAATAAATTTCATGAAAATGAAAACCAAAATAGAGCAGGGATAGTTATACATACATGGAACATAGTAGACGTGAACTTAAAAGTGGTAATTAAATAAAAAGAAGGACCTTGCATAATTATAAGTTGTAAATTCATATAAAAGATATTTACTTTTGTAAATAAATACCCCCTATCATCAGGGCACTGAAATATATAAAGCAATTATGTAAAAATCTGTAGGGATGAAAATACTGCAATACAACAAAGTAGGAAGCTTCATTGTCCCATTTGCAACAATGGGTAGATCATTGAAAGAGAAAATTAATAAGAAAATATGAGACTTCTTGATTTCAAACCACCCTCCCAAACAAATACACGTGGGACACTCCAACCAACAGCAACGGCCTACACATCCTTCAGATACACACACATACTCCAGGAAGAGTCATACAACAGGCCCTAGGGAAAGCCTCAGCAGATTTAAGTCTGAAATAATATTAAGTATCTTTCCTGACTATGTTGTTACACACCTGGAAACCAATCACAGGAAGATTTCAGAAAATTCACAAATACATTGATATTAAATAACAACAATCTCTCCTTAACAACAAATGGGTTGAATAAGAACTTAAAAGGAAAATTAAGGAAAAACTCTAGAGAAAAATTAAAATTGAAACACAACATAACAAATTTATAGGATGCTACAAAATTAATCCTAAAAATGGAGGTCATATCACTAAAGCCTTTCATAAAAAAGAAGAAAGATGTCAAACACCACAATGTTATGCCTCAAGGAAACAGACAAGAAGAGATTAAATCCAAAGTTGGTGGAAGGAAAGTAACAATAAAGATCAGAGCAGAAATAAATAAATTATAAGCTAATAAAAGAATGCAAACTCACAATACAACAAAGAGTTGATTTTTTTGAAAAAAATTATAAATCTTTAGCTAGACTATCAAAGAAAAAAGATAACACTCAAATAAATAATATCACAAATGAAAATGGAAATGTTTAATAGCACAGAAATACAAAGAATCATAATTGAGAAATATGAATAATTATACACCAATGAATTGGATATTCTACAAGAAAGAGACAATGATTAGAACCATGCAATGCACTTGGATAGATTCATGAAGACATAGAGAACCTGAACAGATCAATAAGTAAAGAGATTGATCATGAATTAAATTCTCCCAACAAAATAATTATCCAGGATCTGAAAGATTCACTGTTGTCTCCATTAGACATTTAATGAAGAAATAAAACAAATCATTCATGAACTCTTGCAAAAAATGAAGATGGGGGAGTACTTCCAAATTCTTTCTTTGGGACTTGATTTCTCCTGGTAACAAAGCCAGTCAATCACATCACAAGGAAATAAAATTGTACCTGAATATCCTTGATAAACATACATGAAAATATTCTCAATAAAATACAATCTGTATTCTATAACACATTAATAGTACAAGGTAACATGATAAAATTCAATTTATCCCTAGGATGCAATGATGATTCAACATGTGCAATTCAATAAAGGGGATACATCACATTATCAGGATGTATGACAAAAACTACAACATCATGACATGAGATACAGAAAAATTATGTAACAAAGTTTAACATACATTTTTGATTTAAAAATCTATTCAAAACTAGATGTAGAAGGAGTGTAACAAAATCCAATACAGGTCATGTATGCTAAACCAACAACTAACATTATAATCAATAGCATAATAAAGAAAAGATCCACACAAATTGAAAAGCTTTCATCTAAAATTTGCAACAAGGTAAGAATGGCCACTATTGCCACTTCTTTTGGTCATAGTGGTGGAAGTCCTTATCAGAGTAATTAGGCAAGAGAAAGAAGTAAAAGACATACAAATAGGAAAAAAAAAGAAGTGAAAATTGTCATTGTTTGCTGTCCACATGATTTTACACAGAGAGAACCCTAAAGACACCACAGACACAAAAAATTGGATTCAATACATGAATGCAATAGATTTTCAAGTACCAAATAAACACACAAAAATTGGTAACATTATATACATTCTCAGTGAACTTTCCACAAAATGAAAAGAATAATCCCATTTATAATAGGTACAAAATATAAAATAATTAGGAATAAATTTAACCAAGGAGATGAAAGATCTGCACAAGGAATACAACAAAAATTTCATGAAAGAAAATAAGGAAAACACGAATGCATGGAAAGACACATATGTTCATAGATTGAAGGAATGAATATTGTTATAATGTCCATACTATAAAATATTCAATGCGATTTTTGCCAATATTTCTATGTAATTTTACATATCAATAAAATAACACACAATCCTAACAACTTAGCAGTTAAGGAAACCATGAACTAAAAGGACCAAATGAGATACATCACACTACCTGATTTTAAACTATATCACAAAGTGATGTACATAAAACAGCATGGTACTGGCATAAAAATACATAAATAAACCAAAAGAACAGAATAAAAAGCCCAGAAATGAACCTAGAATCAACCATCAATTGATTTTCAACAGTATTGCCAAGAATACACAAAGGTGAAGAAAGGCTTGTTCAGAAATTGCATTGGGATTATTGAATATTCACATATGGAAGAATTAAAATGAGCCCTTACATCACACAATATACAAGAATCCACTCCAAATGGATTGAAGGTAAGCATATAACCTGAAATGGTAAAGCTTCTTGAAGAAAATGTAGGGGGAAACTGCACACCATTCATCTGAGTAATACATTTCTAGATTTTACTTGCAAATGCAAAAAGGCAAAACAAAATCATCAAATGGGATAAAAATCAAACTGGAAACCATCTGCATAAGAAAGGAAACAATTAACAAAGTGAAGAAAATCTACATTTTGGAAGAAAATATTTGCAAACTATATATCTGATAAGAGGTTAATATTCAGTATATATAGAGATATTTTTGAAAGCTGTCCAAAAAATAATCAATGAAAACATGAGAAAGAGATCTGAATGGGAATTTTCCCAAAAGAAGAATTATAAATGACCAACAGATATGTGAAGAAAATGTTCAATATCACTGTCTATTAGGGAAATGAAATTAAACCTCAATAACATATCACCTCACTCATATTATTAATAGAAGGGTTATTATCAAATAGATGAAATGTAACACTTGCTGGCTGGCTTGTGGAGAAAACAGGACTCATGCACTGTTTGTGGAAATGTAAGTTAGTACAGCCAATAGAGAACATGGTATGGAGGTCCCTTAAAAAAACAAAAGAAGTATCATATGATGCTGTTATTGCACTTTGGGGAATTTACCAAAAATATTTGAAATCGGTATGCCGAGCGATGCCTGCGGTCCCCTGTTTATTGCAGCACACTGTGAAGGACAATGATCTAGTTATTGAATCATCACGCATGTCCTCCAACAGATGAATGGATAAATAAAAGTCTATATAAACAATGAAATACTAGTCACCAGAAAAACAAAAATGGGGAAGAAAGAAGTAAAAGAAAAGCTGTCATTTGTGACAACATGAGTGGAACTGAAAAACACTGTGCAAATTAAATCATCCTGACCCAGAAAGACAAAGGCTGCATGATTCAAATATGCTTTATACATGTGGAATTCCAAACAGTACAAGACAGTAGAGCAAGGAGTAGAATGGCGGTTACCAGATGCCAGGGGTGAAAGGAATAGTGGGATGATGGACAAAGGGTACAAAGCCTCAATTTGACAAGATGAGTTTTTGAGGTCTATGGCACCGAGCTGTGAATATAGCTAAAATAATTTATTTTGCATCCCAGAATCGTTAAGAGACTAATGAAAACTGTTCTGAACGCAAAAAATAGGTTCATTAGGTCGTGGACGTGTTGACTAGAGGAATCTGGTGATTCTCCCTCGCATTCAGCAGTCACACCCTCACTGTGTCCCCAGAACCATCACAGGACAAAGTGTGAATTCACAACAATAAGAAACAGGAAGAGGATGCGGATTCGTGGTCACCGGAAGTGACCCAGGAGGACCATTTCCGGGGGTGATGACCTTCCTCCCAGTCCAGCTGGGGAGACTGTGCGGAGGCGCTGGCACCTGCGCGGCCACCACAGCACAGGCGCGCACCCCGCCCTGAGCCTTACGTCTTGTGTAGACGAAGCTGGTCCTCCCGGTGCCAGCGGTGGCGCAGTCTCCAGCTCTGTAGCCCACACATGTGCTGTGGCGCCACCCAGCCAGCAGGAAGATCCCGAGGGACAGGTGACACAGCCCAGAGCAGCGTGTCAACACCGGTAGGACCCAGCCCCCTGTGGTCGGCAGTTCCCTGGCTCCGCAGCAGGTCCTGGGGCACCCCGAGTGGGAACCGCAGCCCAGACACGGAGCCTCAGGACTCCCCACGGTCTGTCCCACAAGGCCAGGACTTCTGGAGGCAGTACTCAAGGAAGGAGCGACTTCCGGTCTCTTAGCGTGAGCTATGGTGAGTCCAGCTCTTGTGGGTGTCCCTGTGGGAGCAACCTCAGTGTGCAGGGACAGGGCGTGCTGGCCTGTCTCTGCCTGGGCGGGGCGCGGATGAGCACACAGGAACCAGGACTCTCCTCCCTCCCTGCAGCCCAGCATGTGGCTGGAGCTTGTCCAGGGCCAGCTTTGGGAGGAAGCTCGGTGAGGCCTCTCACACCTGCGTAGACATGTCTCCAGGCAACCTTCATGCACGCTCAGACCTCTAAACTGCTTCTGCCCAGGGCTGTCCATTCTTCTCTCCATCATTCGCGTTTAAATCTTGGATATTTGAAAGGGATCGGTGGATAAATAGAATAGTCACTTTGAATTCAGACAAAGCTGGGTACAGTCCAAAGTTTGTTATTTTTCAGAGGAGCTTCACTGGAGCAACTAATTTGGGTAAAGGTCTCCTTACTTGAATCAGCTTCAAATCCAGTATATTCAGGGGTTGCTATGGAGTTGGG
Source organism: Microcebus murinus (assembly GCF_040939455.1). NCBI lineage: Eukaryota > Metazoa > Chordata > Mammalia > Primates > Cheirogaleidae > Microcebus > Microcebus murinus. The sequence goes on from NC_134109.1 coordinate 86,511, forward strand.
TCAGTTCATGCCAGTCAATCATGCAGTTTGTGTGGGGGTGATGTAGATGTTTCTGATTAGATTGTTGAAATTACAGAAGCCCCTTTTTTGCCTCTCCCTTGGAAACAGCACAGTGTCTGGAAAAGCACCCTGGACCTCATGTCTCTCTCCTTGAGACAGGACTTTGATGAACACAAATACTGTCAGAGCCACAGACACAGCTGGGAAAGCTTGATGGGATTGTCTCACCATCATTGCTGGGACCCTCCTGCTGTCACCTGCTCATGGACTCACTTTGCAAATGCAAGTGGCCATGAGTAGCTGAGAAAATAAGATTGATTGCTCAAAGTGGGTTGTGTCCACTGAGTCTCTCACAGAGTCACCTTCAACATTAGTGAGATCTGCAGGTGGAACCCTCAGTTTGATGAGCACTTTGTGGTAGCACCCATGTCCTTGTGACAGGTGTCTTTGTGGCTCCAAAGGACAACACAGCACCCTGAAGTCGAGTGCCTTGTCTATGAAGTCCCTGCCCCAGATGGTCTCCTGTGCAAGAGCTTCCTCATCCTCCTCCTTCTGCTCCTCCTGACTGCCCTCTCCTATGTTCTCCTCCTTGCTATGGAGAGTAAAATTATTCCTTGTTTTTACTCTGATACCCATCATTATCAAAAAGGAACCCGTGGCATGTATAGAACAAGGATTTGTCTCTAAACCACATGGGATTCACAAAAGCTTTCTTCCATAACTCAGTCTTCATCATGGGAGATACTTGTGTAAAATTATGCACAAAATCCATCTTATGAAGACATTTCCATTCTTGAGTTATTTCCACGTCTACCTTTAGACACAGATGTATCCTCATTGTAAGTAGGAAACTGATAACTGTGTGAGAGGCTTTGGACCTTGTACAGTCCCTGCCTTGACATGACTACAGAGTCAGACAGGAAGGTGGTGACACCACCCTGCATATCAGGGAGTGTGGAGGAAGCAACAGGACCAGAGAACAGATGTGACTACTGTCCTTTAGAGTTATTTTGTTGATTTTAGTTGTCTATAGTATTTTTAATTCAAAATTACTAAAGCATTAAAACACACTTGATTTATATAAAGCCCAAGAAAGCTGCAAAGCTCAAGTGTTGGTGAGCACATATCATGGTACAGGATGCTGTTGTTGGCCATAAAGTGGCCACAGGAGAAGGGTCACTCATAGTATGGGTGAGGAGCCTGGACATTATGGAAAAGAAGGGAGGTGTCCTCCTGGGGAGAACAAGACACAGTGACTCTGTAGGGTGAGTCTGCAAGGGCTTGGGCAGGTGCACCAGAGTCTGTCCAAGAGAAGTGGCATCTGATGAAGGGACCTGATGTTGCCTGATTCTGGAATAAAGTGAGGGGCATGGAAATCAGCCTGGGAGGCTCCCATGAGGGCTTGAGAGTGGCTGTTCCTTAAATGAGTGGTCATCACAGTTGGAGTAGAAGGAGAGACAGCTGCACTGTTGAGGAGTTGGGATCTCTGTGTGTGTGGAAGCAGCACATCTGACATACAGCAAAAAGGAATGATGTGATGGGAGTGGCTGCACATGTCTCTCATGGGAAAGTGTGAAAAGTGCAGGGGCAACACAAGTCAGCAAAGAATTCTGTCTTCACAGTATCACAGCTTTGAATATTCATGTCTAGAGTTAGCAACATGCTTATTAGTTTATTTGTTCAAGGCAATAGTATATGTTTCACGTAATTCATGATTATTTTATAATTACTGATGTTTATAGGTTCCTTTTGTCAATAAATTTGCTTTGGCAAATTAACTGCAGCTGGGAGCCTGTTTAAATGTTCCCCTATCAGAGCACAGCCACCAAATCTGCAAGAGAAAAATATTTACACGTTGCTGATTGAAAGGAATCAGCAATTTCAGTAAGATGCATATGGTGACAGTGTCTGGAGCCACAATGTGACATTTGCAGTAAGCTACCCTGAGACGCCCTTCAGTATTTCCCAGTTAAACATATCAAATGGGGATGGCTAAATCAAATGCAGTTGGGATAATCACTTCCGTTCTAAACTACTCCTGCGAATGGTGTTCATCTTTGAAAAGTCTATTTTGACTTAAGTCAGCCTGTATTTACTATTGTAAGGAGGTGATGCATGGAGTCTTTTTGTCACATCTAATTGTAAGTCATAATGAATTAACTTCATTTTACCTTACTACTCTGCAGTGAGAGCATCCAAGCCCACAGTAGAGTATTTTGGAACGATGTGTGCTATGACCATAGTGATTTAGACAAGGGAGTACTTACAGTGTTTAAGGTGAGATGTACCTCTTTGTCTCTATTGTATATAGCAAAACCATAGCAGTATAGGAGTACTTTTTAAATTTTTTTCTTGGTTTCCTAGATATAATTGTAATATGTGCTTCAGTATTAAGGATATGCAGTATTTTCAACAGTGAATTTCTGCAGTGTGTAAGATAATTATAACCTTCATTGAAGAAGACCAAAAGCCAGGCGACACTCTTTTTATATTTTATCATATGTTATTTTTAGTATATTTTAGATTTCCAATTAGGTCAATCACAACTACTCTCTGTTCTATTGCACAGTATAACTATTGTTAACAATTATGTATTACATACTTGAAAATAGCTGAAACAGGGTTTTAAATATTCTCACTACAAAGAAATAACAAATATTTGAAGGTGATTGACATGCTAATTATGCTGATTTGATCATTCTACAATGTATACATGTGTTGACATCCCATTGCATTCCTTCAATATATATAATTATTGTTTGTCAATCAAAAATAAATAAAATTTTACCCAAGTGTCCCATAATACATGAGCAACTTAATAAAATGTGGTATCCATATACCATTGAGTTATACCCAGCCACAAATTTCAATGATGATCTAGCACCTTTTGTATTATCCTGTTAGCTGGATAGAATAGCTGGAGCCCATTCTACTAAGTGAAGTATCATGAGAATGGAAAGACAAGCACTCCATGTGCTCACCATCAAATTGGTACTAACTGATTAAAACACTAAGGTGTTCACATGGTAGTAATATTCAATGGGTACCAGACAGGTAGCCAAACAGGGGGCAGTAGAGAGGGTAAACTCACACTAATTGATAGGGGTGAACTGTGTGGGGGAAGGGCATTCTTGCAGACCTGGCTTGGGTGAGGCCCAGACAAATATGTAACCAATATGTCTCTACCCCCATAATATTGTAAAATGCAAAAAAGGAATGATACAAATGATGAACACTTTGGATGAGGAATATACTAGTTTTCTTAATTTGATCAATATGCAAGGTAAACATATATCAAAACACATTTTATGAGATTAAATATAGGTTATGCAGATTGTATAACTTTATTTTGTATTTAATTTTTAATATCTCCTTTAATTTTAGAATATTACTGGGATATAAAAGTTTAGATTCCATATATTGCCTTTTACCCGCCCAAGTCAGAGCTACAAGCATGTCCACCCCTAAACCCCACAGGGAATCAGAACAACAACAAAAATAAGTAAATGGGACATGATCAAATTAAAAAGTTTCTTCACAAACAAGGACACTATCAGGAGAGCAAACAGACAACATACAGAATGAGAGGAAATACTCACATGCCACACATTTTACATTCTTTAAGTCATTTTGTCCACACCTATATGCAGATCATATGCAAACTGGTCCTTGCTGTGAAAATGTACAGGCCTCTCCAGCAGCTTCAGCTGATCTCTCATGGCTTCTAGGCATATTCAATGTTCAGTGACAGAGAATGTTGTGAATATTTCAGTTCTTTTTTTCTTAAGATCAGAAAGTCAGAGTAATAGTAGGAGGGCACCAGTATCAGTGTTTACACTAAATCCATTTCACAAGACCTGCAACTGCTGGTCTCTTTGTCCAGGGGTATGTTTTGTTTTCAGACCCTCATGCTCACCTACATGGGGAAGATGAGAGCATCCACCCAAAGACTATCCCCTGCTACACACACATCTCAGTGTCTCCAGGCTATGGAAGGGTGGCATTTGTGTGTTGGAGCAAATGCTATGGGGTGATATCATGTCTCTGCTTCCCAAGAATCCCAAGATAGTGGGTGATGAGCTATGAAGATGATGTGGGCCAGGTGAGAAAAACTTCATGTAGATGTGCAGAAGTGAAATCCACCCACAGACTATCCCCTGCCACACACACATCTCAGTGTCTCCAGGTTATAGAAGGGTGGTCTTTGTGGGTTGGGGCAAATGCCATCGAGTGATATCATGCATCTGCTTCCCAAGAATCCTGTGATAGTGGGTGATGTGCTATGAAGATGATGTGGGCCAGGTGAGGAAAAGTTCATGTAGATGTGCAGAAGTGAAATCCAATTTGAAATAAAATTTGGAATCTGTTTTGAAATGCTGGATGATTGCAGCTTCTGAATGTTTGGGAATGAGGTGGCAATGGACAGAAGTAGGGTTAATTGTGGTTTTGCCTTCTGATAGCCTGGTGCATGGTCATTGCACAGAGTGCAGTGGGCATTCCAACACATACTGGCCTATTGCAATGGCTCAGGTCATACACTAATGCGTTTAATTTTCATTGAGTTAATTATGCATTTAAGTTCATCTTGGTATGTATTGTCAAAACCTGGGATTTCCAAATAATGCTCCAGTGGAATTACTGGAATTTAAATATATTCCTCACTTACTCACTGTGCAAACACAGCCACAGCCTAATACTGTAGTCACTGCCCTTGCAAAGATGGCAACTCTTTCCTGCCCTGCTAATCTTTTGCGTGAGAAGCTTAAATGTGTTGGGCAGCACCATGTGTTCCTCAGATGGGCCACTGGGGGTGCCACCAGATAAAGTGAGGGGCTGGTGCTATTCCTATTCATGCTCCTTTTCATTCCCATGAAATGTCTACAGACTGAGATAACATCTGCATCCTGCTACATTGTGACTCCTCCACACAGTAAAGGGAACTATGCATGTACATGCGGGAAGCCCCATTGCACTTAATGTAATGGTCATATACGTGGCATACAAAATTACTGACACAGGTAAACCTCTCAGTCAGGCCAGCACCTTCTGATGAGAATCCCATGCTGAGTGTCTTTACTGGGAGTTGGAGCACTTGGTGCCAGTCAATGTCAGGTTGACACCACTAATTGAATTGAATGCATTGTAATCACAGAGCTAGTGGTCCTCAGTGAGGCCTTGGGTTGTGGAAGACACACAGATGCACTGGATCCAGTCAAGGTGAGTTGCTGTATCTTCTAGAGTCAAAGGTCTTAGTGAATTTGCCATCAAGTGATTCCTGGACTCAGTGAAGGAGCCCTTTTGAGGTCACTGGTGGTCTATTTCACTTGCAGCCTTCAGATAAGGCAGAAGGAGGACCTCAGTCTGCCTTGATGGGTTGAAGTACATGAAGTTGGGTGATGTGTGTCATCCATCTCTGTCACTGTGACCTCTTAATTCATGGACCCTTTGGGCAGCACTGGAGTCCCTGATTGCTGAGGGTTACTATTGTCCTCTGGCTAATTCCATGCACGTGACTGTCAATGTAATTCCACAGGGAGTGCTCTGTAAAGATGCTGAAATGCAGTGCAAAGGTCTTCACACCAAGGCCCAAATAGCACATGCATAAATAACCCACATGCTAGAGACAGGTGCTGCCTGTAGGGAGAAAGAATCAAGATGGTGAATTTTATTATGTGGTAATAAGCTTACAACTGTCACATGACCCTTTAAACTAAAATTTACTAGGGATGTTTAAACTAGGAATGTTTAAATGATTAAACTATGAATGTTCAACAGGTGGCCAAGGTATGAGCACATACGTAATCATGGACACTCTCACTGGTACACACAGCAGGGCCCACCTCCCACGCAGGCTTCCCTCCAGTCTCACACCAGGCCCTCACACAGGGGACTGGGGAACAGTCCTGTGTAAGATCCTCTATCATACTGGCTGTGGGAGATAAACTATGGTGTGGTTTAAGTCTGTTACCTGCCATTAATTAATTTTTGTGAGTGCCGAGCAGGAGAATAATAGAATAAAATGTTGGAAAAGCTCTTCTACATATAAGCTTATGTCAATAGATTATTAAGACCCCAACAGTAACTACAGCAACAAAAAAATTAACATATAGGTCTCGGTTAATCTACACCACGGGTCCTCAAACTTTTTAAACAGGGGGCCAATTCACTGTCCCTCAGACCTTTGAAGGGGCATTGGAGAGTGTGGCGTACATTCCACTCATGTGCACTGTGGGCATAGGATGAGTCGGCTGCTAAGTAGGACAGGCAGCAGCTGCTAAGCAGGACAGGCAGCAGCCACAAAATTACCCGGTGGGCCAGATAAATGTCCTAGGCTGGCTGCATGTGACCCACAGGCCATAGTTTGAGAATACCTGAACTAAGGTCCCTTACAAGGATTCCTTGGTCACAAAGAATTCAGCATGTGCTGGGCACTACAGACTGTTGTGGCACATGGGCATGCAAATCAGGGGTAGAGGTGAGATTAATTCCTAACAACAAACCGCCGTGACAACTTTAGAAATCTTTGCTCTTACTGCCACAGTGTTAGGCTGTGATTGGTTAGAAGTCCTGGTTCCCAGGGAGGATCACTCCTACTGGAGCACAATGTGCTTGCCTGAATCTGAAGTTTGGTCTGGTGCCCCTCAATTGGGCTCCTCATGACGGTGAACCACTCCACAATGAGAGGCACTCTCCCACTGGAAGACATTAACTCTGTTTTGGAGGTGAAGCTTGTGTGTATCCATGGAAGCAAGGACAGTCCCGCAGGCCTAGGCAGTTTCTTTGGGCTTCTCGACTGCATTCACCACTGGGGAGGTCAATAGCATCAACCCGATGGCTGAAGGTAGCCAGGGGACCAAGGACAATGGCTCTGAGTGCTCAGGCCTGAGTCATTCCATCAGGGAACAACACACAGCAACCCTCACTGTGAAATGCTGGCCATGTCTTAGAAGAATCCAGAGTGCAGGCAGTAGGGGACACCAACAAATGTCAAGTATGACCACAGAGCCACCTGCAGCAGTGGGCAGTGGAGAGTGATAACTCACACACATATTGTGACTTACACAAAGATCAGGGCTGCCTACTGTCCCAAGCATGTGGTAGCCCCATAGACTGTACCTGGGCCTGTGTGGACCTGCTTGGCAAGAGGGAAATGTAATGACAAACTTCAGTGCATTCCTTTTTGGCCCCATGCTTCTGCCCTGGACCTAACACATAGGAAGCAGCAGTAACATTTGACAACTTGTGTGAACTCGAGTCCCTTCAGCTAAGTGAGGCATATGTTGCAGTTCATGCACAAGGGTGTCAAGGGCAGTGTGGATTCTGTGGCCCAAAGTTTGATTCAACCTTGACTTTGTAACAGTAGAATGCAGCAAAACACCATCATATTCTCATTACGGAAAGGAGTTTTTGAAAACACTAGGAGGCTTGTTCACACTATTCCTGGAGTTGGTTCAGGGGAGCTGTAGGGTCAAGTTTTGTGGAGCATAGTCCCAGATACTGAAGATGCCTCTCACCAGATGCGTGTCTGCTCTTGCACACATAGCGCAACTTCTTCTATTTCTGTTTGTACAGTTTCATCTCTAAAATATCATGACTTGTAAACTCCCTCAGGGCTCTTACCTCTTCTTTGGGCTCTGCCCTCTCCTAAGGTGTCCCACCCCAGAGCTTGCTATATAACAGGGGAAATGCAAATGTGGCCCTCCCTCTGCTGATGAAAACCAGCCCAGCCCGCACCCTGCAGCTCTGGGAGAGGAGCCGCAGCCCAGGCATTCGAAGGTGTCCTGATTTGGTGATCAGGACTGAACACAGAGACTCACCATGGAGTCTGGGCTGAGCTGGGTTTTCCTTGTTGCTCTGTTACAAGGTAATTCATGGAGAACAAGAGACATTGAGTGTGTGAGTGGATATTAGTGAGAGAAACAGCGGGGGTGTGTGGCAGTTTCTGACCAGGATGTGTCTGTGTTTGCAGGTGTCCAGTGTGAGGTGCAGCTGGTGGAGTCTGGGGGAGGCTTGGCCCAGCCTGGGGGGTCCCTGAGACTCTCCTGTGCAGCCTCTGGATTCACCTTCAGTGACTACTACATGAGCTGGGTCCGCCAGGCTCCAGGGAAGGGGCTGGAGTGGGTTGGTTTTATTAGAAACAAGGCTAATGGTGGCACAGCAGAATATGCCGCATCTGTGAAAGGCAGATTCACCATCTCACGAGATGATTCCAAAAGCACCACATATCTGCAAATGAACAGCCTTCGAGCTGAGGACACCGCTTTGTACTACTGTGCGAGAGACACAGTGAGAGGACTTCAGTGTGAGCCCAGACATAAACCTCCTGTAGGGCCTACATGGGCCACCAGGGTGCGCCCAGGACCCACTGAACACAGAGCCGCCCAGTGAGGGTGTAGGTGGAGGTTAACAGTTGATTTCCTATTGGTGTGTGGAGCTTCTTCTCCATCTAATTTTCCCCAAGGGACCTCTCAAGATTTAGAATTCTGTACTGACTTTTGCCATCTGTAAATACAAATCTTTGTTTCTTTGTCTTATAAGAGGAGGACACACTCTCACCTTTGCAAATGTCACACTGTCACTTTAGGGGCCAAAGTGCTCCTGCAGTTGTAACCAGGAACAGAGTCCTCAGGAAGCTTAGGGGAAGCTGATGAGTGTTCACTCACACTCCAGGAAGAGACCTCAGTGGGATTTCCTCATTAGGACAGACCTTGGGATTCAGATTAGAAACAACAGACAGGCTAGAGAAGGGTCAGTGGACTCTGAAATCTAACAGGTTCCAAATCTGTCCCTGTCCCTCATGTATAACTGTGCACATCTGAGTCAGGACTGACCCATTTTGTGCTAATCAATTTTCTTTATATCTAGGCTTTTCTATCACAATTCCCCTTTCTCCATATTTTCTCTGAAAATGGAGGTTGTATATTCTGTGGTCTACGAGGGCACAGCCCCTCTTCCTGCAGCTCAGGGGAGTCCCAGGCTGTGCCCTACAGGTCCTGGGAGAGATTGAAGGGACCTTCTCACTTACCTTTGCAGGACACCCTGCTGTCTTATGTGATGGTCTCATTTGGGAAATGCAATACACATTAATTAGTCATCAAGTGCATAATAGCAGTTTGCTCACAATAGCATATTGATGTAGAACTGACCTTCAGCTCTCTGTAACTGAGTCCAAACTCATACCACTTGCCACACGAGGGCCAATACATTGAAAGAAAAGAGTGGGGCAAAGATAGTGGCTTCATTTTGAAAGCCATTGATCTGGAAAGATGGAGGACTAGTGTCTTAAAGAAACATCTTAAGGTTGTATGGAATTCAGGATGTTTTCTATGCTAAGGGAAGGGGAGTAGAAGGGGTTGGGATCAAGGGATGATTGACAACCACAAACTCTGAGGTGACAGCAAGAGTCTGAGGAGACTGTGAAAGTTTGTTGTTGTTGTTGTTGTTTTAATTTCAGCATATGAATATATTATGGGAATACAAATGTTCAGGTGAAATATATTGGCCTTGCTCCAAGTGAGACAGAGCTTCAAGTATGTCCATCCCACAGATAGAGTGCCTTCTCCCAACAGGTGTGTGTACCCATCCTTCTTTCCTGCTCCCACCTTCCTGACACCCAGTGAATGTCACTACTATGTGTGCACTTAAGTGTTGATCAATCAATACCAATTTAATGGTGAGTACATGTGGTGCTTATTTTTCCATTCTTGGTATACCTCACTTAGTAGAATAAGCTCCAGCTCCATCCAGGACAATACAAGAGGTGCTAGATCACCATTGTTTTTTGTGGCTGAGTAGAACTCCATGGTATACATGTACCACATTTTCTTAATCCACTAATCTATTGATGGGCACTTGGATTGTTTTCAAATCTTTGAAAATGTGAATTGCAATACTATGAACATTCTAGTGCAGATGTCTTTTTTATCGAATGTCCTTTGTTCTTTTGGGTAGATGCCTGGTAACAGGATTGCTGGATCAAATAGTATTTCTACTTGTATCTCTTTGGGGCATATATTACTTTCCACAGAGGTTGCACTAGTTTGCAGTCCCACCAGCAGTGTATGAGTGTTCCTGTCTCCCTGCATCCATGCCAACATTTATTGTTTTGGGACTTTTTGATAAAGGCTATTCTCACTGGAGATAAGTAATATCTCATTGTGATTTTTTTTTTCATTTTTTTTTCATTTTTTTTTATTTTGGCATATTATGGGGGTACAGATTTTAAGGTTTCAATAAATGCCCATTTCTCCCCTCCCCCCAAAAGTCTGAGTCTCCATCATGACCATCCCCCAGATGGTGCACATCTCACTCATTATGTATGTATATACCCGCCCCCCTCCCCCCTCCCACCTGCCCAATACCCTATTACTGTAGTACCTATGTGTCCACTTAGGTGCTACTCAGTTAATACCAGTTTGCTGGAGAATATATCTGGTGCTTGTTTTTCCATTCTTGGGATACTTCACTTAGTAGTATGGGTTCCAGCTCTAACCAGGAAAATATAAGATGTGCTATATCACCATTGTTTCTTAGAGCTGAATAGTACTCCATGGTATACATATACCACATTTTATTAATCCTTTCTTGGATTGATGGGCACTTGGGCTGTTTCCACAGCCTTGCAATTATGAATTGTGCTGCTATAAACATTGGAGTGCAGGTGTCTTTTTTGTAAAGTGTCACTGGATCATTTGGGTAGATGCCCAGCAATGGGATTGCTGGATCAAATGGTAGATTCACTTGTATCGCTTTAAGGTATCTCCATATTGCTTTCCACAGAGGTTGAACTAGTTTGCAGTCCCACCAGCAGTGTAGGAGTGTTCCTCTCTCTCCGCAACCATGCCAGCCTTTATTGTTTGGAGATTTTTTGATAAAGGCCATTCTCACTGGGGTTAAGTGATATCTCATTGTGGTTTTGATTTGCATTTCCCTGATGATTAGAGATGTTGAGCATTTCTTCATATGTTTGTTGGCCATTCTTCTGTCTTCTTTAGAAAAATTTCTGTTCAAGTCCTTTGCCCACTTTTTAATGGGGTTATTTGATTTTTTCTTCCTAATTTTCGTGAGTTCTAAGTATATTCTAGTTATCAGTCCCTTATCGGATGCATAGGATGCAAAAATTTCCTCCCATTCTGTAGGTTGTCTGTTTACTTTCATGACTATTTCTTTGGCTGTGCAGAAGCTTTGTAGTTTGATCATGTCCCATTTATTTATTTTTGTTGCTGCTGTGATTGCCTTTGGGGACTTCTTCATAAACTCTTTGCCCAGGCCGATGTCTAGGAGAGTGTTTCCAACTTTTTCCTCTAGAGTTCTAATAGTTTCATATCTTAGGTTTAAGTCTGTTATCCAGCGTGAGTTGGTTTTTGTGAGAGGTGAAAGGTGTGGGTCCTGTTTTAGCCTCCTACAGGTGGCTATCCAGTTTTCCCAGCACCATTTATTGAAGAGAGATTCTTTTCCCCAGCGTATGTTTTTGTCTGCTTTGTCAAAGATGAGATGGCTATATGAGGATGGTTTTATATCAGGATTTTCACATCTGTTCCACTGGTCCATATTCCTGTTTTTGTGCCAATACCATATTGTTTTAATTACTACAGCAAGTTTTAAATGTATGTCATACACTCTTCATTCAAACTTCATGATACCCAAGTTTACAGCATATACCCACTTAATTTTTTTAAGTTAATTATTTTTTATTATGGTAAGAGTACCTAACTGGAGATCTATATTCTTAGCACATCTTTAAGTGTACAATGCAGCATTGTTTATTATAGGCACAGTGTCATATAGCAGATCTCTAGAACTTATTAATATTATATAACTGATATTATGGAACCATGGAACAGCAACTCCCCTTTTCCCACTCCCTCTAGCCCCTGGCAATCACCGTTTTATTCTCTGTTTCTATGAGATTAACTACTTTATATATCTCACATAAGTGGATTCATGTAGTTTTGTCCTTCCGTGCCTGTTTTATTTCATTTCAAATAATATTCTCCAGGTTTATCTATGTTGTAGCATATGACAGGATTTTGTAAGTCTGATTAATATTCCATTGTATGTATATGCAACATTTTCTTTATCCATTGTCTGTTGATGGACATTTAGGTTGTTTTTATATCTCGACTATTGTGAATAATTCTGTGGGAGTCCAGATATGTCTTCAATATCCTCGTTTCATCTCCTTTGGATATATACTCAGAAATGGAATTAGTGTATCCCATGGTAGTTCTATTTTTATTAAACAGTTTTTTGAGAAAAAAATATATATTGAGTGATTGGCATCTGGAAGGGGGGAGGAGGGGATGAGTGTATACATACATAATAAGTGCCATGTCCACTGACTGGGGGATGGACACACTTGAATCTCTGACTCGAGGGGGGAGGGGTGGAAAGGGCAATGTGCATAACCTTAACATTTGTACTCCCATATTATGCTGAAATTTAAAAAAAATAATAAATAAATATGTAAATATAGTACCAACTTTTATTTTATGGACTTTGAAATGAGACACAAACTTATCCAAACCAAAAGTTCTTAAGCCAGGTAATGAAAGATGAGATTAAGTTCAAAACACCACGTGCTTGTTATGCTGTGTGAGTTCAGAAGGGAAGGATGTTTACTGAGACCTGCACCCTGAGGGTGGTGCAGACACATTCTCTGGAGGAAAGTCATTTGCAGAGGGTTAAACATGGAGGGGAACTGTGCCTCTTCCAGGACCCTTCTTTCCTCCTGCATCTCCTATGAGAAAAAATAATAAGGGTGGAGGGCGAGGGGCATAGTGTAGGGCAACATCCCCAGGGAAGGGTGTAGAGCACAGGTGCAAATGACCTCTATCACTGGGGACTCCTGGTGAAGGTCACAGCCCAGGGGCAGAGGATGCCTGAGTCATTGAGGTGTAGTCATAACAATATCCACTCTTCCCCTCCCAATACATCCTCATCCCACTAATATGATGAGAGTGGCTGAAAGCTCAGTGTGTGATGACAGAGGCTATCTGAGCAGGAGAACTTAGGGAATCCCAGACACACAGGGGGACAAAACCGAGGTCACTAGAGGAATCTGGACCCTCTGACAGCTACATGCTCAGCAACCCTCTATCACCATCCTCGGAGTCATTTCTTTCTTGTCCTTTATGGTATTTGCAAAATGTCTCTTCTCCTCGTGGAAATATTCAGCATTTCTTGTGAATCCCTTGGGCTCATCCAGGATAGAGAACCAGGGTGACATCAGATCTCTCCTGCAGTTACCTGGGCTTGGGCAATTACAGGGATGACTAAGAAGTGCCTCTGTCACTGTGTCAGGTGCAGGGCCTGTGGGCCACTGGGGAGAAAGTCAGACAGGGTAGATGACCAGCAGGCTGGGCACACAAGGATGGACAGTGCCACCTTCTCTGCTGGTGAGGAGGGAGCTCTGTGGAAGCCTAGCCTCCCTAACAGGGCAGGAACCACACTCACCAGGCTGCTGCCCCAGCCAGGATCTCTGACGCAGCTGACCAGCACCACCTGAGCTGGCTGGCAACTTCTCCTCTGAGTTATCAGGACTTAATTTCCCTCAGTTGTGGGCTCCCAGTGGCCCGCCAGCCCTAGGCTCATAGCCCTGCAGGTCACCACAGTGTTTTGGGGAGCAATGAACTGAGGACACCCAGCGTCCCTGCACTTTCATAGCCTCTGTGGCTAGCACAAGTGAGTTCCTGGGCACACCCTGTGTTTGGGGTCATATACAGCTCCCTCTTTGGGCAGGAGGCACTGAAAAGTCACATTGCAAAGGGCCCTGCTCTGGGATGGGGGATTTGGGACTGTGGTGCAATCACCTGAGTCCTCTTCATGCCACATGCAGCCCTTGCTCACCCCAGGGGAGACACATGGGCCCATGTGCAGCATTCACTGATGCCTGGACCAGGAAGCAGATGTGTTTCCTCAGTTGTGCTTTTGAAGTGCACCTCTTATGTTCCCAAGACTCGAGAAGTGAAAACACAAGTCAGTCAACCTGTGGAGCCCACCTGCCCAGCCCAGTGGGGAGAGCTACACATTCCCCACAGTAGATTCCCCATGTTGTGTTTAGTAAATGGTGGCCCATCCCAGATTCTGTTTCAGGGACTTTGACATGCCCAACTCTCCCTCCTGAGTCCTCTCTTTCAAGATCAGTTCTTGCTTATTTCCCTGAGGTGATATCCCATCCAAGTACCCAGGGTCCTGCTCTCAGGCTCCTGGCTGTGCCTCTGAGAGGGGGACCTGCTGGGCTGTATGGCCAGTGCAACCCTACCCAGAGTCCAGGCAGCTTGGTGTTGGCTGCACTGACTGCACATGGCTTTGCTAGGCATGACCCTCCAGGGGCAAGCCTGGCCCTGATCAGGGGCATCTGCAGGGTTCCTCTTGCTGGGATAACAGGAAAACCCACAGCATGTACAAGTTCCTTTCTCCAGTTGTTAGGTATTTGCTGTGGTCTGTCTGACAAAGGCACATACCCAGGCCTGGGTTCAGTGTGTGGGCTCGACCCATGTGCAACATGCAAGGAAGAAGGGAAGTGTCCCTCCCATAGCTGTGAACGCTGGCCACAGTGTGTATGTGTGTGTGTGTGTGTGTGTGTGTGTGACCATGTGCTGCCGAATTAGCAGTGTGGTGGGCTCTGAGCTGGGCCCAGGAGCTGTGGGTTAAAGTCTTCTCTGATTTGACATTTAACTAAAGGAACTTAAAGGAGATATGGGGCTTTTTCAAAGCCCCTGAGCGTTTCTGGACCCCTGTGGGTGTGACCATACTAGGGCATATTAAATCTTCAGAGAAGGGGCTCCCTGATGGTTTCATAGAATCCATCTATGCTTGGGGCCTCCCTGCAGAGTTCCCTGGGTTTAAAAACGCCAGTTCATGGTTTCTTGTCAAAATCACATGCTGTTCATTAAGGAGCACGTGACCTGGGGCACAGTGAGGTCACACTGGACTGGGAACACTGGGAGGAAGATGCTCTGAGAGCCCAGAGGGAACCACCCCTGCAGGAGGGGCTGGGTTTTAGTGGGCACTCAGAGGCACCCAGCACAGGCTGCCGCCCAGCAGCAGATGCACAGGAGGCTCGGAAGGGGTTGCTCTTGGGGACTGGGTATTCCTTTTTTGAAAAATTCTAAAATAAGAATTTTATATGATGTATTGATATTTGTATGAATATCCTACTCAGCTGTGAGTGTTTATGTAACACAATACTTTAATGAAAGCCACATTTACAAATGTCCTCTAGTCCTTCTACATGTGTTAAGAGTAAGCAGCTGGAGGCAAGGGGAGTTTTTTACATATAACTCAGTCAAAAATTTCAAGAAATTGACTGATCCAAAGAAAAAGACATTCAGATACCAAAGCCCAGAGATGGTCCGGGAGGTCTTCATGCATATCACATGTGGGTTCACAGTGAAAAACGGGTATTTGGGGCTTTCTTCTTCAGTGGGAGGACCTCTGTGCACATAGAGTTCAAGGGGGTTCCAGGAATGCCTGTGCCCAGCATTTTCTGGTTGTGTGACTCATGCATCATCTCATTTCTCTTTCTTATGCTGGGGCAGGTCTGAGGCTATGAAATGCCCCATCTCATTAATATGCAAATGGCCTGAGGTCTGCTGAGGTAAGTACAGCTATGGCTGTGCCCTGAGAGCATCACTCCATAACCACGACCCTCCTCTAGAGAAGTCCCTGAGAGCTCAGCTTCTCACCATGGACTGGACCTGGAGGATCCTCTTCCTTGTGGCAGCAGCTACAGGTAAGAGTTTCCCCAGACTCAGGGTGAGGAGGGATCTGGTGCCAGCCAAGGTGCGTTCACCTAGTCCTGTCTCGTCTGCACAGGTACACACTCTGAGGTCCAGCTGGTGCCATCTGGATCTGATGTGAGGCCACCTGGGGCCTCTGTGAAGGTGTTTTGCAAGGCTTCCGGATACACCTTCACCAGCTGTGCTATGAATTGGGTAAGACAAGCCCCTGGGCAAGGGCTGGAGTATATGGGATGGATCAACACAAACACAGGAGGAACAAGCTATGTGCAGAAGTTCCAGGTCTGAGTCACCATGACCAGGGACACGACTATGAGCACAGCCTACGTGGAGCTGAGCAGTCTGAGATCCAGGGACACAGCTGTGTATTACTGTGTGAGACACAGAGCTACAACCCACATCCTGAGGGTGTCAGAAACCCTGAGAGATGCAGCTGTTTTGGGCTGAGGTAGTGACAGGGATGAGGAGGACTGAGGCTCTCTTTGATTTAGGATTATGAAAGCAGAGGGGAAGTGGAGTTGATTATTTGTAAAATATCTTCAGTGACCAGTGGTTTTGATTAACCAGATCATTGCAATTCTCCCACTTTCTTAGGGTGTTCACATCAAAGCAAGTACCTGTGAGGCTGAATTTTAGCTGCTAAATTGGTTGAATTAAGAAATACCTGCAAAGGTGGTAAAGCACTACTTCTGGGTGTGTTTGTGAGGGTGTTTGCAGAGGAGACTGTCAGTCATTGGAATGAGTGGGGTCATCTGCGCTCAGTTGAGTGGGCAGGGTTCAATCAGCTGGGGGCTCAGGCAACAGGAAAAGCAGCAGGAGGCACAGTTACTCTCTCTCTCTCTTTCCTGCTTCAGGAGCTGGGACATCCTTCTCCTCCTGCACCTGCACATTAGCACACCAGGTTCTTTGGCCTTAAGTTCCAGACTGAGAGTCACCTACTATTCTCAGGCCAGCAGAGTTGGACCCAGCCACACTATCAGATCCCATGACCGCTGTCTTCCCTCTAATGTATCTGTCTGTCTGTCCGATCATACCTATTTGTATACTTATCTCTCTCTCTGTGTATATATATATATATATACCTATGTATGTATGCATACATGTGTCTATATGTATCTATGTGTATGTGTATCCATTTACCTACCTACCTATCTATCAATGTAACAACCTAAGGAGCTCCCAGGGTGACAAGAACCACATGCAAGAGAAAAGCCAGGGTGGGAAAGCAGGAGTTGTACTAGAAGAGCATGGAGGAGCAAGTCGTGCCACCTCAGATCATGGAGAAAGGTCGGGCTGGGGCCTCGGAAGGGCTGGCGGGAGGAGGGACTTGAGAAACGGTGGGTCTGTGCTCGGAATACTCTGCCCTCCTTTGCCATGTTTAAAATAAGTATTGTAGACAAAAGAGTGGATGACTGAGCTCTAGCAATTGACCCAGATGGCAAGGGCCAAATACAATTCAAAAAATCAAAACAAAAATACTCCCCTTAGGAGATACACTAGCTCTCAAGAAATGGAGTCTGAACAAACCCAAAACACTAAAATGACTGAAGAAGAATTCCAAAATTGGATTTTAAGCAAGCTCAATGATATGAAAGAAAAAATGGATTACCAACACAAAGAAACTACAAAGAAGATACAAGAATTAGAACAAAGATTCACTAAGGAGATCTAGATCTTAAAGAAGAATCAATCAGATATCCTCAAAATGAAGAATTTATTCAGGAAAATTAAAAACACAGTGGAAAGCCTCAAAAATAGGGTGGAGCAAACTGAAGAAAGAATCTCAGAGGTTTAAGACAACTCATTCAAATCACATAAGTTAATCACAGAGTTAGAGCAGAAAAATAAGAGACATGAGCAAAACTTACAAGAATTGTGGGATTGTATGACAAAAACTAACCTGTGGGTCCACTGGATTTCGGAGAAGGAGGAAGAAAAAACCCAAGGGTTGGATAAGCTTTTTGAAGAAATAATTGAGGAAAACTTCCCAGGTCTAACCAGTAACCTAGAATTAGAAATACAAGAGGCCAATAGGACTCCTGGGAGATACAATGCAAACAGGAAAACACAACGCCACGTAGTCATCAGACTGAACAAAATATGAACAAAAGAAACCCTCCTACAAGCTGTAAGGTGAAAGAAGCAAGTTACATATAAAGTAAAAGCAACCCAAATAACACCAGATGCCCCAACTGAAACAATACAAGCAAGGACAGACTGGAGCCCCACTCGCACTCTTTTGAAACACAATAATGCCCAGCATAGAATCATTTTTTATTCCTTTTTTTTTTATTTCAGCATATTATGGGAGTACAAATTTTAAGGTTTCAAAAAACGCCCTTTTACACCCCACCCCCCACAAGTCTGAGTTTCCAGCGTGACCATATCCCATATGGTGCACATCTCATTCATTATGTATGTACACACCTGCCCACTCCCCCCACCCAACTGCCCAATACCCTATTACTGTAGTTCCTGTGTGTCCACTTAGGTGCTGCTCAGTTAATACCAGTTTGCTGGTGAGTATATGTGCTGCTTGTTTTTCCATTCTTGGGATACTTCCCTTAGTAATATGGGTTCCAGCTTTAACCAGGAAATATAAGATGTGCTATATCACCATTCTTTCTTAGAGTTGAATAGTACTCCATGGTATACATGTACCATATTTTCTTAATCCATTATTGGATTCATAGGGACTTGGGCTGTTATGAATTGTGCTGCTATTAACATTTGAGTGCAGGTGTCTTTTTTGTAGAGTGTCATTGGATCTTTTGGGTAGATGCCCAGTAATGGGATTGCTGGATCAAATGGTAGATCCACTTGTATCACTTTAAAGTATCTCCATATTGCTTTCCACAGAGGTTCAAATAGGTTGCAGTCCCACCAGCAGTGAAGGAGGGTTACCCTCATTCAGCATCCAAGCCACCATTTATTGTTTGGGGACTTTTTAATAAAGGCCATTCTCACTGGAATTAAGTGATATCTCATTGTGATTTTGATTTGCATTTCCCTGATGATTAGAGATGTTTAGCATTTTTTCATATGTTTGTTGGCCATTATTCTGTCTTCTTTAGAGAAGTTTCTGTTCAAGTCCTTTGCCCAATTTTTGATAGGGTTATTTGATTTTTTTTCTTTATGATTTTTCATGAGTTTTAAGTATATTCTAGTTATCAGCCCCTTATCAGATGTGTAGGATGCAAAAATTTTCTCCCAATCTGTAGGGTGTCTGTTTACTTTCATGACTATTTCTTTGGCTGTGCAGAAGCTTTTTAGATTGATCATGTCCCATTTATTTATTTTTGTTGCTGCTGTGATTGCCTTTGGGATCTTCTTCACAGTTTCTTTCCCTAGGCTGATGTCTAGGAGAGTGTTTCCAATATTTTCCTCTAGAATTATAGTAGTTTCATACCTTAGGTTTAAGTCTGTTATCCAGCATGAGTTCATTTTTATGAAGTTAAAGGTGTGGGTCCTGCTTCAGCCTTCTACAAGTGGCTATTCAGTTTCAGAGCACCATTTAATGAAAAGGGATTCTTTTCCACAGTAGACGTTTTTGTCTGCTTTGTCAAAGATTAGATGGCTATATGAGGATGGTTTTATATCAGGATTCTCAGATCTGTTCCACTGGTCAATATTCCCATATTTGTGACAATACCAGATTGATTTAATTACTACAGTTTTGTAGTATAGTTTGATATCTGGCATATTAATACTCCCCATTTTGCTTTTGTTGCCTAGAACTGCTTTTGATATTTGGGGTCTTCTTTGGTTCCATATGAAGCATAAAATTAATTTTTCTATATCTGTGAAGAATGATGATGTGATTTTAATAGGTATTGCATTGAATTTGTAGATCAGTTTGCGTGGCATAGACATTTTAATGATATTGAGTCTGGCAACCCACGAGCATGGTATGGATTTCCATCTGTTTACATCCTCTGCTATTTTCTTCCTCAGTGTTTCATAGTTCTCCCTGTAGAGGTCTTTTACTTCCTTGGTTAAATATATTCCTAGGTACTTTAATATCTTTGTTGCTATTGGGAAGGGAATTGTACCTCCTTGGGATCAGTTGTGATATCTCCATTTTTGTTACTGAGGGAGCTTATTAGAGATTTCTCTTTTCTGCTTTTCGTTAGCCTAGCCAATGGCGTGTCAATTATGTTTATTTTTTCAAAGAACCAAATTTTTGTTTTATTGATCTCCTGTTTAGCTTCCCTGTTTTCAATTTCATTTAGTTCTGATTTGATCTTGTTGATTTCACTTATTATGCTCGGTTTGGGGTTAGTCTGTTCTTTTTTTTTTCCAGCTCTTTGAGTCGTTTCATTAGATTGTCTATTTGTGATCTTTTTGACTTTTGGTTATAGGAATTTATGGAAACAAACGTTCCTCTCAGGACTGCTTTAGCTGTGTCCCAGAGGATTTGGTAACGTCTCTCCATTGTCATTTTGTTCATAGAATTTTTTTTATTTCCATCTTGATTTATAAAGTAACCATTTAGTAGGAGGTTGTTTAATTTCCACGTTTTTGGGTAGAAATGGGAGTTTCTGTGAGGGTGGATTTCTACTTTTATTCCACTGTGATCTGGGAAGATACATGGTATGATTTCTAGTTTTTTAAATTTCTTTTTGTGCTAAGATATGGTCAATCTTAGAGAATGTCCCATGAGCTGATGAGAAGAATGTATATTCAGTGGATTTGGGGTAGAATGTCCTGTAAATGTCAGTCAGACCCAATTGTTCTAGAGTTTTGTTTAAGTCTATTATTTATTTCTTAATTTTCTGTTTGGAGGATCTGTCCTTGCCACCAGTGGGGTGTTGAAATCTCTGGTGATTATGGAGTTGCTATTAATCCATTTGCTTAGATCCAGTAAGGTTTCCTTTATGAATCTGGGTGCACCTAAGTTGGGTGCATATATATGTAAAATTGTTATCTCTTCTTGTTGAACTGTGCCCTTCACCATGATATAATGACCCTCTTTGTCTTTCACTACTTTTCTTAGTTTAAAACTAAATCATCTGAAATTAGAAATGCTACGCCAACCTTCTTTGGCTTCCACTTGCCTGGAATACTGATCTCCACCCTTTCACTTTTAGTCTATATGCATCCTTGCAGGTTAGATGTGTTTCCTGAAGACAGCATATCCTTGGCCTGTATTTTCTTATCTATTCAGCCAGCCTATGTCTCTTGAGTGGAGAGTTTAAGCCATTCACATTTATTGAGAGAACTGATAGGTAAGGTAGATTACTGTTCATTCTGTTGGGTTGGATGTTGTTGCTTTGATTTCTCTCTTGAGCCATTGTAATAGCTGGCCTTTAATCTTCAGGTTTTAGTAGATTTTATACTCGTGAGTTTTTATTATGGTTTTCTGTGCATAACACTGTTTTGAGTACTTCTTGTAGGGCTGGTCTTGTCTTGGTGAATTCTCTGAGACTTTGCTTATTTGAGAATGTCTTAATTTCTCCTTCATATATAAAGCTTAGTTTTGCAGGATACAAGATTCTAGGCTGGGCGTTATTTTGTTTCAAAAGAGTGAGAGTGGGGCCCCAGTCTCTCCTTGCTTGTAATGTTTCAGTTGAGAAATCTGGCGTTATTCAGATCAGTTTTGCTTTGTATGTAACTTGTAGCCACTTGTGGAAGCCTAAAGCAGAGCTCACACCTTTCATCTCTCACAAAAATCAACTCATGCTGGATAACAGACTTAAACCTATGGTATGAAACTATTAGAATTCTAGAGGAAAATGTTGGAAACACTCTCCTAGACATCAGCCTAGGCAAAGAATCTGTGAAGAAGACCCCAAAGGCAATCAAAGCAGCAACAAAAATAAATAAATGGGACATGATCAAACTAAAAAGCTTCTGCACAGCCAAAGAAATAGTCATGAAAGTAAACAGATAACCTACAGAAAACGTGAAAAAATGCTCAACATCTCTAATCATCAGGGAAATGCAAATCAAAACCACAATGAAATATCACTTAACTCCAGTAAGAATGGCTTTTAATAAAAATTCCCTAAACAATAAATACTGGCATGGATGCGGAGAGAGAGGAACACTCCTACCCTGCTGGTGGGACTACAAACATGTTCAACCTGTGTGGAAAGCAATATGGAGATACCTTAAAGCGATACAAGTGGATATACCATTTGATCCAGCAATCCCACTACTGGACATCTACCCAAAAGATCCAATGACACTCTACAAAAAAGACACCTGCACTCGAATGTTATAGCAGCAAAATTCATAATTGGAAGACTGTGGAAACAGCCCTAGTGCCCATCAATCCAAGAGTGGATTAATAAAATGTGGCATATGTATACCATGGAGTACTATTCAACTGTAGGAAACAACGGTGATATAGCACATCTTATATTTTCCTGGTTAGAGCTGGAACCCATACTACAAGGTGAATTATCCCAAGAATGGAAAAACAAGCACCACATATACTCACCAGCAACCTGGTATTAACTGAGCATCACCTAAGTGGACACATAGGTACTACAGTAATAGGGTATTGGGCAAGTGGGAGAGTAGAGGGGTGCGGGAGTATACATATATAATGAGTGAGATGTGTACCATCTGGGGGATAGTCGCACTGGAAACTCAGATTTATGGGGGTAGGGGGGAAGGGGCATTTTTTGAAACCTTTAAATTTGCATCCACATAATGTGCCAAAATAATAATAATAATAATAATAATAATAATAATAATAAACTCCATTTCAACATAAGGCCAAAAAAAAAAAAAAAAAAAAAAAAAGAAAGAATGAGTATCATAGACTCATTCGAACTCCAAAATTGTCCTCCTGGAGTTAAGAGCAGAAATCTCCCCCAGGGCCTGGGAAACACAGGGGAACCCGGATCTCAGTCCTTCCCCATTTGTAAGATGGTGCTCCCCAGAGGTAACTCTCATTCAGACATGAAGGTAAATCCACGCTGGGGCTGGGGAAGCTCACAGCTCCCTCCTCACACAGGGCTGAGGTCTCTGGGGAGGGCAGAGCTGTGGTCTAGGCCAAGGTGAGATGGTGTCACTCATGAGTCTGGAGGACAGTTGTGACAACACACGATGGCAGGGCTGGGTCTCAGGTGTCCTGCCCCAGGAAGCTGTAGGAGTGGGCCTGGGGCTGGGGATGCTGCGCAGACCCGCTTCTCACCTCTCCTGTGTGTGGATTCTCCACCAACACCAGTGGCTGCTGTGGGACTGGATCCCCCGGCACATGGGGAAGGGTCTGTAATGGATGAGGTGCCTTCGTGAAAATGGAACTTATGCCACAGCTCATCCCTAAAGAGTCATCTTTGTCTCCAGAAGCACATCCAGGATCCAGATGTCCCTGCAGCTGAGCTCTCTGGGCACTGAGGACACAGCCCTGTGTGTCTGTGCCAGACACAGAGAGGGAACATCAGGGTGAGCCCAGACACGGACCTGTGGGGGCACACGGACCTCCAGGCGGTGCTAAAGGCCCATCAGGGGCTCATCCCCAGCTCAGGAGCAGGTGTGAAGGGAAGCTGAGGTTTCCTTCCAGATCCTGGAGTTGCCTGTTTCTGCCTGACATTCTTCTTCCTCAGGACTCTTAGGGTTTTTCCTTGTAATGGCCTGGCACCTTCATCTGCATGGGGATGACTTAGAGCCCATTTTCAGTACAAATTTACAACATTTTTTTTCAGTCATCTGCTAGCCATAAACTTTCAGTACAATCTTTGCAATAAGAAGTCATGGCCCCTCAATCCACACACTTGCATCATGAAAGGGTTTTGAGTTTCCTACACTGTGTTACTCATTGAGGAGCAAACACTTCTTTGGAGAGATGACTCTGTATGTGCTGGGGGTTTGTTTAGCCCCTACCTTTTTCCTACCTTGTGTGGGGAAGAACCGTCATTACAGTGTGTCCTCCCCTCCACCTGGCCTGGTCGTTCACCCTCAGGCGGTTCCTCCTCCTCACTGTTCTGTCAAAGCTCCTGGTCTCCCTGGACATCCACAGAATGGGGCAGAAGGTCCCTTTGTCTCTCCTTCAACCCTGGTGAATCAGATCTTTCTCTTCATTCTCACTGAACACAGATGTCTCCCTGCAGCTGACCATGCTCCCCACATCACCCTGGTCTGGGTGGCAGCACCCCACCTCTGGCTCTTGTCTCAGGAATGGAGAACTCACACCTTCCCTATCCATTTGCTTCTCCTGCTGTGGAAGAGTGAGCATCATAGGCTGTCACTAGGGGTGTGTGCCAAGGGCTGGTGAGGAGGGGCTCGTCTCTGTGCACTTGTGCCCTCTGGATAGACTTGGGTGTATCCTGTCAGCTGGGTGCAGGGGTCCTGCCAGGTGTAAGAGGTTGGACAAGGGCCCTGCCTCAGAGCCTCCTGAAGCTTGTGCTGTGAGATCTATTGGTAAGTCCTTGTGTTGAGAAAGAACATTATTATCATAAATAGGAAATAAGCCAATGCAGAGCTTAGAACTCAATGTCATTGGACTGGACAATCCTATATTTGCCAATGATGGTTTTAACATTCATATTTAAACACATTTGTATTTGAATATATTTATTTATTTATTGGGGCTTGAATAGATGGAAATAGATACAGAAATACATGAATTTTATACACTATTTCATGCTATAAATATAAATAATTTTAATTCAATTAATTAACAATAATAAGATAGAGGAAGTGGGCACATTGTGTGTGGGGATATGTGTTAGGTTTTGTATAGCCACATGTGTATATCAGTAGCTTTTGTGTGTTTTGTCCTTCTTGAAGTTGCTCTTACATTCTTTGATCTGTGACTTTTACATCTTTCATAAAGTTTGGAATATTTGTGACCATTATTTTTTTCAATATTTACTTTTCATGTCTTCTCTGCTCTTTTACTTCTACCTTGGAATTTCAATTATATTTATATGACACTATTTGATACTGATGTTTTTCTTCATTGTTCTTTTCCTTTGCATTTTCTGTGCAGTTCCTGGAACCTATTTTCAAGTCCATGGTTCCTTTGAAAGGCGATAACTCAGATGATTTGTTTGTCAAACTCTTATATGTACTGAATTCCTTTAGAATATTTAAGCATTGATTTGTGATATTAATATGTTTCCCTTTCTATTTTAGTACATTACTTATAATGTCTTTATGTTTCCTGCTTTATCAGTTTACATTATGTACCATCTATGAAGTTCATTCTGATATATTTTTCGTTTTGACTTTTTTCCTTGATTTTATCATATTATGGGGGTAAAAATACTGTTAGGGTTACATATATTGCCCCTGCCATTCCTCCCCACCTTGCCAAAACATGAAGCGTGTCCAACCCGCAGGTGGTGCACACAGCAACTATTATGTAAGTATATATCCTTCCCCTCCTCCCCTTTCCTTTCTGCCCACCACCCGATAAAAGTTGTTTTTTTCCTTTTTTGAACTTTTGTTACATTGTATATCTTTGCCTCTCCCTACAAAAGGTTAGAGGTATTCCCTTTCCCCACCCACAATGCTCACCACAACCCTAAGATGTCTATCTCGCCTGGCCCCTGAATCCCTGGTGAGCACTACTACCATTCGAGCATCGTGGTTTTAATCAGTCAGTACCAATTTGATGACGAGTAGATTGGGAGCCCATTTTCTTGATCTTGTGTTGCCTCACTTTGTATAGCAGGCTTAAGCTTAATCCAGGATAGCATAAATGGTGCTAGCTCATTGTCATTTCTTAGAATTGAGTAGTATTTCATTGTGAGCATATACCAAATTTTAATTATCCACTCATGAATTGAAGGAAACTTGGTTTGTTTCCATGATCTTGCAATAGTGAATTGTGCTGCCATAAACATTCGGGTGCAGATGTCTTTATAATAAGAATGTCTTATGCTCTTTTGGGTAGATGCCCAACAATGCTGTTGCTGGGTTGAATGGTATTTCTACATCTAGCTGTTTGAGGTATCTCCAAATTATTTTCCACAGAGGTTGCACTAATTTTCAGTACCACCAGCAGTGTAAGAGTGTTCCTGTCTCTCCACATCCTCGTCAGCATTTGTTGTTTTGGCATTTCTTCATACAAGCCATTCTCACTGGTATTAAATGGTATCTTATTGTGGTTTTGATTTGAATTTCTCTGATGATTAGAGATGTTGACCAATTTTTTATATGTTTGCAGGCCATTATTCTATCTTCTTTGGAGAAGTATCTGTTCATTTCCATTGCCCATTTCTTGATGGGGCTCTTTGATTTTGTTCTTGTTAATTCTTTTAAGTTCTAGATAGATTATTGTTATTAGACCTTTATCAGAAGTGTAGAGAGCAAATATTTTAACCCACTCTGTGGGTTGTCTATTTGCTCTAATGATGGTTTCCTTGGCTGTGCAGAAACTTTTTAATTTGATGAGATCCCATTTGTTTATTTTTGATGCAGTGGAGATTGCCTTGGGGGGGGTCTTCCTCAAAAATTCTTTGCCTAGACCAATGTCTGATAGGGTTTTCCCAACATCTTCTTCTAGGATTCTTAAAGTTTCATGCATTAGGTTTAAGTCTGTTATCCATCTTGAGTGAATTTTTGTGAGAGATGAGAGGTAGGGATCCTGCTTCAATCTTCTGCATGTATCTATCCAGTTGTCCCAGCACTATTTATTGAAGAGATATTCTTTTCTCCATTGTATATTTTTGTCTTCTTTATCAAAGATTAGGTTGCCGCATACTGATGGTTTCATCTCTGGTATCCCAGACCTATTCCAGATATCAATGCTTCTGTTCTTGTGCCAGTTCCAGGCTGATTTAACTATTATTGCTTTATACTACAGCTTGAAGTACAGAAGACTGATGCTTCCCAGCTTGTTCGTTTTACTTAAGATTTCTTTGGCTATACAAGGATTCTTCTGGTTCCATACAAAGTGCAGAATTATTTTTTCTAGATCTGTAAAGAATGCTGGTGATCTGGTCGGGCGCGGTGGCTCACGCCTGTAATCCTAGCTCTCTGGGAGGCCGAGGCAGGCGGATTGCTCAAGATCAGGAGTTCAAAACCAGCCTGAGCAAGAGCGAGACCCTGTCTCTACTATAAATAGAAACAAATTAATTGACCAACTAATATATATAGAAAAAACTTAGCTGGGCATGGTGGCATATGCCTGTAGTCCCAGCTACTCAGGAGGCTGAGGCAGAAGGATCGCTCGAGCCCAGGAGTTTGAGGTTGCTGTGAGCTAGGCTGATGCCACGGCACTCACTCTAGCCTGGACAACTAAGCGAGACTCTGTCTCAAAAAAAAAAAATGCTGGTGATATACTGATGGGGATTGCATTAATTCTGTAGATCACTTTAGGTAATATTGACATTTTAACGATATTGATTCTACCAATCCATGAACAAAGTAGATTTTTCCATCTGTTTAAATCTTCTGCAATTTCTTTTTTTAGTGTTTCATAGTTCTCTTTATATAAATCTTTCATTAAGTATACTCTTAGATATTTAATTTTCCTTGGGGCTATAGTAAAGTGTATTGCATTTTTAATTTGAGTTTCTGCTTGATGGTTCTTGGCATATCTGAATGCTTCTGATTTGTGTATATTGATTTCATAACCTGAAACATTACCAAATTTATTTTTTAAATCTAGGAGTCTCTTGGATGAATCCATGGGGTTTTCTACATACAATATCGTATCATCAGTGAATAGCGAGAGTTTTATCTCATCTGCCCCCACTTGGATGCCCTTAATACCCCTCTCTTGTCTGATTGCTATAGCTAGGACTTTGAGCACTATGTTGAATAGAAGATGAGACACTGGGCATCCTTGTCTAGCTCTGGATTGAAGAGGGAATGATTTCAATTTTCCCCATTTAGAATGATATTAGCAGTGTATTTGTCATAAATGGATTTGAAAAGTATAAGGTATGACCATCTATGCCTATTTTATTAAGAGTTTTTATCATAAAGTTGTGTTGGACTTTGTCAAATACTTTTTCTGCATCTATTGCCAGAATCATATGGTCTTTGTTCTTGATTTTATTTATGAAATGAATTGTGCATATTGAACCAGCCTTGTATAAAGCCCACCTGGTCATGGTGAATTATTTTTTTGATGTGCTGCTGAATTCTATCTGCTAGAATTTTATTTAGGATTTTTACATCTATATTCATGAGGGATATTGGTCTGTACTTTTCTTTTTTTGTTACATCCTTTCCAGGCTTTGGTATCAAGGTGGTATTGGCTTTGTAGAATGAGTTAGGAAGGATACCATCTTTCTAAATGTTGTTGAATAGTTTCTGTAGTATAGGTATGAGTTCATCTTTGTATGTTTGGTACAATTCTGAAGTGAAGACATTCAGTCCAGAACTTTTCCATTTTAGGAGGTTTTCAATTACTGCTTCAATTTCTGAGCTTTAGATTGGTCTATTCAGGAGATCTGTGACCTCCTGGGTGAACTTAGGGAGGTTATATGAATCCAGGAATTTGTCCATTTCATCTTCGTTCTGTAGTTGTTGGGCATATAGTTTTTTATAGTAATCAAATATAATGTTTTGTATTTCTGTGGTGTCTGTTGTGACCTCTCCTTTTTCATTTCTTATTGAGTTTATTAGAATATTTTCCTTTTGAGTCCTTGTCAATCTAGCAAGAGGGCCATCAATTTTGTTTATCTTTTTAAAAAACAGCTTCTTGTTTTGTTGATCTTTAGTATAGTTCTCTTGTTCTCCGTTTAATTCAGTTCTGCTTTGATCTTCGTTATTCCTTTTATTCTACTAGGATTGGAAGTTCTTTGCTCTTCTTTTTCCAGTTCCTTAAGGTTATTCATTAAGTTGTCAGTATGTAAGCTTTCTGTTTTTTGGATATGAGGATTAATTGCTATTAGTCTGCCTTTCAGGTAAGCTTTTGCTGTATCCCACAGGTTTTGGTAACAAGTATCACCATTATCATTTTGTTCAAAGAAATTCTTGATTTCCATCTGAATTTCTTCCTTGACCCAATAATTTTTCAATAATATATTGTTTAGTTTCCATGATTTTGTGAGGCATAGAGTGTTTCTATTGGAATTGAAATGTGATTTTATACAATTATGGTTGGAAAATATACAAAGTATAATTTCTATTTTCTTGAATTTTTTGAGATCTGATTTGTGGCTAGGATGTGATCAATTTTGGTGAAGGATCCATGGGCTGCTGAGAAGAATATAAATTCAACTTTATGTGAGTTGAATGTTCTATAGAGATTTGTCAGAACTTTTTGATCAAGGGCTCTGTTCAGGTACATTATTTCTTTGATTAATTTCTGTTTGGAGGATCTGTCCAGATCTTTCATTGGAGGGTTGAAGTCCCCTGCTACTATGGCAGTGTTGTGTAACATGGTGTTTAGATTAGACAAAGTTTGATTTATGTAATTGGGTGATCCTGCATTGGGTGCATAAATAGTAAGAATTGCTAAATCTTCTTGTTGGATCTTCCCTTTTACCATTATAAAATGGCCTTCTTTATCCTTTTTTACTTTTGTTATTTTAAAGTTTATGTTATTTGAAATTAGTATAGTTACTCAGCTTTCTTTTGACTTCCATTTTACTGGATGATAGCTTTCCATCTTTTGACCTTCAGCCAGAAGGCATCTTTGTGGGTTAGATGTGTTTCCTGTAGACAGCAGATGCGAGGCTTGTGGAGTTTCATCCACTCTGCCAGTCTATGCCTCTTCAAAGGACAGTTTAAACCATTTATGTTTATTTAAAGGATTGAAATTGGAGGAAGATTACCATTCATATTGTTGGGTGAAGACTTGTTGCATGGTCTTACTCCTTGTGCCATCATGTAGATCGAGATCTAAACTTTAATTCTTTGATGGTTGTCCTTTGAGGAGTGTCTATTGCCCTGTTCGGTTAGAAATGTGGGTTTGAGAACTTCCTGTAGGGCTGGTCTGGACTTTGCATATTCCTTCAATGATTGCTTGTCTGAGAAGGACTTTATTTGTCCTTCATAGATGAAACTTAATTTTTCTCAATAAAGAATTCTAGATTGGGCTTTGTTCTGTTTTAGAAGGTTAAGGATAGGAACCCAATCCCTCCTGGCTTTTAAGGTTTCAGATGAGAAGTCTGCTATTAGTCTGATAGGTTTTCCTATATAGGTTAATTGTTTTTGTCTGGCTGAACTGAGTATTGCTTCTTTCACATTTACTTTGGTCAACCTAATGACCATGTGATGAGGTGATTGCTATTTCATGTTGAGTTTCCCAGGCATTCTGTGTGCTTCTTGTATATGGATATCAAGATTTCTGGCCCGGCTCTGCAAGTTTTCCTCGAGTATTCCATGAAATAAATTTTCTAGCCATTGTGACTGTTCCTCTTCCCCTTCGGGTATCCTGATCAACCTGAGGTTTGGCTTTTTTACATAATCCCATACTCCTTGTAAGCTTTGGTTTTGTTTCTTGTTTCTGTGTTCCCTTTCTTCCTCTGATTTATTTAGTGTATAGGCACAATCGTCAAGCTCTGAGATTCTTCCCTCTGCATGATTCAACCTGTTCTTAATGCTTTCTACTGTATTATGGAGATCCTTGTTTGTTTCCTTCATTGCCAAGATATCTGCTTGATTCTTCTGAATAATTTCAATTTCTTTGGAGAATCTTTCATTCATTTCCTGTATTGTTCTTGAGGTTTTTCTGTGTTGTGATTCTATTTTCTCTTCAATTCCTTTGAGCTTTCTGAAAATCCACATTCGAAATACTTCTTCCGTCAGTTTAATCGTATGATGTAAGTTGGCGTCGTTTGATGGAGGTCGAGTATTATCTTTTGGAGGTGACGTTTCTCTCTGCTCCTTCATGTTTCCTGTGATCTTCCTCTGGTTCTTTCTCATCTGGGTGTTTTGTCGAGGACTGGAGGTTCTGGGGCTGGGTTATTGGCTAAATTCTGGTGTTCCTAAGGATTGATTTATGGCAGGGCTGGGCATATATGGTCTGGTCCTGTAGTGACTTAGAGGAGTTTGATTCTGTTGGGTAGTCTTTGGTCTAATGTATTCACCTTATGTCTATAGAGAATAATAGGTTTAGGCTCAGAGATTCGAAGGTTAGATAACTCTTGTGAGTGCGAGTTTTCTCTCAATCCCTAGATTGAAGAGTGAGGCACTATGATAGAGTTTGAGATTGCTCTGTCCAGAAATGGACAGGTGGGAGAGCCAGATCTACCAATCTGTACTTTCTTCCTCTTTAATTACACAACTGGAAATAAGTGGCAGGAATGGGAACACCCTCTATCTCAGCTCCACCATTATGTGGGAGCAGAACCTTTGGTGCCAAGCACCTGGCTCCAAATCACAGGAGGGTGTGGGTGGTGAAGTCTCTCCACTGTATATCTACAAAAGACAGCCTCCTTCATGGTTAAGCCTTGCTCAGTCGGGCTCTTCTCTCTGGACACAGAGCTCAGGAGACTTGTGCAGGGAGAGACAGTCCAAAGACCAATAGGCAGGACAGCCAGACCCACCAATCACCATCTTATGCCTCTTTAATTACACAAATGGAGATAAGCGTCAGGAATGGGAACAGTCTCTATCTTAGCTCCGCCCCAAGGTGGGAACAGAACCTTTGCTGGGAAGCTCCATGCCCCAAGTTGCAGGAGGGTGTGGGTGGTAAAATCTCTCCACCTTATATGTACAAAAGGCAGCCTTCTTCGCAGCTAAGCCTTGCCCAGGTGGGCTCTGCTCACTGGATACAGAGCATGGAAGACTTGTACAAGGAGAGACTGTCCAGAAACAGGAAGGCGGGACAGCCGGACCCACCCATCTTCATCTTCTGCCTCTTTAATTACACAAATGGAGATAAGCAGCAGGAATGGGAACAGTCTCTATCTCAGTTCTGCCCCAAGGCGGGGACAGAAACCTTTGGTTCTGAAGCACTGGGCCCCAAGTTGCAGGAGGGTGTGGGTGGTAAAGTCTCTCCACCCTATATCTACAAAAGGCAGCCTCCTTCACAGCTATGCCTTGCCCAGGCAGGTTCTGCTCTCTGAAAACAGAGTGTGGGTTACTTGTTCAGTGAGAGACCATCTAATATCAGATTGGTGGGGCAGATGCGTGTACCAGCACTTTCTCCACACCTCCCTGCCAAATATGGAGTCCAAGTCAATCCGCCAGAATGGGGAGAAAGGAGTGTTGTTGCAGGAGCAGAGGGAGGGGAGTCCCGATGGATCAAGGAGTCTAGCTTTGCACACTCTGTCCACTCAGTGCCATCCAAAACCTCAACTATATCCAATATGAAAGCCTCCTTTTGTGTATACTCCCCTTATCCTGGACCTGGAAGCATTCTTTAGGGAGATGCCAGAGTGGGCTCTGGTTCCTGCCACGTGGAGAGTGGCTGCTGGGTCAGACCCACCCCCACCTGAAACTGCCTCAGCTGTGTGCTCTAGAGAATTCAAAATTTTCCCTGCTCTAGTCTCCTCTCCACACAGCTTTGCCTGGTGCTACCACTTCCCACCAAATTCAAGCCCTTCCCTGCCTACATGGACGTGGAACTCGGTGTAGGTAGGAGCGTCTCTCAGCACCAAGTAGGGATGATGCCTCTGCCAGCTGACAGCGGCTTAACCGTGCCTCACTTCCTCCCTGTTGTATATCTCTGATTCCCTGGGTTTTGTGGAAGAATAACCGATTCACCTTTGCTTTAGGTTGTAGACTGTCTTATCCCTTTATTTCTGTTGAATGTCTGCAGGCTTGTGAAGCTGGTCCTGTGGAAGTGCAGATCACTCGCGTGTGGTTGTCCGTTTTCTTCACCTTCCACTCTGGGAGCGGAGAGCAAGGAGGACACCCCTACTACACCATTATTCACAATCTCATTATTATTTTTTTGATATTAATTTATTATAGCCCAGGATTTTGTATGTTAGCCAGACATACTGTGTTTGCTGGTTGCCATTGACATACTATTTCATTTTGTGTATTTTTCTCCCTGTATATGTCCACACATTACACTATTCAGTCCTGAACTGTGGAAGTTTGTGTGACTCTACTCAGATGTGCATTTGGAATTTATTGTTGAAGTGACTCCAAGTGCTGAAAGTTTTCTGTGCCATGAGCACAACAGGGTTTAGACACCTCCGCTGATACATAGTTTGTGTTTCCTGCCTGGCTTTGTGTTTATACCACATATTCTAGAGGCAATCTATTTCTGCTTGCCCAGGTTAGTCTTGATTTTGCATTTACCTGACAGTGGTTGGTGTGGTGGAAGAGGTTGACCTGAGGCAGCCTTCTCTGACTTCCTCCCTGAGCTGGGTTCCTAGCCCTTGGCTCCACTGTGCCCTTGCCTGTTGTCCTGTCCCTCTTGAAGAGGTGGTGCTGCTCTCCTAACCTTCACAGTGAATTTCTTTTCCCAGTTCTTGTCTGCAACACCTCAGGCACATTTCCATCAGCCTGTTCAGCCTCCAGGTTTGCAGCCTGTCCCTGAAGATCAAGCCTTTGTTCCCATGATGGAGAGGAGTCCTGTTTCTGAGCAGAACATAATGGTGACATCTCTTCCACTACCATTTCCTGTGAGATTCCCCAGTGGGCTAGGATATTGATTTCTGCCTCTTGTCCCCTGAAGGGTAATTCTATAGATCTGTAGGAGACAGGGGAGTTGGGTTTGAATGCATTCCAGAAACGTGTTCTCTTTCTCTTTTGGACAGAATCATCTGTGAGTGCAAAACTTCATGATGTCTCCCTTATACTGGAGAAAGAAAATTCAGGGGAAATAGAATAGGAATTCTGCAGTTATGTGACTACTGGAAAATTTAAAGTGTAATCCTTTTACCAAATGCCACTTGAGGTGATCCAGTGCCTATATCTAGTATAGTCTTGTCCTAGCCCACATGCCATCTGGTAGACTGTGCCTAATAAGCTAATGCTCTGGTCCTGGTTATCCCCACAAGTACTAGTCTCTCTATAGATTTCAGATTTGAAGTTCATCATATAACTTCTGCTATGTGAAATATTAAATAAAATGTGTTAATCTACAGCTTCTGAAGTCATGCTTTATAGATGTTGACGATGTTGCTGTTGTTGTGGTTGATATAAGAAGAGTTTTACTCAGCTGTCTACTTCTCCCTGGTGAAGAGAAGCTTTATCTTTAATACAAAGGTATTGGAAACAATCAAAGTATTGACCAGTAACTTAAAAAATAAGCATTTTAAATGACTCATTAGAACATTACCCATATTTAATACAAATAAATGTGTCACATCACTACAACATTGTTGCATCTACAAGTATGTACAGGGAGTAAATAAGCCAAAACAATGCCTTCTACATGGTTCCACTTTTATAAATTCTAGAAAGTGAAAACTTATCTAAAGTGCCATAAAGTAATTTAGCAGTTGCCTGTGTAACTGGAGGGAGAGGAAAAAGAAAGATGGAGGAATTTTAAAAGAACAAGTGAGAATATTGTTGGGAATTTATTTTCTTGATATCTTGAAGATGGTGGTGCTGCCGTCAGCATCTCTCACTTGTACACTTTGACTATGTTAAGGCCACTGTACATCAACTATGCCTCACTAAGTTAAGATGAACAGTTAAATAGATGATTTGATATGGAAGGAGTAATGGATAAACAGGTAAAAATAACTGAAACATTAGCTACTTGAAAATGCATCTGCATTGACCTTCCATTTCAAATTTTGTATATATTCTTTAAGCAAAAAGGGGAAAACAAAAAATTTGCTTTATGTTCTTATTACAGAATGAAAATTCTATAAGGCACTGTATACATGTCCAGCTCTCATCTGCAGTGGGTTCCAATGATGGGAACATAGGCTAGACAATTATAGTAATTCTTTCCGGATATATGTTCCTGCACATTTGACAAAACCTCTGTATGCTTCCTGGGTAATTTTACATGTGTAAAATGAAAGGAAACTTCACACAAGCAAAACATGCTTTATGTGTATTTGTAAATTAGATAAGCCATCAATAGTTATTAATCATAGTACTGTCACACAGTTTTTCTCTAGGCCCTGTCTTCCCTCAGGCGTCCCAGCCAGAGCTTGCTATATAACAGGGGACATGCAAATAGGGCCCTTAATCTGCTGATGATAAACAGCTCAGCTCTCACCCTGCAGCTCTGGGAGAGGAGCCCCAGCCCTGGCATTCCCAGGTGTCCCCATTCGGTGATCAAGATTGAACACAGAGACTCACCGTGGAGTCTGAGCTGAGCTGGGTTTTCCTTGTTGCTCTGTTACAAGGTAATTCATGGAGAACTAAAGATATTGGGTGTCTCAATGGATGTGAGTGAGAAGAACAATGGGTGTGTGTGGCAGTTTCTGACCAGGATGTGTCTGTATTTACAGGTGTCCAGTGCAATGTGCAACTGGTGGAGTCTGGGGGAGGCTTGGTTCAGCCTGGGGGTTCCCTGACACTCTCCTGTGCAGCCTCCAGATTCACCTTCAGCAGCTATGCCATGAGCTGGTTCCGCCAGGCTCCTGGAAAAGGGATGGAGTGGGTGGCACTTATAAGGAATGATGGTAGCACATACTATGCAGACGCCGTGAAGAGCGAATTCACCATCTCCAGAGACAATGCCAAGAACAAGCTCTATCTGCAAATGAACAGTCTGAGAGCCGAGGACACAGCCCTGTACTACTGTGCTAGAGACACAGTGAAGGGACATCAGCATGAACCCAGACACAAACCTCCTCCTGCAGGGACATGTGGGGCCATGAGGGGGGAGTGTGAGACCCTGGAAGCCTAAGAAAGAACTGAGGGGCAGGTGTAGGAGGCCTGGTGTAGGTGTAGGTGTAGGAGGTTGGTTTCCTGTCAGAGTCTCAGGCTTCCTCTCTACAAATTTCATTATGGGACCTTATTTGGTGGCTCTGTGCTAGTCATTGAAGTGTCTTAATTAGAAATGTCTTGTTGTGGGAAAGGAATACATTCTCACCCAGACACAAGAACAAATGTTGCTCACATGAGCAGAAATGACCCTGATATAGTCAGATGGATTAGGGTCCTAAGGAATCCCAGGGGAATCTGCTGAGTGTTTTCCAACCAGACTCAGAGCAGACACCTCAGTGGGATTCCCTAAGAGGGACAGTCTTAGGGATTCAGATTAGGATCCATAGGGCTCTGGGATAGGATCAGTGTCTCATAAGACCTAATGGTTTCAAATTTTACTCTCATTTAAAGTAGTACATTTCTGATACACAAATGACACAGTTGTATCTGTTTCTGTAAGTCCATCTAATTTCTCTCTACGTTCTATTTTCATACTTTCCTCTTCTCCTTCTTCTGCCAGAAAATGGTGGATGTGGTCTCTGTGTCTAAATCCTCTGGCTCAGGCCCTTTACCTGGAGCTCAGCTGTGGCCCAGGCTGTGGCTCCTGTGGGACCTGGGAAAGATTGATGAGACTGTCTCATCCACCATTCCTGGGACCCTCCTGCTGTCACCTGGACATGGGCTCACTTTGTAAATGTAAGTGGCCATTAGTAGCTGTGAGAACAAGATTGATTGTTCCACATGGGATGTGTCCACTGAGAGTCTCACAGAATCACATTCAACACCTGTGGCATTAGGGAGACCTACAGATGGAAACCTCAGTGTGCTGAGTGCTCTGTGGTGGCATCCAGGTCCTTGTGAGTGGCGTCTTTGTGGCTACACATGAAGGCAAAACACCCTTCAGTTGAGCCCCTCTTGTGGGAATTGCCTGTCCAAGATGGTCCCCTGTCCGAGAGCCTCCTCATCCTTCACCCTCTGCTCCACCTGACTGCCCTACCCTATGTCTTCTTCCTTCCTATGGAAAGCAAAATTACTCTGTTTTTATCCTGATATCCATCGTTATCAAGAAGGAACCTGTGTATTGTATCGAACAAGGATTTGTCTCTAAACCATGTGGGATTCACAAAAAAAATATTCCATAAATCAGTCTTCATCATGGGAGATACTTGTGTAAAATTATGCACAGCATCCATCTTATGAAGAAATTTCCATTCGTGAGTTATTTCCATGTCACTTTTAGACACAGATGTGTCCTCATTGTAAGTAGGAAACTATTAGCTGTGTGAGAGCTGTTGCCACCTTGTGCACTTCCTGCCTATGAAATGGCTACAGAGTCACACTGGAAGGTGGTGACACAGCACTGAATATCAGGGACTGTAGAGGAAGGGACAGGATCTGCAGGTAAGATGCGACTATTGTCCGCTAGAGTAACATTGTTGATTTTAGTTGTTTATAGTATCTTTAATTCAAAATTCCTACAGCATTAAAACACGATTGATTTATGTAAAGCCCAAGGAAACTGCAAAGCTCAGGTGTTGGTAAACACATATCATGGTGCAGGATGCTGTAGGTGCCCCTGAGGTGGCCACAGGAGAAGGGTCACTCAGTGTGTGGGTAAGGGACATGGAAATTATGGCAGAGAAGGCAGGTGTCCTCCTGGAGAGAACATGACATGGGGACCCTGTTGGCTGAGTCTGCAAGGGCTTGGTCAGGTTAACCAGGATCTGTCCAAGACAAGTGGCATCTGATGAAAGGACCTATGTTGAGTGATTCTGGAATAAAGTGAGAAGCTCAGAAATCAGCCTGGGGGGATCCCATAAGGCCTTGAAAGTGGTTACTTTTTATGTGCCACATCATGACATTTCGAGTAGAGGTGCAGACAGCCACACTGTGGAGCAGCCACCACCCTGGACCTGTTAGATGAGATCTTTGTGTAGAAGCAGGACAGCTGTCATACGGCACAAATGGATGGCATGCATAGGTATGGTTGCACATGTTTATCATGGAAAAGTATGATCAGTGCAGGGGTAGCTCAAGTTAGCACAGAATTCTGTCTTCACAATATCACAACTTTGAATACTCATATCTAGAGTTAGCAACATGCTTATTTTCTGTTTGTTTGCTCAAGGAAATAGTATATGTTTCAAGTAATTCATGATTATTTTATATTTACTGATACTTATAGGTTCCTTTTTAAAATAAATTTGCTAAACTGTGGCTGGGAGCCTGTTCAAAGGTGCCCCTATCAGAGCATAGCAACCAAATCTGTAAGAAAAAAATATTTACCAGTTGCTGGTTGAAAGGAGTCAGTGATTTCAGTAAGATGCATGTGATAACAGTGTCTGTAGTCACAACATGATATTTGCAGTAACCTACCCTGAGATGCTCTTCACTCTTTCCCAGTTAAACACATCCAATGGGGAAGGTGAAAGCAGACACAGTTGTGATAGTCACCTCTGCTCTAAACTGCTCCTGCATAATGGGTTTCATGTTTGAAGAGTCTATTTTAACTTACATCAGCTTGTATTTACTGTTGTAAGGAGATGTTACATGGGGTCTTGTTTGCCACACCTAAGAGTAAGTCATAATGAAATAATTTAATTTTAACTTACTACTCAGTGGATCAGAGCATCCAAGCCCACACTAGAGTATTTTGGAATGATGTGTGCTATGACTGTAGTGATTTAGGCAAGAGAATACTTATGTGTGCTATGACCGTAGTGACTTAGGCAAGAGAATACTTAGAGTGTTTAAGGTGAAGTTTAACTCTTTGTGCCTATAATAGGTGGGAAAAACAGTATAGGGGTGCTTTTTAAAATTTTTTTTATGGGATTCCTAGATATAATTGTAATCTGTGCTCGGTTTTAAGGATATGCAATATTGTCAACAGATGAATTTCTGCAGTGGGTAAGACACTTACAGCATTTGTTGAAGAGGACCAAAAGCCAGACATATTTTATCAAATAGTATTTTAGTATATTTTTTATTTGTACTTGGGTCAATCACAGACTGCTCTCTGTTCTATTACACAGTATAGCTATAGTTAATAATAACGTATTGCATAGTTGAAAATAGCTGAAACATAGGACTTTAAATATTCTCACTACAAAGAAATAACAAATATTTGAGGTGATGGACCTGGTGATTATGCTGATTTGATTATTCCACAATGTATACATGTATCAACATCCCATTTCATCCCTTCAATATATATAATTATTATTTGTCAATCAAGAATAAATACAATTTTACCCAAGTGTCCAACAATACATAAGTTGATTAACTGTAGGGGACTGACATATATTTTCCTAGTTTAAGAATTACATTTAGGGAGGGAGAATCAAGATGGCGGATGAGAAACACCACCAGAAAGAGTGTCTCTGCAGAAAAAACAGATTCTAGCAGAAATTAGAAGAGAGAAGCAAGAAGATGAGCATACAGTGGACGACGGTCAGAAGGAAGGGTACCTGAGATCATGGGAGATTCCACGGGAGGAGGTTGCAGAGGAGAACTGGAAGCTGAAACCCCTGGAGCAGCCTGGAGAGCAGCGGGAAGGGTAGACTGATCAGCCAAGTTTCCGCTCCCCTGCATCTCAGACTGCTGGTGCACTCCCCAGTGGGTGGAGAGATCTGCGGACACCAGCCCAGAGACAGCCGCCGCCAGTGAGCAGTAAGCCAGAAGTGGATGTGGCACCAGGCTCCCAAATCCCTAGGGGCACCTCAGTGTGCACAGACCCAAGCCATGCGGCAGGTGCCATATTGCCTCATTCTCCCCTCTGCTGACCATACCAGCGGCTCCCCAGAGAGACAATATAGCCACCAGCTGGAGGCACCTCCAGGGAATGGGACCTTCCCTTTTGGGGCCCTACAGCTGACTAAGTGGAACTTGAACTGTGAGCTCCCTACCCGCTAGCCCTCCCAGGTGTTGCTGGCATGGTGATCCCAGGAGAACAGGGAAGACCCTGAGGCAGAGAGACATAGACCCAGCTTGGGATCCCTGTGGGTCAATTGGGACTGGCACTCCTCTCCCTGGTGGGGATATAGTTTGAACTCTGGGGCTGAGAGGTCAGACTTGCGGACCAGATCCCATGCACCCAGGTCTTGCATTGCCCAGGGCACATAAGGGATATATGAGAACAGCCTACTGAGGTGTGTGTGCCTTCAGGGGCAGATCAGCATCCTAGAGGGCAACCCTCCTCCCAAAGGGAGGCTGTGCGCCCAGCCCAGGTGGCTTTCCTATGAAGGGAACCTCCCGCCAGAACCACAGTCAGGGGAGGCCTGGGGGAGTGTGGTCAGGACTGCTGGCAGAGGCCCAGGAGTAGCTGTGGACTTGGAGAGGGTGGAAAGAAGCAAGGCCCACTCCAGACTGCAGGTCTCAGACAGCCCCACACATAGACTTTCTGACAATAGACTTTCTGACTGAGTTAGGCCATTCCAGCCACTCCCTGACAGCTTTTCCTAGAAGCAGAGAACAGAACTTTGACCCATGCTAATGACATTGGTGGTGCCTGAGGGCAGGCTTACCCAACTCAGCTCGACCCAGACTCTCTCATAGACCAGCCCTTACTGAGGGAGAGAAAAGGAAATGCCTGGAAGTCCCAGGGCCCCACTGATCACCTGAGGCACTAGAGTGCCTCTCTACAGGAACAAGAGCTGATAACAGGACACAAACACGACAGTGTAGTCTGTTCCTCCAAGCAAGCGCCACCTACTGACAGGGAGGACATCCTGCACACCCTTTTCATGGCACCTACAGTCACATCATACAGGAAGTGGTCGAATCTCACCCACAGACACCACCTCCCGGCTTAGAAACTAAACAAGGCGAGTGAATACCCAAACAAAAACCTAAAGGAAAGAAACAACAACTGATCAACATGGGAAGAAATCAGGGAAGGAACTCAGGAAATATGAAGAACCAAACGGAAAACACATCCCCAAAGAGGAGCACCAGCCCCCTAGAAACAGACACCAACAAATATCAGGCAACCAAAATGACAGAAGAGGAATTTCGAATGTGCATCATAAGAAAATTCAACAACCTGCAAGAACAACTCAATTAACCAACACAAAGAAACCACAAAAAGCCTCCAGGACCTGGGAAAAAAGTTCACTAAAGAGATTGACTCAATGAAGAAAAGTTTAGCCGAACTCCTGGAAATGAAGAATCAATTCAGGGAACTACAAAATACAGTGGAAAGTCTCAAGAACAGGGTAGATCAAACAGAAGAAAGAATCTCAGAGCTTGAAGATAACACCCTCCAATTAAATAAATCAGTTGGAGATATAGAGCAGAGAAACAAGAGAAAAGAGCAAAGCCTACAAGAGCTGTGGGATTATGTGAAGAAACCTAATGTGAGGCTCATAGGGTTACCAGAAGAGTAAGAAGACAACACTCAAGGGTTGGACAAGCTGTTTGAAGATATAATAGAGGGAAATTTCCCAGGCCTTGCTCAAAATCTCAATATACAAGTTCAAGAAGCTCAGAGGACCCCTTGGAGATTCAATGCAAACAGGAAGACGTCACGACATGCAGTCATCAGACTGACCAAAATATCAACTAAAGAGGCCCTTTAAGAGCTGTAAGACAAAAGAAGCAAGTAGCATATAAGGGAAAGTCAATTCGAATAACACCAGACTTGTCTACTGAGACTTTACAAGCAAGGAGAGACTGGGGCCCCATTCTCACACTCTGACACAACCAGCCTAGAATCTTATTCCCTGCAAAACTAAGCTTCATATATGAAGGAGAAATAAAGACATTCTCAGACAAGCAAAGTCTCAGAGAATTCACCAAGACAAGACCAGCCCTACAAGAAGTACTCAAAACAGTGTTACACACGGAACACCATAATAAAAACTCACGAATATAAAAACAAACAAAACCCAAAGATTAAAGGCCAGCTATTACAATGGCTCAAGAGAGAAATCAAAGCAACAACATCCAACCCAACAGAATGAACAGTAATCTACCTTACCTATCAGTTCTCTCAATAACTGTGAATGGCTTAAACTCTCCACTCAAGAGACATAGGCTGGCTGAATGGATAAGAAAATACAGGCCAAGGATATGCTGTCTTCAAGAAACACATCTAACCTGCAAGGATTCATATAGACTAAAAGTGAAAGGGTGGAGATTAGTATTCCAGGCAAGTGGAAGCCAAAAGAAGGCTGGTGTGGCAGTTCTAATTTCAGACGATTTAGTTTTTAAACCAACGAAATAGTGAAAGACAAAGAAGGTCATTATATAATAGTGAAGGGCACAGTTCAACAAGAAGGGATAACAATTTTAAATATATATGCACCCAACTTATGTGCACCCTGTTTCATAAAGGAAACCTTACTGGATCTAAGCAAATGGATTAATAGCAACTCCATAATCACTGGAGATTTCAATACCCCACTGAAGGCACAAAGCAGATTCTCCAGGAGTGAAAAAATGGTGGAGTAGAGGTAACTTTCTGGATTTCTGCTCCCAGAGAAGGAGACATAGATCTTGGTCTCGTACACATGAGTGGATCTCCCCACTACAAGGACAGCGTTGAGAATCTGCAGAGGAGCAATGTGGAACTCTCATAAAAGGATAAACAAGGTGATTGGGAAATAAGATTGGGTTCTCTGGAGAGTACAAAGCAAACAATAGGGCACGTGGGAGGGCGCCGGCTCGCCGGGCCAGGTGGTGAAGTGGGATCAGACCCACAGGAGAACTCCTTGCTTCCCTATTGACCTCCACACCCACCCAGCCAGAGACCTATCTGAAACTGGTGCGAAATAGCAGCAGGAGAAGAGGGTGCTGGAGGGTGCAGTTGATAGTGAGAGGTGGCAGCGTGGTCTCTCCTGAGCCCCGTGCTAGAACAGCTCAAAGACGGGAAGAAACTGATCTGCGAGGACCGGGGAGGCGGTTAGAGGTCTCACCTCCAGTAACCTGCGAGACTAAGCGGGGGCTCTAAGCTGGAACTGCCCTGGGCGAATAAAACCGCACAGGGCAGATCAGTAAAAGCCTGGGCTCCTACTAAACAGGCGGGCGGGCAGGTGGCGTGGAGGAACCTGTGGGGCGTCCTATTGACCCAGGCCCCCAACACAGCACAGGCTACACCTTAATCAGTCACCCCCAGTACTGGTGCCCTACGAGTGGGCTAGTGATCGCCACTGAGGGGGTCCACAGCCCAGCTGGCAGTGGTCAAGCCCCTTGCCCCAGCCCAGACTAGAGTCTCTCCTGGCAAATCCCGCCCCTAAACAATCTGTGATCAGCTTGTCAGGCCTGGCTCCATCAAGGATCTACTGAGAAGTTAGCAGCCGAGGGGAGGTACAGTCACTGGGGCGCCAGGGTGCAGGGCATACTGGGGAGATACTGCCTCCCCTCAGCCAGCATCTATCTTGCTCAAAGTGGTAGGCTCCACCCCTGGAGGCGGGGCGAGGCAAGAAAACCCACTTTCCCCAAAAGCTACTCCTGTCAGGGGAACTTTCTAAGTGTGGTGGAAGAGCTCTGCCCAGTGGTTGATCAAGAAACTACAAAAAGTAGCTGACTGATCTCTAGCAATTGACCCAGGATGGGGAGGACCCAATGCAACTCAAAAATCAAGCAGAAAATACTCCCCCCAGGGACACACTAGCTCTCAAGAAATGGAGCCTGAACAAACCCAAAACACTACAATGACAGGAGAAGAATTCCAAAATTGGATTGTTAAAAACTCAATGAAATGCAAGAAAAAATGGATAACCAACATAAAGAAATTACAAAGAAGATACAAGAATTGGAAGAAAGATTCACTAAGGAGATTGACATCTTGAAGAAGAATCAATCAGACATCCTCGATATGAAGAATTTATTCAGGGAAATTCAAAACACAGTGGAAAGCCTCAAAAATAGGGTAGACCAAACAGAAGAAAGAATCTCAGAGCTGGAAGACAACTCATTCAAATCAAATAAGTTAATCACAGAGCTAGAACAGAAAAATAAGAGACATGAGCAAAGCTTACAAGAATTGTGGGATGATACGAAGAAAAATAACCTGTGGTCCACTGGATTCCCAAGAATGAGGAAGAAAAAACCCAAGGGTTAGATAAGCTTTTTGAAGAAATAATTGAGGAAAACTTCCCAGGTCTAACCAGTAAGCTAGATTTAGAAATACAAGAGGCCAAAAGGACTCCTAGGAGACACAATGCAAACAGGAAAACATCAAGCCATGTAGTCATCAGACTGACCAAAATATCAACAAAAGAGACCCTCCTACAAGCTGTTAGACACAGGAAGGAAGTTACATATAAAGAAAAACCAATCTGAATAAGTCCAGATTTTTCAACTGAAACAATACAAGCAAGGAGGGAATAGGGACACACTTTCATTCTTTTAAAACAAAATAACGTTCAGCCTAGAATCCTGTACCCTGCAAAATTGAGCTTCATATATGAGGGAGAAATTAAGACATTCTCAGATAAGCAAAGTATCAGAGAATTCACCAAGACAAGACCAGCCCTACAAGAAGTACTCAAAACAGTGTTTCGCACGGAACACCAGAATAAAAACTCATGAATATAAAAACAACCAAAACCCAAAGATTAAAGGCCAGATATTACAATGGTTCAAGAGAGAAATCAAAGCAACAACATCCAACCCAACAGAATGAACAGTAATCTACCTTACCTATCAGTTCTCTCAATAACTGTGAATGGCTTAAACTCTCCACTCAAGAGACATAGGCTGGCTGAATGGATAAGAAAATACAGGCCAAGGATATGTTGTCTTCAGGAAAGACAGCTAACTTTCTAGGAGGCATATACACTAAAAGTAAAAGGGTGGAGATCAGTATTCCAGGCAAGTGGAAGCCAAAAGAAGGCTGGCGTGACAGTTCCAATTTCAGACAATTTAGTTTTTAAACCAAAAAAGTAGTGAAAGACAAAGAGGGTCATTATATAATGGTGAAAGGGACAGTTAAACTAGAAGAGATAACATATATATATATCTCCAACTTAGGTGCACCCAGATTCATAAAGCAAACAGTATTGG
This sequence comes from Microcebus murinus, assembly GCF_040939455.1. Classification (NCBI taxonomy): domain Eukaryota; kingdom Metazoa; phylum Chordata; class Mammalia; order Primates; family Cheirogaleidae; genus Microcebus; species Microcebus murinus. The sequence goes on from NC_134109.1 coordinate 130,913, forward strand.
ATCTAAGCAAATGGACTAATAGCATCTCCATAATGGGGATTTCAACACCCCACTGATGCCACAAGACAGATCCTCCAAACAGAAAATTAATAAAGAAATAATGGACTTAAACAAAACTCTAGAACAATTGGGTCTGACAGGCATTTACAGGACATTCTACCCCAAATCCACTGAATATACGTTCTTCTCATCAGCCCACGGGACATTCTCTAAGATTGAGCATATCCTAGGACACAAAGTAAACCTCAAGAAATTTAAAAAAATAGAAATCATACCATGTATCTTCTCAGATCTCAGTGGAATAAAAGTAGAAATCAACCGTAACAGAAACTCACATTTCTACATAAAAACGTGGAAATTAAACAACCTCCTACTAAATGATTACTTCATAAATGAAGAAATCAAGATGGAAATAAAAAAAATTCTATTAAGAAAATGACAATGGAGAGACAAGTTATCAAATCCTCTGGGACACAGCTAAAGCAGTTCCCAGAGGAAAGTTTATTTCCATAAATGGCTATAACCAAAAGTCAAAAAGATCACAAATAGTCAATCTAACGAAATGACTCAAAGAGCTGGAAAAAGAAGAACAGACCAGCCCCAAACCCAGCAGAAGAAGTGAAATCAACAAGATCAAATCAGAACTAAACAAAATTGAAAACAGGGAAGCTATTCAGGAGATTAATAATAATAAAAAAAAAGTTGGTTCTTTAAAAAAATAAACAAAATTGACACACCATTGGCTAGGTTAATGAGAAGCAGAAAAGAGAAATCTCTAATAAGCTCCATGAGGAACAAAAAAGGTGCTATCACAACTGATCCCAAGGAAATACAAGATATAATTTATGAATACTACAAAAATCTTTATGCACACAAACTGGAAAATGTGGAGGAAATGGACAAATTTCTAGAAACACACAGCCTCCGTAGACTCAACCAGGAAGAAATAGGTTTCCTGAACAGACCAATCTCAAGAGCTGAAATAGAAACAGCAATCTCCCTAAAAAGAAAAGTCCCGGTCCAGATGGTTTCATACCTGAATTTTACCACACTTACAAAGAAGAACTAGTACCTATCTTGCAGAAACTATTCCACAACATCGAGAAGAATGGAAAGCTCCCTGACACCTTTTATGATGTGAATATTACTCTGATACCAAAACCAGGAAAGGATACAACAAAAAAAGAAAACTGCAGACCAATATCCTTAATGGATATAGATGCAAAAATTTTCAACAAAATCTTAGCTAACCGAATCCAGCCGATTATCAAAAAAATAATCCATCACGACCAAGTGGGCTTCATCCCAGGGATGCAGGGATGGTTCAACATATGTAAATCTATAAATACAATTCACCAAATAAACAGAAGCAAAAACAAAGACCATAGGATTCTTTCAATAGATACAGAAAAGAGTGTTGACAAAATTCAACACCCTTTCATGATATGAACACTTAATAAAATAAGCATAGAAGGTTAATGGGAGGTGAACAGGTGGAATGGGGGAGAAGGGGAAGGGTACGAAGTTTCATGGTGGGTGCAGGGTGCACCACTTGAAGACTGGACATGCTTGAAGCTCTGGCAGAGCGAGGTGGGGAGGGGAGTAGGGGCAAGATATGTAACCCTAACAATATTTGTACCCACAGAGTTTGGGAAAAAATAAATTAAAAAAATAGGCATAGAAGGAACATACCTAAAACTGATACAAGCCATATATGACAGACCCATAGCCAACATCATACTGAATGGGGAGAAATTGAAAGCACTCCCACTTAGAACTGAAACCAGAAAAGGCTGCCCACTATCTCCACTTCTATTCAACATAGTGCTGGAAGTCCTGGCTACAGCATTCAGACAGGAAAGTGGAATTAAATGTATCCAAATAGGGGCAGAAGAGATCAAACTTTCACTATTTGCTGATGATATGTTTTTATATTTAGAAAACCCCAAGGATTCAACCAACAAACTCCTGGAGTTGATAAATAAATTTAGTAATGTTTCAGGATATAAAATCAATACACAGAAATCAGAGGCATTCATATATGCCCATAACAATCAAATTGAGAACCAAATCAAAGACTCAATGACCTTCACAATAGCAACAAAGAAATTAAAGTACCTAGAAATATACTTGACCAAGGAGGTAAGAGACCTCTACAGGGAGAACTATGAAACATTGAGGAAGGAAATAGCAGAGGATGTAAACAGGTGGAAATCCATACCATGCTCATGGATCAGCATTAAAATGGCTGTACTACCCAAACTGATCTACAGATTCAATGCAGTATCTAATAAAATACCATCAGCATTCTTCACAGGTATAGAAAAAAATAATTTTACACTTCCTATGGAACCAAATAAGACCCCAAATATCAAAAGCAATTCTATGCAACAAAAACAAAATGGGAGGCATTAATATGCCAGATATCAAACTATACTACAAAGCTGTAGTAATTAAATCAATACGGTATTGGCACAAAAATAGGAATATTTACCAGTGGAACAGATCTGAGAATCCTGATATAAAACCATCTTCATATAGCCATCTAATCTATGACAAAACAGACAAAAACATACGCAGGGGAAAAGAATCCCTTTTCAATAAATGGTGCTCGGATAATTGGATAGCCACTTGTAGAAGGCTAAAGAAGGACCTATACCTTTCACCTCTCACAAAAATCAACTCACGCTGGATAACAGACTTAAACCTAAGGTATGAAACTATTAGAATTCTAGAGAAAAAGTAGGAAACACTCCTAGACATCGGCCTAGGCCAAGAGTTTATGAAGAAGTCCCCAAAGGAAATCACAGCAGCAACAAAAATAAATAAATGGGGCATGATCAATTCAAAAAGCTTCTGCACAGGCAAAGAAACAGTCATGAAAATAAACAGACAGCCTACATAATGGGAGAAAAGTTTTGCATTCTACCCATCTGATAAGGGGCTGATAAGTAGAATATACATAGAACTCATGAAAATCAGCAAGAAAAAATCAAATAACCCTATTTAAGATTGGGAAAGGAGAGAAGAGAGTCAAGATGGCGGACGAATAACACCGCTAGACAGAGTGTCTCTGCAGAAAGGACAGATTCTAGCAGAAATGAGAGGAAAGAAGCAAGAAGACGAGCATACAGCAGACAAGGGCCGCAAGGAGGGGTACCTGAGACCCCGGGAGACTCCACGGGAGGAGGCTGCAATGGAGAACTGGAGGCTGAGACCACCGGAGCAGCCCAGAGACCAGCGGCAAGGATAGGTGGATTTGCTGTTTCCCCTCCCCTGCATTCGGGACTGCTGGTGGGCTCCCCAGCGGGTGGAGAGACCTGCAGACACCAGCCCAGAGACCGCCGCCGCCAGCCAGCGGTGAGCGTGTAGCAGACGTGGCACCAGGTTCCCAACTTCCTCCGGGAACCTCCGTGTGCACAGACCCGAGCCTCGTGGCAGGCGCCATATTGCCTCCACCTCCCCTCTGCCGACCCTGCCCGTGGCTGCCCAGAGAGACAATACAGCCACCAACCAGAGGCACCTCCAGGGAACGGGACTTTCCCTTTTGGCACCCTACAGCTGACTCAGGGGAACTCAGACTGTGAGCTCCCATCCCGCCCGCCCCCCCAGGTGCTGCTGGCACGGTGTTCCCAGGAGAACGGTGCCGACTCAGAGGCTGAGAGACATAGACCCAGCTTGGGCTCCCTGTGGGTGAATTGGGACCGGAAATCCTCTCCTTAGTAGGGATACAGTTTGAACCCTGGGACCCAGAAGTGGGACCTGCAGACCAGATCCCCTGCACCGAGGGCTAGCATTGCCCGGGGCACAAAAGGTTTATACGTGAACAGCCTACTGAGGTGTGTGTGCCTACAGGGGCGGATTGGCTTCCTAGAGGGCAACCCTCACCCCAGGAGGAGGCCGTGCACCCAACCCAGGTGGCGTTCCTGTGCAGGGAACCTCTCCACCGACATCACAGTCACAGGAGGCCTGGTGGCTTGTGGTCTGGCCTGCTGGCAGAGGCCCAGGAGTAGCTGCAGACTTGGGGAGGGTGGAAAGAAGCGAGGCCCGCTCCAGACTGCAGGTCTCAGACAGCCCCGCCCCCACACCCAGACTTTCTGGCTGAGCGGGACCATTCCAGCCCCACCCTGACAGCTTTCCCTGGAAGCAGAGAACAGAACTTTGACCCCTGCTAATAGCCTGAGGGCAGGCTTACACAAAATCAACAGCATAGCCTGTTCCTCCAAGCAAACGCCACCTACTGACAGGGACGGCATCCTGCACAGCCTTTTCACGGCACCCACTGACTCAATATACAAGGAGTGGTCCAATTTCACCCACAGACACCACTTAACACCTCAGAAACTAAACAAGGTGTGTGTATACCCAAACAATAACTTAAGGAAAGAAACAACAACTGATCGACATGGGAAGAAATCAGTGAAAGAACTCAGGAAATATGAAGAACCAAACGGAAAACACACCCCCAAAGAGGAACACCAGCCCCCTAGAAACGGACACCAACCAAAGTCAGGCAACCAATATGACAGAAGAGGAATTTCGTATGTGGATCATAAGAACACTCACCCAGTTGCAACAACAACTCAACAACCAACACAAAGAAACCACCAAAAGCCTCCAGGATATGGGAAAAGAAATAGACACAATGAAGAAAAGTGTAGCCGAACTCCTGGAAACGAAGAATCAATTCAAGGAACTACAAAATACACTGGAAAGTCTCAAGAACAGGGTAGATCAAACAGAAGAAAGAATCTCAGAGCTTGAAGATAACACCCTCCAATTAAATAAATCAGTCACAGAAATAGAGCAGAGAAACAAGAGAAAAGAGCAAAGCCTACAAGAGCTGTGGGATTATGTGAAGAAACCTAATGTGAGGCTCATAGGGTTACCAGAAGGGGATTAAGACAACACTCAAGGGTTGGACAAGCTGTTTGGAGATATAATAGAGGAAAATTTCCCAGGCCTTGCTCAAAATCTTGATATACAAGTTCAAGAAGCTCAGAGGACCCCTGGGAGATTCAATGCAAACAAGAAGACGTCACGACATGCAGTCATCAGACTGACCAAAGTATCAACTAAACAGGCCCTTCTAAGAGCTGTAAGACGAAAGAAGCATGTAACATACAAGGGAAAGCCAATTTGAATAACATCAAACTTGTCTACTGAGACTTTACAAGCAAGGAGAGACTGGGGTCCCATTCTCACTCTTTTGAAACAAAACAATGCCCAGCCTAGAATATTATTCCCTGCAAAACTAAGCTTCGTATATGAAGGAGAAATAAAAACATTCTCAGACAAGCAAAGTCTCAGAGAATTCACCAAGACAAGACCAGCCCTACAAGAAGTACTTAAAATAGCGTTAGGCACCGAACATCATAATAATAACCCACGAATATAAAAACAACCAAAACCCAAAGATATTAAAGGCCAGATATTACAATGGCTCAAGACATAAATCAGAGCAACAACATCCAACCCAACAGAATGAACAGTAATCTACCTTACCTATCAGTTCTCTCAATAAATGTGAATGGCTTAAACTCTCCACTCAAGAGACATAGGCTGGCTGAATGGATAAGAAAATACAGGTCAAGTATATGCTGTCTTCAGGAAACACATCTAACCTGCAAGGATGCATATAGACTAAAAATAAAAGGGTGGAGATCAATATTCCAAGCAAATAGAAGCCAAAAGAAGGCTGGTGTGGCAGTTCTAATTTCAGACGATTTAGTTTTTAAACCAACAAAAGTAGTAAAAGACAAAGAGGGTCATTATATAATGGTGAAGGGCACAGTCCAACAAGAAGAGATAACAATTTTACATATATATGCACCCAACTTAGGTGCACCCAGCTTCATAAAGCAAACCTTACTGGAGCTAAGCAAAGGGATTAATAGCATCTCCATAATGGGGATTTCAACACCCCACTGACGCCACAAGACAGATCCTCCAAACAGAAAATTAATAAAGAAATAATGGACTTAAACAAAACTATAGAACAATTGGGTCTGACAGACATCTACAGAACATTCTACCCAAAATCCACTAAATATACGTTCTTCTCATCAGCTCACGGGACATTCTCTAAGATTGACCATATCCTAGTACACAAAGTAAACCTCAAGAAATTTAAAAAAAATAGAAATCATACCATGTACCTTCTCAGATCACAGTGGAATAAAAGTAGAAATCAACCCTAACAGAAACTCACATTTCTACACAAAAACGTGGAAATTAAAAAACCTCCTACTAAATGATTATTTCATAAATGAAGAAATCAAGACGGAAATAAAAAAGTTCTATGAAGAAAACGACAATGGAGAGACAAGTTATCAACTCCTCTGGGACACAGCTAAAGCAGTTCTGAGAGGAAAGTTTATCTCCATAAATGCCTATAACCAAAAGACAAAAAGATCACAAATAGACAATTTAATGACTCAAAGAGCTGGAAAAAGAAGAACAGACCAACCCCAAACCCAGCAGAAGAAGTGAAATCAACAAGATCAAATCAGAACTAAACGAAATTGAAAACAGGGAAGCTATTCAGGAGATTAATAAAACAAAAAGTTGGGCCGGGCACGGTGGCTCACGCCTGTAATCCTAGCTCTCTGGGAGGCCGAGGCGGGGGGATTGCTCGAGGTCAGGAGTTCGAAACCAGCCTGAGCAAGAGCGAGACCCCGTCTCTACTATAAAATAGAAAGAAATTAATTGGCCAACTAATATATATACAAAAAATTAGCCGGGCATGGTGGCGAATGCCTGTAGTCCCAGCTACTCAGGAGGCTGAGGCAGGAGGATTGCTTGAGCCAGGAGTTTGAGGTTGCTATGAGCTAGGCTGACGCCATGGCACTCACTCTAGCCTGGGCAACAAAGCGAGACTCTGTCTCAAAAAAAAAACAAAAAAAACAAAAAAAAAATAAAACAAAAAGTTGGTTCTTTGAAAAAATAAACAAAATTGACACACCATTGGCTAAGCTAACGAAAAGCAGAAAAGAGAAATCTCTAATAAGCTCCATCAGGAATAAAAAAGGAGATATCACAACTGATCCCAAAGAGATACAAGATACAATTTATGAATACTACAAAAATCTTTATGCACACAAACTGGAAAATGTGGAGGAAATGGACAAATTTCTAGAAACACACAGCCCCCCTAGGCTCAACCAGGAAGAAATAGATTCCCTGAACAGACCAATCTCAACAGCTGAAATAGAAACAGCAATTAAAAATCTCCCTAAAAAAAAAAGTCCCGGTCCAGATGGCTTCACACCTGAATTTACCATACTTACAAAGAGGAACTAGTACCTATCTTGCAGAAACTATTCCACAACATCGAGAAGAATGGAAACCTCCCCGACACCTTTTATGAAGCGAATATTACTCTGTTACCAAAACCAGGAAAGGATGCAACAAAAAAAGAAAACTACAGACAAATATCCCTAATGAATATAGATGCAAAAATTTTCAACAAAATCTTAGCTAACCGAATCCAGACACTTATCAAAAAAATAATCCACCACGACCAAGTGGGCTTCATCCCAGGGATACAGGGATGGTTCAACATACGTAAATCTATAAATGTAATTCACCACATAAGCAGAAGCAAAAACAAAGACCACATGATTCTTTCAATAGATGCAGAAAATCTTTTGACAAAATTCAACACCCTTTCATGATACGAACACTTAAGAAAATAGGCATAGAAGGGACATACTTAAAAATGATACAAGCCATATGTGACAGACCTATAGCCAACATCATACTGAATGGGGAGAAATTGAAATCATTCCCACTTAGAACTGGAACCAGACAAGGCTGCCCACTATCTCCACTACTGTTCAACATAGTGTTGGAAGTCTTGGCTACAGCAATCAGACAGGAAAATGGAATCAAAGGTATCCAAATAGCGGCAGAAGAGATCAAACTTTCACTGTTTGCTGATGATATGATATTGTATCTAGAAAACCCCAAAGATTCAACCAAGAAACTCCTGGAACTGATCAATGAATTTAGTAAAGTCTCAGGATACAAAATCAATACACAGAAATCAGAGGCATTCATATACGCCAACAACAATCTAATTGAGAACCAAATCAAAGACTCAATTCCCTTCACAATAGCAACAAAGAAATTAAAGTACTTAGGAATATACTTAACACAGGATGTTAAAGACCTCTACAGGGAGAACTATGAAACACTGAGGAAGGAAATAGCAGAGGATGTAAACAGATGGAAATCCATACCATGCTCGTGGATCAGCAGGCTCAATATCATCAAAATGTCTATACTACCCAAACTGATCTACAGATTCAATGCAATACCTATTAAAATCCCATCAGCATTCTTCACAGATATAGAAAAAATCATTTTACGCTTCGTATGGAACCAAAGAAGACCCCGAATATCAAGAGCAATTCTAGGCAACAGAAACAAAATGGGAGGCATTAATATGCCAGATATCAAACTATACTACAAAGCTGTAGTAATTAAATCAATATGGTATTGGCACAAAAATAGGAATATTGACCAGTGGAACAGATGTGAGAATCCTGATATAAAACCATCCTCATATAGCCATCTAATCTTTGACAAAGCAGACAAAAACATACGCTGGGGAAAAGAATCCCTTTTCAATAAATGGTGCTGGGAAAACTGGATAGCCACCTGTAGGAGGCTAAAACAGGACCCACACCTTTCACCTCTCACAAAAACCAACTCACGCTGGATAACAGACTTAAACCTAAGGTATGAAACTATCAGAACTCTAGAGGAAAAAGTTGGAAACACTCTCCTAGACATCGGCCTGGGCAAAGAGTTTATGAAGAAGTCCCCAGAGGCAATCACAGCAGCAACAAAAATAAATAAATGGGACATGATCAAACTACAAAGCTTCTGCACAGCCAAAGAAATAGTCATGAAAATAAACAGACAACCTACAGAATGGGAGAAAATTTTTGCATCCTATGCATCCGATAAGGGATTGATAACTAGAATATACTTAGAACTCACTTAAATCAGGAAGAAAAAATCAAATAACCCCATTAAAAAGTGGGCAAAGGACAGAAACTTTTCTAAAGAAGACAGAAGAATGGCCAACAAACATATGAAGAAATGCTCAACATCTCTAATCATCAGGGAAATGCAAATCAAAACCACAATGAGATATCACTTAACCCCAGTGAAAATGGCCTTTATCAAAAAATCTCCAAACAATAAATGCTGGCGTGGTTGCGGAGAGAGAGGAACACTCCTACACTGCTGGTGGGACTGTAAACTAGTTCAACCTCTGTGGAAAGCAATATGGAGATACCTTAAAGCGATACAAGTGAATCTACCATTTGATCCAGCAATCCCATTGCTGGGCATCTACCTAAATGATCCAATGACACTCTACAAAAAAGACACCTGCACTCCAATGTTTATAGCAGCACAATTCATAATTGCAAGGCTGTGGAAACAGCCCAAGTGCCCATCAATCCAAGAATGGATTAATAAAATGTGGTATATGTATACCATGGAGTACTATTCAGCTCTAAGAAACAATGGTGATATAGCACATCTTATATTTTCCTGGTTAGAGCTGGAACCCATACTACTAAGTGAAGTATCCCAAGAATGGAGAAACAAGCACCAGATATATTCTCCAGCAAACTGGTATTAACTGAGTAGCACCTAAGTGGACACATAGGTACTACAGTAATAGGGTATTGGGTAGGTGGGAGGGGGGTGGGTATATACATACATAATGAGTGAGATGTGCACCATCTGGGGGATGGTCATGATCGAGACTCAGACTTGTGGGGGAAGGGGGAGAAATGGGCATTTATTGAAACCTTAATATCTGTACCCCCATAATATGCCAGAAAAAAAAAAGGTTGGGCAAAGGACTTGAACAGAAACTTTTCTAAAGAAGACAGAGGAATGGCCAACAAACATATGAAAAAATGCTCACCATCTTTAATCATCAGGGAAATGCAAAGCAAAACCACAATGAGGTATCTCTTAACCCCAGTGAGAATGGCCTTTATCAAAAAGTCTCCAAACAATAGGTGCTGGCATGGATGCGGAGAGAGGGGAACACTCCTACACTGCCGGTGGGACTGCAAACTAGTTCAACCTCTGTGCAAAGCAATATGGAGATACCTCAAAGTGATACAAATGAATGCCATTTGATCCGGCAATCTCATTACTGGGCATCTACCCAAAAGATTCAATGACACTCTACAAAAAAGACACCTGCACTCAAATGTTTATAGCTGTATAATTCATAATTGCAAGGCTGTGGAAACAGCCCAAGTGCCCATCAACCCAAGAATGGATTAATAAAATGTGGTATATGTATACCATGGAGTACTATTCAGCTCTAAGAAACAACGGTGATATAGCACATCTTATATTTTCCTGGTTAGAGCTGGAATCCATACTACTAAGTGAAGTATGCCAAGAATGGAAAAGCAAGCACCACATGTACTCACCAGCAAACTGGTATTAACTGAGCAGCACCTAAGTGGACACATAGGTACTAGAGTAATAGGTTATTGTGCAGTTGGGAAGGGGGGAGGGCAGTGGATATATAATAATGAGAGAGATGTGCACCATCTGGGGGATGGTCCTGCTGGAAACTCAGACTTGTGGAGGGAGGGGGGAAATGGCATTTATTGAAACCTTAAAATCTGTAACCCCATAATATGCCAAAATGAAAAAAAAATCAGAATTAAATTCAGCAATGTACGTGCTCTTCCCAGAGCATTTAAAAGTAATATGTTCCGGACAACACCCCTGTTGCCTTGAAGCATAACAAAAACAAGGTGTTACCTAGAGGAATAACAAAGGACCTAAGTTGTAAGTAAGCAAGAGCTACCCCACCCCACAGCATTGCGAGTCTGGAGGCCACATGATTAACACATTGTTCCTGTGATTGTTGTGTACACCTCATAAGATGGCTGGTTAGTCAATTACGGGTAAGACCCCTCAAGGGAGGGGTGACCTATGCCAGGCACAGCCACCAGGGTTCAGCTGAAGACCTTAGGGGGTCACCCTAAGAGAAGCTGGGCATGAGAAATGCCCCCTGTGGCTCACCTTGCCCATCCTTGCTAATCTCAGTCCTTTATGCCTAGTGCCTAGAGCAACCACCTTGACATTTTGAGTCAGGGGATATCTGCTTCCCTAAGGCTACACATTCTGGAATTTATGGCTATCGCTGCCACACCTGGGTGTTTATGTACAAGGAAATAACTTTAATCTTTAGAGTATAAAAATAAATCTGACCTGGTGTATTATTACTTGAGTCAACCGTCTATATGTGTGTCTGCATTTTTCTTTGTGTTCTGCGTTTGTGTTTTATGTTCTGTGTTCATCCTCCATCCTGTAAACAGGCCATGTCAATTAATAAAATGTTGTATCTGTATACCATATAGTTCTACTCAGCCATAAAAAGTAATGGTGATCTAGCACCTCTTGTATTATCCTGGATGGAGCTGGAGCCCATTCAATCAAATGCGGTATCACAAAAATGGAAAAATAGGCACTACATGTGCTCATCATCAAATTGGTATGAATTAATCAACACTAAGGTGTTCACATGGTAGTAATATTCAATGGGTGCAAGACAGGTGGGGGCATGAAGGTAGGTAAACTCACAACTAATGCATGGGGAGTGAACTGTGTGTGGGAAGGGCACTCCTGTAGCCCTGGCTCGGGTGACACAAAGGTATATATGTAATCAAAATGTTTGTACCTCTATAATATTGTGAAATGAAAAAAAAGGATAAATGTTTTGAATGAGGAATATGCTAGTTTTCTTATTTTTATCAATATGCAAGGTATACATATATCAAAACACATTTTATGAGATTAAATATATACAGTCCTTATCCATTAAAATAAAATAAAAATTTTAAATGTAACAGTACAAATAAACCCACCCAGGTGTATTTCCTTTTATGAAAATTGTATAATTTTTTAAATTATTTTTTTACATATTTTTCTTAATATTATGGGGTTACAAATGTTTAGGTTACATGTATTGCCTTGACTCCACCTGAGTCCGAGATTCAAGAGTGTCCATCCACCAGACCCCAAAGGGAATCACCGCGACAACAAAAATTAGTAAATGGGATCTGATTGCACTGCCAAGGACACTTTTGGGAGAGCAAACCTATGGAATGGGAGAAAATACTCACACGCCACACATTTCATATTCTGTAAGTCATTTTTCCATGTGCATATGCAGATCATATACAAACTTATCCTTGCTGTGAAAATGTACAACAGTTCCAGGTCATCTCTTATGGCTTCTGCACATTTTCAATGTTCAGTGACAGAGATAATGGTGTGAATATTTCAGTTTTTTAAGATTAGAAAATCAGAGTAATAGGGGGAGTGCACCGGAATCAGTGTTTACACTAAATCCACTTTACAAGACCTGCAACTACTAATCTCTTTCTCCAGGTGCATATTTTGGCCTCAGACTCTCATGCTCACCTACGTGGCAAAGATGAGAGCATCCACCCATGGAGTCTTCACTGTGGGAGATAAACTGTGGTGTGGTTTAAGTCTGTTATCTGCCATGAATTAGTTTTTGCAGGTGGTAAGCAAGAGAATTATAGAAAAAAATGTTGGAGAGCTCTTCTACATATAAGTTTATGACAAGAGTTTATTAAGAGTCCAATGGTAATCACAGCAACAACACAAATTAACATGTGGGTCTTGATTACCCTACACCAAGGTCCCTTGCAGGGATTCCTTGGTCACAAAACATGCAGCATGTGCTGGGCCCTCCAAAGTGTTGTGGCACCAGGGTATGCAAATCAAGGGTAGAGGTGAGATTAATTCCTATCAACACACTAAGGTGACAAATTGAGAAATCTTTCGACTTACTGCCACAATGTGAGGTTGTGATTGGTTAGAAATTCTTGTTCCCAGGGAGGATCACACCTGCAAGGGGCATAATGTGCTCCCCTGAATCTGAGACCTGCTCTGAAATCCCTCAATTGGGGTCCTCATGACTGCAGACCAGTCAATAACAAAAGGCACTCTTCCACTGACAAACATTAACTCTCCTTTGGAGGTGAAGCTTGTGTGTATCCTTGGAGACAAGGGAAGTCCCTCAGGCCTAGACAGTTTCTGTGGTTTCTCCATTGCATTCAACACTGGGGAGGTCAATTGTATCAATCACATGCCTCAGGATGGCCAAGGGACCAAGGACAATAGCTCTCCAGTGCTTAGGCCTGAGTCACTCCCTCAGGGAACAACACACAGCTACCCTCACTGAAAAGTGCTGGCCATATTTTAGAAGGATCCAGAGTGAAGGTGGAAGGGGACACTAGTGAATGTCAAGTATGACCACAGTGCGACCTGCAGCAGTGGACAGGGGAGCCAAACAACTCACACTCATAGTATGACTTTCACAAAGATGAGGGCTGGTACTGTCTCAAGCCTGTGATAGCCACTGGACTAAATGTGAGCCTGTGTGGACTTTCCTGGCAAGAGGGAAATAAATGTAAGGACAAACTTCAGTGCATTCCTTCTTGGCCCCACACTTGTACCCTCGGCCCAGCACAGAGGAAGCAGCAGTTGCATTTGACAATTTCTGTGAACCTGTATCCCCTCAGCTGAGTGAGGCTCATATCACAATTAATTCACAACAGTGTCAAGGGAAGTGTGGATTCTGTGGCCCAAAGTTTGATGCGACCTTGAAGTTGCAAGACTTGAATGCAGCAAAATCGCATCATGTTCTCATTACATAAAGAGGATTTTGTCAACCCTATGAAACATGTTCACATTGATCCTGCAGTTGGTTCAGGGGAGAAGTAGGGTGTAGTGTTGGGGAGCACAGGTCCAGATACCACAGGTACTTCTCACCAGGTATGTGCTTGCTGTTGCAGACATTGAAGAACTTCTCCATGCTTCTGTTTTTAGAATTTTATCTTTAAGATGTCCTGACCCATAACCTTCCCCAGGACTCCTTTCTTCTCTGGGCCCTGCCCTCTCCTCAGGTGTCCCACCCACACCTTGCTATATAGCAGGGGACATGTAAATAGGGTCCTCCTTCTGCTGATGAAAACCAACCCAGCCCTCACTTGCAGCTCTAGGAGAGGAGTCGCAGCTCCGGAATTCCCAGGTGTCCCCATTCAGTGATCAGGACTGAACACAGAGACTCACCATGGATTCTAGCCTGAGATGGATTTTCCTTGCTGCTCTGTTAAAAGGTAATGGAGAACTAGAAATATATGGCTTGTGAGTGTATGTGAGTGAGTGTAACAGGGGGTGTGTGGCAGTTTCTGACCAGGATGTGTCTGTGTTTGCAGGTGTCCAGTGCGAGATGCAGCTGGTGGAGTCTGGAGGAGGCTTAGTCCAGCCTGGGGGGGGTCCCTGAGACTCTCCTGTGCAGCCTCTGGATTCACCTTCAGCAGCTATGGGATGAACTGGGTCTGCCAGGCTCCAGGGAAGGGGCTGGAGTGGGTCTCATACATTTATAGTAGTAGTAGCATATACTATGCGGACGCTGTAAAGGGCCGATTCACCATCTCCAGAGACAATGGCAAGAACACACTGTATCTGCAAATGAACAGTCTGCGAGCCGAGGACACAGCCATGTACTACTGTGCCAGAGATACAGTGAGAGGACATCACTGGGAGCCCAGACACAAACCTCTTGCAGGGGCTCGCGGGGCCACTAGGGGGCAGAGTCAGCTTGGGGCAGGTACAAGTGGAGGTTAATGTCAGATGCACAGGAGTTTAAGGTATGCTTTCCATGGAAAATCTAAGTCTCCCTCTACATCTTACAGTTTCCCCTGGCAGCCTGTATATATTTAAAATTCTGTGCCTACCAATGATGTCTGTAAACTTGAAAAGTTTCTTATATTAGGTGAAATCATTCTCATATGCCAGGAAAATATTTACCATTCATGGAGGCAGGACAATGCACAGGAGTTGGGAGAGGCTATGGAAACTGTCTGCCCAGGATGCAACGTGACGTCCAGTGACAGAGAGAAGGGGGAGGTTACTGGAACTTCCTGATTATACTGCAGTCCAAGCAAAGTGTGGCAGACCCATCCATGCCTCTCTGAGCCTAAGTTGCCTTTAATAGGATTGCCACATCTCCCAGCCATGACTGTTACTTAGGGTCCTGCTGGGATGTGTTATCACCTGGAAGTGGTCCCCACAGGACTTTTGTCTTTAGCACACACTAGGAGGTGGATGATGGAGAGTGGTGCCTGGGTGCCTGGTCCTGGACCACTCATAGGTGTAGGCAGAGAGGGAAATCCTCAGGGTGCACACAATGTTCTTAGATTATATAAAAGATAATATGGTTTTACATGAGCCTCTCAGATGATATACAAAAGCGCACATTTAGTCTGAAAACAATTATAACTTCCATATTTAATGCATTTTTCCTTAAATTTCTCCTGGCTCAGTGTTTCCATTCACACCAGGAATTCTTATCTGTAGTGTGACCAACTGGATCTCACATCCGGTGGTTTCTGTCCATGTGCAGAGATCTCAAGTAATTTGGTCATTTCCAGACATAAGCCTTCCTCTCACCCAGAGAGAGAGAGCAGAGATCTGACTGCTGAGTCTGAGGAGGAGCTGGCCCTGCAGGCTGCAGAGTCTGCAGAGACCCAAGTACAGCTTTGTGTGGTCAGACATTTCCCACATGGAGGGAGCTCAGCACCCCCAGTGGAAGTGGCTCAAATCTAATAGTGAGATTCAGAATTTGGATAATTGAATTTTATTCTGAATATTTCCTCATACATTATGGGGTGATAATTCCAACCTTCTCCTGACATTATTTTTTATTTCTTATATGGTCCCACATTTGGGGAGCGTAAACTGTTGCCATATGTTTGCCTGAATTTAGCCTCAGAGTCTACTGAATTATTCTAGGAAACTCAGGGATTGAACAAAAGTGGATTTTTCATTCCTACCAAGATGTTAGTGTTTGAAAATATCACTGTGTTACTCAGAGCCCTGTGGACACCAACAACTTCACTTCTCAGTGCACATCCTTGGTGCTGAGATGAGGAACCTACCTGTTCCCTGGGAAGACTGAGACAACCTTGACCAATGTCAGAACCATCATCTCTCATTTCTTTTGTATTCTGGTGGTATCAGTCGTAATGTTTTCTCTGTATTTTCTGATATTATTTATTTGACTAGTTTCTCCTTTTCCCCTAGTTAGTCTAGCTGAGTATTTGTCATTTTTCATGTTTAAAAAGGAGGAAAAAAATCTGTGATTTGTTGATATTTCTAGTGTTTTAGTTCTTATGGCATTTATTTCTCTCATTTCCCTTAAAGGATCATGAACACATTAATGAGAACTAGATTGAGCTGTTGCTTTTAACCCCACTTTCTTCTCAGACTCAGAAAAAACATGAAAATGTGTCTTCCCAGTGGAGTATGGAGTTGATTTGCCTCCCACTGCATGACTAGGATGAGACTCTCTGGCCATGGAGGGAGCACAGGCAGGGTGGTGTGAGGTGAGGGGGAGGGCTGCTGTGAGATCTAGGGTTTCCTCTCCCAGGAACACTCCTGTGATCCTTCCTCAACTCAGATTCAGTCATATCCATCAGACTGTGGAATCACTTAATTTCCCTCTGATGTAGAGATGGAGGCCTAGGAAGACACTTGTCAAACCTTGATTCTGCAGATGCTCTCTTGGAGAATGTGCTTGTTTCTTCTCCTCTGTCCTGAGTCTGCAACCTGATAACTCCCCCATTCCACTGCACCCCACATGGACTCTTCATGGCCACTGCCCCACACCCAGCAATGTGGCACCTGCTGCCTTGGCCTCTGGAGAACTCCCCTGCCCTGGCTTACCTGCAACCCCTGGTCTGTCCTGTAGTCCCTGCACAGGCTCCCAGCATCACTTCCATTCCATGGACAGTCACAAAACATGATCCATGTCCATGTGTCAATAGGAAATAAGATGATGGATGCTAAGTATTGATCACATTGTAATCTCATCAGAAGAATTTATATTGTATCAAATGTTAACCTTGTCATACACCTCCCCCCAAACACTCACTTGTGATCTTGGCCAGCTCTATTCTCAAGTGTCCCACCCAGATCTTGCTATATAGCAAGGGACATGAAAATAGGGCCCTCCCTCTGCTGATGAAAACCAGCCCAGCCCTTACCCTGCAGCTCTAGGAGAGGAGCCCCAGCCCCAGCTTTCCCAGGTATCCCCATTTGGTGATCAGGTCTGAACACAGAGATTCACCATGGAGACTGGGCTGAGCTGAGTTTTACTTATTGCTCTGTTACAAGGTAATTCATGGAGAACTGGGATATTGGGTGTGTGAGTGGATGTAAGAGAGAGAAACTGAGTGTGTGTGTGTGACATTTTCTGACCAGGATGTGTCTGTGTTTGCAGGTGTCCAGTGTGAGGTGCAGCTGGTGGAGTCTGGAGGAGGCTTGGTAAAGCCTGGGGGTCCCTGAGACTCTCCTGTGCAGCCTCTGGATTCACCTTCAGCAGCTTTGCAATGAACTGGTTCTGCCAGGCTCCAGGGAAGGCACTGGAGTTGGTTGGCTTTATTAGAAACAAGGCTAATGGTGGCACAGCAGAATATACCACACTTGTGAAAGGCAGATTCACCATTTCACGTGATGATTTCAAAAGCACTGCCTCTCTGCAAATAAATAGTTTGAGAACCGAGTACACAGCCGGCTGTGTACTACTGTGCAAGAGACACAGTGAGGGGACATCAGTGTAGCCCAGACACAAACCTCCTGTGGTTATGCACAGGGGCCGATAGGGGGTGCACAGACACAAAGAGCAGAGTCAGCTCAGGACAGGTGCAGGGGACAATATGGTACATTTTCTGTAAGAATTTACAGACTCTGCTCTAGAAATTTTATCCTAGGACCTTCTTTTGTGTCTCTGTGCTCGTTACTGTAGTGTCTGAATTAGAAATGTCTTGTTGTAGTGAATGGACACATTCTCACAAGCCCACAAAGCAGAATGTCACTCACTTGGGCAGAAACAACCCTGCCATGATCACCTGGATCAGAGTCCTGAGGAAGCCCAGGGGAACCTGCTGAGCATTTTTCAGCCAGACTCAGGGCACAGACCTCAGCGGGACTCCCCCACTAGGACATCTCCCTGGTTAGGGCAAGTGAGGAGGGGAGGAGGGATGGGTATACACACACCTAATGGAAACAGTGAGCACTGTGTGGGAGATGAGGCTCTGACTTGGATGGGGCAAAAGCAATATGTTTAACCTAAATATTTTCACTCCTGTAATATACTGAAATTATAAAAAGGAAGAGCTCCATAAAACTCCTATTTTTACTGGGATTAGAAACACAGACCTGGTCCACACATCCCAGGGATGTTCTGTGTCTAGGAATCTTTCATCTAACAGACATGGAGCTAAGGACCCAAGACATACTAGGTGGCCATGTCAGGAGTTACCAGCAGGTACCAGAGCCACCCGTGGGTCCTGCTGGTCACAGACATTGGATGGCTAGTGGTCACTGTCTTAGAGCTGCCAATGAGTGAGCTGCACCTGACTTTACCAGGATGGGTCAACACACCTGCTCAGCATCACAGACAGTAATGGGATGATAAATAATTGAGAATGTCTCCACATAATTCAGTTCAGCAGAGCCCTGCAGTTAGACTGAGAGTTGTCCTCATAAACCAGGTTGCAGGCGTCCTGCAGGGCATGGGTGGTGAGGGGCGCATGAACCAGAGGGCAGCTGCATCAGAGTTTTCTACTGTTTGGGGTTTTAGATCTATCAATAAGCCTCTAGTATTTACAATGGATGTCATTATTATAAATAAGTAATAAACAGAGCCTATTAATGAATATCATTTTACTTTCTAATACTATATTTGCTAAGGATGATATTTCCTTTCAGGTATAACAAAACAAGTAGGTAAGAATATTTGTTTATTGGGATTGGAAAAGACAGACATACACATCAAAGAACATGATTTCTAACCATTACCGCATATTATAAATTGTCATCCGAAGGATTACCAAGACCTCTATATAGTTAAAGAGAGAGTTTGTTGGCAACATCAATTTGCAAACTGGAAGACATAGTTTTGAGTATGGACCAATGTTATCCCTATGAGGAACAAAGAGAAGATTAGAAGGGAAATGTTACATATTTCTGTTTGAGAAGTTTCCTTGGCGCTATGAAGGTTTTGAGATGTCAAGCTTTTTTTGTAAGTGGCAGTGGTGGGCAAAACTAATTAGAGTGATTTGGATGGCCATTTTTGTAGCCATCAGTTCAAACTGATTTCAGGTTGCCACAGGCCATTTCCGCTGCCAGACTTGCAGACAATTACAAAATTTATGATCCAGTCTAGTGCAAGTAGGTAACAAGATCACAGAAACAATGCATGGAGAGTTACACACTGACAGCTGTATTACAGGTGTATTATTGTTTTCCTTTTGCAACATAACTTATATCTACATTGATCAAAGGCTCAGCATATTTAATCACAATTGAATCACAGGTCATTTTAAACTAGTATTTATTTAACCACAGTGATAACCAAAAGACATTAAAAGTAATACAGAAAGCTAAACCCATATAAAAATCATCACCCAGTTAAACCTCACTTTTACTAAGTAATCAAAAACCTGATGAAGACCACACAGGAGATTATCAAATGTGAAATATGTTTCTTAGGCCAATTTTAAAAAAGGAAGGAAAAGACTTTTATGGTGGGATTGTTTTTCTTTATTTGGAGCTCATTTAGACTGTATGGACATAACGCGCCTCCCCCCCAAAAAAAAAGGCTTCATGGGGGACTTGGATTCATCAGACAGAGGAAGACTATGCCTAAAGCTATAAGTCAAGGCATGTATACATGACACACTATCTCATGCCATAAATAGAAGTAATTTTAATTCAATCAATTAACAATAATAATATGGAGAAAATGGGCTCACTGTGTGTGGGGATATGTGTTAGGTTTTGTATAGGCACATGTGTGTAGCAGTAGCGTTTTTGTGTTTTTTCCTTCTTGAGGTTGCTCTTACATCCTTAGATCTGTGATTTTTACATCTTTCATGAAGTTTGGAACATATGTGACCATTATTTCTTCAATATTTATTTTCCATGTCTGGACTTTTACTTCTACCTTTCAAATTTCAATTATATTTATATGATACTATTTGATGCTGATGTGTTTTTTTTTCATTTTTTAAATTTATTTATTTATTATTTTTTTTCCCAAATTCTGTGGGTACAAAATTTTTTTTTCATTGTTCTTTTCCTTTGCATTTTGCTGTGTAGTTCCTGGCACTTATTTTCAAGTCCATAATTTCTTTTGAAATGAGACAACGCGGCTGGTTTGTTTGTCAAAGGCTTATTTGTGCTGAATTCTTTTTAAATACTTTGAGCATTTATATTTGACTATTCCTTAAAATCCCTATGTCTCTACCTAAGTTATTTATATTCATTTGTGCTAATATTGTTTCCCTTTCTATTTTAACACATTACTTGTAATCACCTTATATTTCCTGTTTTATCCATTCTAAGATGTGTCATTTATGAAGTTCATTCTGGTATTTTTTATTATGACTTTCCATATCTATTTATCATAACATATAATTTTGTATATTAGACAGATATGCTGTGTTTGGTGGTTGCCATTGACTTATTATTTCATTTCATGTATTTTTCTCCCTGTATATGTCCACACCTTACATTTCATAGGCTTGTACTGGGGAAGTTTGTGTGAGTCTAGTCAGACTTGCATTTGGAATTTATTGTTGAAGTGGTTCCAGGTGTTGAAGGTTTCTCTGCTATGAGCACAAAAGGGTTTAGACACATCCACCAATACATAGTATGTGTTTCCTGCCTGGCTTTCTGTTTATACCCCATATTCTGAGACAATCTATTTCCGCTTGCCCAGGTTAGTCTCCATTTTGCTTTTACCTGATAGTTGTTGATGGGGTGGAAGAGATTGACCTCAGGTGGCCTTCTCTGATTTCCTCTCTGAGCTGAGTTCCTAGGCAGGCATCGTGACCTTTGGTCTGCACTGTGCCCTTCCGTGTTGTCATGTCGCTCAGGAAGAGGTGACACTGCACTCGGTGACAGTGCAGTGACACCTTCTCAGTGTCTTTCTTTTCCCAGTTCTTGTCTCCCACAGCTTGGGAAGTTCTCCATCAACCCCTTCAGCTTCCAGACTTGCAGACTGTCCCTGATGATAAGGCCTTTGTTCTCATGATAGAGAGGAGTAGTGTTTCTGAGCATAACCTCAGGGTGATATCTCTTCCACTCCCATTTCCTGTGAGGTTCCCCAGTGGGCTAGGACACTGATTTCTGCCTCTTGTCCCATGAAGGGTAATTCTATAGGTATGTAGTAGATATGGGAGGTGGCTCTGAATGCATTTCAGAAATGTGGTCTCCCTCTCTCTCAGACAGAACCATCTGTGAGGGCACTGCCTTATGATGTGTCCCCAATCCTGAGTGAAAATACCTAGAGAAAATAGAACAGGAATTCCCCAACAATGTGACCCCTGGAAAATTTAAACTGTAATCCCTTTACTAAATCCACCTTCTAGTGATTCAATTTCTACATCCAGTATAGTCTTGTCCTAGCCCACATACCATCTGGTGGACTGTGCCTATAAGCTAATGCGCTGGTCCTGTTTCTCCCTGCAAGTCCTGGTCTCTCTGCAGATTTCAAGTCTGCTGTTTGTCATATAACTTCCGTCATTTGAATGAAATATTAAATAAAATGTGCTGATATACAGCTTGTGTAGGTGTGTTGATGTGAATGATGATGATGTTGCTGTTGTTGTTGATGTACAAAAAAGAGCATTTTCTCAGCCACCTTCTTTTCCCAGGTGAAGAGAAGTTTTATCCTTAATAGCAATGAATTGGAAACAATCCCAACATTGACCAGTAGCTTAATAAGCATGTATTTTTTGTAAATGATTCATTAGAACATTACATCATTAACAACAATGGCAGTTTCTTACACACTGCAGTGTGGCTGCATCCACAGTATGTACTGTGAGTAAAATAAGCAAAAAAGCACCTGCTACATGATTTCACTATTATAAATCCTATAGAGTGAAAACTGAAGTAAAATAAACTATATTAGTACATGCCTGGGTAGAGAGAGGGAGAGGGAAGGGCACAGAGAGGAATTTTAGAAGCAAAATTGTAAACATTGAGTAAATCAATATCATCAATATTGCACACAGGGTGGCTGTGACTTCAATACCTTTAATTTGTACTGTTAAAATATGTTAAGAGAACTGTACATTAATTATATGTTAAATATGAACAATTAATAGACGATTTGTTAGGGAAGGACTGATGGACAAATAGGTAAAAAATAAGTGAAATATTAAATACTTGAAAATGCTTCTGCATTGACCCTTTGTTTTCCAAATATTTTGCACATATTATTTAAGTAAAAATAGGAAGGAAGACATTTGCTTTATATTCTTATTATGGAATCAAGATTCCAAAAACCACAGTAGGCATGTCCAGCCCTGCTCTGCAGTGGGTTAGAGGGATGGGAATATAGGCAAAGACACTGAGCCTAAATCTTTCAGGATATGTTTTCTTGGACATACCACACAACTGCTATATGCATCTAAGGTTACATTAATGTCTGTAAAATACACAAAACATTGACACCTACACCACATGCTTTATGTGTGTTTGTAAATTGGATAAGTGAACAGAAGTTAATTATTAAGCACAGTACAGCCACACAGTTTTTCTCTGGATCTTGCCCTCCCTCAGGGGTCCCCACCCCAGAGCTTGCTATATAGCAGGGAACATGCAAATAAGGCCCTCACTCTGCTGATGAAAACAAGCCCAGCCCTCACCCTGCAGCTCTGGGAGAGGAACCCCAGCCCCAGCATTCCCAGGTGTCCTCATTTGGTGATTGGGCCTGAACACAGAGAATCACCATGGAATCTGGGCTGAGCTGGATTTTTGTTGTTGCTCTGTTACAAGGTAATTCATGGAGAACTAGAGATATTGAGTGTGTGAGTGGATATGAGTGAAACAGCAGGTGTATGTGGCAGTTTCTGACCAGGATGTGTCTGTGTTTGCAGGTGTCCAATGTGAGGTGCAGCTGGTGGAGTCTGGGGGAGGCTTGGTCCAGCCTGGAGGGTCCCTGAGACTCTCCTGTGCAGCCTCTGGATTCACCTTCAGCAGCTTTGCAATGAGCTGGGTCCGCCAGGCTCCAGGGAAGGGGCTGGAGTGGGTCTCAGCCATTAGTGGTAATGGTGGTAGCACATACTACGCAGACGCCGTGAAGGGCCGGTTCACCATCTCCAGAGACAATGGCAAGAACTCACTGTATCTGCAAATGAACAGTCTGAGAGTCGAAGACACAGCCATGTACTACTGTGCAAGAGACACAGTGTGGGGACTCCAGCCTGAGCCCAGACACAAACCTCCTGCAGAGGCGTGCAAGGCCACCAGGGGGCAGGCGGTTCACAAGGAGCAGAGTCAGCTTAGGGCAGGTGCAGGTGACAATATTTTCTGTCAGAGTTTGGGGCTTCTGGTCTAGGAATTTTATTCTGGGACCCACCTTCTTTCATCACTTTAGTGTCTGAGTTAGAATCATCTTATTGTAGTATATGAACACATTCTAACCTTCACAAAAGGCAGAATGTCAGTCATGTGGGCAGAAGTGACCCTGAGGTGATTACTTGGATCAGAGTCCTGAGGAAGCCCAGGGGAACCTGCTGAGTATTTTCCAACCAGACTCAGTGCACAGATACCTCAGCGGGACTCCCTGAGTGGGACAGTCTTTGGGATTCTGATTAGGTCATGGGAGGACCTCATTCAAGGTCAGTGTCTCCTAAAACCTAATGGTTTACAGTTGTTCTCTCTTCATTTAAAACTGTACACTCATGATAGAGAAATGATTCAGTTCTATTTTTTGAAAGTCCATTTTATTTATCCCTAGGTTCTATTTTAACATCTTCCTCTTCTCAATCTTCCCCTAGAAAATGGGGGATGTGGTCTCTGTGTCTAAATCCTGGGGCTCAGGCCCTTTATCTGGAGCTCTGCTGTGGCCCAGGCTGTGGCTCCTGTGGGACCTGGGAAAGACTGATGGGACTGTCTCACCCACCATTGCTGGGACCCTCCTGCTGTCACGTGGGCATAGACTCACTTTGCAAATGCCAGAGGCCATTAGTAACTGACAGAATAAGAGTGATTGGTCAAAGTAAGATGTGTCCACTGAGACTCTCACAGACTCACCTTCAACACCTATGGCATCGGGGAGACCTGCAGTTGGAAACCTCAGTATATTGAGCACTCTGTGGTGGCATCCAGGTACTTGTGCATGGTTACCTTGTGGCACCAGGATGATGACACAGCACCCTGCAGTTGAGTCCTTCCTGTGTGAAGTGCCTGCCCCAGATGGTCATTTATCCATGAGACTCCTCATCCTCCCCCCTCTGCTCCTCCTGTCTGCCCTCTCCTGTGTTCTTCTACTTCCTATGGAGAACAAAATTATTTCTTGTTTTTTACTCTAATAGCCATCGTTACCTAGAAGAAAGCAGTGTTATGTATTGAACAAGGATTTGTCTCTAAAGTGGGATTCACAAAATATTTCTTCTATAACTCAGTCTTAATCATGGGAGATACTTGTGTAAAATTATGCACAACATTCGTCTTATGAAGAAATTCCATTCTTGCATTATTTCTATGTCTATCTTTAGACACAGCTGTGTCCTCATTGTAAGCAGGAAACTGTTAACTATGTGAGAAGCTTTTCCTCCTTGTACAGCCCCTGGCTATGATATGGCTACAGAGTCAGAGTGGAAGGTGGTGACACCACACTGCATGTCAGGGAGTGTGGAGGAAGGAACAGGACTAGCAGACATATGTGACTATTGTCCTTTAGAGTTACATTGTTGCTTTTAGTTGTTTATAGTATTTTAATTCAAAATTTCTATAACATTAAAACACACTTGATTTATGTAAAGCTCAAGAAAGCTGCAAATCTCAGGTGCTGCTAAGCACATATCATAGTGCAGGATGCTGTGGGTGCCCCTGAGGTGGCCACAGGAGAAGGGTAACTCAGCATGTGGGTGAGCAACATGGACATTATGGAAAAGAAGGCAGGTGTCTTCCTGGGGAGAACAGGACATGGGGACTCTGTTGACTGAGTCTGCAAAGGCGTGGACAGGTGCACCAGGATATGTGCAAGAGAAGTGGCCTGTGATGAAAGGACCTGATATTGAGAGATTCTGGAATAAAGTGAGAAGCACAGAAATCAGCCTGGGGGGCTCCTGTGAGGGCGTGATAGAGGTTGCCTTTTGAATGTGACAACATAACATTTGCAGTAGAAGTGCAGACAGCCACACTGGAGCACCTGCCACTCCTATACCTGTTATATGAGATCTTTCTGTGTAGAAGCAGCACAGCTTCCATACAACAAAAATGGATGGTATGGATAGGTGTGGTTGGACATGTTTATCGTGGGAAAGTGTGATCAGTTCAGGAGCAGCTCAAGTCAGCCCAGAATTCTTTCTTCACAATACCACAGCTTTGAATATTCATATCTAGAGTTAGCAACAAGCTTATTTTCTTAGTTTATCTGCTCAAGGCATAGTACATCTTTCAAATAATTCATGACTTTTTTACATTCACTGATATTTATAGGTTTATTTTTTCAATAAATTTCCTAAACTGTGGCTGGGAGCCTGTTTAAATGAGCCCATATCAGAGCATAGCAAGCAAATCTAAAAGAATATATATATCCCAGTTGCTGGTTGAAAGGAGTCAGCGATTTCAGTAAGAAGCCTGTGGTGACATTGTCTGGAGCCACACCATGACATTTGCAGTAACCTACCATGAGATGCCCTTCATTCTTTCCCAAACACATCAAATGAGGATGGCAAAAGCAGACGCACTTGGGATAATCACCTCTGCTCTAAACTGTTCCTGAGTCACGGGTTTCATCTTTGAAGAGTCTATTTTAACTTACATCATCTGTATTTACTATTGTAAGGACATGATACATGGGGTCTTGTTTTGTCAAACCTAAGAGTAAGACATAATGAAATAATTTTATTTTAACTTACTACTCAGTGGGTCACAGCATCCAAGCCCACAGTAGAGTATTTTGGAACGATGTGTGCTATGACCGTGTTGATTTAGACAAAGAAATACCTACAGTGTTTAAGGTGAGGTATAACTCTTTGAACTTATTACAGATGGCAAAAATCATAACAGTATAGGGGTACTTTGTAAAAAATTTTTATGGGATTCCTTGATATAATTGTAACCTGTGCTTCAGTATTAAGGATATGCAATATTGTCAATAGGTGAATTTCTGCAGTGAGTAAAATACTTATAGCTTTTGCTAAATAAGACCAAAAGCCAGGCAACAACCTTTAATATTTTATCATATATCATTTTAGTATATTTTGGATTTCTAATTGGATCACTCACAGACTGCTCTCTGTTCTATTGCACATTATAACTATAGTTAACAATACTGTATTGCATATTTGAAAATAGCTGAAACATAGGATTTTAAATAGTCTCACTACAAAGTAAAGCAAATATTTGAATTGATGGACATGCTAATTATGCTGATTTGATCATTCCACAATGTATACATATATTGACATCCCATTGCATCCCTTCAATATATATAATTATTATTTGTCAATGAAAAACAAATAAAATTTTACCCAAGTGCCCAACAATACATGAGTTGGTTACTAAAGTGCAGTATCCATATACCGTCGAGTTCTACTCAGCCACACAAAAAAACAGGGTGTTCTAGCACCTCTTGTATTATCCTGGATGGAGCTGAAGCCCATTCTACTAAGTGAGGTATCACAAGAATGGAAAAAAAAACACCACATGTGCTCACCATCAAATTGGTACTAACTTATCAACACTAAGGCGTTCACATGGTAGTAATATTCAGTGGGTGCCAGACAGGTGGGGGTATGGATGTGGGTAAACTCACAAATAATGCATGGAGAGAGAACTGTGTGGGGGAAGGGCGCTCCTGTGGCACTGGCTCAGGTGAGGCAAAGGCATATAAGTAACCAAAATATTTGTACACCCATAATATTGTGAAATGAAAAAAGAAATGGTAAAAATGATAAATATTTTGGATGAGGAATATGCTTGTTTTCTTAATTTGATCAATATGCAAGGTATATATATATCAAAACACATTATATGAGATTAAACATATGCATTATTTTTCCATTAAAATAAAATAAAAATTTTAAATGTTACAGTAAAATTAAAGGCACCCAGGCATATTTCCTTTTATGTAAATTATATAATATTCTTTGTATTTTATTTAATTTTTACATAATTTTTTCCTAATATTACAGTGTTACACGTGTTTATGTTACATGCATTTGACTTCATACCACCTGAGAGAGAGATTCAAGGGCAATCATAGCAACAACAAAAATAGGTAAATGGGACGTGATCAAATTAAAAAACTTCTGCACAGCCAAGGACACTATCAGAAGAGCAAAGAGATAACTTACAGAATGGGAGGAAATACTCTCATGCCACACATTTTATATTCTTTAAGACTTTTCATCCATGTCTATACGCAGATCATATGCAAACTAGTCCTTGCTGTGAAAAAATACAGGCCTATTCAGGAGCTCCAGCTGCTCTCTTATGGCTTCTGCATGTCTTCAATGTTCAGTGACAGAGAGAATTGCATGAATATTTCAGGTCTTTTTTCTTAAGATCAGAAAGTCAGAGTAACGGGGGAGGGCACCAGTATCAGTGTTTACACTAAATCCACCTTATGAGACCTGCAACTGCTGATCTCTTTTTCCAGGTGCTTATTTTGTCTTCAGATCCTCATGAACATCTATGTGGGGAAGATGACAGCATCTACCCATGGACTCTCTGCCAATGCCACTGCCCACACATCCCAGCATCTCAAGGATATGGGAAGGCGATGTTTGTGTGTGGGAGAAAATGCCTTGGGGTGATGTCATGTCTCTGCTTCTCCAGAATCTCACGATAGTGGTGTAATGTACTATGAAGATGAAGCAGGCCAGGTGAGGAAAGGCTCATGTAGAAGTGCAGAAGTGACATCTATTTTGAAATAAAATTTGTAATCTGTTTTGAAATGACAGATGATTGCAGCTTCTGATCATTTGGGAATGAGGTGGCGATAGACAGAAGCAGGGGTGATTGTGGTTTTTTCTTCTGATAACCTGGTGCACCATCATTGCACTGAGTACAGTGGGGATTCCTACACATACTCACATATTACAATGGCTGACGTCATATACTAATGTGTTTAATTATCATTGAGTCAATTATGTATTTAAGTTGCATCTGTGTATATATTGTCAAAACCTGGGAGTTCCAAAGAATACCCCAGTGGAATTACTGGAATCTAAATGCATTCCACCCTCATTCACTATGTTACATAGATACACCCTAATGCTATAGTCACTGCCCTTGCAAAGACAATGACTGGTTTCTGCCCTACTAATCTATTGCATGCGGAGCTTAAATGTGCTGGGCAGCACCACGTGTTGCTCAGATTGTCCACTGGAAGCAATGTCAGATAAAGTAGGGGCTGGTGTTATTCCTACTCATGCTCCTTTCCATTCCCATGATATGTCTATAGACTCAGATAACATCTGCATTCTGCTAGCTTGCAACCTTCCTCACAGAAATGGGAACTATGCACATTCATGAAGGAAGCCCAATTGCACTTGATGCAATGAACATATACATGCCATCCCAAATAACTAACACAGTTGAACCTCTCAGTCAGGCCAGGAACTTCCAGTGTACCCGATGCTGAGTGTCTTTTACTGAGAAGTGGAGCCCTTGGCCCCAGAAAATGTCAGACTGACAGAATTAAATTAATTGGATGCATGGTAATCACATGTTAGTGGTTAGTGGTCCTAAGTGAGTCCTTGGGTTTGGAAAGACACACACATGCACTACATGCAGTCAAGGTGAGTTGCTGTACCTTCCAGAGTCAAAGGTCTTAGTGAATTTGCCGTCAAATGATTCCTTGACTCTCAGTTAAGGAGCTCTGTTGAGGTCACTGCTGGTCTCTTTTGCTTGCAGACATCAGATTAGGCAGAGGGAAGACCTCAGTCTGCTTTTGTGAATGAAAGTACATGAAGTTGCATGATATTTGTCATCCAGCCCTGCCACTGTAGCCACTTAAATCATGGACCATTTGGTCAGTGCTGGAGTCACTAGTGCAGAGGATGACAGCTGTCCACTGGCTAAATCCATGCACATGACTGCCAATGTAATTCCACTGGGAGTGCACTCTAAAGATGCTGAGATGCAAGGAAGAAGTCTCACCAAGGCACAGACAACACATTCATAAATAATCCGTATGCTAATGACAGGTGTTGCCTTCAGGGAGAAAGAACCAAGATGTTGAATTTCATTACCTGGTAACACAATCCCAAATGTCACATGACCCTTTAAGAAGATTAAACAGGAAATGTTCAAAAGGTGGTCAAGGTCTCAGCACATGTGTAATTATGGGCACTCTCAGTGGTGAACACATGCAGGGCCCACCTCCGACAAGGCTTCTCCTCCAGTCACTGCACCAGACCCTCACACAGAGGACTGGGGTACAGTCCTGTGTATGATCCTTGATCATACTGGCTGTGGGAGATAAATTATGGTGTGGTTTAAGTCTGTCATCTGCCATGTATTAATTTTTGTATGTGGTGAGCAGAAGAACTATAGAAGAATATGTTGGAAGAGCTCTTCTGCATATAAGCTTATGCTAAGAGATTAAGACCTCAATGGTAACCAGAGCAACAACAAAAATTAACTTATGGTTCTTGCTTAATCTACATCAAGATCCCTTGCAGGGATTCCTTGGTCGCAAAGAATGCAGCTTTGCTGGGCACTACAGAGTGCTGTGGCACATAGGTCTGCAAATCATGGGTAGAAGTGACATTAATTCCTATCAACAACACATCATGGTGAAAACTTCTAAAATTTTTCTTCTACTGCTAAGATTTTAGGTTGTTATTGCTTAGAAGTCTTGGTTCCCTGGTAGGATCACTCCTGCTGGGGCACAATGTGCTCCCCTGAATCTGAAGCTTGGTCTGGTGCCCCTTAATTGGAGTCCTCATTATTGTGGATCAGTCCACAACAAAAGGCACTCTCCCACTCACAGACATTAACTCTGCTTTGGAGGCTAAGCTTATGTGTATCCATGGAGGCTGGGGCAGTCCCTCAGGCCTAGGAAGTTTCTGTGGTTTCTCCCCTGCATTTAACACTGGGAGGTTAACAGCACCAACAATGTGCCTGAGGAAGGCCAAGGGACCAAGGACAATTTCACTGTTGTGCTCAGGCCTGAGTCACTCTATCAGGAAACAACACACAGCAAACCTCACTTCAAACTGCTGGCCATGTGTTAGAAGAACCTGCTAGCAGAATCCAGAGTGGAGGTGAGAGGGGACACTAATGAATGTCAAGTATGACCACAGAGCAACCTGCAGCAGTGGGCAGTGGAGACTGATAACTTACACACACATTGTGGCACAGCCCCTCTACCTACAGCTCAGGTGTGTCCCAGGCTGTGTCCTGAAGGTCCTGGGAATGATTGAGGAGACCTTCTCACTCACCTTTGCAGGACCCCTGCTGTCTTCTGTGATGGTCTCATTTGGGTAATGCAAGTACACATCAATGAGTCACCAATGCATAATAGCAATTTGCTCACAATAGCATATTGATATAGAACTTCAACTCCCTGTAACTGAGTCCAAGCTCATATCACTTTCCACACGAGGGCCAATACATTGAAAGAAAGGAGTTGGGGCAAGGAAAGTGACTTCATTTGGAAAGCCATCAAACTGGGAAGATGAAGGACTAGTGTCCTAAGGAAACATCTTAAGGTTGTGTAAAATTCAGGATGTTTTCTATGCTAAGGGGAGGGGAGTAGAAGAGGTTTGGGTCAAGGGATGTTTGACAATCACAAACTCTGCGGTGCCGGCAAAAGTCTGACGAGGTTGTGAAAGTTTTTTTTTTTTTTTTATAATTTTAGCATATGAATTTATTACGGGGTACAAATGTTCAGGTGAAATATATTGTCATTGCCCCAAGAGAGTCAGAGCTTCAAGCATGTCCATCCCTCGGATGGTGTGCTTTCTCCCATCAGGTGTGTGTTTACCCATCTCCCCTTACCCCCTCCCACCTGCTCAACACCCAATGAATGTTACTACTGTGTGTGAACTTAAGTGTTGATCAATTAATACCAATATACCGGTGAGTACATGTGGTGCTTGTTTTTCCATTCTTGGGATACCTCACTTAGTAGAATAGGCTCCATCTCCATCCAGGACAATACAAGAGGTGCTAGATCACCATTTTTTTTTTTTTTTTTTTTTTGTGGCTGAGTAGAACTCCATGGTGTACCACATTTTCTTAATATACCATATACCACATTTCTCCATATATCACATTTTCTTAATCCATTCATGTATTCAGGGACACTTGGGTTGTTTTCACATCTTTGCAATTGTGAATTGTGCTACTATAAACATTCTAGTGCAGATGTCTTTTTTATTGAATGTCCTTTTTTCTTTTGGGTAGATGCCTGGTAAAGGGATCCCTGGATCAAACAGTAGTTTTACTTGTATCTCTTTCAGGTATCTCCATATTGCTTTCCACAGTGGTTGCACTAGTTTGCAGTCCCACCAGCAGTTTATGAGTCTTCTTGTATCTCAGCATCCATTCCAACATTTATTGTTTTGGGACTTTTTGATAAAGGCTATTCTCACTGGATTGAAGTGATATCTCATTGTGGTTTTGATTTACATTTCCCTGATGATTAGAAATGTTGAGCAATTTTCATATGTTTGTTAGCCATTAGTCTATCTTCTTTTGAAAGTTTCAGTTCATGCCCTTGCCTGCTTTTTAATGGGGTTATTTGATTTTTTTATTGCTGATTTTCCTGAGTTCTATATAGATTCTTGTTATCAGCCCTATATCGGATGTGGAGCATGTGGATATTTTCTCCCATTCCGTAAGTTGTCTATCTGCTTTAGTGATAGATTCTTTGGCTGTGTAGAAGCTTTGTAATTTGATCAGGTCCTATTTATTTGTATTTGTTTTTTCTCTAATTGCCCTTGGGATCTTCTTCATAAATTCTTTGCCTAGGCCAATGTCTATAAGACAAAACCTTATGGTTTTTCCAATATTTTCCAAAATTTTTCCAATATTTTCTTCTAGAATACTTATAGTTTCATGCTTTAGGCTTAAGTCATTTATACATCATGAATTGATTTTTGTGAGAAGTGAAAGGTATGGATCCTATTTCAGGCTTCTGCATGTTGCTATCTAATTTTCCCAACACCTTTTATTGAATAAGGATTCTCTTCCCCAGTATATGTTTTTGTCTGCTTTGATGAGTATGTGAGAATGGTCTTATGTCTGGGTTTCTGGTCCAGTTCTATTTGCATATATTTGTATTCTTGTGCCAGTATCATAAGGTTTTGGTTACTATATTCTTGCATTATAGCTTGAGGTCTGGTCAATTTTTTCCTCTCATTTATTTTATTTTATTATTTTTCTTTTGGTTGCCTTGGCCATACAGGATCTTCTCTAGTTTCATATAGAGCATAGAAATATTTTTCTACATCTGTAAACAGATGTTGGTATTTTTATAGGGATTGCATTAGATTTGTTGATCACGTTGGGTAGTATAGACATTTAACAATGTTGATTCCACTGACCCATGAGCATGGTGCAGTTTTCCACCTGGGGATTGGGGCCCCATTCTCAGTTTTCTTAAACAGAGAAGAATTCACAATTCTGCCCAGCGTAGAATTCTGTATCCCACAAAACTAAGTTTCACATATGGGGGAAATAAAATCTTTCTCAGTCTATCAAACACTGAGGGGATTCATCAAGAGAAGACGTGCCCTGCAGGAGGAACTCAGAACTGTATTATTCACAGATCAGCACAATAAACACTTACCAGGTGAAATTACCCAAAAGCTATAGGTTTGGGACCTGCTACCACAATGGCTTAGGAGTTGAACCAGAGCAGCCAAACTCAACTCAATCAGTAGAAATTTTTATCAAAATTATCTTAACTATGGAAGGTTAGAAGCAAAGTCGGTCAATCAGAATGTGCCTGCCTCTGCTGTCACACCTACACCCTCATGTGTCACCTCCCTCACCTGTGGTATGGGTCATGCTGGAGATACTCATCCCAGAGTGATGGGAGCTCTTGGGACAGTAAGCAAGGGGGTCGGTCCCACTAGGCAGGTCTGGGGTTCTCAGTGCCAGCATCACAAGGGCAGGCTGGAACTGTCGGGAAGGGCTGCAGCTCCTGCCCACAGTGGAATTCATTGTCTTCTGTTTGCTAAGATGGAATCAGCCCCCACCAGCTTAGCCAGGACAGTTTCCCTGGTGTGGAGAAACGTGACAACAGGCTTTTATAACATGTGTGACATGCAATCAGAGTAACACCTTAGCTAGTGTCTGATTACAAACTGAGACTATGGTTTGGACAAGGTGACAAGTCAAACTTGTCACCATGATTTGGTGACAATCAAACTTGGAAAACTTGATCATCATGATTATTTCATATATTAATTTGTCAAAAGAATTAAGCATTTATTTTCAACAAGTTTGCTAAAATAATTGTTAGTGTTAGTCTTCTGAGAAACAAATTCTAAGATGTGATTGAGTTTTGATAAATTCATCTAAATAATATACCCAACATTTTGAGAAGAAAATCAGAAGGGGTGGAATTAAGCTGGAGAAGCTCTCAGACCACAGTGGGAGTCTGTCCTAGGGTGAAAGAGTAAATGAGGGAAGAGTGAGTGGAACTTTTCTAAATTTCTATGCTTTCCAAATCACTGAGCCTTCTGGAAGTGAAAGCTGCCCCTCAGGACCCCACTACTCCCAGCAATGGCTCAGCCTCAGAATTCTGAGGACCTTGGTGTATGCCTGTGAAGTAACTGAAGGACATGCAGCCTGAGCACAAGCCTCACCCTGGATATCAGACAGCAGAAGCTGGGCATCTCTTCCAGGTGCTCTGTGATTCCTGTAGGTGGAGGGCTGGGAAATGCATTCTAATGCCCAACACACTGTTTATCCATTTTTATACAGAGTATATGTTTGTATGTTATTTTCATGAATTACGTAGGAAGCAAACATGTGGTGTGCAATCAATGTTAATATACACATTTATCCTAACTACATTGTTCCTCAGTTCTAAATAATGTCCTGGCATAGGGTTGCCTGTATCATCAGTAATTGTCCAATGTATTTCAGATCCATGTTCCATAGTTTTATTGGTTTCTCCTTGAGCGATGAGGTCTGAATAGAGTCCATCTGGATTTTTTCAGCACTGTCTCTGTTTTATCCAGGGGAAGATCAGGGGTTTACCTGAAGCAGAATCTGGGGTATGAGCTGTTTCTGCACCTGTCCGAGCCTGCAGAGATCCCCAATGCAGTGTATACACTCAGGATTTTTTCCCATGTCATGGGACCTCTGGCTACCCCATTGCCAGTGATGACTGCATCAATCTATTTGTGGGGTTCACAGTTTAGGCACTTGATATTCTATCACATTTTTGTTCCAATTTACAACTTACCATCTTGAGAAATATCAGAAGTGATGCAATCTTAATTATCTTGACATCATTTTTTAATCCTATTCAGTAGTATGTTTAATTAGAGAAAAGTGTTACCATTTAGTCTTCTAATCTATCTTCAGAACCTTTTGTGCTAATCATAAAAAAATGGAAACAATATGCCCACTTTGGGAGATTTTAAAGGAATCTACTATGAACATTCAAGCACAGGTTGTGTGTGTGTGTGCATAGTCTGTCAGGTACATACCTAAGAACATGATTGATAGATCTTATAGTCTAACTGCACAGTTATTTTGGAATAAAGTTGACCCAAATAATGTATCCACAGAGCCACTCAGCTGACCCTGTCAAGCTGCTGGGAGCAAGCGCAGTGTACATGGGGCAATCCAAGGACCAGCTGCTGAACAAGAGTCGGGGACAGAAGCCAGACATATGACTGGGGTTCTTGGCCATGCACCTCCTGTCCATGCATTACCCAGGCTGTAGGAGAGCACAGGGCCACCAGGAGATGCTCTGGATTGGCCAACCAGAGACCCACAGAAGCACAGGTGCAGAGAGGGACCTGCAAGGTAGTTGCCACTCACCACTTAGAGCTTCCTTCTTTTGCTTAGCAACATCTGACCCTCAAGGGAAAATCCACCACATCCTTTATAAATCACGCTGTGACTTAACCAAAACAAAACCAAAATAAAGCTAATTATACAATCAATTCATTAAAATTTGAACATTTTCCTGGGACTTCCACAGCTATCATCATCATCATCATCATCTCAAAATCAACATACATGCTCCTCACCAGGACAACACTTTGCCCCATTGTAGAAGAAGATCTTTCAGTTGAAAGCTCATCCCATGGAAAAGGGTCCCTTAGTTTGGACTGGTCAACTAGTAACCTAGTGACAAATATCAGAAAATTAAATGACACCATTGTCTGTGGTTTCCAGTGAAACTATACATCCTCTCAACATTCATTTCTTGAGGAGTCCAGGGCAAGCTTAAGTAGTATTTAGTCTGTCAGGACACAGTATTTTCCTTCTTAGAGTAGCATGTCTTAAATAATCTCTATTTTGACAAAAATTGTCTAGGGACCATTCCTACATCAGATTTCTATCTGACCCAATTTCCTGTGTGACAAAAAAATCACTTTGAGGTTTCTTGATTACCCTGAACTGAGAATAATGTTTGATCATCACAACCTCAGTGTAAATGCAAACCTCCTGGAATGAGCTTTCATCCTCATACAGGTACGTCATGTCCCTTCATGGATTCTTCCCTTGAACAAG
Source organism: Microcebus murinus (assembly GCF_040939455.1). Taxonomy (NCBI): domain Eukaryota; kingdom Metazoa; phylum Chordata; class Mammalia; order Primates; family Cheirogaleidae; genus Microcebus; species Microcebus murinus. The sequence goes on from NC_134109.1 coordinate 166,754, forward strand.
CACTCAACTCCTCACATTCTCATGATCTTCCTCCAGGGTCTCTGCCCCATAGGGGTCCCTGTCCTCCCTGGGACAGTTTAGCCCCCTGACCCTCATCCACCCTATGGCTGCTGTTGTGTGTGGCCTGACCTAGCCTGTGTCTGTCCCTCTGTGTCCTGAATAGTGATGCAGCTCACTTGAAAATTGGGAGATCTCATGCATCCCTGTGAAGGGGACAGGATACAGGAACATGGGCGAAAACCCTTCACATCCCTGCTGGGTCATGTTCTGTGTGGGATCTGTGAAAGGAGTCCTGGGGTCCATGTCAGAAGACATGTCTTTCAGCTCCATATGAAGAATCCATAGAAAGACCAATAAGAAGTTCCTATGTGTTCTGGCATCCTAAAGTGTGTGCTTATCTCATGTGAGCAATGCAGATATTTTCTATATTACAAAAAGTAGGTATGGTAATAATTCTACCAAATGCAATTAAATATCTCTGAAATTTAGTCAGAAAAGTGTGTCTGTGTGTGTTATATGTAATATTTGTAGATATAAAAACATGGGATCTAACATTTATATACAAAACAAATGAGGTCATTATACAAAGGAATCAATTCAACAAGAGTACACAACAATGGCAAATACATAAGTGTTCATCACTGAAACACCCTGAAACACACAACAGGACCTAGTGCATCTAAAGAAAGAGAGAGACAGCTGCATGGTCACAGTGGGGACTTCAATGCTTCACTCACAACAGTGTGAACACCATAGACAGACAGAAAATTTAACAAATGCCTCAAACCTACACTTTTCTTTTGAAAAAAAAAAAAACATAGACCTAAGAGATATGTATAAAACATTCTACCCCAAAACTGCAGAATATACATCTCATCAGCACATGGAATATTCTTCTTATCAGCACGTGGAGTATTTTCCAAAATAGTCCATATGTACATCACAACCAGTATGAATTTTTTTTTTTTTTTGAGACAGAGTCTCACTTTGTTGCCCAGGCTAGAGTAAGTGCCGTGGCATCAACCTAGCTCGCAGCAACCTCAATCTCTTGGGCTCAGCAATCTTTCTGCCTCAGCCTCCCGAGTAGCTGGGACTACAGGCATGTGCCACCATGCCCGGCTAATTTTTTGTATATATATTTTTAGTTGGCCAATTAATTTCTTTCTATTTTTGAGACGAGGTCTTGCTCAGGCTGGTTTCGAACTCCTGACCTCGAGCAATCCGCCCGCCTCGGCCTCCCAAAGTGCTAGGATTACAGGCGTGAGCCACCGCGCCCGGCCCAGTATGAATTTTTTAAAAGAAAATTATATGTAATAGCTTTTTACACCACAGTGGACTGCAACTAGAGTTCAATATCTATAGGAAATTCAGATATAAAAAGGCATGGAATTTAAATTTTTTTTTCCTGAATGATTACTGGATCAATAAAGGAATTAAGACAAAAATTAATTTTTTTTAAACAAAGCAGAAATTGAATCCAAATAAATAACACAACACTAACAAAGACATTCAAAGAATCATTTAACTACATTGAATTTGTAGAAAGATCACATATCAAAAACTAATTATTGCAACTTAAACAAGTAAAATATAATTTGGTATTAATTTGAAACGAATAAGTGGGATTTTGATGTTACATGTATGTAAATATTATGGAAGCAGCCTGGGGCTGGGTAACGTGTAAATGGCTGGAAAGTTTTGTAGTTCTTGGGAAGTCTGGATATGTGTATATTTCTGGTGACACCTGGAACAGAGGTAAGTAGCATGTTAGTAGAAAGTGAAGGAAAGTTGTTCATTGTTCCACAGTGGCAAAGAACTTTGCTGAACTGTGTGGTAGTATTTAGTGGATTTTAGAACCTATGAATGATGAAATTGGGCAGTTAGGTGAGAATAATTCTAAGCAAGGTGTCAAAGGTGTCACTTGCTTCCTCTGCAGTGTGAAAGAGAGGTTAGAATAAGAAATTTTACAGCAAAAGTATCAGAAACGTGAAGATTTAAAAATTCCTCAGCGTATCCATATTTAAAAAATAAGAAAGTGTGTTCTAAAGGGAACTGCAAAGATGTGATTGGACTATGACTTGATAAAGAGATGATGGTATTGTCTGAGAGGAGACACAGGGCATGTAGATGGGACAAAACCAACAACCACTGCCAGAGTCTCTGGATTTAACAGGGTTGGATACTAGAACTCTTTGGCTACACACAGGCACTGTTCTTCCAGAAGAGAGAAAATTAAACTTGAAATCAACTCAGAAGCATGAGGGAACCATCTTGATTTTCACAGGCTGCAGCAGCTAGGCATCCTCTGTTTGAAACTTTGGTGTCAAGGTCTACAGCAGGGTCTTGGGGTAGGAACATCAAGCTTGCTTTGTGTGTGGAGCTGCTTGGGCCTGGGGGAGATGGATGTGGCTGGGCAGTGGCTCAGGGCTGGTGCCTCTGTCTAAAGCCATGGAGGGGATTCTGGTGCCCCTGTGGGCCAGGAAGGCAGAAAACTGGACCACAGAAGATTATGCTTGAGCCTTAAGATCTAAGGGAATTTTCTTTGCTGCATTTTGGACTTGTTGGGACCCATCATCCCTTCCTTCCTATTTCTCCCTTTGGAATGAAAATATATATCCCATGCTCTTCTCATCATTATAATTTCAAGACACATAATTTTTCTGGTGCTATGGAAGGAATGCTTATGTATCCCCAAAATTAATATTCTGAATTCCTAGTCCCCAAGTTGATGGTATTACGAAGTGGGGCATTTGAGGGCTCATTAGGCGAAGAGGTGTCAGTCTCATGAATGAGATTAGTGTTCCTACAACCAGATCTGCACCCTCACCTACCCATGTGGATGAGGAAATCTGCCCATTCTGACTGCAGCCCAGCTGCCATGGATCTCAGTGCCTGTCAGGGCAGGAAAGGCAAAAACACTTGAGTGTGGGGCTGAAGGGACTGGAGGTGATGTCAGGTCCATTTCATCCCAGTCTCGTGATGAAGATGCAATGAGATATTCCCACTGCAGAGTGATGAGTTGTGAAGATTCTTTAGGCAAGGTGAGGAACTATCATGTAGACATACAAGACTGACATCCATTTTGAAATAAAATGCAAGCTATATTTTGTAATCATTAATAAGAATTCCAAATACATGAGTGGAGGAGTTGACAGAATACAGAATTAGAAGTGAATTTAATTTTTGATTTTGAGAAACATTGTGTGGCTATTTAATTTAATACTGTGGGGCTATATACACATGCATTTTGTCATTAATATGCTCTCAAAACAAAATATTAATCATCCTTCAACCAATTACACATCTAGGTTTTCACTTGTGCATACACTGGCAAAATCAGGCAGTTCCAAATGATAGCATGGCCTGTTTACTGAGAGTTAAACTTATATATATTTTTTCTTTTATGAAAACACAGCCCAGTCCTGATGTTAGCATCAGTTGTTCCTGCAAAGATGGGAGACCTTTCCTGGCCAGCCAGTTTCTGCACGAGAAGTCTCAGTGAGCTGGGAAGTCCCACACACCCCTCAAGTGGTCTGGGATTCATGTCCCCTACAGGGGAGAGGATGGGGCTACACGTCCTTGTGCCCCTTCTCACCAGGACCCATGGGTCCCTATAATTGGGGCAGTGTCTGAATCCTGGCAGACTGTGTGCCTTCCACAGAGAGAAAGAGCTCTGAGTTCCTTGAGGCAGGTCTACTTCTCTACCAAGCCAGCAGCCTTTGGGGAATCCCATGCTGAATGTCTGCCCTGCAGTTTTGGCAGCTTACAGAGTGCTGCAATTAAAAAAAAAATATATATATAGAAACACTACACAACAAGAATGATGCCATCTCCATTGAACATGATAATTAGGTATGTTTTGCACACCTGGAAGTATAGAAAACTTAACATGGAGTGGGTGCAGGAATAAAGCAGATTGTGTAGTGGGCCTACCCCTTTTGTTAGTTTCAGTGGTGGATACCTGATTCAACCACCGCTGGATGCTTGCCAGTGGGGAAGTCAGACGGCAGCCCAACATCCAGCCAGAGAGAAGTGGGTGAAGGTAATGTGTTCCCTGCAGCACTGAGATTCATTCACTCCAGTGTCCAGCTCTGGCCCCACACATGGACCACAGACTAGGAGATCCCCTCCCCCAAGGGTACCACCTCTCCACAGGGATTTACCACTGATGCTCAGGACAGAGGGTCAGCTGAGGCATCTGTGGCAGAGGGGTGGTACAGAGGGTTGGTCACAAATGCAGTAAAAGGAATTATGTTGAATCACAGGGCTTTTCATGTTTCCCTTAATTCCGAATTCATTAGACTGCCAGTAATCAGTCACCATCCTGGTTGAAAGTGTAAGAAGTCTTTAATAATTTGTTTTAACTCATGAGAGCACCAGGAAAGTCCATCTGGGCCTCCTGTTTTCCTCAGTTGGAACTATGCAAACAATTTCTTTGCAAAGTTGTTTCATTTGCTTGGTCTCCTCCCTCCATGTTTGTAAGTAACATGAAGCTTTCGTACTTTATCAGCTGCACCCCCTGATGAGGCTATATATGAGCTATTTTTCATATGAATTTGTAGTTAGAATTTTAAAATGAACAAGTGTTGAAAAATATTGCCTAAAAGAAAAGAAATAAATGATGCTGTTTTTGTTAATTTTTGTGTCAAAGTCATACATGTTTTACATTACATTTGATTGTTTTTACTTTTAGTTGGTTATGGGACCAGAAACATTTTTCCAGCCTAAGAGTACTTTATTTTCTGGAAACAAACCAGCTACTAACCATAGCTTTCAGCTGATCATCCAAAGATAATTTAGCAGGGTGCCACACGTGTTTGTCCCCTAGGAAGAGCACTGCAGCCCTGAAATCCACATCTTCCTATAGCCCAGAGGTTACGTTGACTATTCTACAGGATGGGGCCCTTTCTATGACCCTCCCCCAGGAAAGCCCTGGGGACAGTGAGCTCCAACTGAGGTGGACCCTTCACCCTATGTCCCCCCAGCTCTGTCTATGCAAATAGGCCCCAGGTTCAAGAGGAGATACAGGTAGGGGTGTCAGCAAGATTTTCTGTGTCTTTGCTCTAGGAACCACTGTCCTCACAGAAAAGCATATGGTCCCTCTGATGGCCCTCCTCTTTCCGCTTGCCGCTTTCCACAATGAGTGACCCATGGTCTCAGAAATGGTGTGATGGGCATGAGGCTCTGTGTCTGTGTCACTGACACTTGTTCTCTGTCCGCATGTGGCCTGAATGAAGACCAACTTGTGCCATGGGGGAAGGAGTGGTGGTCTCCTAGCAGAATCTCAGCCTCACGTGTGCTGCCTACACAGGCTCCGTTTCTGAATATTACATATCCTGGGTCCGCCTTCCCCATGGGAAGGGCCTTGAGTGGATTGGTGTGATCTGGGTAATGGGAACATCAACTACAGCCCCAGCCTCCAGTCCAGAGTCAGCATCTCCAGAAACACGGACAAGAACCAAGTGTTCCTGGAGCTGAGAAGTGTGACAGCAGAGGACCTAGGCACCAACTACTGTACCCAGGGCACCGTTTTCTGGATCCAGGGTGGGTCCAGACATGAACCTGCCCTGCAGAGGCGCTCGGGGCCTCAAGGGGGCGCGCAAGGAACGCCGAGCCTTGTTCTGGCACCATATGAGGGTTCAGGGCTAATTTCCAGGCAAGAGTTTCTCTTTCCATGCCCTGCAAACTGCCTGAAGTGCAGACAATACAAAGATTTTAAAATATGAAAACCAAGAGGCACGTTCATTTTAAAGTAATGAGCTCATAAGTATGACACCCACATTGCTGAAGGGCCAGGTGCTGGAGTAAATTCAACCTATGTAATCTTGATAGTAATCCTAGGAATGTAGAAGTGCAATCATTCTAATTTCATATATGAATAACTTTACATAAGAGCAGTCTAAACGATCTCAAATATTCTTATTTTGTTTGACTTTGTCTTCATTTTATTGCTTTGCTGTATTTCATTGTTGTCCATTTAGGAAGATCATATACAAATGGCTCCCAGTGCTTGTAAAAAGACCCACAGCCTTTGCAGCAGTCTGGAGGGTCCCTCTGGAGCTTCTCACTATGTCTCTGTTGCAGTGGGGGAAAGAACTATCTCAAAATAGTTCTGTCCATTTTGTCTTCTTCAAGGTCAGAAAGTCAGAGGAACCAGTATCAACATAAAGACTGACTGCACCCTTTACAAGATCAAGTCTTTCAGTAGGTATCTGCCCCACTTGGTCGACCTGCAGTCGTGTGGCCAGTTAGCACCTGAAGGAGGTCTCTTAGGGGTCAGTACTGGTCTGCTGAACATTAGGCAGAGGCTTGAGTGTCACTGGTCTGGAAGTTGGGGAACCCCGCTTGGGTCACTCATATGGACAATTCCTAGCATCAAGCAGCTCAGCACTTCTAGATGGGTATCGGGGTCCACCTGGTGGTGGTGCACTCTGGAAGGTACCAAGATGCATACACACACCCTCCTAGTAATCAAACACAACTGTACATTAATAAATAGCTTGTGCTCCAGAAAGACAAATGGCTTCAGGAACAAATAAAACTGACGCGTTTTCTTATCTTTTAAAGACACTTCCAAATGCCGTATGTGACAGAAAGAACATTAATTTAGATATGTTTGACAAATGTCTAAAGGCTGAGGTTGGGCAAGATAATGGGTCACCCTTAAAGGACTTCACATGAGGAGGGCTCGATGTCTCATGCAAGCTTTTCTCTAGGAACTGCACCAGGAAATCACAGAGGAGCTTGGAGTATCCTGAGGTCACCACCAGTGGGAAGGGCTGAGGTGCAGTATTATTATAGTAAGAAAAAAAAAAACATGAAACCTTATTATGGATTTTATTTTAAAAAGCATTTGTGATCCTGGTTGATGTATAAATGACACAGTGTAACAGAAGATGACCTTATATCAGTTCCTGCTAGGTTTAAGTGAGCATTTCTTTTTCTTCTTTCCTGGGGAAGCCAGTTATGTTGAATTTCCCTTTGGCAGATGATATTCCATCCCCTCCCTCTTCCCAGCAACACATTCACTTCTGCAGCATGAGTTCTTATCAGGTGGCGGATTCCTCATCACCTCTGTCCTTTGTTTCTCACATGTCCAAAAATTAAGATCTGAGTGTGTCACAGCCTGAAGTCTTTGAAGGACAAAAAGAAGCAAAGGAAGGCATCAGTCTTTAGCAGACTATGCAGCCTGCAACCACAAATAAAGTCACCCACTGTCACTTCCACAATCCTGCATCAGGACATGTCTGAGAGATTTTATTAGCAACATTCCCTAGGGAATGACATCGAAAAAGTACCAATCCCAACTCTCATCCAGATGTAACCTACCCATTTTTTCAGCATAGTGCAATGGATCGAGTTGAATACATTATATATTTCCTGGTCTTATAACTTTAATTGTGTTTAACGTGAGCTAATTTGTGGTCTTCTCAATCAAATCTGCAAACTACTGTCATTGCTATAAGTAGCATCCTCAATATCAAATATAATCAATAATTTTCCTGTCTCATTCTATGTGTGCTCTTTATAGCTTTAGTTCTCACTGGTCAATTTCAATGTGTGGAATTTACTTGTTCATTTTTTATGGCACCTATATTTTTATAGTTCGTATGTTCTTTTTAGGTTTGTGCCACATATTAGTGATGTTTAATTTTATAATTTATTGGAACTTAATGAAATTAAGTAATCTGTCAACATTCTAGTGAAAATAGCATTGCAAAGTCCAAATTTACCATGTTTTATGTTTTATTTTGTATTTGTCTATTTTGTGATGTTGTCATAAAACATCTGAGACTCAATAATTTTCAGTGAACAGAAGTGTACTGGCTCAGAGTTCTGGAGGCTGGGAAGTCCAAAGTCAAGGCGCATGAGTCTGTTGAGGGCCTTCCTCCTGCAGCAGGGTTTACTTTATTATGTCTGAAAATGGAGACAACTTGGACAACTACATCACATGATCCATGTCCATAGGTAAACATGAAATAAGAAGATATATGCTAAGTACTTATCAAAGATCAATCTCATAATAATACATCACATTATCTCTAATACTTTCATTGTCACCAACCACCTCAGAAAACTCAAGGTATTGTGGGGACTTTCCTTATCCTTGGGTGCCCCACCCAGAGCGTGCTATATAGCATGGGACATGCAAATAGGGTCCTCCCTCTGCCGATGAAAACCAGCCCAGCACTCACCCTGCAGCTCTGGGAGAGGAGCCCCAGCCCCAGCATTCCCAGGTGTCCCCATTCAGTGACCAGGACTGAACACAAAAAATCACCATGGAGTCAGCACTGAGCTGGGTTTTCCTTGCTGCTCTGTTACAAGGTAATTCCTGGAGAACTAGAGGCATTGAGTGTGTGAGTGGATGTGAGTGAGAGAAGCAGGGTATGTGTGGCAGTTTCTGACCAGGATGTGTCTGTGTTTGCAGGTGTCCAGTGTGAGGAGCAGCTGGTGGAGTCTGGGGGAGGCTTGGTCCAGCCTGGGGGGGTCCCTGAGACTCTCCTGTACAGCCTCCGGATTCAGCTTCAGCAGCTATGCCATGAGCTGGGTCCACCAGGCTCCAGGGAAGGGGCTGGAGTGGGTCTCAACCATTAGTAGTGGTGGTAGCACCTACTACACAGACGCTGTGAAGGGCCGAGTCACCATCTCCAGAGACAACGGCAAGAACTCGCTGTATCTGCAAATGAACAGTCTGAGAGCCGAGGACACGGCCTTGTACTACTGTGCAAGAGACACAGTGAGGGGACATCAGTGTGAGCCCATACACAAACTTCCTGTAGAAGAAAGCGGGGCCGACAGGGGGCGCAGGAGACACAATGAGCAGTGTTGGCCCAGGACAGGTGCAGGTGGAGGGTAAGGGCTGGTTTCCTCTCAGGGATGTGGCTTTCTCTCCATAAAACAGTTTCCTCTGGGGAACTGCTCTGAGTTCACAATTCTCTGCTTCCGTCTGCATTCTCTGAGTTAGATGTGTTTGTGGTAATGAGAGAAAATATTCTCACCTGCACAAAAGGCAGAGAGTGGCTGTCAGTCACTTTCTCCTGTCCCCAAATGTGAATTTATTATCAACACTTCTGACTAATTTTGTGGGATGACAGGCAGACGGAGGCAGCATCCTAAGCTAGAGAAGGAAGACCCTGTGGTGGTCAGTGTCCCAGCACCAGGCTCACAACATGGATTATATCTGACACAATTCAAGGGCAGAGGGACACCACGAACATTTAGTGTTGATGTTGACTCTGATGGTGTCAGATATATTTACACAAAGGTACATACATGCACACACACATACATACACACAGTAAGTGAACGTGGGAAGTTTCAGTCCCTCCACTATTGAGGTGTCTGCAGAACAGGGCAAGCCTCTCAAGAGCATCCCATGGGGCTTCATAGGGCAAGAGGGGAGACTGGCTCATTGTTTTCACAACAGTTTCCTGGTAGGGCACAGAGAGGGGCTCTCACCCCCAGGAAGGGTCTTGCAGGGTCTGGGCCTTTTTAGATGAGAAAGAATCATCTAACAAACTCAGAAATTATGAAGAATCAAAGCAAAAGGACAACCATCTTGAGGGAAAGCACCTGTGATTCCTGGCTAGAATTCCCGTGAGTGGGACAAACAGGGTAGATGAAGGGTTGGGCCTTAAGATGTCAGAGGGCAGACATCAGCTAAGAGACCCTGACTTCTTATTCCACTCAACAACTATTAAATATTTTTTTAAATATTTTTTTTCAAAAAGCAGACAAAGGCCATTATGGCTAGAAAACAATGAGGTCTGCAGAAAAATAGAAGACATTTCATTAGTATGAACAAATCGTAATACTAATGAGGATGATTAGGAAGAGGAGTTAGACAGGAGTCCTGCTCCAATGTCATGGGTGGAAGCTTTTCACTGCCCAAGATCACCAGCTAATCCTGAAGGTCGTGGATCAGCTGTGAGCTTCAAAATACCAGAAGCTTCCCAGGTCCTAAAAGGATGCTAAGTTTGACAATCCCTACCACAGTAGCCTTCCAAGTGTCTAGAATTCTGAATTGATGCTGTAGTTGTGAAATATGAACCCAAGAATTTCCTATCTGGAATTGCACTACTTTATTTTCTTAAATGTCCTTAATAATATTTGTTCCAGTATGTCTCAAGACCAGTATTTTCCTGATGTTTCTCCAACACCACTATGTCCTGGTTGAACATGATGAGAGACTATTACAAAGATGTAATAAAAGGCAGCATGTTGGTTCTAGGAGTGTCTATAATGCATGAATTGCTTTAAAATTTTTTACTCGTGCATGCAAAAGGGAAAATGCTAGTATTTGTGGTACAATCGAAATGTTTGATCATTCCGTTATCAAGTCTTAGGGTAACAACTTCTGTGTCCTTGAGGGAGTGGATCACCATGCTATAACCAAGTGCTAATGGTAGAATGGCAAAGGGAGTTCAAGAACTGGTTAAAATTGTGACATTTTAAATTTCATAATGCTAGTTTGATCAACATTTTCAGAAGATTTCCAATGAGTGGCTGGTGTGTTACGTGAGCAGTGATGCCTCACGGCTTAGATGGCATCACAAACCAGGTTTAGGCTGCTTGTTCTGGGTAATGACCTCCTACAACACTACTTTAACCACAATGCTATATATATATATATATATATACATATATATATATATGTATATATATATATATATATATACATCATTCCTGTTTACTTTAGTCGGGTCTCTAGGATTTAGAAGTTTATCTAGAAGTTCCTTAGATTTTTGTTCATTTTGATAAGTTTTCCAGAACTTTTGAGAAACCATTTTGTTTGTAAAATATCCCAAGTTCATTTACTACTCTAAAAACATACACATTTAAAATCCTGGTTTTTGGCTAATAAACAAGCACTAAGAAGGGCAATGACTTCTGCTATGTGGATTGATTTTACCTCCAGTTGAGCACAACATTCTAATGGAAAGTTTTTTTCAGTAATATGAATCACTGCTTCATAACTTCCAGTTTTATTATTGAAGTGTGATTCATCAACAAATAACATTGTCTCAAGGGTCTCAATGGGAATGTCATCTAAGGAATATATAGAACATTTCCCTGATGCAGACAAAATAGCTCTGCCCACACTTAGCTTTCAGCCACATCTCCTGTGAAACAATGAACCACATGCTGGTGCTCCTCAGCTGGGGCTCCTTCTGACTAGGAAATCAGGTAATTTTGGTTTTAATGCCTCTAGACCATAATATTGGACTATTTTAGGAAAAAGTAAACAACCACAACATGAAATGACTACACAATAATGAAAATCATAAGCTAATGAAACAAGAAGCTGGGACGTGTGTGGCTCCAGGCTTGCCAATTTCAAAAGTTTATGCACCCAAGGAGTTTCTTGTCTCAGTGTTTCACACTGATAACCTGAAAACGTCCACTTCATCCCCCACTTCCCTCCTGTGTGGACACAGTAAGAGTGTTTTCAAGGGTCACACAGATAGGACAAAGGGTGGAAGAGGAGATGACACCATTCTGAAATTTCCTCTGAAGGATCAGCAACGTCACAACAGAGAACCTATCGTGCCTCTATGACTAAAACTGTCACATGCCCACAGGGACATGAATTCCTAATAGGCATAAATTGCTACAATTATGAGGCTGACTACTTTATCATATAAAATTTCTAAAAACTGACATAAATACTGTCTTTTCTTTTTTCTGTTTTTTTCTTTATCTTTGTTCTTTTGGAAAGAGAGTCTTGTTATGCCACCTTGGCTACAGAACAGTGTCATCATCATAACTCACTGCAACCTCAAAGTAATGGGCACAAGTGATCCCACTTCCTCAGCTACCCAAATATCTGGAACTATAGGTGCACCTTACAGTGGCCAGGTGAGATATATATGTATATATTGTCTCATTGTGTTGCCAGCCAGGCTGGCCTCAAACTCTGAGCCTTAAGTGAGCTCCTACTGTGGCCTCCCAAAGTAATGGGTTACAGGCATGGGTCACAGCACATGATCAACATATTCATTAACTAACCTCCCTTAACCTAAAGTTAATTACTTCTCAATCATTACCTGAATACTAACTGAAACATTCCTAGCTGTGACTGAGTTTCATTTTCATTTCCAATGTTGAAAACTGGGCCTCCATGAGAGTCAATTGCATAGAAACCACTGAAGGCAGCGAAACTCCGCCATACAGTCAGTGCTCACCACTGCACTCCAGTAAGCCCTGTGCTACCTGTGAACACACGTTTCCATAGAGTTCGTGCTTCTGCTCTCACAATAACTCCAACAATGTCTCTTCATTCTCCTCAGACTTTTCCCCTGAATCTGTTGTCCATCCACCCTGTGTTCTTAGTTGGAATTAAGAACTCTTTTGTCAGGGATAGGGGTAAGCCATTGGATGAATCTTCCATAGTCCTCATTCTGACAACCACTTCTATTACTGAATTCTCCCTTTGCTCATGATGGTCCATTCCTTTGGCCAGTTTATTACTGATGACATCAAAAGATATATACATTTTACCACTTCCCTTTTCCTATATAAGACAAATTATTTTTGAATGGGTCTCTCTCTGGCATTATAGCATTATCTAATATCCAGCATCATGTGTGATTAATAACATGCACAAGTGTCACAGAACTGCTTTTTTGTCAGAGCAAACATAATTCTCTCTTCCCTAGAGATGCGTACACCCTGACAACTTGTCCACATACATAAATATATGCATAATTTCATTCTGTGAGCAATAATTACATCACTGTTTCTCCAAGTTTACAACTCCCCTGAAGGCCAGGACAGCCTGTTCTACATCTGTTCAAATCATGGGCCCAGTGACCACCTGGCAAGTCACGCTTCACCTTTTTCTGGATGTTGGGTCTATCTCTTCCTCTCCACTATCCCATAGCACCTCAGCCCAGCTCTCCAGCTCTACCAGAGAAGCCAAGATGTGTCCTGTTAGTTTGTCTCACACAATCTCAGGGGATTCTCCTATGACCTACATTCAGAGAGATAGGTTTTATTATTTAATTCCTTTGATTAATATGTTTGAACATGCAGGTGGAACTAGGGGGTGTTCAGTCCTCTGCTCATGAAATGATATGGAGGAAAGGGCCTTTCAGAGACAACAGGGTCTGACTCAGTGTGTGTGAGGACCCTGTGCTGAGGGTGCAGGACCTGCCCCAGCCTCACAGCAGGGCAGGGCCAGAGCAAGAGTTCTCTGGGCCATCAGAGGTGAGGCTCACACAGGTCCTTTGTGGATCCTAAGAAAGGAAATTACACTAATAGAGGAGATGAGAGTATTTAGCACCACTAAAATTGTAATAGCATACATGTTAAATTATCACTTTTACTCCCCATCATCATCTTTCAGAGTGAAGCTCATGGATGTGAGGCCACATCCTCAGGGTCACACAGCTACTCAGAAGGGAGCTGTGCTCTGCACCAGGACTGACTCATAAGATCACAGCCACACGCCAGGACTCACTGACATGTGGACTCTGACAGCAGCTTTCAGGGGTTGGTCTGAGGGAACCTGCTTCCTGCAGCAGAGAGTTCTCCTCTAACAATGATAACCACATCTCTTCTTCAAACTGTTAGCAATACAGTTCTATTGTCAAAAGTCATGAAGTTTTTCCACCAGAAATTGTGGAGAAACATGTTCACTGAATAAAAATTATTATACTTGGTAATGAGAAAGCATGAACTGTGTAGCATATGCAGGTTTGTTCATGAAGACTGGGTTACACAACCATCATATGAGTAGCTGAGCAGCTTCCCCAGCTGTGTCTGTAGCACTGAGAGTATTTGTGTTCATCAAAATTCTCTCTCAAGGAGAGAGTCCTGAAGTCCAGGCTGTTTTTCCACACACTCTGCTGTGTCCAAGGAAGGGGCAAGAAAGAGGCTTCTGTAATTTCAACAACCTAAGCAGAAACATCGACATCACCCCAACACAAACTGCATGATTGACTGGCGTGAATTGACACAACTCCATAGTAAACCCTGAATATACTTGAATTTGAAGGTGATGCAAGTAAGGAGACCCTGACCCAAATTAGCTGCTCCAGTGAAGCTCCTCTGGAAAGCAACAAACTCTGGACTGTACCCAGGTTTGTCGGAATTCAAAGTGACTATTCTATTTAGCCGCTGCTCCCTGAGTTTCAAATTTCCTAGATTTAAACGTGAGTGATGGAGAGGGAAACACAGAGCACCGGACAGCCAGCGATTTAGAGGTCTGAGTGCACAGGGAGTGTGTCTAGGGACGGGTCTATGCAGGTGTCAGAGAGCCCACTGCGCCTCCTCTCAAAGCCCACACTGACCCTGGGCCTCATGGGCCCTGGACCAGCTCTTGCCACGTGCCTGGCTTGGGGAGGGAGGAGAGTCCGGGTCCTGCAGGCGCATCCTCCCCCTCCCGGGCAGTGACAGGCCGGCCCGCCCAGTCCCTCATGGTGAGGTCGCTCCCACAGGGACACCCGCAAGAGCTGGACTCACCATAGCCCACACTGAGGGACCGGAAGTCGATCCTCCCTCAGGAACTGCTTCTGGGAGTCCAGGCCTCCTTGGACAGACTAGGGTAGACCTTCAGCTTCTGTGTCCAGGCTGCGGTTTCCACTTCCGGTGCCCCGGGACCTGCAGCGGAGCCGGGACCTCCCAGACACCAGGGGGCGCCCGCTGGCAAGCGCTCGGGGTCATGCGGAGGGAGCCCTGGGGCTCCGCTTTGCAGGTCCTGGTGGCTGAGGATCCCGCTGTATCGCGTTTCCATCAGGACCTCTTGGCCGGCTGGGCGGCTCCGCCGCTGAGCTCGTGACTCTGCGCAACCGCTAGCTCGGAGTCGGCTGCGTCTACACGGGAGCACAGACTCTGCACGCAGAGTGTGTGCACCTGCTGCGGTGGCTGCGCACGTGAGGGCGCCACGCAGGGTCCTCAGCCTGACCTGGAGGGAGATCACTGCCCCAGGAAACACTCTGCCCCGTGTCACTTCCGGTCCAGGAGCCTCCGCACCCTGGGGAGCCGGGAATCGACCTCCTCTTGGTGTTTCTTATTGTTGTGAATTCACATGTCCTGTGTGTGGTTCTGGGCACAAAGTGAGGGTGTGACTGCTGAATGGGTGGTAGAATCACCCACGACATAATGAACCTATTTCTTGCGTCCAGAACATTTTTCATTACTCCCTTACGAATGTGGGATATAAAATAAATTATTTTTGCTATAGTCACAGCTTGGTGCCACAGACCTCAAAAATTTATGCTGTCTAAGTGAGGCTTTGTACCCTTTGCCCATCATCCCACTAGTCCCTTCACCATGGCATCTGCTAACCACGTTTCTAGCCCCTGCTTTATGACTTTTAGAGTTTGAAATTCCATTGATGTAAATTATATTTTAATCATGCAGCCTTTGTCTTTCTGGTCCTGGCTTATTTCATTTAGCACAGTATTTTTAAGTTCCACTTGTGTTCTAACAAATGACAGCATTTCTTTCTTTTTCTTTCATTCCTTGAGTTTCTTGCATTGCATTGTGCCATCGTGTATAGACCACATTTTCTGTATCTGTTGATGGACATGCAGGTTGACTCCATACCTAGATCACTGTGAAGAGTGCTGCAATAAACATGGGACTGCACACATCTGTTTGACATAACTGATTTCACATGTTCTGGGGTAAATACTCAGAAGTGGAATAGCAACATCCTATGGTGATTCTAGTGTGAGATTTTCAAGGGACTTCCATGCCATGCTTTCTATTGGCTGTACTAACTTACACTTCCACCAAGAGCACAAGAGTCCTCTTTTCTCCACATCCTAGCCAGATGTTACATTTCATCAATTTGATAATAACCATACTAACATGAGTGAGACGATAGCTCATTGAGGTTTTAATTTGCAATACCCAAATAGACAGTAATTTTGAACATTTTCTTCACGTATCTGTGTGTCATTCATAATTCTTCTTTGGGGAAATGCCTACTCAGATGACTTGCTCATGTTGTCATTGATTATGTTTCTCCTATAGCGTTTTTACATTTATTAATATATTATGAATATTAACCCCTATGAGAGCTACAGCTTGCAAGTATTTCCTCTCAGTATGTAGGTTGTCTTCACTTTTTTTCATTGTTTCCTTTCTTCTGCAGAAGATTTATGGTGTGATTAAATCCTGTTTCATGACATTGTTTTGTTTTCGTGGATTTGGGGGTTAAACCTAAATAAAGGTTGTGCGGTCAGCCCCCCACTCCACCCCCGCCAATATTCTCTTCAAGAAGTTTTGCCATTTCAGGTTGTATGCTTGTCTTTAATTCATTTTCAGTGTATTTTTGCATATTGTGTGACGACGGGTTCATTTTTTATCTGCATGTGGATATTTAATTTTCCCAACAAGCACTACATGTGGTCATCATCAAATTGGTACTAACTAATAAACACTAAGGTGTTCACATGGTAGTAATATTCAATGAATGCCAGGCAGGTGAGAGCATGGAGGTGGGTAAACTCACAACTAATGCATGGGGAATGAACTGTGTGCTGAAGGGCACTCCTGTAGCCCTGGCTTGGGTGAGGCAAAGGCATATGTGTAACCAAAGTGTTTGTACCCCCATAATATTTTGAAATAAAAAAATGATAAATATTTTGGGTGAGAAAATATGCTAGATTTCTTATTTTGATCATTATGCAAGGTACACATATATCAAAACACATTTTATGAGATTAAATATATGCATTATTTGTCCAATAAAAGAATATAAAATTTTTAAATGTAAGAGTACAAATAAGCCCTTTTATTTCCTTTTATGCAAATTATATATTTTTTTATTTCGGCATATTATGGGGGTACAGATTTTAAGGTTTCAATAAATGCCCATATCCCTCCTCCCCCCAAAAGTCTGAGTCTCCATCATGACCATCCCCCAGATGGTGCACATCTCACTCATTATGTATGTATATACCCGCCCCCTACACCCTCCCACCTGCCCAATACCCTATTACTGTAGTACCTATGTGTCCACTTAGGTGCTACTCAGTTAATACCAGTTTGCTGGAGAATATATCTGGTGCTTGTTTTTCCATTCTTCACTTAGTAGTATGGGTTCCAGCTCTAACCAGGAAAATATAAGATGTGCTATATCACCATTGTTTCTTAGAGCTGAATAGTACTCCATGGTATACATATACCACATTTTATTAATCTATTCTTGGATTGATGGGCACTTGGGCTGTTTCCACAGCCTTGCAATTATGAATTGTGCTGCTATAAACATTCGAGTGCAGGTGTCTTTTTTGTAGAGTGTCATTGGATCATTTGGGTAGATGCCCAGCAATGGGATTGCTGGATCAAATGGTAGATTCACTTGTATCGCTTTAAGGTATCTCCATATTGCTTTCCACAGAGGTTGAACTAGTTTGCAGTCCCACCAGCAGTGTAGGAGTGTTCCTCTCTCTACGCAACCACGCCAGCATTTATTGTTTGGAGATTTTTTGATAAAGACCATTCTCACTGGGGTTAAGTGATATCTCATTGTGGTTTTGATTTGCATTTCCCTGATGATTAGAGATGTTGAGCGTTTTTTCATATGTTTGTTGGCCATTCTTTTGTCTTCTTTAGAAAATTTTCTGTTCAAGTCCTTTGCCCACTTTTTAATGGGGTTATTTGATTTTTTCTTCCTGATTTTCGTGAGTTCTAAGTATATTCTAGTTATCAGTCCATTATCGGATGCATAGGATGCAAAAATTTTCTCCCATTCTGCAGGTTGTGTGTTTACTTTCATGACTATTTCTTTGGCTTTGCTCTTTTCTCTTGTTTCTCTGCTCTATTTCTGTGACTGATTTATTTAGTGAAGGGTGTTATCTTCAAGCTCTGAGATTCTTTCTTCTGTTTGATCTACCCTGTTCTTGAGACTTTCCACTGTATTTTGTAGTTCCTTGAATTGATTCTTCATTTCCAGGAGTTCGGTTACACTTTTCTTCATTGTGTCTATTTCTTTGCCCATATCCTGGAAGCTTTTTGTGGTTTCTTTGTGTGGTTATTGAGTTGTTGCAGCTGGGTGAGTGTTCTTATGATCCACATACGAAATTCCTCTTCTGTCATATTGGTTGCCTGATTTTGGTTGGTGTCAGTTTCTAAGGAGCTGGTGCTCCTCTTTGGGGGTGTGTTTTCCGTTTGGTTCTTCATATTTCCTGAGTTCTTTTGCTGATTTCTTCCCATGACGATCAGTTGTTGTTTCTTTCCTTAAGTTATTGTTTGGGTATTCACACACCTTGTTTAGTTTCTGAGGCGTTAGGTGGTGTCTGTGGGTGAAATTGGACCACTCCCTGTATATTGAGTCAGTGGGTGCCGTGGAAAGGCTGTGCCAGATGCCGTCCCTGTCAGTAGGTGGCGTTTGCTTGGAGTAACAGGCTATGCTATTGATTTTGAGTCCTGTTGTCAGCTCTTGTTTTGGGCGGAGGTGGGTTGGGTAAGCCTGCCCTCAGGCAGTTAGCTGGAGTCAAAGTTCCGTTCTCTGCTTCCAGGGAAAGCTGTCAGGGCGGGGCTGGAATGGTCCCGCTCAGCCAGAAAGTCTGGGTGTAAGGGTGGGGCTGTCTGAGACCCGCAGTCTGGAGCAGGCCTCGCTTCTTTCCACCCTCCCCAACTCCGCATATACTCCTGGGCCTCTGCCAGCAGGCCAGACCACAAGCCACCAGGCCTCCCCAGACTGTGATGCCGTCGTGGAATTTCCCTGCACAGGAACGCCACCTGGGTTGGGTGCACGGCCTCCTTCTGGGAGGAGGGTTGCCCTCTAGGATGCTGATCCACCCCTGGAGGCACACACACCTCAGTAGGCTGTTCATGTATAACCCTTCTGTGCCCGGGGCAATGGTAGCCCTCGGTGCAGGGGATCTGGTCTGCAGTCCTGACCTCTCAGTCCCAGAGTTCAAACTGTATCCCCACCAGGGAGAGGATTTCTGGTCCCAATTCACCCACAGGGAGCGAAAGCTTGGTCTATGACTCTCAGCCTCTGAATCGGCACCGTTCTCCTGGGAACACCATGCCAGCAGCACCTGGGATAGCTTGCGGGTAGGGAGCTCACAGTCTGAGTTCCCCTGAGTTAGCTGTAGGGTCCCAAAAGAACAGGTCCCATTCCCTGTAGGTGCCTCTGGCTGGTGGCTGTATTGTCTCTCTGGGCAGCCGCGGGTAGGGTCGGCGGAGGGGAGGAGGAGGCAATATGGCGCCTGCCACGAGGCTCGGGTCTGTGTACACACAGGTGCCCGGAGCAAGTTGGGAACCTGGTGCCACGTCTGTTACAGGCTCACCGCTGGCTGGCGGCGGGGGTCCCTGGGCTGGTGTCCGCAGGTCTCTCCACCCGCTGGGGAGCCCACCAGCAGTCCCAAATGCAGGGGAGGGGAAACAGCAAATCCACCTACCCATGCCGCTGGTCTTCAGGCTGCTCCGGTGGTCTCAGCCCCCTGTTCTCCTCCACAGTCTCCTCCCATGGAGCCTCCCAGGGTCTCAGGTACCCCTCCTTCCGGCCCTCGTCCGCTGTATGCTCTTCTTCTTGCTTCTTCCCTTTAATTTCTGCTAGAATCTGTCTTTTCTGCAGAGACACTCTGTCTGCAGGTGTTATTCATCCGCCACCTTGCTCCACCCCCTGATTTGTATTTTTTTAAATTTCTTGAGATTTTCTCTGTGTCCTAGGATATGGTTAATCTTAGAGAATGTCCCGTGAGCTGATGAGAAGAACGTATATTCAGTGGATTTTGGGTAGAATGTTCTGTAAATGTCAGTCAGACCCAATTGTTCTAGAGTTTTGTTTAAATCCATTATTTCTTTATTAATTATCTGTTTGGAGGATCTGTCTCGTGCCGTCAGTGGGGTGTTGAAATCTCCGGTGACTATGGAGTTTCTATTAATCCATTTGCTTAGCTCCAGTAAGATTTGCTTTATGAATCTTGGTGCACCTAAGTTGGGTGCATATATATTTAAAATTGTTATCTCTTCTTGTTGAACTGTGCCCTTCACCATTATATAATGACCCTCTTTGTCTTTCACTACTTTTGTTGGTTTAAAAACTAAATCATCTGAAATTAGAACTGCCACACCAGCCTACTTTTGGCTTCTATTTGCTTGGAATATTGATCTCCACCCTTTTATTTTTAGTCTATATGCATCCTTGCAGGTTAGATGTGTTTCCTGAAGACAGCATATCCTTGGCCTGTATTTTCTTATCCATTCAGCCAGCCTATGTCTCTTGAGTGGAGAGTTTAAGCCATTCACATTTATTGAGAGAACTGATAGGTAAGGTAGATTACTGTTCATTCTGTTGGGTTGGATGTTGTTGCTATGATTTCTGTCTTGAGCCATTGTAATATCTGGCCTTTAATATCTTTGGGTTTTGGTTGTTTTTGTGTTCGTGGGTTATTATTATGATGTTCCATGTGTAACGCTGTTTTAAGTACTTCTTGTAAGGCTGGTCTTGTCTTGGTGAATTCTCTGAGCCTTTGCTTGTGTGAGAATGTCTTTATTTCTCCTTCATATACGAACCTTAGTTTTGCAGGGAATAATATTCTAGGGTGGGCATTGTTTTGTTTCAAAAGAGTGATAATGGGGCCCCAGACTCTCCTTGCTTGTAAAGTCTCATTAGAGAAGTCTGATGTTATTCGAATTGGCTTTCCCTTGTATGTTACTTGCTTCTTTCGTCTTACAGCTCTTAGAAGGGCCTCTTTAGTGGTCAGTCTGATGACTGCATGTCGTGATGTCTTCCTGTTTGCGTTGAATCTCCCAGGGGTCCTCTGAGCTTCTTGAACTTGTATATCAAGATTTTGAGCAAGGCCTGGGAAATTTTCCTCTATTATATCTTCAAACTGCCTGTCCAACCCTTGAGTGTTGTCTTTTTCCCCTTCTGTTAAGCCTATGACCCTCACATTAGGTTTCTTCACATAATCCCACAGCTCTTGTAGGCTTTGCTCTTTTCTCTTGTTTCTCTGCTCTATTTCTGTGACTGATTTATTTAATTGGAGGGTGTTATCTTCAAGCTCTGAGATTCTTTCTTCTGTTTGATCTACCCTGTTCTTGAGACTTTCCAGTGTATTTTGTAGTTCCTTGAATTGATTCTTCATTTCCAGGAGTTCGGTTACACTTTTCTTCATTGTGTCTATTTCTTTTTCCATATCCTGGAGGCTTTTTGTGGTTACTTTGTGTTGGTTATTGAGTTGTTGTTGCAGCTGGGTGAGTGTTCTTATGATCCACATACGAAATTCCTCTTCTGTCATATTGGTTGCCTGATTTTGGTTGGTGTCCTTTTCTAGGGGGCTGGTGCTCCTCTTTGGGGGTGTGTTTTCCATTTGGTTCTTCATATTTCCTGAGTTCCTTTGCTGATTTCTTCCCATGTCGATCAGTTGTTTCTTTCCTATAGGTTATTGTTTGCGTATTCACACACCTTGTTTAGTTTCTGAGGCATTAGGTGGTGACTGTGGGTGTGATTGGACCACTCCCTGTATATTGAGTCAGTGGGTGCGGTGGAAATGCTGTGCAAGATGCTGTCCCTGTCAGTAGGTGGTATTTGCTTGGAGGAACAGGGTATGCTGTTGATTTTGTATCCTGTTATCAGCTCTTGTCCTGGGTGGAGCTGGGTTGGGTAAGCCTGCCCTCAGGCAGTTAGCACGATCAAAGTTCTGTTCTCTGCTTCCAAGAAAAGCTGTCAGGGCGGGGCTGGAATGGTCCCGCTCAGCCAGAAAGTCTGGGTGTGGTTGTGGGGCTGTCTGAAACTGGCAGTCTGAAGCGGGCCTTGCTTCTTTACACTCTCCCCAAGTCCCCAGCTACTCCTGGGCCTCTGCCAGCAGGCCAGACCACAAGCCACCAGGCCTCCCTGAACTGTGATGCTGGCAGGGAGGTTTCCTGCACAGGAACGCCACCTCGGCTGGGCGCACGGCCTCCTCCTTGGAGGAGGGTTGCCCTCTAGGATGCTGATCCGCCCCTGGAGGCACACACACCTCAGTAGGCTGTTCATGTATAACCCTTCTGTGCCCTGGACAATGCTTGCCCTCGGTGCAGGGGATCTGGTCTGCAAGTCTGACCTCTGGGTCCCAGATTTCAAACTGTATCCCCACCAGGGAGAGAAGTTCCAGTCCCAATTCACCCACAGGGAGCCCAAGCTGGGCCTATGTCTCTCAGCCTCTGAATCGGCACCGTTCACCTGGGAACACCGTGCCAGCAGCACCTGGGATAGCTGGTGGGTAGGGAGTTCCCCTGAGTCAGCTGTAGGGTCCCAAAAGGGAAGGTCCCGTTCCCTGGAGGTGCCTCTGGCTGGTGGCTGTATTGTCTCTCTGGGCAGCCGCGGGTAGGGTCAGCAGAGGGGAGGAGGAGGCAATATGGCGCCTGCCACGAGGCTCGGGTCTGTGCACATGGAGGTGCCCGGAGGAAGTTGGGAACCTGGTGCCACGTCTGCTACAACCTCACCGCTGGCTGTTGGCGGCGGTCTCTGGGTTGGTGTCTGCAGGTCTCTCCACCCGCTGGGGAGCCCACCAGCAGTCCCAAATGCAGGGGAGGGGAAACAGCAAATCCACCTACCCTTGCCACTGGTCTCTGGGCTGCTCCGATAGTCTCAGCCTCCAGTTCTCCTCCACAGCCTAATCCCGTGGAGTCTCCTGGGGTCTCAGGTACCCCTCCTTCTGGCTCTCGTCCACTGTATGCTCATCTTCTTGCTTCTTTTTTCTAATTTCTGCTAGAATCTGTTTTTTCTGCAGAGACACTCTGTCTGGCGGTGTTTCTCGTCCGCCATCTTGCTCCACCCCAATTTTCTTTTTTTATTTAATTTTTTACATATTTTAATAATATTATGGCGTTACAAATGTTTATGTTACATGTATTGTCATGACTCCACTTGAGTCAGAGATTCCAGGGTGTCCATCCACCAGACCCCAGAGGCAATCACCACAACAAAATTTAGTAAATGGGACCTGATTTCACTGTCACGGACACTATAAGAAGAGAAAACCTATGGAATGGGAGGAAATACTCACATGCAACACATTTTATATTCTGTAAGTCATTGTGTTCATTTCTATATGCAGATCGTATGCAAACTGGTCCTTGGAGTGAAAACGTACAACAGTTCCAGCTGATCTCTCATGGCTTCTGCGAATCTTCAATGTTCTGTGACAGAAAGAACAGTATGAATATTTCAGTTCTTTTTTTCTTAAGTTCAGAAAGTCAGGGTAGTAGGGTGGAGGTCACCGGAATCAGAGTTTACATTAAATCCACCTTACAGGACCTACAACTCCTTATCTCTTTCTCCAGGTGCATATTTTGGCCTCAGACTCTCATGCTCACCTACGTGACGAAGATGAGAGCATCCACCCATGGTCTCTTCGTTGTGGGAGATAAACTATGATGTGATTTATGTCTATTATCTGCCATTAATTAATTTTTGTGAGTGGTAAGCAGTGGTAATTATAGAAGAAAAATTTGGAAAGCTGGACATATAAGCTTATGCCAAGAGTTTATTAAGTGTCCAATGGTAATCACTGCAACAACAAAAATTAATATATGGGTCTTGTCTGCAAATCAGGGGTAAAGGTGAGATTAATTTCTATCAACACATTATGGTGACAACTTGAGAAATCTTTCCTCTGACTACCACAATGTTAGGTTGTGATTGGTTAGAAGTCCTGGTTTCCAGGAAGGATCATTCCTGCTGGGGGCACAGTGTGCCCCCTGAGTCTGAGACCTGGTCAGATACCCCTCAGTTGGGGTCCTTATGACTGTGGACAAGTCAAAAATGAAAGGCACTCTCCCACTGATACACATTATCTCTGCTTTGGAGGCGAAGCTTGTGTGTTTCCATGGAGGCAAGGGCAGCCCCTCAGGCAGTTTCTGGGGTTTCTCCACTGCATTCACCACTGGGGAGGTCAATTGGATCAACCACATGCCTGAGGGTGGCCAAGGGACCAAGGACAATGGCCCTGCAGTGCCCAGGCCTGAGTCACTCCCTCAGCGAACAACACACAACAACCCTCACTGCAAAGTGCTGGCCGTGTGTTAGAAGGATCCAGAGTGAAGGTGAGAGGGGACACTAGTGAATGACAAGTAAGACCAAGTGGAGCCACACCACTCACACTCACAGTATGACTTCCACAAAGATTAGGGCTGGTACTGTCCCAAGCCTGTGATAGTCACATGGACTGAATATGGGCCTGTGTGGACCTTCCTGGCTAGAGGGAAATGTAAGGGCAATCTTAAGTGGATTCTTTCTTGCCCCCACTCTTGTACCCGTGGCCCAACACAGAGAAAGAAGAAGTTGAATTTGACAATTCCTGTGAACCTGTATCCCATCCCCTCAGTTGAGTGAGGCTCATGTCACAGTTAATTCACAACAGTGCCAGGGAAAGTGTGGATTCTGTGGCCCAAAGTTTGATGCAACCTTGAAGTTGTAACACTGGAATGCAGCAAAATCACATCATGTTCTCATTGCACAAAGAGGATTTTGCCAACCCTATGAAGCATGTTCACATTTATCCTGCAGTTGGTTCAGCGGAGAAGTAGGGTGTAGTGTTAGGAAGCACAGGCCCAGATACCACAGGTACCTCTCACCAGATATGTGCTTGCTGTTGGAGACATTGAAGAACTTTTCCTTGCTTTTCTTTTTAGAATTTCATCTTGAAGATGTCCTGACCCATAACCGCCCCCAGGACTCCTTTCTTCTCTGGGCCCTGCCCTCTACTCAGGTATCCCACCCAGAGCTTGCTATATAGCAGGGGACATGCAAATAGGGCCCTCCCTCTGCTGATGAAAACCAGCCCAGCCCTAACCCTGCAGCTCTGGGAGAGGAGCCCCAGGCCCAGCAATCCCATTCAGTGATCAGGACTGAACACAGAGACTCACCATGGAGACTAGGCTGACATGGGTTTTCCTTGTTGCTCTGTTAAAAGGTAATTCATGGAGAACTAGAAATATTTGTTTTGTGAGTAGGTGTGTGTGAGAGTAACAGGGGGTGTGCATGGCAGTTTCTGACCCGGATTTGTCTGTGTTTGCAGGTGTCCAGTGTGAGGTGCAGCTGGTGGAGTCTGGGGGAGGCTTGGTCCAGCCTGGGGGGTCCCTGAGACTCTCCTGTGTAGCCTCTGGATTCACCTTGACCAGTTATGGGATGAACTGGGTCCGCCAGGCTCCAGGGAAAGGACTAGAGTGGATCTCATACATTTATAGTAGTAGCACAAGCTACGCAGACTCCGTGAAGGGCCGATTCACCATCTCCACAGACAATGGCAAGAACACGCTATATCTGCAAATGAACAGTCTGCGAGCCGAGGACACAGCCATGTACTACTGTGCCAGACACACGGTGAGGGGACATCACTGGGAGGCCAGACACAAACCTCCTGTGGGGGTGCACAGGGCCACTAGGGGGCAGAGTCAGCTCAGGGCAGGTGCAGGTGGATGTTAATATCAGAAGCACACGAGGTAAAGGACAGCTTTCCACAGAAAGTCTAAGTCTCCCTCTGCATCTTACAGTCTCCCCTGGGAGCCTGTATATATTTAAAATTCTCTGCCTACCATTAATGTCTATAAAATTGAAATTTTCTTATATTAGGTGAAGCCATTCTCATCACGAAAATATTTACCATTCATGGAGGCAGAGAAATGCACAGGAGTTGGGTGAGGCTCTGGAAACTGTCTGCCCAGGATGGAACTGTGACATCCAGTGATGGAGAAAGTGGGGAGGTTAGTGGAACTTCCTAACAACACAGCAGTCCAAGCAAAGTGTAACAGAACCATCCGTGCCTCTCTGAGCCTAAGTTGCCCTTAATAGGACCACCACATCTCCTAGCTGTGACTGTTACTTAGGGTCCTGCCAGGATGTGTCATCACCTGGAAGGGCCACCCACAGGATGTCGGTCTTTAGCACACACCAGGGGGTGGATTATGGAGAGTGGCAGCCGGGTCCCTGGTCCTGGACCACCCGTAGGTGTAGGCAGACAGGAAAATCCTCAGGGCGCACACACTGCTCTTAGATTGCATAAAAGATAATACGGTTTTACATGAGCCTCTCAGATGATATATAAAAGCAAGCATTTAGTCTGAAAGCAATTATAACTTCCATGTTTGCTGCATTTTTCTTTAAATTTCTCCTGGCTCAGTGTTTCCATTCACACAAAGAATTGTTATCTGTAGTGTGACCAACCACATCCAGTGGTTTCTCTCCATGTGCAGAGGACTCGAGTAATTTGGCCATTTCCAGACACAAGCTTTCCTCTCAGAGAGAGAGAGCAGAGATCTGACTGCCAAGTCTGAGGAGGAGCTGAACCTGCAGGCAGCAGAGTCTGCAGAGACCCCAGTACAGCTTTGTGTGGTCAGAAACTTCCTGCATGGAGGGAGCTCAGCAGCCCCACTTCAGTGGAAGTGGCTCAGGTCTAATAGTGGAGTTCAGAATTAGGATAATTGGATTTTATTCAGAATATTTCCTCATACATGATATGGTGAGAATCTTCTCCTGGCATTATTTTTTATTTCTTATATAGTCACATGTTAGCAGAGCATAAACTGTTGCCATATATTTGCACAAATGTGGCCTCAGAGTCTACTGAATTATTCTAGGAAATTCAGGGATTGAACAAAAGTGGATTTTTCATTATTACCAAAATGTGAGTGTTTGGAAATTTCAATGTGTTGCCCAGGACCCTGTGGACACCAACAATTTCACTTCTCAGTGCACATCCTTGGTGCTGAGACAAGGAACCTACCTGTGTCCTGGGAAGACTGAGACAACCTTGACCACTGTCAGAGCCTACAGCTGTCATTTCTTTTGTATTCTAGTGATAGCAGTCATAATGTTTTCTCTTTACTTTCCGATGTTATTTATTTGACTAGTTTCTCCTTTTCCCCTAGTTAGTCTCACTGAGTATTCATCATTTTTCATGTTTCAAAGGGAGGAAAAAATCTGTGATTTGTTGATATTTCTAGTGCTTTATTTCTTATATCATTTATTTCTCTCATTTTCCTTAAAGACTTATGAATACATTAATGAGAATTAGATTGAGCTGTTGCTTTTAACCTCACATTATTCTCGCTTTTAACCCCACATTCTTCTCAGATTCAGGGACACATGGAAGTGTGTCTTCCCAGTGGACTACAGAGTTGAGCTGATATGGCTCACACTGCATGACTAGGATGAGAATCTCTGGCCATGGGTGGAGCACAGGCAGGGTGGTGTGAGGTGAGGGGGGCTGCTTTGATGTCCAGGGTTTCCTCTCCCAGGAACACCCCTCTTCTCCTACCTCACTCTCACATTCAGTCATATCCATCAGGCTGGGGACTCACTTAATCTCTCTTTCATGTAGGGATGGAGGCCCAGAAAGGAGACTTGTCAAACCTTGACTCTGCATATGGTCTCTTGGAGAATGTGCTTGTTTCTTCCCCTCTGTCCTGAGTCTGCAACCTGATAACTCCCCTCTTCCAATGCACCCCACAGGACACTTCATGGCCTCTGCCCCACACCCTGCAATGTGGCACCTTTTGCTTTGGCTTTGGGAGAACACCCCTGCCCTGGCTTACCTGCTACCCCTGGTCTCCCCTGTAGTCCCTGCATAGGCTCACAGCATCATTCCCATTCCATGTTGCACCCACGTGGGATCTGACCTTAAATCCTTCTTCACTCACTCTTTTATTCTGAGTCATGACTTTCTATCTTGCAGCCCTTTGGCATCTCACCTGGAGTCACACACAGGAAAGGGTTAGTTCTGCAGGTCTGGGCCATCTAAACCATGTGAATTCCTGAAAAAGTCCATTTTGGCAACTGACACATGGGCAGGTCCTGAGATATCAGATCTGATCCCTTCGCATACTGCTCTTGATAATAGCATTTTTAAACCAACATTATTAATGTGTGCTTTATATGTAAATACTGCACAACATTTAATTTCTAGAACTGAATGAGTTTGGGTGTATGTTTATTCCTAACCAACATCAGGATATAAATATATACATCGCCTCCCAATGTTTCCTCCCCTATCCACTAATATTATTATAATATTATTATTAAAATTTATCTTGTTTTTGTATTTGCTGTGTGTGGGGTGAATACACTGCAGAATACACTTGATCATATAGTGTTTATGGTGAATGCCAGTTCATGCCCCAGGGGCTGGTGTTGAGCAGTGGAGGTCAGGAATGCAGGTGCTGTGACACCTGGGACTGACCCAGTGAGCAGCACTGGGCACCAGGGCTCAGGTGAGCTTCCCTGAGGACAACCCCTCACACATGTCATCAGATGTCACTGCTGGGATAATTGAAGGTGCACAAAAGACTAAACTGGGAGAGCACACCTGGGCACTTGCACCTGTTTTCTCAGGGAGTGAACCCCTGCACCTTTTTCTGATTTTAATTTATATAATTTTCTGTAATAAACTGACCAAGAGTATATTCTTCCATCTGAAGACCTATATTTATATTGGTCATAGAAGATTGTGGGAATCTTGGAAGACTCAACATAATTACACCAGAAGTGGATTTGCTAGAAGAACACTGCCTTGTTGACACATGGCAAAAGCATTGCTTAACAAAGTGAAGGATGACATACTGGGGTGTTGAACATTTGATGGCTGGATGCTCACAGAGTCACATGATGTGAGGCATCACATGTGCTCCAATAAGTCATGGAAGGTAAAATTTATCAGTGGAAGACACTGTAGGAGTTCATTTCACAAACACAAAGACACTGTAGAGATAATCAGAAATAATCTAAATATGCAATCTGTATATGTACTAATAATAGCTGGAATGAACGCAACAAACTTGCTGTCTATCCTGACCCTGTGCACACTTAGCTGTGGCTACAAGGCTCCGATCCACCATCAAGATGGACAATTGTCCTGGAGAAAACTACTTTGGCTCACAGTGTCGAAGAAGGTTGTCCATGTGTAAGGCAGGGGAGGGAAAACCATTAAAGTACTTAATCCAGGTAGTAGCATGAAAGAATTGTATCATTTTATGACGTGATTCATGTCATTAATTGACCTCATCAGGTTCCTGAGGAATATTTACTAAGGGACTGTGGGAGTGAAAAGTTTGGCATAATTTCCTTGGCTTTGTGCCCACATGACTGAGGAGGTATTTGTGTGGATGGTGCACTGACATTTTACAATAGGGCCATCATGGGTGGGTTGAGGTGATCCCAACACATGATACTTTGTTTCTGGTGGGATAACTAACCTGATAGAGGAAATAACAGACTGTTGACCCTGTAAGGTAAGTTACTTCCTTTGAAGAGCAAAGTGGACTCTCCAGATGAACTGATTCTATGTACCCAAGTCCTGCTGATGTGGCTTTATGGAGTTGGGGTTTGCATCACATGCTGTGCACGTTGTCCAGGCCACGGGAGAAGGCTGGGACACAGGGAAGCCCTTCTGGTTCTGCCCTCCAGTTACCCCTACTGTGCAAGATCAGGGAAATGCCTTAGAAGTACTGTAGGTTTTTCTTCCACTCAGAGTTCCCTCTGGACCTCAGAGATACTAAGGAAGAGGGTGGATACAAAGGAGAATGAAACAGATGCAGGGGAGAAGGAAGGGACTCATCCAAGCAAGGTGGGGCTCTTTACGTGGTTACTAGGGAAAGAGGTAGCTAAGAGGACAGTGATGGGTCGACACAAACGTATAAAGCAGCATGACAAGATGTTGGTTGGAGCAATGGTGATTCCTCCCAGTCTGCCAACATTCATAAATCTAAGCACATGTCTCCTGTTCATGCTTGTTTGCAGGAATGTGGAAATGCAGTAGACCAGATGACTGCAGCAACTTGCCCTGAATGCCATGGGTGCTGGTCTTGCAAATCAGCAAGGTGAGGATGGTTGGAGGGCTGGAAAAACTGTCATCACCTCCAGCTGGGTGCCCATGCCCCTTTCACCCTCATGTGAAAATCGCCAGTTGGTGAAGAAGAGTGACAGTTCTTGTTATGTGGAATTTATGCATGAACACCTCCCTTCACAGTCTCTCCAGGCTGCATCCTATAGGTTGTTTTCCTTTCCTCCATATGTGATTCTATTTAGATTCTGACAGCCTCCTTCACAGGGTACAGAGAAGGGGCAGCAAGATGGAGCCCTGATCTGAGTCCTGGGGGCACCTGAACCAGAGTCTGTGGGGAGGTTGTGGGAATTATTGGGACCTTTTCCTGCCTCCCAGGAGGTTCAGTTCAGCCCTTGCTGCCCTAGTGGTGCTGGGCTGTGCACCCTGGGAGTCTCCCCTTCAGGGAAGGGCAGGGCAGGGCAGATGCAAACTTAAGTGGGGAACATCCCAGTTAAACCCACTGCACAGTGGATCTCCCTCAGCACTCAGCAGAGGGCCTCACGGCCACCCTTTCTGTCCTCTATGATGGGATCTGCCAGTGTCTTTGCTCTCCTCTTGGCTGTACCTGAATGTCATCCCCAGGCCAGGGATTGGGTCCCACAGGGAGTGGGCTGGACAGAGCCCCTGATCTGAGTCCTGCATCTCCCACACAGGTGTCTGCACACAGGTGCAGCAGGTGCAGTCTGGGCAGAGGTGAAAGGCCTGGTGAGTTTCTGACAATCTCTCATAAGGCACCTGGATACAGCTTTGTCAGTTACCACATCAGCTGGGTGTTCCAGATGCCTGGGAAGGACCTGGAGTGGGTGGAGATGATCTGTCCTAGTGACTCAGATACACACTGCAGCCCATCCGTCCAAGGACACGTCACCATATCCGTGGACAACTCCATCAGCACTGCCAAGCTGCAGTGGAGCATACTGAAGGCCTTGGACGTGGCCATGTACTGCTGTGCAAGACACGTTGGAGATCAGGGGCAAATCTCCCCACAGGGGTGCCAACAACCACTGTGCACAGTCTTCTCTGGGGCAGGTGCAGGTGGAGGGTAAGGGCTGGTTTCCTGTCCCCATCGTGGCTTCCTCTCCATATAATGGTTTCCTCTTGGGAACTTCTCTGAGTTCACCATTCTGGGCATTCCTCTGCAGTCTCTGAGTTATATATGTTTGTGGTAATGAGAGAAAATATTCTCAGCTGCTCAAAAGGCAGAGAGTGGCTTACAGTCACTTTCTCCAGTCCCCAAATGTACACTGATTATCAACAGTTTTGAATAAGTCTGAAAATCAACAAAATATTTCCTCTTGGACAACATGATGCAACACAGAACACAGGAGGCAGCACGCAGGACACTGGGCCCATGGGACATCAGGGGCAGATGCTTATACCCCAGCTGGAGACCACAAATGGGCTCATTTCCCAGCTCAGGAGTCTGAGCAGAGGGAAACTGAGGTTTCCTTTCAGACCCTGGAGTTTCCTGTTTCTGCCTGTCACTCTTCTTCCTCAGGAGTCCAGGGTTTTTTGTTTTTTTTTTTCTTTTAATGCCCTGGTCTCGTTCATCTGAAATGGGATGACTTATGATCTGAATTCAATTTAAAATTAAGCCTTAATTTTTTTTCACTTTCCTTCTATCCATAAACTGTGAGTACAATATTTGAAGTATGAAATCAGCCACCTGTAATCTGTAATCGATGCACTGGTGTCTGGAAGGGTTTTGTGTTTGCTACGCTGTGTTGGTCATTCAGGAGCAAACACTTCTCTGAATAGACAACTTTGCAAGTGCTGGGGTTTTGCTTAGCCCGTGCCTTTCTCTTGCCTTGTGTGGAGAAGAATCATCATTTCAGTGTGACTTCCCTTTCACCTGGATCCTAGCCGTCCACCCTCAGTTGTTTCCTCCTCCTCACTGTTCTGTCAAACCTCCTGGACCACCTGGATATCCACACAATGGGGCTCAGGGCCCTTTGTCTCTCCTGCATGACTGGTGAATCAGCTCCTTCTCCTCATTCTCACTGAAGCCAGACGCGTTCCTGTAGCTGACCATCCTCCCCACAGCACTCTGGTCTGTCTGGCAGCACCCCACCTCTGGCTCTTGTCTCTTGAGTGGAGGACAAATACTGCCCCATCCACCTGCTTAACCTGGTGTGGCAGAGTGAGCACCATCTGCTCTCCCTGGGGGTGTGAGCTAGGGGCTGGTCAGGAGCTCATAAGTGTGTACCTGCACCCCATGGATAGACTTGGGCATATCCTGTCAGCCAGATGCAGGGCTCCTGCCAAGGTGAGAGGTTGGACCGAGGCCCTGCCTCGGTGTAACCTGCAGCCTGGGGTATGAGAACTCTTGGTATGCCCCAGGGCTTAGAAAGATGGTTATTGTCATGGTAAGTAAACCAATGCAGAGCTTAGAACTCAATGACATCATTCTTTCCAATTCAATGTTTGCCATGGATGGAATTTTCATTCAGTTTTTTTTTATTTATTTATTTTTTCCCAAATTCTGTGGGTACAAATATTGTTAGGGTTACATATCTTGTCCCTGTCCCCCTCCCCACCCTGCTCTGCCAGAGCTTCAAGCGTGTCCAGTCTTCAAGTGGTGCGCCCTGCACCCACCATGAAAGTGCGTACCCTTCCCCTTCTCCCCCCTGTTTTTAACAAAATGTTATGTTTAAATACATTTGTTTATTGGTGTTGGAATAGGTGGACATACACGTACAAGAATAAGATTAGAATAACTATCACATGCTACAAATAGAAATAAATTCCATTAAGTTAATTAAAGTAATAACATAGAGGAAATGGGTGTCTCGCAAGTGGACATAAGTCCACCCATGACATAAGTGTTAGTTTTTGCATATGCACAAGTATTTATCAGCAGCAGGTGTGTATATTTGGTTTCTCCTTACATTCTTGGATCTGTGATTTTATATCTGTCATTCAGTTTAGAACATTTGTGACCATTTTTCTTCAATATATTTTTCCATATCTGGTCTTTTCCTTCTACCTTTGGGATTCCAATCTCATTCATGTGACACTATTTGGTACTAATGTTCTTTTGTCTTCACTATTCTTTTCCTTTGCATTTTGCTGGTGTAGTTCCTTGCACCTATTTTCAACTCCATGATAACTTTTCAAAGATGAGACAAACCAGCTAGTTTGTTTGTTCAAGGACTATTCGAGAATTCTTCCTGAATACTCAATGCCTTTCCAATTCACTCTTCCTTACAATCCCCATATTTCTACCTAAGTTAATTACCTTATTTTGTAGTAGAATTATGTTCACTTCAATATTTTAACACATTAATAATACATACTCCCTTTGCATTTTCTAATTAAGACAGTACTAATATATGTCATGTAAAAACCTCATTGTTCTAATTTCTCCATTATGAGTTTGACTTTTGATTTGGGACACCCTATAATTTGTACTGACTGCTAGAAATACTTGTTTTATGGTTGCCATTGACTTATTATTTTATTTCATGTACTTTTTATCCTGTATATATCCACACCTTATGTTTTCCAAGCCTGTGCTGTGGAAATTTGTGTGACTCTAGTCAGATTTCCATTTGGAATTTATTGTTGAAGTGGCTCCAAGTTTTGAAGGTTTTCTGTGTTATGAGCACCAATGGGTTTAGAAACCTCCACTGATACATAGAATGTGTTTCCTGCTGGCTTTCTGTTTACACCCCATATTTTAGAGACAATCTGTTTCTGCTTGCCCAGGGTAGTCTTGAGTTTTCATTTGCCTGACACTTGTTGATGTCATGAAAGAGGTTGACCTGATGTCGCCTTCCCTGACTTCCTCCCTTAGCCAGATTCCTAGGTAGGCATCGTGTCCCTTGAATGCACTGTAGCCTTGCATTTTGTCCTGCCCCCCACAAGGGGTGATGCTGCCCTCATACCCATCTCAGCGTCTTTCTTTTCCTGATTCTTGTCTCCCACAGCTGGAGCAGTTCTCTATGAGCTCCTTCAGCTTCCCGATTTGCTGCCTATCCCTGAAGATCAAACCTTTGTTCCTGTAATAGAGAGGAGTTATGTTTCTGAGCATAACTTTGTTGGTGGCATCTCTTCCATCCCCATTTCCTACGACACTTCCCAGAGGGCTAGGACACTGATTTCTGACTCTTGTCCCTTGAATGGTAATTCTATAGATCTACAGGAGACAAGGGTGGTGGGTATGAATGCATTTCAGAAACCTATTCTCCTCACTCTCAGACAGAACCATCTGTGAGGGCACTACCTTTTCATGTCTTCCCAAACCTGGAGGAAATGACCTAAAGGAAATAGAACAGGAATTCCCAAACATGTGACCTCTGGAAAATTTAAACTGTAATCCCTTTATTAAATCTAGCTTCTGGCAATCCAATATCTATATCCAGTATAGTCTTGTCCTAGCCCACATGCCATCTGGAGGACTGTGCCTATAAGTTAATGCTCTCGCCCTAATTCTCCCCTCAAATATGGGTCTCTCTGCAGATTTCATGTTTCCTGTTTGTCATATAACTTCAATTACCTGAAATATTAAATAAAATGTGCTCATCTACAGCTTCTGCAGTCATCCTTTATAGATGGTGATGGTGTTGCTATTGCTTTGGTTGATGTAAGAAGAGGTTTTTCTGAGCTGCCTCCTTCTTCCAGGTGAAGAGAAGCTATATCCATAATATTATGGAATTGGAAACAATCACAACATTAACCAGTAGCTTAATACACAAGTATTTTTTGTAAATGATCCATTAGAACACTACCCATCATTAACAACAATGACAGTTTCATGCACACTGCAGCATGGCTGCATCCACAGTATGCACTGTGAGTAAAATAAGCAAAAAACCTCTGATACATGATTCCACTATTATAAATTCTAGAAAGTGCAAGCTGAAGTAACATAAACTATATTAGCAGTTGTCCAGGAAAATGGGGATAGAGGGAAGGGGAAACAAGGAGGGATTTTATAAGGAGAACTCTAAACATTGGGGGAACTCAATATCCACAATATCACGGACAGGGCAACAGTGATGTCAGCAACTTTCACTTGTACACTTTAACTATGTTAAGGCCACTGCATACCAACTATGTCTCATTAAACTTTATATGAACAATTAGTAGATGATTTTTGGGAGAAGGAGTGGTGAAAAAATTGATAATAATTTGAAATTTAGGTACTTGAAAGTACACCTGCATTCAGCCTGTCTGTTCAAGGTTTTTACATATTTTTAAGAAAAAAATAGAGGCAAGAAGTTTGCTTTACATTGTTATTCTAGAAATGGGGTTCTAGAAACCTCCCTGGAAATGTCCAGCTCTCCTGTGCAGTGGGTTCAAAAGATGGCATCACAGGCCAGAAAAATGAGAAGAATTCTTCCCAGGTATGTGTTCCTGGACATATCTCACAACTTCTATATGTGCCTCAGATTACTTTTACATCTGTAAAATACATAGAAAGTTCACACCTACAGCACATGGTTTGTATGTTTTTGTAAACTTCATAAGTGAATAGGAGTCAATTTGTTTTCACAGTAAAGGCACACAGTTTTTCTCTGGGCCCTGTCTTCCCTCAGGCTTCCCCATCCAGAACATGCTATATAGCAGGGGACATGCAAATAGGGCCCTCCGTCTGCTGATGAAAACCAGCCCAGCCCATACCCTGCAGCTCTGGGAGAGGAGCCCCAGCCCCGGTATTCCCAAGTGTCCCCATTCAGTGATCAGGACTGAACACACAGACTCACCATGGAGACTAGGCTGAGCTGGGCTTTCCTTGTTGCTCTGTTACAAGGTAATTCATGGAGAACTAGGGATATTTGGTGTCTGAGTGGATGTGAGTGAGAGAAACAGGATGTGTGTCACCGTTTCTGACCAGGATGTGTCTGTGTTTGCAGGTGTCCAGTGTGAGGTGCAGCTGGTGGAGTCTGGGGGAGGCTTGGTCCAGCCTGGGGGGTCCCTGAGACTCTCCTGTGCAGCCTCTGGATTCACCTTCAGCAGCTACTACATGCACTGGGTCCGCCAGGCTCCAGGAAAGGGGCTGGAGTGGGTCTCACGCATTAATCCTGATGGTGGTAGCACAATCTACGCAGACGCCGTGAAGGGCCGATTCACCATCTCCAGAGACAACAGCAAGAACTCGCTGTATCTCCAGATGAACAGTCTGAAAGCCGAGGACACAGCCGTGTACTACTGTGCCAGACACACAGTGAGGGGACCTCAGTGTGAACCCAGACACAAACCTCCTGTGGGGACATGCAGGGCCACCAGGGGGGAGTGTGGGACCCTGGAAGCCTGAGAAAGAGCTGAGGGGCAGGTGCAAGTGGACAGTAATGGTTGGTTTCCTGCCAGAGTCTGGGGCTTCCTGTCTGGAAATTTCATCCTTGGACCTATCTTTCGTGGCTCTGTGCTTGTCACTGTAGCATCTGAATTAGAAATGTCTTGTAGTAAATGAACATTCTCACCTGGACATAAGGCAGAATTCAGTCGCATGGGAAGAAATGATCCTGTTGTGTTCAACTGGATCAGAGTCTTGAGGAAGCCCAGGGGAACCTGCTGAGGATTTTTCAACCGGACTCAGTGCACAGATCTCAGCAGGACTCTCTGAGTGAAACAGTCTTTGGGATTCAGATTAGGACATGTAGGGACCTTGGCCAAGGTCAGTGTCTCATAAAACCTAAGGTTTCAAATTGTTCTCTCCTCATTTAGAACTGTACAATCCTGTTGCAGAACTGATTCAGTTGTATTTGTTTCTGCAAGTCCATTTTATTTCTGTCTAGTTTCTGTTTTCACATCTTTCTCTTCTCCTTCTTCCCTCATAATAATGGTGGATGTGGTCTCAGTGTCTAAATCCCAGGGCTTACATCCTTTACCTGTAGCTCAGGTGTGGTCCAGGCTGTGGCTCCTGTGGGACCTGGGAAAGATTGATGTGACTGCCTCACCATCATTGCTGGGACCTTCCTGCTGTCACCTGGGCATGGATTCACTTTGCAAATGCAAGTGGCCATTAGTAGCAGATAGAATAAAATAGACTTGCCAAAGTAGGATATGTCCACTGAGACTCTCACAGAGTCACATTCAACACCTATGGCATCGGGCAGACCTGCAGAAGGAAACCTCAGTGTGCTGAGCGCTCTGTGGTGGCAACAAGTTCCGTGTGAGTTGTGTCCTTGTGGCCACAGTAGAACAACACAGAACCCTGCAGTCCTGTCCCTCCAGTGTGAAATGCCTGCCCCAGATGGTCCTTTGTCCAAGAGTCTCCTCATTTTCTCCCCTCTTCCCCTCCTGACTGCCCTCTCCTATGTTCTCCTCCTTCCTGAGGAAAGCAAAATCATTTCTTGTTTTTACGCTGATACCCATCGTTATCTGGAAGGAACCAGTGTGAGACTTACAACTCCCTGAAGGCCAGGACAGCCTGTTCTACATCTGTTCAAATCATGGGCTCAGTGACCACCTTGCAAGTCATGTTTCACCTTTTTCTGGATGTTGGGTCTATCTGTTCCCCTCCACTGTCCCATAGCACCTCAGCCCAGCTCTAGATCGGTACCAGGGAAGCCAAGATTTGTCTTGTTAGTTTGTCTCATTCAACCTCAGGGGATTCTCCTATGACCTACATTCAGAGAGGAAGGTAATTACTAAATTTCCTTGACTAATATGGTTGATCATCCAGGTTCAGCTAGGGTGTGTCCAATGCTCTGCTCATGAAATGATATGGAGGAAAGGGCCTTTCAGAGACAACAGGGTCTGACTGAGTCGGTGTGTCTGAGGACCCTTTGCTGAGAGTGCAGGACCTGCCCCAGCCTCACAGGTGTGACATGTCAGGGCAGGGCCAGAGCAGGGGTTCCCTGGGCCATCAGAGGTGAGGATCACCCAGGTCCTTTGTGGATCCTAGGAAAGGAAATGACACTACTGGAGGGGATGAGAATATCTAACAATGCCAACATCATTGTAATAGCATACGTGTTAAATTATCACTTTTACTCCCCATCGTCATCTTTCAGAGTGAAGCTCATGGGTGTTAGGCCACATCCTCAGGGTCACACAGCTACTCAGAAGGGAGCTGTGCTCGGCACCAGGACTGACTCATAAGATCACAGCCACATGCCAGGACTCACTGATATGTGGACTCTGACTGCAGCTTTCAGGGGTTGGTCAGAGGGAACCTGCTTCCTGCAGCAGAAAGTTTTCCTCTGACCCTGATAAGCACATCTCTTCCGCAAACTGTTAGCGATACAGTTCTATTGTAAAAAGTCATGAAGTTTTTCCACCAGAAATTGGGGGGAAACATGTTCACTGAATTCAATTACTTGGCAATGAGAAGACATGGACAGTGCAGAATATGCAGGTTTGTTCACGAAGACCGGGTTACTCAACCATCATACGAGTAGCTGAGCAGCTTCCCCAGCTGTGTGTGTAGCACTGAGAGTATTTGTGTTCATCAAAGTCCTCTCTCAAGGAGAGGGTCCTGAGGTCCAGGCTGTTTTTCCAGACACTCTGCTGTGTCCAAGGGAGAGGCAGTTAAGAGGCCTCTGTGTCTGAGCTGCGGTACCCACTCCAGGTGCCTTGGGACCTGCAGCGGAGCTGGGGCCGCCGGAAACCAGGGGGCGCTCTCTGGCGAGTGCTCTGGCACATGCGCTTGGTGCCCTTGGGCTCAACCCTGCTGGTCCCCCACGCGGTGGCTCCCTCTGTGTCGCATGTCCCTGGGGACCTCGCGGCTGGCTGGTCGGCTCCGCGACAGTGCATCTGCCACAGAGCTCACGGTGCTGCGCATTTGCTGGCACAGGGTTCCGGCTGTGTCTACACTGGAGCTCAGACTCTGCACGGGGAGTTGGCGCACCGGCTGAGGTAGCTGTGCACGTGAGGGCGCCACACAGCCTCCCCAGCCTGACCCGGAGGGAGATCACTGCCCCAGGAAACGCTATGCACAGGGTCACTTCCGGACCGGGAGCCACCCCACCCTAGGAAGCTGCGAATCCACCTCCTGTTGGTGTTTCTTACTGTTGTGAATCCACACGTTGTCCTGTGTGTGGTTTGGGCACACTGAGGGTGTGACTGCTGAATGCGAGGTAGAATCACCAGATCCATCTAGTCAACACGTCCACGACCTAATGAACTCATTTCTTGTGTTCAGAACATTTTTCATCACTCTCTTAAAGATTATGGGATGCAAAATAAATTATTTTAGCTATATTCACAACCAAATGCAATAGACCTCAAAAAAATTATCCTAATTGAGGCTTTGTACCTTTTGCTCATCATCCCGCTATTCCTTTCGCCCCGGCATCTGGTAACACGTTTCTATTCCCTGCTTTTATGACTTTTAGTGTTTGAAATTCCATACATATAAATTATATTTTAATCATGGAGCCTTTGTCTTTCCACTAATGGCTGATATCATTTAGCACAATGTTTTTCAGTTCTACCCATGTTCTCACAAATGACAGCATTTCTTTCTTTTCTCTCTTTCCTTGAGTGGCTTGCATTCCATTGTGCCATCGTGTATAGACCACATTTTCTGTATCGACCCATCTGTTGATGGACGTGCAGGTTGACTCCACACCTAGATTACTGAGAGGAGTGCTGCAATAAACACGGGACTGCACACATATGTTTGACATACTGAGTTCACATGTTCTGGGGTAAATACCCAGAAGTAGAATAGCAACATCCTATGGTGATTCTAGTGTGAGATTTTCAAGGAACCCCCATACCATGTTCTCTATTGGCTGTACTAACTTGCATTTCCACAAACAGCACAAGAGTCCTCTTTTCTCCACATCCTAGCCAGATGTTATATTTCATCAATTCGATAATAACCATACTAACACGAGTGAGATGATAACTCATTGAGGTTTTGATTGCAATTCCCTAATAGACAGTGATATTGAACATTTCCTTCACATATCTGTGGGTCATTCATAATTCTTCTTTTGGGAAATGTTTACTAAGATCTCTTGCTCATGTTGTCATTGATTAGGTTTTTCCTATAGAGTTTTTACATGTATTTATATATTATGAATATTAACCCCTTATCAGATTAATAGCTTGCAAATATTTCCTCCCAGTATGTAGGTTGTCTTCACTTTCTTAATTGTCCCCTTTCTTCCACAGAATGTTTATAGTTTGATTCAATCTCGTTTGATGACTTTGTTTTGTCTTCTTGGATTTGGGGGTTAAACTTAAAAATGCATTACCCAGGTGAATGCTGTGCGGTTAGACAACCCCACACCCCCGGCCAATATTCTCTTCAAGAAGTTTTACCATTTCAGGTTGTATGCTTATCTTTAATTCATTTTCAGTGTATTTTTGCATATTGTGCAACAACAGGTTCATTTTTATTTTGTATGTGGATATTCAATTTTCCCAATATCATTTATAAACAGGCCATCCTTCATTTTTGTGTATCCCTTACAAAATTGACAGTAAGAAATTGATTGTAAATTCTAGGTGTTATATCTGGGAACTATGCGCTGTTATGTTCATTGACTTTATGCACTTTTATGCCAGTGCTGTGCAGTTTTATCTCCCTCATTCTGTAGTATAGTTTGAAAGCAGGTAGTGTGATGCATCTGAATTTGTTCTTTTTTCTCATCATGTTTTCTACTGCTAAGTTGTTGTTAGGGTTGTGTGTTATTTTATTAATAATGTAAAATTACATTGAAATATTGGAAAAGATTGCATTGAATATGCAAAGGACTTTGAACAGCATGAACATTCTAACATTATCTATTCCTTCAGTCCATCAACATAGATGTCTTTCTATGCATGAGTCTCTCTTTATTTTCTTTCATGAAATTTTTATAGACTTAATTGTGCAGGTCTTTCATCTCCTGGGCTAAACTTATTCTTAATTATTGTAAATTTCTTAGCTATTATAAATGGAATTGGTCTCTTCATTTTGTGGAAAGTTCACTGATTGTATATAGAATGCTACTGATTTTTCCGTGTTCATTTTTATTCACATTCATTACTGCATTCATCTATTAATATTGGATCTAACAGGTTTTTTTTGTGGAGTCTTTAGGATATTCTACATGATGTAGACAACAAACAAGGACAATTTTACTTCTTCCTTGACTACTTGTATGTCTTTTATATCTGGATATGAGCTGCAAAGTGAAAAAAACAAAAATAGAGAAACTTTGCATTTTCTCACCACATCATGACTTGTGAAAAGACTTTCAAATGAGCTGTCTTATTTTTATTTTGGAATCCAGTTTGGGGTACTGTCATTGTTTTTAAGAATCTTATATTGCTCAGTTTGAATAGAAATCCATTTAACCAGTCCCTGGCAGTAATGGTCTGACTGTCGCTCCCTGGACTCCCGACACTGGAAATTGAGTGGGAGTCCCACATCTAGCACAGGGAGGTCAGGTGGCCTTCCTGTCCAGTGGGGTGCCCCCTTTCCACCCCAGACATATCCCATGATGTTAAGCACCTGCAAAAGTCACTGAATCCCTCTATCCAGTTCTAAATCCTTCTTGTACAACCTACACTTGATTGCAGCCTTTTCTCAGACTTCTGACATGGCCCAGATCCTGCAGGGAGGGTGACATACATGAAGGCTTCTCTTATATCAGCGATGGACCTTGCTCCTTCTATTTCCCACTGTTGAAGATGGAGGTCCCTGTATCAGTGCAGAGGTAGACCACAGCCCCAACCAGAGAGGCAGTCACTGCTCTGGACCCTGCACCACAGCTCACACTCCAATCTAGCAGAGTCTCTCCACAGAACTCACATCCTGATGATGGAACATCAGAGAATCCCCAAACACTTCCTTCATGAGCTCAGAGACTGTGGACCGTACCCTCCCACCTCAGTGCAGGAGAGCAGCTGGCCAGGGTTACTCACACATCACCAGCCCAGACTGAGCAGCTCCCACACCTCCCAGCAATGGGTCAACAGGAACCACTAGCTCTGCCTCTTGTACCCTCCGGGACTCACATGCAAATCACCCAGGGTGCAGGCAGAACAAATCCCCCTCACAGGCTGGGCCAGCACGGTGATCTTCAACCTGCAGAGCCATGCAGACACTGTGGACTCTCCTCTGCCTGGTGGCAGCTCCGCTGGGTGAGGGTCTAGGGGGCTCCAGGTGTTTACATGGGCCTCCTTGTGGGATGAGGCACACT
This sequence comes from Microcebus murinus, assembly GCF_040939455.1. Taxonomy (NCBI): domain Eukaryota; kingdom Metazoa; phylum Chordata; class Mammalia; order Primates; family Cheirogaleidae; genus Microcebus; species Microcebus murinus. The sequence continues at coordinate 208,617 of NC_134109.1, forward strand.
CACTGTGACTCTCTTTGTCCCCAGGTGTTTTGTCTGAGCTGACCCTGCAGGAGTCGGGCCCAGGACTGGTCACGCCCTCCCAGACCCTGTCTCTCATCTGCTCTGTCTCTGGGGGCTCTGTCACCACCAGTTACTACTGGCACTGGATCCGCCAGCGTCCTGGGAGAGCACTGGAGTGGATGGGGTACTGGATAGGAAGCACAAGCTACAACCCAGCTTTCCAAGGCCGCATCTCCATAACCGCTGACACGTCCAAGAACCAGTTCTCCCTGCAGCTGAGTTCCCTGACCGCCGAGGACACGGCTATGTATTACTGTGCGAGAGGCACAGTGAGGGGACTTCAGTGTGAGCCCAGACACAAACCTCCTATGCAGGGGAGTGAAGGACACCAGGGGGCGCATTGGGCCACTTCTGCCAGGCATCAGCTGAGGGCAGGTGCAAGGAAGGAAACAGGGGGAGGGAGGGGGGGCAGCTTTCTCCTGCGTTCTTGACAGGTTGAGTTCCTCCCCCCTTGCCTTTTCTACATCCACCCCTGGAGGCTCCTGCTCTGCAAGGCTCTGGGATTTACTTCCCTCTAAGCCCAGAAATACCCCCTTAACTCTGTTAAAAGACGCTTTGGTTGTTGACACTGAGCAAGATCAGAGAGCTGGGGAACTGTCCTAGATGGGAGCACCCAGCATGTAGACTCCAAGCAGCACCCACACAGTGTTCTCAGGAGATACACAAGGAAAACACACGTGCTGTCAATCCAGAGGAGCTGGTGTGGAAACACACACCAGGCCCACTGTATTCTGGCAAGGTTGGTAGACGACCTGGGGGTGAGGGTGTGGGTTTCGGCAAAAGGAAAGGAAGCAGAGAAAACATGAACTTATGATGCACAACTATTGTAACATAGATTTGGGTTAACTTAATGGCTTTTATTACCTGGTGACAAGAAATTAGCCAAATAAAAGAGATTGATGACAGATAGTGCAACACTTATCTTCAAATATAAATTAAGAGCATTTGTAATATGTGATTTATAAAAGAAAGTGTGATAAATCATGAAGTTCAGGCAACATTTTTGACTAACTTAATTCTTAAGAAATGAGGTGTCAAAGAACCTTTGTTTAAAAACAACTACATGTGCACTCACCCCACTTCTGGTATATGTAGCTGCAAGATGAATTCTCTCCCTTGGCAACCATGGTTAATGCAAGAAAATCCACAAACTCACAGTTGCTGGACCTGTCAGAGATCTGAAGTGCACAAGTGAGGAACTGAACAGGACTCCACAGAGTGACCACCCTCCGGAGGAACAGGGCAGTGTCCCCTTTGGTGGAATGTCGGCATTAGAGAGCCTGTCACAGAAGTGGGTGGGTGAGCACTCGTGGTCTTCACTAGCTGCAGAGGCTTCCCTTGGGATCCCAGAGCCAAGGGTGACTCAGCGCCTTCTCAGGGGTCGCCAGTGGGTGCTGCTGGGATAATAGTGATGAGGGCAGGAAACCATGGAGACATCTGTGGTGGTAACGCATACAGCTGGTGCTCAAATGCAGTGAGAACTTGCACAGGTCACCACCACCCAATTTTCCATGGCTTGAATGCCCCTTAAAATCTCTTGTTGACATTTATTTGGTAATGGGATGGTATTGGGTGTTGGGATCTTTACAAGGGGGTTGAATCAGGAGAGCTCTCTCGCATGCGTGGACTGATGCCATTACCCAGGCTCTGGGTTTTCTGTGGGTTCAACCCACCCCCATGTCCTCTGTCTCACATTCTTTTCTGCCATTGGATGGTTTCCCCCTTGTTAGGATGCAGCAAGGACTTCCACAACAGATGTGGCCCCTATATATTGGAAATTTCTGCCTTCAGATTTGTAAGCGAAATAAATCCCCTTTATTTATAAATTGCACAGTCTGTGGCATTCTGTTATAGCAGCAGAATAAACTGAGACAGAAAACTAGTACCAAGAAATAAGAGTTGTTGCTGCAACAAATACCCGAAATGAAGAAGTGGCTCTCGAACTGAGAAATGGAAACAGGCAGAAAGGAATCCATCGGTCAGGCTAGAAAAAGCCCAAATTGCCACACATGGAGCATTCAGGGTGATTCTGGGGAGGAAGGGCTGAAAAAAGAGAAAAGCTGATGGAAAACCTGAATTTTGTTGGGGCATACCTACGTGGTCATGAACAAAATGCTGATGGACGTATGAACAGTAAGTAGATGCCATTCTGACGAGGTCTCACATGGAAATGAGGCTCAAACTACTGTAAATGTCAGTGAAAACCTCCCTACTATACAGTAGCATAGAACTGGCTGAACTGTGTCCATGCCAGGGGTGCCACAGATGGCAGCAATCCAAGAGTGACAAGCTAGGCTGTCTGGAAGAGCAGATGTCCAATAACAAAAACATTAACGTTGCTGTGAGACTACCTTTAACTGTTTATTGGAAGGTTTCAGAAGAAACAAGGTAGAACAATTTGGAAAATTCACAGCCTGGCCATATAAAGGGTGAAAACTCATGTCTGGATGTGACCAAGCAATCATTTATCAGAGTTTGGCAAGGACAGAAAGGGCAGATTCCATCACATTTTCCAAGACAATGGGAGGAAAACTCTGATGGCATCTCAGGGATCTTCAAGGCTGCCCACTGCATCTCAGACTGCAAGCACGAGGAGGGAAGGATGGTTTGAGCACACGGGACTGGGGGCCTGTCATGGCTTGCTGCCCAGTGCCACATGCAGTCTCTGCCCCCTGCACCCTGGGGCAGCACCCGGTGAGCACCCAGCTGTGGTTCAAGGGACTCATGGTGGGGCAAAACCTACAGCTCAGGAAGGTACAAGTTGTGAAACTTGGTGGGGTCCAGGTGTTGCTAATTGTGCAGGTGCACAAAATGCAAGCATGGGGGGGGGGCTTCCTCCGTTGGAATAGGCAGTCAGGCAGGAGCAGGGGAGGGAATGGAAAAGACAATTAACAGCCCTTGAACAACTGACCCGAGGAGAAGACACCAGACATTAGCCTCCCAGCACTCAACAGGTACAAAGTGACTCTCCCCGTTACACGTGTGTAAGAGCACAGTGAGCACTGCCTGCCCAGCCTCCTGTGTCTTCCACAGACAAAAACAGCCACCACTCGGTTTGAGGCAGCAGCTGTTTTCAAGCCACTTGTTCACGTCTTGGGAGCTTCCTCTGCTTCTACACAGCCTTTCCTTAGCCTGTCTCCTTTCACAAGTAAGTTCCACTATTGCTCAGTTTTGTGAAAGTCCTGAGATTCCTTTCTGTAACGTTGGATGTAACTTTGACACCTGTGACACCTGCACCCAGATTTCAGAGGATGCCACAGGCAGTCTGTGCCCCCAGGCAGAAACTGCCACCTGTGGAGCTGCCACAGAGAGTGCCCACCAGGGCCATGCCTAGTGAAGCCCTGGGAGACCCCAGACTGCACAGTCACCAGTGGCAATGCCAGCCTGACAGAGCTGTGGCAGGTGATTGCAGCCTGTGAGAGCTGCTGTGTGCTCTGAGCCCTGTGAAGCCAGGGGGATGGGGCTGCCCACGGCTTTGGGGCTCAACTCCTGTCCCAGCCTGCCCAGGAAGCTGGGCTTGGAAAATAAGGAGATTATTGTTTTTTTCACATTTAAGGCTTAATATTCTTTCCCCGTTGGATTTTGGACTCATTTAGGGCAAATTACCCATCTATTCTTACCTATATCCCTCTTTTAGAGTGAAAATGCTGATCCTTTGCTTGTCCTACTACTGAAATTTGGAAGTCCATATCTTGTGTGGACCTTATGGGCTCACAGCTGCAGGAATTTGCTGTGACTCTCACGCATATCTGATTCATATGACTCTTTAGACTTTGGGCTTTTTGGTTAATCCTGGAATGAGCTAAGAGTTTGGGGCTACTGAGATGGAATGAAGCATCCATTTCAGCATTTAGTAATAGCATAGAGCACCCCCCCCAAATATATTAGTCTTGAAAATGCATCAGCATCTCCAAGCAACTGAAAGCTGTTCCCCTGGGTCAGAGTGTGAAGGGAAATCATATTTCAATGACTTCAGGGAGTCCAACCAGAGTTGCCCTACCAGTTTCTGTGCTGGCTGTGTCAATATCACACCTCCTCCAGCTCGAGCATGGAGTATGACCAAAGCTTCCTCCCAGCAAGCCTGACCTAGGTCCTCTTGCTAATTGGCTGAGCTGACAGTGACATACATTACCCCAGTATGTCAGCATAGCCTCATCCTGCCGGGACACCCACTGTCCACATGGTAGCATGTTGATTACTTGTGACCACATCCCCTCTTGAGAGGCAGTGATCTGTCCAAACCAAAACTTAGCAGCATTGTAATGTCAGTTTGCTTTTCCTGCCACAGTGCTTCTGTCAGAACCACAGCTTCTGTTGTGTGTGTCTCTGACATGCGATCATGTATGGTGCTGTCCAAGAGCAAGGAATCTGTCTGTCATTAGAGAATACAAGATGCAGCCATGGGGATGTGAGCACAGGGTCCAATCACACTACATCGTTCAGATTTTCCCAGAAATACACAGCAGGATAGAAAAACTAAAGGTCAGATATAAGTCTCTGAAAATAGTTCTGAGTGAGTCTGACCCACAAATTTATGACACTGTCTTCCAAGAGGTAGCATACACCCTAAACAAAACTCCATTTTAGGGCTTCCTAGGTCATGAGGTCATGAAGGGAGCTCCATGTTGCCCAAGACAATGGGCACTCCAGAGTGCTGTGGCACTTGGGTCTACAAATCTAGGGGAGAAGCGAGATTAATTCTTTCAAACACATCCGTGGTGACAACTTGTAAAATCTTTCCTCTTACTGTCGCTATTGTAGGCTGTGATTGTTAGAAGTCTTGTTTCCCAGGGAGGATCACTCCTACTGGGGAACAATGTGCTCCCCTGAATCTGTGACCTGGTCTGATGTCCCTCAATTGGGGTCTCCATGACTGTGGACCAGTCCACAATGAAAGGCACTCTCCCACTGACAGACATTAACTCTGCTTTGGAGGCTAAGCTTGTGTGTATCCAAGGAGGCAGGTTCATTACTGCAGGCCTAGGCAGTTACTGTGGTCTGTCAACTGCATTCACCACTAGGGAGGTCAATTCCATCAACCACATGCCTGAGGGTGGCCAAGGGACCAAGGACAATGGCTCTGCTGTGCCCAGGCCTGAGTCACTCCATCAGGGAACAACATGCAGCAACCCTCACTGCAAAGTGCTGGCCATGTGTTAGAAGGATCCAGAATGGGAGTAGGAGGAGACACTAGTGAATGTCAAGTATGACCACAGGGCCACCTGCAGCAGTGGACACTCTCACTCACACTCACATTATGATTTCCACAAACATTAGGGCGGGTCCTGTCCCAAGCAAGTGGCAGCCCCATAGACTGAACCTGGGCTTGTGTGCACCTGCCTGGCAAGCGGGAAATATAAGGACAAACTTCAGTGGATTCCATCTTATGCGAGCTTATGCCAAGGGTTTATTAAGTGTCCAATGGTAATCACTGCAACAACAAAAATTAATATATGGGTCTTGTCTGCAAATCAAGGGTAGAGGTGAGATTAATTCCTATCAACACATTATGGTACCAACTTGAGAAATCTTTCCTCTGACTGCCACAATGTTAGGTTGTGATTGGTTAGAAGTCCTGGTTTCCAGGAAGGATCATTCCTGCTGGGGGCACAATGTGCTCTCCTGAGTCTGAGACCTGGTCTGATACCCCTCAATTGGGGTCCTTATGACTGTGGACAAGTCAAAAATGAAAGGCACTCTCCCACTGATACACATTAACTCTGCTTTGGAGGCTAAGTGTGTGTGCACCCGTGGAGGCAGGGGCAGCCCCTCAGGCAGTTTCTGGGTTTTCTCCACTGCATTCAACACTGGGGAGGTTAATTGGATCAACCACATGCCTGAGGGTAGCCATGGGACCAAGGACAATGCCCTTGCAGTGCCCAGGCCTGAGTCACCCCATCAGGGAACAACACACAGCAACCCTCACTGCAAAGTGCTGGCCGTGTGTTAGAAGGATCCAGAGTGAAGGTGGGAGGGGACATTAGTGAATGACAAGTACTAACAAGTGGAGCCAGAGCACTCACACTCATAGTATGACTTCCACAAAGATTAGGGCTGGTACTGTCCCAAGCCTGTGATAGCCAGATGGACTGAATATGGGCCTGTGTGGACCTTCCTGGCAAGAGGGAAATGTAAGGACAATCTTAAGTGGATTTTTTCTTGGCCCCACCCTTGTACCCTTGGCCCAACACAGAGGAAGAAGCAGTTGCATTTGACAATTCCTGTGAACCTGTATCCCCTCAGCTGAGTGAGGGTCATGTCAGAGTTAATTCACAACAGTGCCAGGGAAAGTGTGGATTCTGTGGCCCAAAGTTTTGATTCTACAACCTTGAAGTTGTAACACTGGAATGCAGCAAAATCACATCATGTTCTCATTGCAGAAAGAGGACTTTGCCAACCCTATGAAGCATGTTCACATTTATCCTGCAGTTGGTTCAGCAGAGAAGCAGAGTGTAGTGCTGGGAAGCACAGGCCCAGATACCACAGGTACCTCTCACCAGATATGTGCTTGCTGTTGGAGACATTGAATAACTTCTTCATGCTTTTCTTTTTAGAATTTCATCTTGAAGATGTCCTGACCCATAACTGACCCCAGGACTCCTTTCTTCTCTGGGCCCTTCCCTCTACTCAGGTGTCCCACCCAGAGCTTGCTATATAGCAGGGGACATGCAAATAGGGCCCTCCCTCTGCTGATGAAAACCAGCCCAGCCCTCACCCTGCAGCTCTGGGAGAGGAGCCCCAGCCCCAGCAATCCCATTCAGTGATCAGGACTGAACACAGAGACTCACCATGGAGACTAGGCTGACATGGGTTTTCCTTGTTGCTCTGTTAAAAGGTAATTCATGGAGAAGTAGAAATATTTGGTTTGTGAGTGGGTATGAGACTAACAGGGGGTATGTGGCAGTTTCTAACCAGGATGTGTCTATGTTTGCAGGTGTTCAGTGTGAGGTGCAGCTGCTGGAGTCTGGGGGAGGCCTGGTCCAGCCTGGGGGATCCCTGAGACTCTCCTGTGTAGCCTCTGGATTCACCTTGACCAGTTATGGGATGAACTGGGTCAATCAGTCTTGAGGGAAAGGGCTGGAGTGGATCTCATACATTTATAGTAGTAGCACAAGCTATGCAGACACTCTGAAGGGCCTGTTCACCATCTCCACAGACAATGGCAAGAACTAGCTATATCTGCAAATGAACAGTCTGCGAGCTGAGGACACAGCCATGTACTACTGTGCCAGACACACAGTGAGGGGACATCACTGGGAACCCACACACAAACCTCCTGTGGGGGTGCACAGGGCCACTAGGGGACTGAGTCAGCTCAGGGCAGGTGCAGGTGGATGTTAATATCAGAAGCACAGGAGGTTAAGGACAGCTTTCCACAGAAAGTCTAAGTCTCCCTCTGCATCTTACAGTTTCCCCTGGGACCCTGTATATATTTAAAATTCCCTGCCTACCAATAATGTCTGCAAACTTGAACGTTTCTTTTATATATATATATATATATATTATTTCGGCATATTATGGGAGTACACATTTTAAGGTTTCAATAAATGCCCATTTCCCCCCTCCCCCCAAAAGTCTGAGTCTCCATCATGACCATCCCCCAGATGGTGCACATCTCACTCATTATGTATGTATATACCCGCCCCCCTCCCCCCTCCCACCTCCCCAATACCCTATTACTGTAGCACCTGTGTGTCCATTAGGTGCTACTCAGTTAATACCAGTTTGCTGGTGAATATATGTGGTGCTTGTTTTTCCATTCTTGGGATACTTCACTTAGTAGTATGGGTTCCATCTCTAACCAGGAAAATATAAGATGGGCTATATCACCATTGTTTCTTAGAGCTGAATAGTACTCCATGGTATACATATACCACATTTTATTAATCCATTCTTGGATTGATGGGCACTTGGGCTGTTTCCACAGTCTTGCAATTATGAATTGTGCTTCTAAAACATTCGAATGCAGGTGTCTTTTTTGTACAGTGACATTGGATCTTTAGGGTAGATGCCCAGCAATGGGATTGCTGGATCAAATGGTAGATTGACTTGTATTGCTTTAAGGTATCTCCATATTGATTTGCACAGAGGTTGAACTAGTTTGCAGTCCCACCAGCAGGGTAGGATTGTTCCTATCTCTTCGCATCCACGCCAGCATTTGTTATTTGGAGATTTTTGATAAAGGCCATTATATCAGGATTCTCACATCTGTTCCACTGGTCCATATTCCTATTTTTGTGCCAATACCATATTGGTTTAATTACTACAGCTTTGTAGTATAGTTTGATATCTGGCATATTAATGCCTCCCATTTTGTTTTTGTTGTCTAGAATTGCTCTTGATATTCAGGGTCTTCTTTGGTTCCATATGAAGCATAAAATTATTTTTTCTATATCTGTGAAGAATGCTGATGGGATTTTAATAGGTATTGCATTGAATCTGTAGATCAGTTTTGGTAGTATAGACATTTTGATGATATTGAGTCTGCCGATCCACGAGCATGGAATGGATTTCCATCTGTTTACATCCTCTGCTATTTCCTTCCTCAGTGTTTCATACTTCTCCCTGTAGAGCTCTTTTACGTCTTTGGTTAAGTATATTCCTAGGTTCTTTAATTTCTTTGTTGCTATTGTGAAGGGTATTGAGTCTTTAATTTGGTTCTCGATTTGTATGTTGTTGGCATATACGAATGCCTCTGATTTCTGTGTATTGATTTTGTATCCTGAGACTTTGTTAAATTCATTTATCAGTTCCAGGAGTTTCTTGGTTGAATCTTTGGGGTTTTCTAAATATAATATCATATCATGAGCAAAGACTGAAAGTTTGATCTCTTCTGCCCCTATTTGGATACCTTTAATTCCATTTTCCTGTCTGATTGCTGTAGCCAGGACTTCCAACACTATATTGAATAGAAGTGGAGATAGTGGGCATCCTTGTCTGGTTCCAGTTCTAAGTGGGAATGCTTTCAGTTTTTCCCCATTCAGCATGATGTTGGCAATGGGTCTGTCATATATGGCCTGTATCATTTTTAGGTATGTCCCTTCTATGCCTATTTTCTTCAGTGTTCGTATCATGAAAGGGTGTTGAATTTTGTCAAAAGCTTTTTCTGCATGTATTGAGAGAATCATGTGGTCTTTGTTTTTGCTTCTGTTTATGTGGTGAATTCCATTTATAGATTTGCGTATGTTGAACCATCCCCGCATCCCTGGGATGAAGCCCACTTGGTCATGATGGATTATTTTTTTGATAAGCGTCTGGATTCGGTTAGCTAAGATGTTGTTGAAAATATTTGCATCTATATTCAATAGGGATATTGGTCTGTGGTTTTCTTTTTTTGTTGGATTCTTTCCTGGTTTTGGTATCAGAGTAATATTTGCTTCATAAAAGGTGTCAGGGAGGTTTCCATTCTTCTCGATGTTGTGGAATAGTTTCTGCAAGATAGGTACTAGTTCTTCTTTGTAAGTGTGGTAAAATTCGGGTGTGAAGCCATCTGGACCGGGACTTTTCTTTTTAGGGATATTTTTAATTGCTGTTTCTAGTTCAGCTGTTGAAATTGCTCTGTTCAGGCAATCTATTTCTTCCTGGTTGAGCCTAGGGAGGCTGTGTGTTTCTAGAAATTTGTCCATTTCCTCCACATATTCCAGTTCGTGTGAATAAAGATTTTTGTATTACTCATAAATTATATCTTGTATCTCTTTGGGATCAGTTGTGATATCTCCTTTTTTGTTCCTGATGGAGCTTATTAGAGATTTCTCTTTTCTGCTTTTCCTTAACTTAGCTAGTGGCATGTCAATTTTGTTTATTTTTTCAAAGAACCAACTTTTTTTTTTGTTAATCTCCTGAATAGATTCCCTGTTTTCAATTTCATTTAGTTCTGATTTGATCTTATTGATTTCACTCCATCTGCTGGGTTTGGGGCTGGTCTGTTCTTCTTTTTCCAGCTCTTTGAGTCATTTCATTAGATTGTCTATTTGTGATCTTTTTGACTTTTGGTTATAGGCATTTATGGAGATAAACTTTCCTCTCAGAACTGCGTTAGCTGTGTCCCAGTCGACTTGATAACTTGTCTCTCCATTGTCATTTTCTTCATAGAATTTTTATATTTCCGTCTTGATTTCTTAATTTATGAAGTAATCATTTAGCAGGAGGTTGTTTAATTTCCACGTTTTTGTGTTGAAATGTGAGGTTTCTGTTAGGGTTGATTTCTACTTTTATTCCACTGTGATCTGAGAAGATACATGGTATGATTTCTAATTTTTTAAATTTCTTGAGGTTTACTTTGTGTCCTAGGATATGATCAATCTTAGAGAATGTCCCGTGAGCTGATGAGAGGAACATATATTCAGTGGATTTAGGGTAGAATGTCCTGTAAATGTCAGTCAGACCCAATTGTTCTAGAGTTTTGTTTAAGTCCATTATTTCTTTATTAATTTTCTGTTTGGAGGATCTGTCTCGTGCCATCAGTGGGGTGTTGAAATCTCCGGCGATTATGGAGTTGCTATTAATCCATTTGCTTAGATCCAGTAAGGTTTGCTTTATGAAACTGGATGCGCTTAAGTTGGGTGCATATATATTTAAAATTGTTATCTCTTCTTGTTGAACTGCGCCCTTCACCATTATATAATGACGCTCTTTGTCTTTCACTACTTTTGTTGGTTTAAAAACTAAATCATCTGAAATTAGAACTGCCACGCCAGCCTTCCTTTGGCTTCCGCTTGCCTGGAATACTGATCTCCACCTTTTTACTTTTAGTCTACATGCATCCTTGCAGGTTAGATGTGTTTCCTGAAGACAGCATATACTTGGCCTGTATTTTCTTATCCATTCAGCCAGCCTATGTCTCTTGAGTGGAGAGTTTAAACCATTCACGTTTATTGAGAGAACTGATAGGTAAGGTAGATTACTGATCATTTTGTTGGGTTGGATGTTGTTGCTTTGATTTCTCTCCTGATCCATAGAGATATCTGGCCTTTAATCTTTGGGTGTCTTTTTTTTTTTTCATTCATGCGTTTCTATTATGGTGTTCCATGTCTAACACTGTTTTGAGTACCTCTTGTAGGGCTGGTCTTGTCTTGGTGAATTCTCTGAGGCTTTGCTTGTCTGGGAATGTCTTTATTTCTCCTTCATATATGAAGCTTAGTTTTGCAGGGAATAAGATTCTAGGCTGGGCATTGTTTTGTTTCAAAAGAGTGAGAATGGGGCCCCAGTCTCTCCTTGCTTGTAAAGTCTCATTAGAGAAGTCTGGTGTTATTCGTACTGGCTTTCTCTTGTAGGTTACTTGCTTCTTTCTTCTTACAGCTCTTAGAAGGTCCTCTTTAGTTGATATTTTGGTCAGTCTGATGACTGCATGATGTGACGTCTTCCTGTTTGCATTGAATCTCCCAGGAGTTCTCTGGGCTTCTTGAACTTGTATATCGAGATTTTGAGCAAGGCCTGGGAAATTTTCCTCTATTATATCTTCAAAAAGCTTGTCCAGGCCTTGAATGTTGTCTTCTTCCCCTTCTGCTATCCCTATGAGCCTCACGTTAGGTTTTTTTCACATAATCCCACATCTCTTGTAGGCTTTGCTCTTTTCTCTTGTTTCTCTGCTCTATCTCTGTGACTGATTTATTTAATTGGAGGGTGTTATCTTCAAGCTCTGAGATTCTTTCTTCTGTTTGATCTACCCTGTTCTTGAGACTTTCCACAGTATTTTGTAATTCCCTGAGTTGATTCTTCCTCTCCAGGACTTCGGTTAAAGTTTTCTTCAATGTGTCGATCTCTTTAGTGAACCTGTGTTCCATATCCTGGAGGCTTTTTGTGGTTTCTTTGTGTTGGTTATGGAGTTGTTGTTGCAGGTCGGTGAGTGTTCTTATGATCCACATTCGAAATTCCTCTTCTGTCATTTCAGTTGCCAGGTTCTGGTTGTTGTCTGTTTCTAAGGGGCTGGTGCTCTTCTTTGGGGGTTTGTTTTCCGTTTGTTTCTTCATATTTCCGGAGTTCCTTCGCTGATTTTTTCCCATTTTTCTCTGTTGTTGTTTCTTTCCTTTAGGTTTTCGTTTGGGTATTCACACATCTTTATTAGTTTCTGAGCCAGTAGGTGGATTTGCTCTCAGGCAGCAGCCGTCACCGGATTGGTGTCTGCAGGTCTCTCTATCTGCTGCGGAGCCAGCAGTCCGCCATGTAGTGGAGGGGAAACAGCCAGTTACCCTACCCTTCCTGCTGGTCTCCGGGCTGTTCCGGCGACCTCCTGTCTTCTGTCTCCTTAATTACACAGGTGGAGATAGATGGCAGGAACGGGAGCAGTTCCTATCTCTGCTCCACCCCCACGGCGGGGCTAGAAACTTTGGAACTGAAGGCCCAACCCCAAGTCACCAGAGTGTGTGGGTCGTAATGTCTCTCTGACTTGTATTCACCAAAGGCTGCTCCCTACTAGGTTGGCCCTGCCCAGGCAAACTCCAGGGTCTGGACACCAATCGCAGAAGACCTGTGCAGATAGAGACTGGCCTGAAGCGGGCAGACCTGTAGCCAATCCCACGGAATCCCGTCTTCTGTCCCTTTAATTGCACAGGTGGAGATAAGCGGTAGGAATGGGAACAATTCCTATCTCAGCTCTGCCCCCAAGGCGGGGACAGAGACTTTGGAGCCAAAGGCTCAGCCACAAGACACTGGAGCATGGTGGACGTAAAGTCTCTCTGTCTAATAGCCACTAAGGGCAGTCTCCCACGAGGCTCAGCCGTGCACAGGCTGACTCCGCACTCTGGACACAGAGCACAGGAGACCTGTGCAGGGAGAGACTGACCAAAAGCAGGCAGGCAGGCAGTCAATGGGACCCACCTTTCCCTGCCTTTTGTCTCTTTAATTACCCAGGTGGAGATAAGCTGCAGGAATGAGAACAGTTTCTATCTCAGCTCCGCCCCCAAGGCTGGGACAGAGACTTTGGAGCCCAGGGCAGGGCTACGGATGGCAGGAGAGTGTGGAAGGCAATGTTTCTCTGCCTTAAATCCGCCAAAGGCAATCTCCCCTGTAGCACTGCCCCGTCCAGGCAGGGTCCACTCTCTGAGCACAGAGTCAGTGCCACTTGTGCAGCAAGAGACAGTTCAATATCAAATTGGTGGAGCAGTGGCGTGTACTAGTGCTTTCTCTGCACCTTCTCTCCAAACCCCGAGCCCAAGTCAGCGCTGGAATGCCGAGTCAGCGCCAGAATGTGGTGCCGGAGGGGCAGAGGGAGGGGGGTCCTAATGGATCGAGGAGTCTAACTTTGTGCACTCTGACCTCTCAGTGCTATCCAAAACCTCCTCTATATCCAAAGTCAAAGCCTCCTTCTGTGTAAACTCCCCTTAACCTTGACCTGGGAGTGTTCTGCAGGGAGATGCCCTAATGGGCTCTGGTTCCTGCTGAGCGGATAGCGGTTGCTGCGAACAGACCCTCCCCCACCTTAAACTCTGGCAGCTGCGTCTTCTGGCGAACTCAGCGCGTTCCCTGCTCTAGTCTCCTCTCCACATGGCTTAGTCCCGCGCTGCCACTTCTCACCAACTTCAGGCACCTCCTGACCAACGTGAAAGTGGAGCTTGGTGTAGGAGGGGGTGTTTCTCAGCACCGGGTAAGGTGTTTCTCAGCACCCGGTAAGCCGGCAGTGGCTTAAACCGCGCCTCACTCCCTCCCTGATGTGTGCCTCTGAATCCCCGAGTTTTGCGGAAGAATGATCGGTTCACCTTTGCTTGAGGCTGCAAATGGTCTTATCCCTCTGATTCCTGGTGGATGTCTGCAGGCTTGCAAAGCTGGTCTCATGGAGGTGCAAATCGCTCGAGTGTGGCTATCCGCTTTCTCCACTTTTCCCTCTGGGAGCAGAGAGCCAGGAGGGCACCCCTACTCCGCCAATCTTTTTAGCAGCCTATGTCTCTTGAGTGGAGAGTTTAAGCCATTCACATTTTTGAGAGAACTGATAGGTAAGGTATATTACTGTTTATTCTGTTGGGTTGGATGTTGTTGCTATGATTTCTGTCTTGAGCCATTGTAATATCTGACCTTTAATCTTTGGGTTTTTATTGTTTTTATATTTGTGGGTTATTATTATGATGTTCCGTGCATAACGCTGCTTTGAGTACTTGTTGTAGGGCTGGTCTTGCCTTGCTGAATTCTCTGAGCCTTTGCTTGTCTGAGAATGTCTTTATTTGTCCTTCATATACGAAGCTTAGTTTTGCAGGGAATAAGATTCTAGGCTGGGCATTGTTTTGTTTCAAAAGAGTGAGAATGGGGCCCAAGTCTCTCCTTGCTTGTAAAGTCTCATTAGAGAAGTCTAGTGTTACTAGAATTGGCTTTCCCTTGTAAGTTACTTGCTTCTTTCGTCTTACAGCTCTTAGAAGGGCCTCTTTAGTTGATATTTTGGTCAGTCTGATGACTGCATGTCGTGACATCATCCTGTTTGCATTGAATCTCCCAGGGGTCCTCTGAGCTTCTTGAACTTATATATCGAGGTTTTGAGCAAGGCCTGGGAAATTTTTCTCTATTATATCTTCAAATAGCTTGTCCAACCCTTGAGTGTTGTCTTCTTCCCCTTCTGGTAACCCTATGACCCTCACATTAGGTTTCTTCACATAATCCCACAGCTCTTGTAGGCTTTGCACTTTTCTCTTGTTTCTCTGCTCTATTTCTGTGACTGATTTATTTAATTGGAGGGTGTTATCTTCAAGCTCTGAGATTCTTTCTTCTGTTTGATCTACCTTGTTCTTGAGACTTTCCACTGTATTTTATGTTTCCCTGAATTGATTCTTCATTTCCAGGAGTTCGGTTAAACTTTTCTTCATTGTGTCTATTTCTTTAGTGATCTTTTTTTTCCATATCCTGGAGGCTTTTTGTGGTTTCTTTGTGTTAGTTATTGAGTTGTTCTTGCAGGTCGGTGAGTGTTCTTATGATCCACATACAAAATTATCTTCTGTCATTTTGGTTGCCTGATTTTCGTTGGTGCCCATTTCTAGGGGGCTGGGGCTCCTCTTTGGGGGTTTGTTTTCCGTTTAGTTCTTCATATTTCCTGAGTTCCTTCGTTGATTTCTTCCCATGTCAATCAGTTGATGTTTCTTTTCTTTAGGTTTTTGTTTGGGTATTCACATGCCTTGTTTAGTTTCTCAGCCGGTAGGTGGTGTCTGTGGGTAAGATTCCACCACTCCCTGCATAATGAGTCAGTAGGTGTCGTGAAAAGGGTTTGCAGGATGCTCTCCCTGTCAGTAGGTGGTGCTTGCTTGCAGGAACAAGCTACTCTGGTGTTTTTATGCCCTGTTATCAGCTCTTGTTCCTGTTGAGAGAACTCTAGTGCCTCAGGTGGTGGGTGGGGCCCTGGGACTTCCAGGTGTGTCCTTTTCTCTCCTTCAGTGAGGGCTAGTCTAGGAGAGAGTCTGGGCGGAGCTAGGTTGGGAGGCATGCCCTCAGGAACCACCAATGTCCTTAGCAGGGGTCAAAGTTCTGTTCTCTGCTTCCAGACAAAGCTGAGAGGGAGGGGCTGGAATGGCCCTGCTCAGTCAGAGAGTCTGCATGTGGGCGTGCGGCTGTCTGAGACCCACAGTCTGGAGCAGGCCTGGCTTCTTTCCACCATCCCCAACTCTGCAGATACTCCTGGGCCTCTACCAGCAGGCCAGACCACACACCACCAGGCCTCCCCTGGCTGTGCTGCTGGCGGGGAGGTTCCCTGCGCAGGAACGCCACCTGGGCTGGGCGCATGGCCTCCCTTTGGGGGGAGGGTTACCCTCTAGGACGTTGATCTGCCCCTGAAGTCACACACACACCTCAGTAGGCTGTTCACAAATATCCCTTCTGTGCCCCTGGCAATGTGAGGCCTCGGTGCATGGGATGTGGTCTGCAGGTCTGACCTCTGGGTCCCAGAGTTCA
Source organism: Microcebus murinus (assembly GCF_040939455.1). Taxonomy (NCBI): domain Eukaryota; kingdom Metazoa; phylum Chordata; class Mammalia; order Primates; family Cheirogaleidae; genus Microcebus; species Microcebus murinus. The sequence continues at coordinate 224,538 of NC_134109.1, forward strand.
AACTATATCCCCACCAGGGAGATCAGTGCCAGTCCCAATTCACCCACAGGGAGCCCACGCTGGATCTATGTCTCTCAACATCAGGGTCTGCCCCGTTCTCCTGGGATCACCGTGCCAGCAGCACCTGGGAGGGCTGGCGGGTAGGGAGCTCACAGTCTGAGTTCCCCTTAGTCAGCTGTAGGGCCCCAAAAGGGAAGGTCCCGTTCCCTGTAGGTGCCTTGGGCTGGTGTCTATGTTGTCTCTCTGTCTCTCTGGGCAGCGGCGGGCAGGGTCGGGGGAGGGGAGGAGGAGGCAATATGATGTCTTCCAGGAGGCTTGGGTCTGTGCACAGGGAGGTGCCCTGAGGGAGTTGGGAGCCTGGTGCTGTGTCCGCTACTTGCTTACCGCTCACTGGCAGCGGCCCTTGCTGGGCTGGTGTCCGCAGGTCTCTCCACTCGCTGGGGAGCCCACCATCAGTCCAGGATGCAGGGGAGGGGAGGGGAAATGGCAGATGCACCTACACTTTCCGCTGGTCTCTGGGCTGCTCCGGGGGTCCCAGCTTCCAGTTCTCCTCCGTGACCTCCTCCTGTGGAGTCTCCCGTGGTCTCTCTCAGGTGCTCCTCCTTCCGACCCTCATCCGATGTAAGCTCATCTTCTTCCTTCTTTCTTCTAATTTCTGCTAGAATCTGTCTTTTCTGCAGAGACACTCTGTCTGGTGATGTTTCTCATCCGCCATCTTCTCTGAACATTTCTTATATTAGGTGAAATCATTCTCATCAGGAAAATATTTACCATTCATGGAGGCAGAGAAATGCACAGGAGTTGGGTGAGGCTCTGGAAATGTCTGCCCAGGATGCAACTGTCACATCCAGTGATGGAGAAAGTGGGGAGGTTAGTGGAATTTACTAACTACACTGCAGTCCAAGCAAAGTGTAACAGAACCATCCATGCCTCTCTGAGCCTATGTTGCCCTTAATAGGACCACCACATCTCCTAGCTGTGACTGTTACTTAGGGTCCTGCCAGGATGTGTCATCACCTGGAAGCGGCACCCACAGGATTTCGGTGTTTAGCACACACCAGGGGTGGATTATGGAGAGTGGCAGCTGGGTCCCTGGTTCTGGACCACCCGTAGGTGTAACCAGAGAGGAAAATCCTCAGGGCACACACACTGCTCTTAGATTGCATAAAAGATAATACGGTTTTACATGAGCCTTTCAGATGATATATAAAAGCAAGCATTTAGTCTGAAAGCAATTATAACTTCCATGTTTGCTGCATTTTTCCTTAAATTTCTCCTGGCTCAGTGTTTCCAATCACACAAGGAATTGTTATCTGTAGTGTGACCAACCATATCCAGTGGTTTCTCTCCATGTGCAGAGGACTTGAGTAATTTGGCCATTTCCAGACACAAGCTTTCCTCTCAGAGAGAGAGAGCAGAGATCTGTCTGCCAAGTCTGAGGAGGAGCTGAACCTGCAGGCTGCAGAGTCTGCAGAGACCCCAGTATAGCTTTGTGTGGTCAGAAACTTCCTGCATGGAGAGAGCTCAGCATCCCCACTTCAGTGGAAGTGGCTCAGGTCTAATAGTGGTGTTCAGAATTAGGATAATTGGATTTTATTCAGAATATTTCCTCATACATGATATGGTGATTACCCTATTCTTCTCCTGACATTATTTTTTATTTCTTATATGGTCCCACGTTTGGGGAGCATAAATTGTTGCTATATATTTGCACAAATATAGCCTCAGAGTCTACTGAATTATTCTAGGAAACTCAGGGATTGAACAAAAGTGGATTTTTCATTATTACCAAAATGCGAGTGTTTGGAAATTTCACTGTGTTGCCCCGGACCCTGTGGACATCCACAGCTTCACTTCTCAGTTCACATTCTTGGTGTTGAGATGAGGAAGCTACCTGTGCCCTGGGAAGACTGAGGCAATCTTGACCAAAATCAGAGCCTTCATCTGTCATTTTTTTTGTATTCTAGTGGTATCGGTCATAATGTTTTCTCTTTAATTTATTTTTTTTTGTCATTAGGATCAGCTTTATTGGAATATTTCACATATCCTAATATGTGGTAATTTAAATTACATAAGTCAACACTCCTTAGTATATTGACAGAGTAATACAATCATCATCAAAATCTATTATAGAATATTTCATCACCCCAAAAAGAAATCCTGTGGGATCTAAGATGTCATATCTAAGATGATGGCATAGCCAAAAACTAACTGCTAATGTAAGGTCATAAAAGTTTACTCATATGTTTTCTTCTAAGAGTTTATAATTTTATTTTATTTTTATGTAGTGTTTATCAATTCACTCTCATTTCTCTCCAACATACCCAAACCAGGTATATATTAATACTAATCTATGAATACTTTCTTTATCCATAGAATCACCTATTCTGCCCATGTCATACAAATGTAATCACACAGTATTGGATCTTTTGTAACTGGATCCTTTTTTCACTTAGTGTAATATTTTCTTTTTTTTTTTTCAGCATATTATGGGGGTAAAAATTTTAAGGTTTCAAAAAATACCCTTTCCCCTCCCCCCACACGTCTGAGTTTCCAGTGTGATCATCCCCCACGGTGTACATCTCACTCATTATGTATGTGTATATCCGCCCCTCTTCACCCCCGAACCTGCACAATACCCTATTACTGTAGTACCTATGTGTCCACACAGGTGCTGCTCAGTTAATACAAGTTTGCTGGTGAGTATATGTGGTGCTTGTTTTTCCATTCTTGGGATACTTCACTTAGCAGTATGGGTTCCAGCTCTAACCAGGAAAATATAAGATGTGCTATATCACCATCTGTTCTTAGAGCTGAATATAACTCCATGATACACATATCCCACATTTTATTAATTCATTCTTGGATTGATGGGCACTTGGGCTGTTTCCACAGCCTTGCAATTTATGAATTGTGCTGCTATAGACATTCGGGTGCAGGTGTCTTTTTTGTAGAGTGTCATTGGATCTTTTGGGTAGATGCCCAGCAATGGGATTGCTGGATCAAATGGTAGATTCACTTGTATCACTTTAAGGTATCTCCATATTGCTTTCCACAGAGGTTGAACTAGTTTGCAGTCCCACCAGCAATGTAGGAGTGTTCCTCTCTCTCCGCAACCACGCCAGCATTTATTGTTTGGAGACTTTTTGATGAAGGTTATTCCCACTGTAGTTAAGTGATATTGCATTGTGGTTTTGATTTGCATTTCTCTGATGATTAGAGATGTTGAGCATTTTTTCATATGTGTGTTGCCATTCTTCTGTCTTCTTTAGAAAAGTTTCTGTTCAAGTCCTTTGCCCACTTTAATAAGGTTATTTGATTTTCTCTCACTGATTTTCATGAGTTCTAAGTATATTCTAGTTATCAGCCCCTTATCAGATGTGTAGGATGCAAAAATTTTCTCCCATTCTGTAGGTTGTCTGTTTACTTTCATGATTGTTTCTTTGGCTCTGCAGAAGCTTTTTAGTTTGATTATGTCCCATTTATTTATTTTTGTTGCTGCTCTGACTGCCTTTGCTGACTTCTTCATAAACACTTTGCCTAGGCTGATGTCTAGGAGAGTGTTTCCAACATTTTCATCTAGAATTCTAATAGTTTCATACCTTATGTTTAAGCCTGTTATTCAGTGTGAGTTGATTTTTGTGACAGGTGAAAGGTGTGGGTCCTAATTTAGCCTTCTACAAATGGCTATCTAGTTTTCCCAGCACCATTTATTGAAAAGGGATTCTTTAAGCAGTGTAAGTTTTTGTCTGCTTTGTCAAAGATTAGATGGCTAGATGAGGATGGTTTTATATCAGGATTCTCAGATCAGTTCCTCTGGTCAATATTCCTATTTTTGTGTCAATACCAGATTGATTTAATTACCACAGCTTTGTAGTATAGTTTGATATCTGGCATATTAATACCTCCCATTTTGTTTTTGTTGCCTATAATTGCTTGTGATATTCGGGGTCTTATTTGGTTCCATACAACGCGTAAAATTATTTTTTCTATATCTGTGAAGAATTCTGATGGGATTTTAATAGGTATTGCATTGAATCTGTAGATCAGTTTGGGTAGTATAGACATTTTAATAATGTTGAGTCTGCCGATCCATGAGCATGGTATGGATTTCCATCTGTTTACATCCTCTGCTATTTCTTTCCTCAGCGTTTCATACTTCTCCCTCTAGAGGTGTTTTACCTCCTTGGTTAAGTATATTCCTTGGTACTTTAATTTCTTTGTTGCTATTGTGAAGGGAATTGAGTCGTTGATTTGGTTCTCAATTTGATTGTTGTTGGCATATATGAATGCCTCTGATTTATGTGTATTGATTTTGTATCCTTAGACTTTACTGAATTTATTTATCAGCTCCAGGAGTTTCTTGGTTGAATTTTTGAGGTTTTCTGAATATAATATAATATCATCAGCAAAGAGTGAAAGTTTGATCTCTTCTGCCCCTATTTGGATACTTTTAATTCCACTTTCCTGTCTGATTACTGTAGCCAGGACTTCCGACACTATGTTGAATAGAAGTGGAGATTGTGGGCAGACTTATCTGGTTCTTGTTCTGAGTGGTAATGCTTTCAATTTTTCCCCATTCAGTATGATGTTGGCTATGAGTCTGTCATATATGGCTTGTATCATTTTTAGGTATGTCCCTTCTATCCCTGTTTTATTAAGTGTTCACATCATGAAAGGGTGTTGAATTTTGTCAAAAGCTTTTTCTACATCTATTGAGAGAATCATATGATTTTTGTTTTTGCTTCTGTTTATGTGGAGAATTGCATTTATAGATGTACCCATGTTGAACCATCCCTGCATCGCTGGGATGAAGCCCACTTGGTTGTGATGGATTATTTTTTTAGATAAGCATTGAATTCAGTTGGCTAGAATTTTGTTGAAAATTTTTGCATCTATTTTCATTAGGGATTTTGGTCTGTAGTTTTCTTTTTGTTGCATCCTTTCGTGGTTTTGGTATCTGAATAATATTCGCTTCAGAATAGGTGTCAGGGAGGTTTCCATTCTTCTTGATGTTGTGGAACAATTTCTGCAAGATAGGCACCAGTTCTTCTTTGTAAGTGTGGTAAAATTGGGGTGTGAAACCATCTGGACCAGAACTTTTCTTTTTAGGGAGATTTTTAATTGCTGTTTCTATTTCAGCTCTTGAGATTAGTGTATTCAGGAAACCTATTTCTTCCTGGTTGAACCTAGGGAGGCTGTGTGTTTCTAGAAATTTGTCCATTTCCTCCACATTTTACAGTTTTTGTGCATAAAGATTTTTGTAGTATTTGTAAATTATATCTTGTATCTCTTTGGGATCAGTTGTGATATCTCCTTTTTTGTTCCTGATGAAGCTTATTAGAGATTTCTCTTTTCTGGTTTTCGTTAGCTTACCAATGGTGCGTCAATTTTGTTTATTTTTTCAAAGAACCAATTTTTTGTTTTATATATCTCCTGAATAGCTTCCCTGTTTTCAATTTCATTTAGTTCTGATTTGATCTTGTTGATTTCACTTCTTTTTCTGGGTTTCGGATTGGTCTGTTCTTTTTTCTCCAGCTCTTTGAGTCATTTCATTAGATTGTCTATTTGTGATCTTTTTGACCTTTGGTTATAGGCATTTATGGAGATAAACTTTCCTGTCAGAACTGCTTTAGCTGTGTTCCAGAGGAGTTGATAACTTGTCTCTCCATTTTCATTTTGTTCATAGATTTTTTTTTCTGTCTTGATTTCTTCTTTTATGAAGTAATCATTTAGTAGGGTGTTGTTTAATTTCCACATTTTTGGGTAGAAATGGGAGCTTCTGTTAGGGATGATTTTTACTTTTATTCCACTGTGATCTGAGAAGATACATGGTATGAATTCTACTTTTTTTAAATTTCTTGAGGCTTACTTTTTGTCCTAAGATATGGTAAATCTCAGATAATGTCCCCTGAGCTGATGAGAGGAACATATATTCAGTGGATTTGGGGTAGAATGTCCTGTAAATGTCAGTCAGACCCAATTGTTCTAGAGTTCTGTTTAAGTCCATTATTTCTTTAATAATTTTCTGTTTGGAAGATCTGTCCTGTGTCATCAGTGGGATGTTGAAATCTCCGGTGATTATGGATTTGCTATTAGTCCATTTGCTTAAATTGAGTAAGGTTTGCTTTATGAATCTGGGTGCACCTAAATAGGGTGAATATATATTTAAAATTGTTATCTTTTCTTGTTGAACTGTGCCCTTCACCATTATATAATGACCCTCTTTGTCTTTCACTACTTTTGTAGGTTTAAAAACTACACTATCTAAAATTAGACCCGCCAAACCAGCCTTCTTTTGGCTTCCACTTGGTTGGAATACTGATCTCCACCCTTTTACTTTTAGTCTATATGCATCCTTTCAGGTTAGATGTGTTTCCTGAAGACAGCATATAATTGGCCTGTATTTTCTTATCCATTCAGCCAGCCTATGTCTCTTGAGTGAAGAGCCATTCACATTTATTTAGAGAACTGATAAGTGGCGCAGATTTCTGGTCATTCTGATGGGCTGAACCTTGTTGCTTTGTTGTCTCTCTTGAGCCATTTTTGTATCTGGCCTTTGATCTTTAGATTTTGAGTGTATTTACATTCATGAGTGTTTATTGTGCTGATCCATGGTTAACACTGCTTTGAGTACTTCTTGTAGGGCTGGTCTTGTGATGGTGAATTCTCTGAGACTTTGCTTTTTAGAGAATGTCTTAATTTCTCCTTCATATATACAGCTTAGTTTTGCAGGATACAAGATTCTAGGCTGGGCATTATTTTGTTTAAAAGAGTGAGAGAGGGGCCCCAGTCTCTATTTGCTTATATTGTTTCAGTTGAGAAATCTGGCATTATTCGGATCAGTTTTACTTTATATGTAACTTGTAGCCACTTGTAGAAGGTTAAAGCAGGACCCACACATTCACCTCACACAAAAATCAACTCACGCTGGATAACAAATTTAAATCTAAGGTATGAAACTATTAGAATTCTAGAGGAAAATGTTGGAAACACTCTCTTAGACATGGGCTTAGGCAAAGAGTTTATGAAGAAGTCAGCAAAGGCAGTCACAGCAGCAACAAAAATAAATAAATGGGACATGATCAAACTAAAAGCTTCTGCACAGCCAAAGAAATAGTCTTGAAAATAAAAAGACAACCTACAGAATGGGAGAAAATTTTTGCATCCTACGCATCTGATAAGGGGCTGATAACTAGAATATACTTAGAACTCATGAAAATCAGCAAGAAAATATCAAATAACCCTATCAAAAAGTGGGCAAAGGACTTGAACAGAAACTTTTCTAAAGAAGACAGAAGAATGGCCAACAAATATATGAAAAAATGCTCAACATCTCTAATCATCAGAGAAATGCAAATCAAAACCACAATGAGATATCACTTAACTCCAGTGAGAATGGCTTTTATCAAAAAGTTCCCAAACAATAAATGCTGGCATGGACGCGGTGAGAGAGGAACACTCCTAAACTGCTGGTGAGACTGCAAACTAGTTCAACCTCTGTGGAAAGCAATATGGAGATACCTTAAAGCGATACAAGTGAATCTACCATTTGATCCAGCAATCCCATTACTGGGCATCTACCTAAAAGGTCCAATGAGACTCTACAAAAAAGACACCTGCACTCGAATGTTTATAACAGCTCAATTCATAATTGCAGGACTGTGGAAACAGCCCAAGTGCACATCAATCCAAGAATGGATTAATAAAATGTGGTATATGTATACCATGGAGTACTATTCAACTCTATGAAACAAGGGTGATATAGCACATCTTATATTTTTCTGGTTAGAGCTGGAACCCATACTACTAAATGAAGTATCCCAAGAATGGAAAAACAAGCACCACATATACTCAAAGCAAACTGGTATTAACTGAGCAGGATCTAAGTGGACACATAGGTACTACAGTAATAGAGTATTGGGCAGGTGGGAAGGAAGAGGGGGTGGGTGTATACATACATAATGAGTGAGATGTGCACTACTGGGAGATGGTCAAATTGGAAACTCAGACTTGTGGGGGTCGGGGGGTAAAGGGCATTTTTTGAAACCTTAAAATTTGCATCCCCATAATATGCCAAAATAATAATTAAAAAAACTCCATTTCAACATAAGGCAAAAGAAAATAAATGAGCATCATAGATTCATTCGAACTCCAAAGTTGTCCTCCTGGAGTTAAGAGCAGAAATGTCCCCAGGGCCTGGGAAACACAGGGGAACCCGGATGTGAGTCCTTCCCAATTTATAAGATGGTGCTCCCCAGAGGTAACTCTCATTCAGATGTGAAGTTATATCCACGCTGGGGCTTGTGAAGCTCACAGCTCCCTCCTCACACAGGGCTGAGATCTCTGGGGAGGTCAGAGCTGTGGTCTAGCGCAAGGTGGAATGGTGTCACTCATGAGTCTGGAGGACGGTTGTGACAACACACAATGGCAGGGCTGGGTCCTCTTTGTCCCCAGGTGTCCTGCCCCAGAAAGCTATAAGTGTGGGCCTGGGTCTGGGGATGCTGCACAGACCCTCTCCTCACCTGTCCTGTGTGTGGATTCTCCACCAACACCAGTGGCTGCTGTGGGACGGGATCCCCTGGCCTATGGGAAAAGGTCTGTCATGGATGAGGTGCCTTCGTGAAGATGGAACTTATGCCACAGCCCATCCCTAAAGAGTCATCTTTGACTCCAGGAGCACATCCAGAATACAGATGTCCCTTCAGCTGAGCTCCCTGGGCACTGAGGACACAGCCTTGTGTTGTCTGTGCCAGACACAGGGAAGGGACATCAGGGTGAGCCCAGACACAGACCTGTAGGGGCACACAGGGCCTCCAGGGGATGCTCAAGGCCTATGGGGGGCTCATTCCCAGCTCAGGAGCAGGTGTGGAGGGAAGCTTAGGTTTCCTTCCAGATCCTGGAGTTTCCTGTTTCTGCCTGTCATTCTTCTTCCTCAGGACTCTTAGGGTTTTTCCTTGTAATGCCCTGGCTTCTTCATCTGCATGGGGATGACTTAGAGACCAATTTCAGTACAAATTTACGACTTTTTTTTCAGTCATCTGCTAGCCATAAACTTTCAGTACAATCTTTGCAATAAGAAATCATGGCCCCTCAATCCACACACTTGCATCATGAAAGGGTTTTGAGTTTCCTACACTGTGTTGCTCATTGAGGAGCAAACGCTTCTCTGGAGAGATGACTCTGTATGTGCTGGAGGTTTCTTTAACTCCTGCCTTTTTCCTGCCTTGTGTGGAGAAGAACCTTCATTACAGTTTGTCCTCCCCTACACCTGGCTCCTGATCATTCACCCTCAGGCAGTTCCTCCTCCTCACTGTTCTGTCAAAGCTCCTGGTCTCCCTGGAAATCCACAGAATGGGGCAGAAGGTCCCTTTGTCTCTCCCTCACTCCTGGTGAATTAGATCTTTCTCTTCATTCTTACTCAACCCAGATGTCTCCCTGCAGCTGACCATGCTCCCCACAACACCCTGGTCTGGGTGGCAGCACCCCACCTCTGGCTCTTGTCTCAGGAATGGAGAACTCACAACCTCTCTGTCCACTTGCTTCTCCTGCTATGGCAGAGTGAGCATCATATGCAATCACTATGGATGTGTGCCAAGGGCTGGTGAGGAGGGGGCTCATCTCTGTGCACCTGCACCCTCTGGATAGACTTGGGTGTATCCTGTCAGCTGGGTGCAGTGGTCCTGCCAGGTGTAAGAGGTTGGACCAATGGCCCTGCTTCACAGCCTCCTGAAGCTTGTGCTGTGAGAGCTATTGGTAACTCCTTGTGTTCAGAAAGAACATTATTATCATAAATAGGAAATAAACCAACACAGAGCTTAGAACTCAATGTCATTGGACTGGGCAATCCTACATTTGCCAATGATGGTTTTAACATTTATATTTAAACATATTTGCATTTGAATATATTTATTTATTTATTGGGGCTTGAATAGATGGAAATTGACACGGAAAAACATGAATTTTATACACTATCTCGTGCTATAAATAGAAGTAATTTTTATTCAATTGATTAACAATAATAAGATAGAGGAAATGGGCACATTGTGTGTGGGGATATGTGTTAGGTTTTGTATATCCACATGTGTATATCAGTAGTGTTTTTGTGTTTTGTCCTTCTTAAAGTTGCTCTTACATTCTTTGATCTGTCACATTTACATCTTTCATAAAGTTTGGAATATTTGTGACCATTATGTTTTTCAATATTTACTTTTCATGTCTGCTCTGCTCTTTTATTTCTACCTTTGGAATTTCAATTATATTTACATGACACTATTTGATAGTGATGTTTTTCTTCATTGTTCTTTTCCTTTGCATTTTCTGTGCAGTTCCTGGAACCTATTTTCAAGTCCATGGTTCCTTTTGAAAGAAGATAACTCAGATGATTTGTTTGTCAAAGTCTGATTTGTACTGAATTCCTTTAGAATATTTAAGCATTGATATTTGACTCTTCCTTAAAAATCCCCATGTCTCTACACAAGTTGATTCTATTGATTTGTGATATTATTATGTTTCCCTTTCTATTTTAATACATTTTTTATAATGTCTTTATGTTTCCTGCTTTATCAGTTTACATCATGTGTCATCTATGAAGTTCATTCTGATATTTTATTCATTATGACTTTTTACCTTTTATTTTATCATATTACGGGGGTACAAATATTGTTAGGGTTACATGTATTGCCCTTGCCATTCCTCCCCCACCCCGCCTTGCCAAAACATCAAGCCTGTCCAACCCCCAGGTGGTGCGCACCCCAACTATTATGTAAGTATGTATCCTTCCCCTCCTCCCCCCTCCTATCTGCCCACCACCCGATAAAAGTTGTTTTTTTCCTTTTTTGAACTTTTGGTTACATTGTATATCTTTGCCTCTCCCTACAAAGGGTTAGAGGTATTCCCTTTCCTCACCTGCAATGCTCGTCACAACCCTAAGATGTGAATCTTGCCTGGCCCCCAAATCCCTGGTGAGCACTACCACCCTTTGAGCACCATAGTTTTAATCAGTCAGTACCAATTTGATGACGAGTAGATGTGGAGCACATTTTCTTGATCTTGTGTCACCTGTGTCACCTGTGGATAGCAGGCTTAAGCTTAATCCAGGATAGCATAAACTGTGCTAGCTCACTGTCATTTCTTAGAAATGAGTAATATTCCATTGTGAGCATATACCAAATTTTAATTATCCACTCATGAGTTGAAGGACACTTGGTTTGTTTCCATGATCTTGCAATAGTGAATTGTGCTGCCATAAACATTCGGGTGCAAATGTCATTATAATAAGAATGTATTATGCTCTTTTGAGTAGATGCCCAACAATGCTATTGCTGGGTTGAATGGTGTTTCTATATCTAGATGTTTGAGGGATCTACAAATTCTTTTCCACAAAGGTTGCACTAATTTTCAGTCCCACGAGCAATTTAAGAGTGTTCCTGTCTCTCCACATCCTCGCCAGCGTTTGTTGTTTTGGGATTTCTTCATACAAGCCATTCTCACTGGTGTTAGATGGTATCCCATTGTGGTTTTGATTTGCATTTCTCTGATGATTAGAGATGTTGAGCATTTTTTTATATGTTTGCAGGCCATTATTATAACTTCTTTGGAGAAGTTTCTGTTCATTTTCATTGCCCATTTCTTGATGGGGCTGTTTGATTTTTTCTTGTTAGTTCTTTTAAGTTCTAGATAGATTCTTGTTATCAGACCTTTATCAGAAGTGTAGGGAGCAAATATTTTCTCCCACTCTGTGGGATATCTACTTGCTCTAATGATGGTTTCCTTAGATGTGCAGAAACTTTTTAATTTGATGAGATCCCATTTGTTTATGTTTGATGCAGTGGAAATTGCCTTGGGGGTCTTCTTCAAAAATTCTTTGCCTAGACCAATGTCTGATAGGGTTTTTCCAACATCTTCTTCTAGGATTCTTAAGGTTTCATACCTTAAGTTTAAATCTGTTATCCATCTTGAGTGAATTTTTGTGAGTGGTGAGAGGTAGAGATCCTACTTCAATCTTCTGCAGGTATCTATCCAGTTTCCCCAGCACTATTTATTGAAGAGAGATTATTTTACCCATTGTATATTTTTGTCTGCTTTATCAAAGATTAGGTTGCTGTATACTGATGGTTTCATCTCTGGTATCCAAGATCTATTCCAGATGTCAATGTGTCTGTTCTTGTACCAGTTCCAGGCTGATTTAACTATTATTGCTTTATAGTACAGCTTAAAGTACAGTAAACTGATTCCTCCCAGCTTGTTCATTTTACTTAATATTTCTTTGACTATATGAGGTTTCTTCTGGTTTCGTACAAAGTACAGAATTATTTTTTTTCTAGATCTGTAAAGAATGCTGGTGATATTTTAATGGGGATTGCATTAATTCTATAGTTCACTTTAGATAACATTGACATTTTAATGATATTTATTCTACCAATCCATCAACAAGGTAGATTTTTCCATCTGTTTAAATCTTCTGCAATTTCTTTTTTTAGTGTTTCGTAGTTCTATTTCTGAGCAGAACTTAGTGGTCACATCTCTTCCACTACCATTTCCTGCGAGGTTCCCCAGTGGGCTAGGACACTGATTTCTGCCTTTTGTCCCCTGAATGGCAATTCTGTAGATCTGTAGGAGACAGGGGAGTAGGGTCTGAATTCATTCTAGAAATGTTTTCTCCTTCTCTCTGTGACAGAATCATCAGTGAGTGCAAAACTTCATGATGTCTCCCTTATACTGGAGAAAGAAAATTAATTGGAAATAGAATAGGAATTCTGCAATTATGTGATTAATGAAAAATTTAAAGTGTAATCCTTTTACCAAATGCTACTACAGGTGATCCAGTGCATACATCTAGTACAGTGTTGTCCTAGCCGCATGCCGTCTGGTGGACTGTGCCTAATAAGCTAATGCTCTGGTCCTGGTTATCCCCACAAGTACTGGTCTCTCTATAGATTTCAGATTTGAAGTTCATCATATAACTTCTGCTATGTGAAATATTAAATAAAATGTGTTAAACTACAGCTTCTGCAGTCATGCTTTATAAAAGTTGATGATGTTGCTGTTGTTGCAGTTGATGTAAGAAGAGTTTTTTCTCAGCTGTCTACTTCTCCGTGGTGAAGAGAAGCTTTATACTTAATACAAGGGAACTGGAAAGAATTGAAGTATTAACCAATAGCTTAATAAATAAGCATTTGTAAATGACTCATTAAAACACAACCCATATTTAACAAAAATAAATGTGTCACATCACTAGAACATTGTTGCATATATAAGTATGCACAGGGAGTAAAAAATAATAATAATAATAAGCCCAAACAATGCTTTCTACATGATCCACTTTTATAAATTCTAGAAAGTGAAAACTAATCTAAAGTACCATAAACTAATTTAGCAGTTGCCTGTGTAACTGAAGTGAGAGGAAGAAGAAATAAGGAGGAATTTTAAAAGAACAAATGAAAATACTGTGGGGAATTTATTTCCTTGATATCTTGAAAATGGTGGTGGTGCTATCAGCATCTTTCTCTTGTACACTTTAAATATGTTAAGGCCACTGTACATCAACTATGCCTCACTAAGTTAATATGGACAATTAAATAGATGATTTGTTATGGAAGGAGTGATGGACAAATTGGTAAAAATAACTGAAGCATTAGCTACTTGAAAATGTACCTGCATTGACCTTACATTTCAAATTTTGTATATATTCTTTAAGCAAAAAGGGGAAGGCAAAACATTTGCTTTAAGGTTTTATTACAGAATAAAAATTCTAGAAAGCACTGTAGGCATGTGCAGCTCTCATCTGCAGTGGTTTCCAAGGAAGGGATTATAGGCCAGATAATGAGAATAATTCTTTCTGGATATATGTTCCTGGACATGTGACAAAACTCTGTATGCTCCCCAGGTAATCTTACATGTGTTAAATGCATGGAAATCAGCATTCACACCAGCAACACAGGCTTTATGTGAGTTTGTAAATTAGATAAGCCATCAATAGTTACTTATTAATCATGGTACTGTCACACAGTTTTTCTCTAGGCCCTGTCATCCCTCAGGTGTCCTACCCAGAGCTTGCTATATAGCAGGGGACATGCAAATAGGGCCCCACCTCTGCTGATGAAAACCAGCCAAGCGCTCACCCTGTAGCTCTGGGAGAGGAGCCCCAGCCCCGGCATTCCCAAGAGTCCCCATTCAGTGATCAGGACTGAACACAGAGACTCACAATGGAAACTGGGCTGATCTGGATTTTTCTTCTTGCTCTGTTACAGGGTAAATCATGGGGAACTAGAGATACTGGGTGTCTGAATGGATGTGAGTGAGAAAAACAGTGGGAGTGTTTGGAATTTTCTGACCAGGATGTGTCTGTGTTTGCAGGTGTCCAGTGTGAAGTGCAACTGGTGGAGTCTGGGGGAGGCTTATCCCAACCTGGAGGGTCCCTAAGACTCTCCTGTGCAGCTTCCGGGTTCACCTTCAGCAACTATGCCATGAGTTGGGTTCGCCAGGCTCCAGGAAAAGGGCTGGAGTGGATGGCAGTTATATGGAGTGATAGTAGCACAAACTATGCAGACGCCGTGAAGGGCCGATTCACCATCTCTAGAGACAATGCCAAGAACACGGCCTATCTGCAAATGAACAGTCTGAGAGCCGAGGACACGGCCCTGTACTACTGTGCCAGACACACAGTGAGGGGACATCAGTGTGAACCGAGACACAAACCTCTTCCTGCAGGGACATGTGGGGCCACCAGGGGGGAGTGCGGGTCCCTGGAAGCCTAAGAAAGACCTGAGGGGCAGGGGCAGGTGGCCAGTAATGGTTGATTTCCTGTCAGAGTCTCAGGCTTCCTCTCTACAAATTTCATCATGGGACCTCTTTGGTGGCTCTGTGCCAGTCACTGTAGCGTCTCAATTAGAAATGCCTTGTTGTAGTAAATGAACATATTCTCACCTGGACACAAGTAAGAATGTCACTCACATGGGAAGAAATGACCTTGACATCATCAGAGAGATCAGGGTTCTGGGGAAGCCCAGGGGAACCTGCTGAGCATATTCCAACCAGACTCAGAGCAGAGACCTCAGTGGAACTCCCTGAATGCAACAGTCTTTGGGATTCAGATTAGGATCCATAGGGCTCTGGGACAAGATCAGTGTCTCATAAGTCCTAACAGTTTCAAATTTTACTCTCATTTAAGATAGAACATTCCTGATGCACAAATGACTCCATTGTATCTCTTTCTGCAACTCCATCTAATTTCTCCCTAGGTTCTATTTTCACATCTTCCTCTTCTTCTTACTTCAGAAAATGGAGGATGTGGTCTCTGTGTCTAAATTCTGCAGCTCAGGCCCTTTACCTGTTGTTCAGGTGTGGCCCAGGCTGTGGCTCCTGTGGAACCTTGGAAAGATTGATAGCACTGTCTCACCATCCTTGCTGGGACCCTCCTGCTGTCACCTGCTCATGGACTCACATTGCAAATGCAAGTGGCCATTGGTAGCTGTCAGAATAAGATTGATTGTTCAAAGAGTGATGTGTCCACTGAGACTCTCACAGAGTCACCTTCAACACCTATCCATCGGGAAGACCTGCAGATGGAAACCTCAGTGTGCTGAGCTCTCTGTGGTGGCATCCAGCTCCTTGTGAGTAGTGTCTTTGTGGCTACACATGAAGGTGCAACACCTTGCAGTAGAGCCCCTCTTGTGGGAACCGCCTCCCGCTGATGGTCCCCTGTCCAAAAGCCTCCTCATACTCCCCCCTCTGCTCCTCTTGACTGCCCTCTCTTATGTCCTCCTCCTTCCTATGGAAAGCAAATTTATTCTGTTTTTACTCTCATACTCATCGTTATCAAGAATGGACCTGTGTCATGTATTGAACAAGGATTTGTCTCTAAACCACGTGGGATTCACAAAGGATTTCTTCCATATTTCAGTCTTCATCATGAGAGATATTAACGTAAAATTGAGTACAACATCTATCTTATGAAGAAATTTCCATTCTTGCATCATTTCCATGTCTACTTTTAGACACAGAAGTGTCCTCATTGTAAGTAGGAAACTGTTAACTGTGTGAGAAGTTTGCCACTATGTACAGTCTCTGCCTTGACATGACTACAGAGTATGACAGGAAAGAGGTAAAGGCAACCTGCATATCAGGGAGTGTGGATGAAGGGACAGGACCTGCAGGAAAGATGTGAGTACTGTCCTTTAGAGTAACATTGTTGATTTTAGTTGTTTGTAGCATTATTAATTCAAAATTCCTACAGCATTAAAACACACTTGATTTATGTAAAGCCCAAGAAAACTGCAAAGCTCAGGTATTGGTGAGCACATATCATGGTACAGAATGTCATGATGCTGTGGGTGCCCCTGAGGTGGCCAGAGGAGAAGGGTTACTCAGAGTGTGGGTGAGGAACATGGACATTATGGCAAAGAAGGTAGGCATTCTCCTGGGGAGAACATGACATGTGGACCCTGTTGGCTGAATCTACAAGGGCTTGGGCAGGTGAACCAGGATCTGTCCAAGAGGAGTGGCCTGTGATGAAAGGACCTGATGTTGGGCAATTCTGAAATAAAGTGAGGAGCACAGAAATCAGCCTGGGGTGCTCCCATAGGCCTTGAAAGTGGTTACTTTGTATGTACCACATCATGACATTTGGAGTAGAGGTACGGACAGCCACACTGTGGAGTAGCCACCACCCTGGACCTTTAGATGAGATCTTTGTGTGTGTGAAACAGCACAGCTGCCATATGGCACAAATGGATGGTGTGGATGGGTGTGGTTGCACATGTTTATCATGGTAAAGTGTGACCAGTGCAGGGGCAACTCAAGTCAGCACAGAATTCTGTCTTCACAATATCTCAACTTTGCATATTCATATATAGAGTTAGCAACATGCTTATTTTCTTAGTTTATTTGCTCAAGAAAATAGTATATATTCCAAGTAATTCATGATTATTTTGTATTTGCTGATAATTATAGGTTCCTTTTTATTTATTTATTTTTTTTAATTATTTTTTTTATTTTGGCATATTATGGGGGTACAGATTTTAAGGTTTCAATAAATGCCCATTCCCCCCCTCCCCCCAAAAGTCTGAGTCTCCATCATGACCATCCCCCAGATGGTGCACATCTCACTCACTATGTTTGTATATACCCACCCCCCTCCCCCCTCCCACCTGCCCAATACCCTATTACTGTAGCACCTATGTATCCACTTAGGTGCTACTCAGTTAATAGCAGTTTGCTGGAGAATATATCTGGTGCTTGTTTTTCCAATCTTGGGATACTTCACTTAGTAGTATGGGTTCCAGCTCTAAGCAGGAAAATATAAGGTGTGCTATATCACCATTGTTTCTTAGAGCTGAATAGTACTCCATGGTGTACATATACCACATTTTATTAATCCATTCTTTGATTGATGGGCACTTGGGCTGTTTCCACAGCCTTGCAATTATGAATTGTGCTGCTATAAACATTCGAGTGCAGGTGTCTTTTTTGTAGAGTGTCACTGGATCATTTGGGCAGATGCCCAGCAATGGGATTGCTGGATCAAATGGTAGATTCACTTGTATCGCTTTAAGGTATCTCCATATTGCTTTCCACAGAGGTTGAACTAGTTTGCAGTCCCACCAGCAGTGTAGGAGTGTTCCTCTCTCTCCGCAACCACGCCAGCATTTATTGTTTGGAGATTTTTTGATAAAGGCCATTCTCACTGGGGTTAAGTGATATCTCATTGTGGTTTTGATTTGCATTTCCCTGATGATTAGAGATGTTGAGCATTTCTTCATATGTTTGTTGGCCATTCTTCTGTCTTCTTTAGAAAAATTTCTGTTCAAGTCCTTTGCCCACTTTTTAATGGGGTTATTTGATTTTTTCTTCCTAATTTTCGTGAGTTCTAAGTATATTCTAGTTATCAGTCCCTTATCGGATGCATAGGATGCAAAAATTTTCTCCCATTCCGTTGGGATAATCACCTCTGTTCTAAACTGCTCCTGAATCATGGGTTTCATCATTGCAGAGTCTATTTTAGCTTACATCAGCCTGTATTTGCTACTGTAAGGATATGATACATGGGGTATTGTTTTGTCACACCTAAGACTAAGTCATAATGAAATAATTTAATTTTAACTTACTACTCTTTGAGTCAGAGCATACAAGCCCACAGTAGAGTATTTGGGAATGATGCGTGCTATGACTGTGGTGATTTAGGCAAGGGGATACTTACAGTGTTTAAGGTGAGGTGTACCTCTTTGTCCCTATGATAAGAGGTAAAAACCATAACAGTATATGGGTACTTTTAAAAAAATTGTATGGATTCCTAGATATAATTATAATCTGTGCTTCGGTATTAAGGATATGCAATGTTGTCAATGGGTGAATTTCTGCAGTAAGATACTTACAGCATTTGAAGAGGACCAAAACTCAGGCAAAACCCTTTTATATTTTATCATATATTATTTTAGTATATTTTATTTATACTTGGGTCAATCACAGACTGCTCTCTGTTGTATTTCATAGTAAACTATAGTTAATAATATTGTATTGCATATTTGAAAATTGCTGAAACATAGGACTTTAAATATCCTCACCACAAAGAAATAACAAATATTTGAGTTGATGGACCTGCTAATTATGCTGATTTGATCATTCCACAATGTATACATGTATTGACATCCCAATGCATACCTTCAATATATATAATTATTATTTGTCAATCAAAAATAAATAAAATTTTACCCAAGTGCCCAACAATACACGAGTGGATTAATAAAATGTGGTATCTGTATAGCATGGAGTTCTAATCAGCCACACAAAATAATGGTGATCTAGCACCTCTTTTATTATCCTGGATGGAGCTGGAACATATTCAACTAAATGAAGTATCACCAAAATGCAAAAACAAGCACTACATGTGGTCGTCATCAAATTGGTACTAACTAATCAACACTAAGGTGTTCACATGGTAGTAATATTCAATACACACCAGACAGGTGGGAGCATGGAGGTGTGTAAACTCACAACTAATGCATGGGGAGTGAACTGTGTGCTGAAGGGCACTCCTGTAGCTCTGGCTCATGTGAGGCAAGGCATATGTGTAACCAAAGTGTTTGTATCCCCATAATATTGTGGAATGAAAAGAATGATCAATATTTTGGATGGGGAAATATGCTAGTTTTCTTATTTTGATCAATATGCACGGTATACATATATCAAAACACATTTTATTAGATTAAATATATGCATTTTTGTCCATTAAAATGAAATAAAAATTTAACAGTACAAATACAGTCACCCAGGTTTATTTCCTTTTATGCAAATTGTAAATATTTTTATTTAATTTTTCACATATTTTCCTTAATATTATGGGGTTACAAATGTTTAGGTTACATGTATTGCCTTGACTCCACCTCACTCTGAGATTCAAGGGTGTCCATCCACCAGACCCCCAAGGCAGTCACCGTAACAACAAAAATAAGTAAATAGGACCTCATTGCACAGCCAAGGACACTATCAGAAGAGAAAACTTACAGAATAGGAGGAAATACTCACATGCCATACATTTTATATTCTTTAAGTCTTTTCATCTATGTCTATATGCAGATCATATGCAAACCGATGTTTCCTGTGGAGATGTGCAGGCCTCTCTAGCAGTTCCAGCTGTTCTCTCAAGGTTTCTGTGCATCTTCAATGTTCAGTGACAGATGAATGGTGTGAATATTTCAGTTCTTTTTTCTTAAGATCAGAAAGTCAGAGTATTATGGGGAGAGCACCAGTATCAGTGTTTGCACTAAATTCCCCTTACAAGACCTGCAACTGCTGATCTCTTTCTCTGGGTGTATATTTTGTCCTCAAACTGTCATGCTCACCTATGTGGGGAAGATGAGAGCATCCACTCATGGACTCTTCTCTGTCATAGATAAACTGTGGTGTGGTTTAAATCTGTTATCTGCCTTGAATTAATTTTTATGAGTGGTAAACAGAAGAATTATAGAAGAAAATGTTGGAAAGATCTTCTACATATAAGCGTATAGAAAGAGTTTATTAAGAGTCCAACGATAATCACAGCAACAACAAAAATTAACATATGAGTTTTGGTTAATCTATACCAAGGTCCCTTGCAGGGATTCCTTGATCACAAAGAATGCAGCATGTACTGGGCTCTACAGAGTGCTGTGACACCAGGATCTGTAAATCAGAGGTAGAGGTGAGATTAATTCCTATCAACACACTATAGTGACAACTTGAGAAATCTTTCCTCTTAGTGCCACAATGTTAGGCTGTGATTGGTTAGAAGTCCTGGTTCCCAGGGAGGATCACTCCTACTGGGATACAATGTGCTCCCCTGAATCTGAAGTTTGGTCTGGTGCCCCTCAACTCGGGTTCTCATGACTATGGACCAGTCAACAATGAAAGACACTCTCCCACTGGAAGACATTAACTGCTTTGGAGGCTAAGCTTGTGTGTATCCATGGAGACAGGGGCAGTCCCTCAGGCCTAGGCAGTTTCTGTGGTTTCTCCACTGCATTCAACACTGGGGAGGTCAATTGCATCAACCACATGCCTGAGGATGGCGAAGGGATGAAGGACAATGGCTCTGCAGTGCTCAGGCCTGAGTCACTCCATCACGGAACACACACAGCAAACCTCAGTGGAAAGTGCTGGCCATGGTTTATAAGGATCCAGAATGAAGGTGGGAGGGAACACTAGTGAATGTCAAGTACAACCACAGTGCTAACTGCAGTAGTGGACAGGGGAGCCAGACCACTCACACTCATACTATGACTTCCACAGAGATTAGGTCTGGTACTGTCCCAAGCCTGTGATAGCCACATGGACTGAATGTGGGCGTGTGTGTACCTTCCTAGCAAGAGGGAAATATAAGGACAAACTTCAGTGGATTTTTTTCCCCAGTCTTGTGCCCTTGGCCCAACACAGAGGAAGCAGCAGTTGCATTTGACAATACCTGTGAACCTGTATTGCCTCAGCTGAGTGAGGCTCATGTCTCAGTTAATTCACAACAGTGTCAGAGGAAGTGTGAATTCTGTGGCCCAAAGTTTGATACAACCTTGAAGTTGTAACACTGGAATGCAGGAAAATCGCATCATGTTCTCATTACAGAACAAGGACTTTGCCAACCCTATGAAGCATGTTCACATTGATCTTGCAGTTGATTCAGTGGAAAAGCGGTGTGTAGTGTTGGGGAGCACAGGCCCAGATACCACAGGTACCTCTCACCAGATATGTGCTTGATGTTGCAGACATTGAAGAACTTCTCCTTGCTTCTCTTTTTAGAATTTCATCTTTAAGATGTTCTGATCCATAATCTTCCCCAGGACTCCTCTCTTCTCTGGGCCCTTCCCTCTCCTCAGGTGTCCCACCCAGAGCTTGTTATATAGCAGGGGACATGCGAATAGGGCCCTCTCTCTGCTGATGAAAACTAGCCCAGCCCTCACCCTGCAGCTCTGGGAGAGGAGCCCCAGCCCCGGCATTCCCAGGTGTCCCCATTCGGTGATCAGGACTGAACACAGAGATTCACCATGGAGACTGGACTGAGATGGGTTTTCCTTGTTGCTCTGTTACAAGGTAATTCATGGAGAACTAGAGATATTTGGTGTGTGAATGGATGTGAGTGAGAGTAACAGCGGGTGTGTGTGGCAGTTTCTGACCAGGATGTGTCTGTGTTTGCAGGTGTTCAGTGCGAAGTGCAGCTGGTGGAGTCTGGGGGAGGATTGTTCCAGCTTGGGGGTTCCCTGAGACTCTTGCTGTGCAGCCTCTGGATTCACCTTCAGCAGCTACGATATGCATTGGGTCCGCCAGGCACCAGGGAAAGGGCTGGAGCGGGTCTCAGTCATTGATATTGGTGGTAGCACAGGCTACACAGGTCCCATGAAGGGCCGATTCACCATCTCCAGAGACAACGACAAGAACATGCTATATCTGCAGATGAGCAGTGTGCAAGCCGAGGACATGGCTGTGTACTACTGTACAAGAGACACAGTGAGGGGACATCAGTGTGAGCTGAGTCACAAATCTCCTGTGCGGATGTGACAGCTGCCAGGGGGCACGTGGTAAACAAGGAGCAGAGTCAGCCAGAGCAGGTGCTGTGTAGGGTAAGCGCTGGTCTTTCCTCAGGGTCCTGGCTTCTGCTCCAGAAAACGGTTTCCTCTGGGAATTCTTTGCATTCTGTGCTGACCTCTGAAGTCTCTGAGCCGGAAATGTTCTTCCCAAATAATTAAAACACTCTCTCCTGCACACAGGCAGTTTCATCTACAATTATTCATGTTCATAAATGTTAATTATCAATGGTTCTGTATAATTCAACCACATTTATGAAAAATGTTTGTAGCACTTAAAAATGCTGCACAAGACCAAACAAAGTTCTGACAAGCCAACATGCAGGACAAAGTTCCTGGGGGACATCAGGGAACAGGTGTTAGTATTCCACAGAAAGAGGAGAGAAACCCAGTGGTTTTCAAAGTCCTGGCACCAAGCTCACAGCACCAATTGTAGCTGCCATTACACAAAGGCATAGAGAACTGCACTCAAATTTGGAAGGGATGTCGAATCTGAAGATAACACATATGCTTGGGCACATCCTACACACATCCATACTAAGTGAACATGGACAGGCTTAATGTCCTCATTAGTGAGTTGTCTGCAGAGCAAAGCAGGCCTCTCAAGAAAGCCCACAGCACTTTATTCAGCAGGAAGAGAGACTGACCAGGGTTTGAATAATTGTTCTGTTGTGGGGCAGGGTGGGGGCTCCCACTCGCTGGAAGTGTCTTGTGGGGTTTGGCCTCCCACTGGCAGCACAGAGCACAGGGGGGACACCTCTGATTCTTTACTAGTATTTCCATGGTTAGAGCAAGAATAGAAGACAGAGAGATGGGCCTTATGTTGCCCAAGGACAGACATCAACTAAGAGACTCTGACTTCTTACTCCACTCAACAACTATACAAACGAGTAAGAATACAGGCAAAAGGGCCATTATGAATACAAAACAAACAGGTCTGCAGAAAACTATGGGACATTTTATTAGTATGAGACAATATTGATACTAATGAGAATGAATATGAACAGGAGTTAGGCAGGAGTCTTGGTCACAGGTCATGAGTGGAAGTTCTTTATTGTTCTAGATAATTAGCTTATCCTGAAGGTAGCGGGTCAGCTGTGGGCTTCAAAATACCAGAAGCTTTGCAGAATTGTATGAGAATGCTGTTTTGACATCTGTTGCAGTAGCCTTCCAAGTGTCTAGAAATCTGAGTTAATACTTTAGTTGTGAAATATGCACCCAAGAATTGCCTGCCTGGGACTCCACTACTGTATTTTCTTAAAAGTCCATAATAATATTTGTTCCAATATGGCACAAAAGCAGTGTGTTCCTGATGTCTCTTCCAATGCACACTATGTCCTGGTTGAACATCAGGAGACACTGTTTAAAAATGTAGTAAAAATGCAGCCTGAATATATAGGTGATAGGAGTGGCCTAAACAGGTATTACTTTCAAAAATTTTAAAACTTGCATGTCACAGGACAATGCTAGTCTTTTCACTCAAATCTAAATGTTGCCTCTGTCTGGCTATCATGCCATAGGGTAGTAACTGATGTGTCCTGGAGTGAGTAGACCATTATGACATAAGTGCTAATGAGAACCATTTGCTAAGGAAGTTCAGGGATTTCTCAAAGTTTTGACACTTTAAATTTAATAATGCCAATTTATCAGCATATGTAGAAGGTTTATAATCAATTGATGGTGTGTTATATGAGGAATGGAAATGCCTCACAGGTTTGGATGAGATTATACAGTAGGTTAAGGCTGCTTGTTCTGTGTAATATGTGCTACATTTGTTTAGCGGACTTGCTATTATTTGTTTCATGATTTCCAAAGTTACATTAGTCAGGCCCCTAGGGTTTGGAAGCTTATCTGAAAGTTCCTTAGATTGATGTTGATTTTGATAGGGTCTCTGGAAGTTGTGAGAAAACCTTTTGTTTGGAAGGTATCTTAGGTTCATGCACTACTCAAAAAAAAATAACTTTGATCTGGGTTTTTGGCTAATTAACAAGCTCTAAGAAGTGCAACAGCTTCTGCCATGTGGATTGATTTTACATCAGGTTGAGCACTATATTCTGAGAAATGTTTACATTAGTAACATAAATTACTGGTTATTAACACCCATTTTTCTTATTGAAATGTGATTCATCAACACATAATATGAGGTCAAAGGTCTCAAAGGGAATCTCATCTAAGGTATATACAAAAATTTCCTTGATGGAGATAAAATAACTGTGTGCCCACACTTAGCTTTCAGCCATGTCTGTTAACACACTATGAACCACATGCTAATTTTCACCTCACCAGGGGTTTATTTTTCCTTGATAATCTGTTATTTTTTATCTTAATGCCTCTAGATTATCATATGTGGCTATTTTAGCAAAAATTAAAGTCAGACAACATGAACTGACTAAACGATAAGAAAAATCATAACCTAATAAAACAAGTAGCCTGGATGTGAGTGTTTCCAGGATTGCCTAATTCAAAAGTTCAGGCACTCAAGGAGTTTCTTTTTTTATTATTTCAGAATATAATTGGGTTACAACTAACCCCCATGCCCCACCTGATTGGCACCCAGTGAGTGTTACTACCATGTGAGCATCTTAGTGTTGATCAGTTAGTACCAGTGTGATGGTGAGCACATGTGGTGCTTGTTTTTCCATTCTTGTGATACCCCACTTCAAATGATGGGATCCAGCTCTATCCACAATAATAAACAGGAGCTAGTTCACCACTGATTTTTCTGGCTGAGTAGTACTCCATGATATACATATACCACATTTTATTAATCCACTCATAGATTGATGGGCACTTGGGTTGTTTCCACATCTTTGCAATTGTGAATTGCGCTGCCATAAACATTTGAGTGCAGATGTCTTTTTGATGAAAAGCAGGGTGTATTTTTTGCCCTTTTGGGTAAATACCCTCTAGTGGGATTGCTGGATCAATTGAAAGGTCCTACTTTTAATTTTCTCCAGGAATCATCTCCACATTGTTTTCCACGAAGGTTGTACTAACTTGTAGCAGGACCAACAGTGCGTAAGTGCTTCTTTCTGACTGTGTCCTCACCAGCATATATTGGTTTTAGACTTTTTAATAAATGACATTTAACTGGGTAAGGTAAATAACTCATTGTGGCTTTAATTTGATTTACCTGATGATTAATAATATTGAGCAGATTTCATATGTTTATTGGATATTCATCTTTCTTTTTCTGTGAAGCTTCTGTTTATGCCTTTTCCCCACTTTTTAGTAGGACTGTTTCTTTTATGTCACTTATTTGCTTGAGTTCTTTGTAAATTTTGGTTATTAGCCCTTTATAGGATATGCAGATTATGAATATTTTCTCCCACTCTGTAGGTTTTCTATTTGTTCTGTTGACTGTAACCTTAGATGTGCAGAAGCTTTTTAGATTAATCAAATTCAATGTATTTATGTTTGTTGTTGGCATGATTGGCATTGGGGGTCTTAGTCACACATTCTTTGTCCAGGCCAATATCTAGAAGAGCTTTTTTCTACATTTCCATTTAGGATTCTTGTGGTTTCGTGCTTTTCTTTTCTTTTGTTTTTTGAGACAAGAGTCTCACTCTGTTGCCTGGGCTAGAGTGTTATGGCATCAGCCTAGCTCACAGCAACCTCAAACTCCTGGGCTAAAGGGATCCTCCTGCCTCAGCCTCCAAGTAGCTGGGACTACATGCATGCAACACTATGCTCGGCTTATTTTTTCTATTTTTTGGTAGAGATGGAGTGTTGCTCTTACTCAGGCTGGTGTCGAACTCCTGAGCTCAAATGACCCACAAAGGTCCATACATGGACACTGTATAGTCAGTGGTTCTGCACACAAAGACCAAGTGACTAGCCCACCCTGCCAGTGCGCAAAGGAACATAAGCTATCTGTTCCTGTTTATAGCACTGTGGAGTATTTATGATTCTCAAAGTTCTCCCTAAAAGAGAGAGTCCTGTGTTCCAGGGTGTTCTCTGAAACACTCAAGTGTGCACAGGTAGGAAGCAGAATTAGGGGACTACTGGCCATTTCAACAATGGTAGGAATGATTACCATCTAATGATAAATATGTCCCTTTTCCAAGAAAAAAAATAAACTACATGATAGAATAACATGGACATATGGAACTGCATTCAAACCATTGAGCATACTTGGTCATGAAATTGTTCCTAGGGTAAAGATATTCACCTATGTTAAGTGAGTGAGTGTTATGGATTGCACATTTGTCTCCTGCAAGTTTCCTGTTAAAATTTGGTTTTCAGAGTTGAACTTGGAGGCTCTCTGGCTCATGGGGAGTAGGTCTTTCATGAATATATTTGTGTCCTCTGGGGGTACATAAGTTCTTTCTATGAGTCATCGGCACAGCTAGTTCTTAAAAAGAGCCTGGAAACTACTCCCTGCCTTGTGTCATCTCTCACCATGTGACCCCTGCACATGATGGGACCCTTCACTTATTGCCACAGGTGAAACCAGCCTGAGGCTCTCCCCAGCAGCAGACACAGGCACCATGCTTCCTGCACAGCCTGCAGAACTGTGAGTCAGACTTAACCTCTCTTCTTTGTAAATTGTCCTGCCTCAGATATTCATTTATAGCACCAAAAGCAGGACTCGGACAGCTGGTAAAGCTGTTTTGAACTATGATAAACATTAGATTGCACACAACTCAGAAGTTGAAGCACGAGATAATGGAGAAATGCAAATGTATCTTGATGAGTAGTCAATAATTTAGGTGACCCTGTATGTATGGTGAGGAATGACAAATGAAAGAGATAGATACATAGGTAGGTAGGTAAGTAGATAGATAATATATCTCTGGAAGTAAAAGAATATTGGCCCAGTTCCCACAGTCATTTGTTATTCTTGTTCACATTCAACTTCTGGGCTGGAAGAAGAAGAGCTCTGGCTTAATCAAGTCAACACTGGGAAAGACTATGTTTCCCAAGGGTCAATCAGCATCCTTCTCTCAGCAGGAGCCCTGTCTGTGGACGGGGATCTCCCCGTTGCTCTTTTATCCTTATGTGCTAATGTGCCTGCCCCATGCAAATCACCACTTAGGATGAAACATGGAACCACAGCATGAAGCTTGCAGTAGACAACATCTGAGAGTTGATTTGAGTACATTCAACAGGGCAATGAACTTTGTAAAGAACTTCCAGAACTTGCTAAAGTTCTGGAATTAGAGACAGGCCACCACACCTGGCCTGTAATTTTCTGTTTGTAGAATGGGATGAGTTTGCATTAACCAAATTCCTGACAGTGGCAAAGTAACCACTTGTTAAAGTGTTTAAGGTCTAGGTAATTCCATTAGACACACAACAAATAGCAACTCCTGCATTTCTGGTCATGTTTTAGGAGAATCCAGGGGGCAGCTGGGGGTGGATGGTGATGGATAAAGAGGATGATGACAGAGAAGGCTTCAGTGGTGACAGTTAAGTCTGACCCACTGACACATTGTGGCTTCTGTGGAGGTGGGGGCTAGCTATTTTCTCAAGCCTTTGTGACCAATGTGGACCAAAGTGTCCATTTGTGGGTCCAACTGGGTAAAATTGAATGCAAAAATACTACAGAGGTTTATGTGTCACCCATATTCATGTTCCCCAGACCTGCACACACTGTAGTAGCACTTACATTTGACAGCCATGTGCAAACCTGCTTCTGATCAGCTGCATTTAGCCACTCACAGTGATGCATGTTCTCAATTGCAGTGGGGACATTGAGGCCCAGAGGTTTACACAACCTGAAGTTAAGGTAAACACTAGAGTGAAGAAAAATCACATTGGGTTCTTGTGACAGAAATCAAGGTTCTGTGGACCTGAATGAACATATCCTACTCTGTTCTCAGGGGAGTTCGGTCCAGTGGTGAATAGGACAAACAGGCCCAGAGACTGTGGCACTCTTATTAGACATATGCTCTTGAGCACATTGCTCAACTCAATTATGATTCCTCCCTATTTTTTTTAAGATAGAGGGTCTCACTCTGTTTCCCAGGGTGCAGTGCAGGGGCCCAAGCATAGCTGACCATAACTTCTAGCTCCTGGGCTCAACAATCCTCCTGCCTAAACCTCCCCAATAGCTGGGACTGCAGGTCCACGCCTGCACCACCATGCTTACCTATTTTTATTGATGTTATGTTTTGTAGAGACAGAATCTTGCCATATTGCTCAGGCTGGTCTCTTGGCCTCTCCTGATCTTCCTTAAGTTCTGGAATTAAAGATGGGCTACCACACCTGGCTGGCAATTTCCTGTTTCTAGAATGGAATGAATGCTGTCAGCCTCCAGGACATGTTTCTATGTATGTCTAAAACAAATTAATATAATGAATTAAAAGTGCATACTATGACACAATAACTTAACAAAATTAATATTACCCTGGGTGCTAATAATTTCACTAATGTCTGCAAGACACTCACATCTGCTCTTGGGTGCTGCCCCCTCCTCAGGTCTCCCAGCCCAGAGCTTGCTATATAGCAGGGGACATGCGAATAGGGCCCTCCCTCTGCTGATGAAAACCACCCCAGCCTTCACCCTGCAGCTCTGGGAGAGGAGCCCCAGCCCCGGCATTCCCAGGTGTCCCCATTTGGTGATAACGACTGAACAGAGAGACTCACTATGGAGTCTGGACTGAGCTGGATTTTCCTTGTTGCTCTGTTACAAGGTAATTCATGGAGAACTGGAGATATTTGGTGTGTGAGTGGATGTGAATGAGAGAAACAGCATGTTTTTGTAACATTTTCTGACCAGGATGTCTCTGTGTTTGCAGGTGTCCAGTGTGAGGTGCAGCTGGTGGAGTCTGGGGGAGGCTTGGTCCAGCCTGGTGGGTCCCTGAAACTCTCTTGTGCAGCCTCTGGATTCACCTTCAGCAGCTACTCAATGTACTGGGTCCGCCAGGCTTCAGGGAAAGGGCTGGAGTGGGTTTCACACATTAATCCTAATGGTGGTAGCACAAACTATGCAGATGCTGTGAAGGGCCGATTCACGATCTCCAGAGACAACGGCAAAAACACACTGTATCTTCAGATGAACAGTCTGAAAGCTGAGGAGAGGACACGGCTGTGTACTACTGTGCAAGAGACACGGTGACAGGACATCAGTGTGAGCCCAGACACAAACCTCCTGTGGGGGCTGGTGGGGCCACCAAGGCGTTGATCCCCAGTGCCTGAGCAGGTGCTGAGGGAAGCTGAGGTTTCCTTCTAGAACTTGCTGTTTCCTTTCTTTCTGCCCGTTCTTAGTCTTCCTCAGGACTTGTGGTGTTTTTTTCCCTGCAATGTCCTGGCTTCTTTCATCTACAATTGGATGGCTTCTGACCTGATTTTAATATAAACTTAAGCCTTATTTTATTTCAGTTATTTTCTGTCGATAAATATTCAATAATACCTTTACAGTAAGGAAAATCCACACTACACTCTAGAGTGATGAAGGGTTCTCTGTTTGCTATGCTCTGTTGGTCATTTAGGTGCAAACACTTCTCTGGAGACACAGCTTTGTATGTGCTGGGGGTTTGTTTATCCCCTGCCTTTTTCTTGCCTTTTGTGGGGAAGAAACATCATTTCAGTGTGTCCTCCCTTCTGCCTGGCTATTGGTCATCCATCCTGAGATGGTTCCTCCTCCTCACTCTTCTGTCAAAGCTCTTGGTCTCCCTGGAAATCCACACAATGAGGTAGCAGTTCCCTTTGTTCCTGTCTCATACGTGGTGAATGAGCTCCTTTTCTTCATTCTCACTGAATCCAGAAGTTCTACTGCAGCTGACCACAACAGCTCCCCACAACACCCTGGTCTGGGTGGCAGCACCCCACCTCTGGCTCTTGTCTCAGGAGTGGAGGAATAACACCCGCCCTGTACACCTGCCTCTACTGGTGTGGCAGAGTGAGCACCATCTGCTCTCCCTGTGGGTGCATAGCAGGAGCTGGTCAGGAGGGGGCTTGTCTCTGTGCACCTGCCCCCTGGACTTAGACTCAGGATCATTCTGTCTGCCAGGTGCAGGAGTCCTGTGGTGGTGGGCCATGAACCCAGCCTGAGAGCCTTCTGCAGCCTGGGCTGTGAGAACTATTAGTAAACCCTGGTTTTCAGAAAGGATGTTATTCTCATAAATAAGAAATAAACCAACTCAGAATTTAGAATTCAATGTCATTGTACTTGCCAATCCTACATTTTCCAGGGATGGCATTAACCTTTACTTGTACCAGAATATGTATTTTAATATATTCATATATTGAGATTGGAATAGACAGATTTACACATAGAAGAATATGATTTTCAACCACAACCTCATACTCATACAGGTAAAATTGTAGTTAAATTAACAACAAAAAATAATAATACAGGAGACACTTCAAAATCAAGCAGGGGAGGAGGAAGAGATGAGTGAATTCATGCCTACTGTGTACAGTGCACTCTGTCTGGCTGATGGGCAAATTATAACTTTTTTCCCCCAAATTCTGTGGGTACAAAAATTGTTAGGGTTACATATCTTGCCCCTGCTCCCCTCTCCACCTCGCTCTGCCAGAGCTTCAAGCATGTCTAGTCATCAAGTGGTGCGTCCTTCATCCACCATGAAAGTGTGTACCCTTCCCCTTCTCCCCCCCTTCCACCTGTTCACCTCCAATTAACAATTTTTTTAAGACATTTTTGTTACAGTGTATTTCTTTGCCTCTCCATAAAAAGGGATAGAGGTAATCCTTCCCCCTCTACAATGCTCATTACATCCTTAAGATGTGGGTCTCCCCCCTCAGACCCCTGTTGAACACTACAATTATTTGAGCACCATAGTTTTAGGCTGTCAGTACCAATTCGATGGCGAGTAGATATGTAGCCCATTTTCCAGGTCTTGTGTCATCTCGCTTTGTATTACAGGCTTAAGCTTAATCCACGATAGCATAAATGGTGCTAGTTCACTATCGTTTCTTAGGATTGAGTAATATTCCATTGTGAGTATATACCACATTTTAGTTATTCATTCATGAATTGACGGACATTTGGGTAGTTTCCATGTTCGTGCAATAGTGAATTGTGCTGCTATAAACATTCGGGTGCAGATGTCTTTATAATAGAGTGACTTGTGTTCTTTTGGATAGATGCCCAACAATGCTATTGCTGGGTCAAATGGTATTTCTATTTCTAGTTGTTTGAGGAATCTCCAAATTTTTTTCCACAAAGGTTGTACTAATTTGCAGTCCCACCAGCAGTGTTAGAGTGTTCCTGTCTCTCCGCATCCTCGCCAGCATTTGTTGTTTTGGGATTTCTTGATACAGGTAATTCTCACTGGGGTTAGGTGGTATCTCATTGTGGTTTTGATTTGCATTTCTCTAATGATTAGAGATGTTGAACATTTTTTTTTATATATATGTTTGCAGGCCATTATTCTGTCTTCTTTGGAGAATTTTCTGTTCATTTCCATTGCCCATTTCTTGATGGGGTTGTTTGATTTTTTCTTTTTTATTCTTTTAAGTTCTAGATAGATTCTTGTTATTAGACCTTTATTGGAAGTGTAG
This sequence comes from Microcebus murinus, assembly GCF_040939455.1. Lineage (NCBI taxonomy): Eukaryota > Metazoa > Chordata > Mammalia > Primates > Cheirogaleidae > Microcebus > Microcebus murinus. The sequence continues at coordinate 256,058 of NC_134109.1, forward strand.
AGAGCAAATATTTTCTCCCATTCTGTGGGTTGTCTATTTGCTCTAATGATCGTTTCCTTGGTAGTGCAGAAACTTTTTAATTTGATCGGATCCCATTTGTTTATTTTAGCTGTGGTGGTGATTGCCTTTGGGGCTTCCTCATAAATTCTTTGCCTAGACCAATATCTGATAGGGTTTTCCCAACATCTTCTTTGAGAATTCTTAAAGTTTTGTGTCTTAAGTTTAGGTGTGTTATCCATCTTGAGTGAATTTTTGTGAGGGGTGAGAGGTTGGGGTCCTGATTTGCTCTTCTGCATACTGCTAACCAGTTTTCCCAGCACCATTTATTGAAGAGAGAATCTTTTCCTGATAGTATATTTTTGTATGCTTTATCAAAGATCAGGTTACCATATACAGATGGTTTGATCTCTGGAATCTCAGGTCTATTCCAGATATCGATGTTTCTGTTCTTGTGCCAGTACCATGCAGATTTTACTATTATTGCCTTATAGTACAGCTTAAAGTCAGGAAGACTGATCCCTCCCAGTTTGTTTTTCTTACTTAAGATTGCTTTGGCTATGTGTGGTTTTCTCTGGTTCCATACAAATTGAAGGATTGTTTTTTATAGATCTGTAAAGAAATCTGGTGGTATTTTGATGGGAATTGCATTGACTCAACTGTACAAAAGCAATTCATGTAACCAAAATGTGTCCTTGCAGTATTCTGAAATATAATTAAATAAATGAACTAATTAATGAAAATACAGAGGAAAATGTGTTTTCAATGGGAAATTTATGTTAGTTTTTTTCACATGCACATGTATGCATCGGGGCTATTTGTGTGTTTTGTGTGTGTGTGTGTGTGTGTGTGTGTGTGTGTGTGCAAGTTCATCCTATGGCAGGTTCTCTGAGATTCTTGTATCTGTGACTAACGTGTCTGCCATTAGGTCTGGAACATTAGTGACCATCACCTCTTCAATATGTATTTCAATATGCATTTCCCTCCTCTTTTGGGATTCTAGTTATGTCTATATTATGCTCTTGGATATCGATGCTCTTTTACTTCTCTGTTTCTCTGTTTGCATTTTATGCTGTGTAATTCATTGGGCCTATTTCCAAGATCATGGTTTCTTTGAAAAGTAAGACCACTCTGCTGACAAGCCTGTGAGATTCTTGTTTACTTCTCACTGCAAAGTGCTCTACATATTTCCATCTGACTCTCTTAATACCCATCTCTCTGCTCAAGTCAGCTGTCTAGTTTTGTAGCATGGCTATACTCACCTTTACACATCTTAAGATATTGATTACAGTTACTTTCACATTCCTTTTAAATCAGACAGTTCTACTGTCTGCATCATGTATGAACCTCATTTTGATAATTTATCATTATGATTTATTAAATTGTATTGGCATATCCTACAATTTTTTTCTGTAAGCCAGACATGTTGGGTTTGATAGTTGATTTTGGCTTATTATTTTATGTACATTTCTTCCTGTATAGGACCAAACCTATATTTCCTAGGCATATACTATGGAAGTCTTGTGAATCTACTCAGGTCTGCATTTGATGTTTATTGATGCCATGGCTCCTTGTGTTAAAGGTGTTCTCTGCTCTGACCACAAAGGGTGTTGGGTACCCTCCAGAGATACCCTGCTTTTGTTTCCTATTTGGCTCTGTGTTTTGACCTTTTGTTTTACTAGAAACAACTATTTCATCTTCCCAAGGTGCATTCTAGTTTTAAATTTACCGGACAGTTGTCAACATGGTGGAAAGTGTTGATTGACATGGCATACCTTGACTTTCTCACTGAGTCAAATTCCTTGGCAAGTGTCATGCCCCTTGACACAGTGACCTATTCCAGACATCCCTGTCCCTAATCCAGATGTGATGTTGGTCTGTGTATTCTTTCCTCTCTCTAGGGTAGAGTGTCTTCTTGTTTCTCCCCAAATCTTCTCTACTGCAGCTCAGGAAGTTCAGTCAGTCTTCTTAGCTTCTAAATATGCTGCACATCTCTGTAGATTAAGGCTTCTAATCCATATGATGGAGAGGAAGTGTGGTTCTGAAAAGAATATTACTGGGGACTCCTGTCACCCTCCTAGTTCTTCAGTGTTCCTCCACTGTCCCCAGGATACTAGTTTAGGTGGTATCCCCCCACCCCCTGAAGATTTGTACTTTAATTCCATATTTGTGATTGGGGAGGTCAGTCTGGAGGTATTTCAGAATTACATTCTTCCTCTCTCCCACACACAGTTATCCGGGGGGGGGGGTCATATTGTGATTTTTCCCCAGTGCTACATAAAAAGGCTTTGAAATAAATAAAATAGTAATACCCCAACTAGGTACAACTAGAATGCTCAAACCATAAAACATTTACTACACTCTATTCATGCAATCAAGTGCATATTTCTAACTCAATCTATTCCTGTTCGATATGTCATCCACCTTGGGGCCTCTAATTAAGATTAAGTAATATTATGGTCTATTATATCTCAGTAATAACTTGTCTCTGTACAGCTTTCAACTTTTTTATTTGTCATAGAATTTCTTTTTTTTTTCGGCATATTATGGGGGTACAGATTTTAAGGTTTCAATAAATACCCATTTCCCCCCTCCCCCCACAAGTCTGAGTCTCCAGCATGACCATCCCCCAGATGGTGCACATCTCACTCATTATATATGTATATACCTGTCCCCCTCCCCCCCACCTGCCCAATACCCTATTACTGTAGTACCTATGTGATCACTTAGGTGTTGTTCAGTTAATACCAATTTGCTGGTGAGTATATGTGGTGCTTGTTTTTCCATTCTTGGGAAACTTCACTTAATAGTATGGATTCCAGCTCTAACCAGGAAAATATAACCTGTGCTATGTCACCATTGTTTCTTAGAGCTGAATAGTACTCCATGGTATACATATACCACATTTTATTAATCCATTCTTGGATTGATGGGCACTTGGGCTGTTTCCACAGCCTTGCTATTATGAATTGTGCTGCTATTCGAGTGCAGGTGTCTTTTTTGTAGAGTGTCATTGGATCATTTGGGTAGATGCCCAGCAATGGGATTGCTGGATCAAATGGTAGATTCACTTGTATCGCTTTAAGATATCTCCATATTGCTTTCCACAGAGGTTGAAATAGTGTGCAGTCTCACTAGCAGTGTAGGAGTGTTCCTCTCTCTCCACATCCATGCCAGCATTTGTTATTTGGAGACTTTTTGATAAAGGCCATTCTCACTATAGTTAAGTGATATCTCATTGTGGTTTTGATTTGCATTTCCCTGATGATTAGAGATGTTGAGCATTTTTTCATATGTTTGTTGGCCATTCTTCTGTCTTCTTTAGAAAAGTTTCTGTTCAAGTCCTTTGCCCACTTTTTGATAGGGTTATTTGATTTTTTCTTGCTGATTTTTGTGAGTTCTAAGTATATTCTAGTTATCAGTCCCTTATCAGATGCATAGGATGCAAAAAATTTCTCCCATTCTGTAGGTTGTATGTTTACTTACATGACTATTTATTTGGCTGTACAGAAGCTTTGTAGTTTGATCATGTCCCATTTATTTATTTGTGTTGCTGCTGTGATTGCCTTTGGGGACTTCTTCATGAACTCTTCACCTAGGCCGAAGTCAAGGAGAGTGTTTCTAACTTTTTCCTCTAGAATTCTAATAGTTTCATACCTTAGGTTTAAGTCTGTTATCCAGCATGAGTTGATTTTTGTGAGAGGTGAAAGGTGTGTGTCCTGTTTTAGCCTTCTAAAGGTGGCTATCCAGTTTTCTCAGCACCATTTATTGAAAAGGGATTCTTTTCCCCAGCGTATGTTTTTGTCTGCTTTGTCAAAGATTAGATGGCTATATGAGGATTGTTTTATATCAATATTCTCACATCTGTTCCACTGGTCAATATTCCTATTTTGTGTCAATACTATATTGATTTAATTACCACAGCTATATAGTATAGTTTGATATCTGGCAAATTAATACCTCCCATTTTGTTTTTGTTGCCTAGAATTGCTTTTGATATTCAGGGTCTTCTTTGGTTCCATACAAAGCGTAAAATTATTTTTTCTATATCTGTGAAGAATGCTGATGGGATTTTAACAGGTATTGCATTGAATCTGTAGATCAGTTTGGGTAGTATAGACATTTTGATGATGTTGAGTCTGCCAATCCACGAGCATTGTATGGATTTCCATCTGTTTACATCCTCTGCTATCTCCTTCCTCAGTGTTTCATAGTTCTCCCTGTAGAGGTCTTTTACCTCCTTGGTTAAATATATTCCTAGGTACTTTAATTTCTTTGTTGCTATTATGAAGGGAATTGAGTCTTTGATTTGGTTCTCAATGAGATTGTTGTTGGCGTATATGAATGCCTCTGATTTCTGTGTATTGATTTTGTATCCTGAGACTTTACTAAATTCATTGATCAGTTCCAGGAGTTTCTTGGTTGAATCTTTGGGGTTTTCTAGATATAATATCATATCATCAGCAAACAGTGAAAGTTTGAACTCTTATACCCCTATTTGTATACTCTTAATTCCATTTTCCTGTCTGATTGCTGTAGCCAAGGCTTCCAGCACTATGTTGAACAGAAGTGGAGATAGTGGGCAGCCTTGTCTGGTTCCCATTCTAAGTGGGAATGATTTCAATTTTTCCCCATTCAGTATGATGTTGGGTATTGGTCTGTCATATATGGCTTGTATCATTTTTAGGTATGTCCCTTCTTTGCCTATTTTCTTAAGTGTTCGTATCATGAAAGGGTGTTGAATTTTGTCAAAAGCTTTTTCTGCATCTATTGAAAGAATCATGTGGTCTTTCTTTTTGCTTCTGTTTATGGGGTAAATTGCATTTATAGATATATGTATGTTGAACCATTCCTCCTTCCCTGGGATTAAGCCCACTTGGACGTGATGGATTATTTTTTTGATAAACGTCTGGATTCGGTTAGCTAAGATTTTTTTTTAAATTGTTGCATCTATATTCATTAGGGATAGTGGTGTGTTGTTTTCTTTTTTTGTTGCATCTTTCCCTGGTTTTTGTATCAGAGTAACATTCGCTTCATAAAAGGTGCCCGGGAGGTTTCCGTTCTCGATGTTGTGGAATAGTTTCCGCAAGATAGGTACTAGTTCTTCTTTGTAAGTGTGGTAAATTTCGGGTGTGAAGCCATCTGGACCGGGACTTTTCTTTTTAGGGAGATTTTTAATTGCTGTTTCTAGTTCAGCTCTTGAGATTGGTCTGTTCAGGGAATCTATTTCTTCCTGGTTGAGCCTAGGGAGGCTGTGTGTTTCTAGAAATTTGTCCATTTCCCCCACATTTTCCAGTTTGTGTGCATAAATATTTTTGTAGTAAATTATATCATAAATTATATCATGTATCTCTTTGGGATCAGTTGTGATATCTCCTTTTTTGTTCCTGATGGAGCTTATTAGAGATTTCTCTTTTCTGCTTTTCATTAGTTAGCCAATGGTGTGTCAATTTTATTTATTTTTTCAAAGAACCAACTTTTTGTTTTATTAATCTCCTGAATAGCTTCCCTGTTTTCAATGTCATTTAGTTCTGATTTGATCTTGTTGATTTCACTTCTTCTGCTGGGTTTGGGGTTGGTCTGTTCTTCTTTTTCCAGCTCTTTGAGTTGTTTCGTTAGATTGTCTATTTGTGATCTTTTTGTCTTTTGGTTATAGGCATTTATGGAGATAAACTTTCCTCTCAGAACTTCTTTAGCTGTGTCCCAGAGGAGTTGATAATTTGTCTCTCCATTGTCGTTTTCTTCATAGAATTTTTTTATTTCCATCTTGATTTCTTCATTTATGTAGTAATCATTTAGTAGGAGGTTGTTTAATTTCCATGATTTTGTGTAGAAATGTGAGTTTCTGTTAGAGTTGATTTCTAATTTTATTCCACTGTGATCTGAGGAGATACATGGTATGATTTCTATTTTTTTAAAATTTATTGAGATTTACTTTGTGTCCTAGGATATGGTCAATCTTAGAGAATGTCCCGTGAGCTGATGAGAAGAATGTATATTCAGTGGATTTTAGGTAGAATGTCCTGTAGATGTCAGTCAGACCCAATTGTTGCAGGGTTTTGTTTAAATCCATTATTTCTTTATTAATTTTCTGTTTGGAGGATCTGTCTTGTGCCATCAGTTGGGTGTTGAAATCTCCGTTATTATGGAGTTGCTATTAATCCATTTGCTTAGATCCAGTAAGGTTTGCTTTATGAAACTGGGTGCACCTAAGTTGGGTGCATATATATTTAAAATTGTTATCTATTCTTGTTGAAGTGTGCCCTTCACCATTATATAATGACCCTCTTTGTCTTTCACTACTTTTGTTGGTTTAAAAACTAAATCATCTGAAATTAGAACAGCCACGCCAGCTTTCTTTTGGCTTCCAATTGCCTGGAATACTGATCTCCACCCTTTTACTTTTAGTGTATATGCATCTTTGCAGGATAGATATGTTTTCTGAAGACAGCATATACTTGGCCCGTATTTTCTTATCCATTCAGCCAGCGTATGTCTCTTGAGTGGAGAGTTTAGGCCATTCACATTTATTGAGAGAACTGAAAGGTAAGGTAGATTACTGTTCATTCTGTTGGGTTGGATGTTGTTGCTTTGATTTCTCTCTTGAGCCATTGTAATATCTGGCCTTTAATCTTTGGGTTTTTGTTGTTTTTATATTCGTGAGTTTTTATTATGGTGTTCTGTGTGTAACACTGTTTTGAGTACTTCTTTAGGGCTGGTCTTGTCTTGGTGACTTCTCTGAGACTTTGCTTGTCTGTGAATGTCTTAATTTCTCCTTTATATATGAAACTTAGTTTTGCAGGGAATAAGATTCTAGGCTGGGCATTGTTTTGTTTCAGAAGAATGAGAATGGGGCCCCAGTCTCTCCTTGCTTGTAAAGTCTCATTAGAGAAGTCTGGTGTTATGCGAATTGGCTTTCCCTTGTATGTCACTTGCTTCTTTCATCTTACAGCTTTTAGAAGGGCCTCTTTAGTTGATACTTTGGTCAGTCTGATGACTGCATGTCGGGACGTCTTCCTGTTTGCATTGAATCTCTCAGGGGTTCTCTGAGCTTCTTGATCTTGTATATCAAGATTTTGAGCAAGGCCTGGGAAATTTTCCTCTATTATATCTTCAAATAGCTTGTCCAACCCTTGAGTGTTGTCTTCTTCCCCTTCTGGTAACCCTATGACCCTCACATTAGGTTTCTTCACATAATCCCACAGCTCTTATAGGCTTTGCTCTTTCCTCTTGTTTCTCTGCTCTATCTCTGTGACTGTTTTATTTAGTTGGAGGGTGTTATCTTCAATCTCTGAGATTCTTTCTTCTGTTTGATATACCCTGTTCTTGAGACTTTCCACTGGATTTTGTATTTCCCTGAATTGATTCTTCATTTCCAGGAGTTTGGTTAAACTTTTCTTCATTGTGTCTATTTCTTTAGTGAACTTTTGTTCTAGGTCCTGGAGGTTTTTGTGGTTTCTTTGTGTTGGTTATTGAGTTGTTCTTGCAGGTTGTTGAGTGTTCTTATGATCCACATACGAAATTCCTCTTCTGTTATATTGTTTGCCTGATTTTCATTGGTGCCTGTTTCTAGCAGGCTGGGGCTCCCCTTTGGGGGGGTGTTTTCCATTTGGTTCTTCATATTTCCTGAGTTCCTTCGCTGATTTCTTCCCACGTTGTTTCTTTCCTTTTGGTTTTGATTGGGTATTCACACACCTTGTTTAGTTTCTGAGCAGTTAGGTGGTGTCTGTGGGTGAGATTCAACCACTCCCTGTATAATGAGTCAGTGGGTGCCGTGAAAACTCTGTGCAGGATGCCGTCCCTGTCAGTAGGTGGCGCTTGCTTGGAGGAACAGGCTATGCTTTTGATTTTGTGTCCTGTTTTCAGCTCTTGTTCTGGGCGGAGCTGCGTTGGGTAAACCTGCCCTCAGGCACCACCAATGCCATTATCAGGGGTCAAAGTTATGTTCTCTGCTTCCAGAAAAAGCTGTCATCGCGGGGCTGGAATGGTGCCGCTCAGCCAGAAAGTCTGTGTGTAGGGTGGGGCTGTCTGAGACCCGCAGTCTGGAGCAGGCCTCGCTTCTTTTCACCCTCCCAAACTCTGCAGCTACTCCTTGGCCTCTGCCAGCAGGCCAGACCACACACCACCAGGCCTCCCCGGACTGTGATGCCGGCGGGGAGTTTCCCTGCACAGGAACGCTACCTGGGCTGGGTGTACGGCCTCCTTTTAGGAGGAGGATTGCCCTCTAGGATGCTAATCTGCCATTGAAGGCACACACACCTCAGTAGGCTGTTCATGTATATCCCTTTTGTGTCTTGGGCAATGCTAGACCTCGGTGCAGGGGATCTGGTCTGCAGGTATGACCTCTGATTACCAGAGTTCAAACTGTATCCCCACCAGGGAGAGGAGTTCCGGTCCCAATTCATCCACAGGGAGCCCAAGCTGAGTCTATGTCTCTCAGCCTCTGAGTGGGCACCGTTCTCCTGGGAACACCATGCCAGCAGCACCTGGGAGGGTTGGCGGGTAGGGAGCTCACAGTCTGAGTTCCCCTTAGTCAGTTGTAGGGTCCCAAAAGGGAAGGTCCTGTTCCCTGGAGGTGCCTCCAGCTGGTGGTTGTATTGTCTCTCTGGGCAGCTGCGGGTAGGGTTGGCGAAGGGGAGGAGGAGGCAATATGGCGCCTGTCGCGCGGCTCGCGTCTGTGCACATGGAGGTGCCGGGAGGGAGTTGGGAGCCTGGTGCTGCGTCCACTACAGGCTCACCACTACTTGGTGGCAGCCGTCTCTGGGCTGGTGTCCGCAGGTCACCAGTGTGCAGGTGTCCAGTGTGAGGTGCAGCTGGTGGAGTCTGGGGGAGGCTTGGTCCAGCCTGGGGGGTCCCTGAGACTCTTCTGTGCAGCCTCCACATTCACCTTCAGCAGCTATGAAATGAATTGGGTCCGCCAGGCTTCACGGAATGGGCCAGAGTGGTTCTCAGCCATTATACCTGTGGTAGCACAGGCTACACAGATGCTGTGAAGGGATGATTCACTGTCTCCGGAGACAACAGCAAGAACTTGCTGTATCTGCAAAAAAACAGTCTGGGAGCCAAGGACACAGCACTGACCTTCTGTGCAAAAAGCTCAGTGAGGGGACATCAGTGCAAGCCCAGACAAAAAAACCTCCTGCGTAGGCGCACGAGGCCACTAGGGGGCACGCAGTACACAAGGAGCAGAGTCTGCCTAGGGCAGGTGCAAGTGGAGGGTAACAGCTGGTTTCCTCTCAGTGTCCTGGCTTCCCATCCATAAAAGAATTTTCTCTCGGAAACTTCTCTGAATTTATGAGTCTGTGTTTCTCTCTGCAGTCTCTGAGTTATACATGTTTGTGGTAATGAGAGAAAATATTCTCACCTGTACAAAATGCAGCGAGTGGCTTCCAGTTACTTTGTCCTGTGCCCAAATGTGCATTAATTATCAACCTTTGGGAATCTTTCTCAAAATCAATACAACATTATGTTTTGCATGATACAATGCTGCACAGAACACAGAAATGAAAGTCCCTTCTAGTTAGCTAGCAGGGTAAAGTGTTTACGGGACATCAGGGGCAGAGGGAGTCAGCATCCCAAGCAAGACATTGAAGACCATGTGGTTGTCTGTGTCCCAGCACCAGGCTCACAACGTAGATTATATCTGACACAATTTAAGGGCAGAGGAACCCCACCAACATTTATTGTAGATGTTGACATTGATGGCATTGACACATGCACACATGTACACGCACACGCGCGCACACACACACACACTAAGTGAACATGGGAAGGTTAGTCCCTCCACTACTGAGGTATCTGCAGAGCACTGCAGGCTCCTCAAGAGAGTCCAAACTGGCTTCATATAACAGTAATGGAGACTGGCTCAGGTTTTCACAACAGTTCCCTGATAGGGCAGGGAGGGGGCTCTCACTTCCAGGAAGGGTCTGGTGAGGTTTGACCTCCAACAGCTATCTCATGAGGAAGCATCTGTGATTCTTCGCTAGAATTCCCATAAGTGGAGCAAACAGGGAAGATGTAAGACATGCCTTCAAATGTCAGTGGGCAGACATCAGCTAAGAGACTGACACTTCTTTTTTCACTCAGCTACTGGGTTTCAAAACAAGCAAAAAAATAAAAAAATAAAAATAAAAAAGTTTAAAAAACATTAAAGGCAGTCAGCAACCAGGTTTGCAGAAAAATAGAAGATAGTTTAGGAGATGATATTAATAATAATTAAGTTGTGTAGGAGGAGAAATTAGACAGGGATCCTGGAAGCATGTCATGAGTGAAAGCTTTTCACTCTTCAAGATCATCAGCTTTTCCTAAAGGTTGTGGGTCAGCTGTGGGCTTCAAAATACCAGAAGCTTCACAGATTCTATGAAAATGCTCATTTTGGCATCGTCTACTGCAGTAGCCAGAAAATACCCAGAGTTCTCAATGGATGCTGTCGTTCTGAAATATGAACCCAAGAATTGCCTCCTTGTAATTTCACTATTATATTATATTAGAACACCTTACTGATATTAGTTCTAATGTGGCTAAAGTGAAGTGCTCTGATATTTCTTCTAATATATACAATGTCCTGGTTGAACTTGTTGAGAGACTTTTAAAAAGATGTTGTAAAAGGCAGCCTGCATCTGTGGGTGATATGAGTGGGTATGACACATGGATTTCTTTAAAGTTTTTTTTTTTTTTCTCTTCCATGCAGTAGGGAGAATGTTAGTACCTGTGGTAAAATCTAAGTGTTTGATCTCTCCAGCTACCAAGACATTGGGTAGTAACTGATGTGTCCTCAAGGGAGGGGACTGTAATGCCACAGTGCTAATGCTAGAACCATTGGCCAGAGGAGTTCAGGATTCTCTTAAAATTGTGACATTTTGAACTTAATAATGTCAATTTGATCAACATTCTCAGAAGACTTTTAATGAATGGATGGTGTGTTACATGAATAATGGTAATGCCTTACAAGCTTAGATGCATTTATAAATGAGGTCAAGGCTTCTTTTTCTGTGTAAAGATATTCTACAACACTTGTTTAGGTCCCATGCTACTATTTATTTTTTGTATGATTTCCAAAGTTACATTTGTCATATCTCTAGGACTTAGAAGTTTACCTAAAAGATCCATAGCTTGTTATTCATTTTGATAGGGTCTCAAGAAGTTGTGAGAAACCCTTTTCTTTGCACAGTATACCACGTTCATGCATTACTGCAAAGACATGAATTTAATTCCAGTTTTGGATGATCCACAAGCTCTAAAAAGTGCAATGACTCTTGTCATGAAAGTCCATTTTACACCAGGCTGAGCACTATATGCTAATGAAAAGTTTACATTAGTAATATGAATTACTCGTTATCAACCTCCAGCTTTATTATATGGGGTGATTCATACTCCATAGAAGTAGCATTAATTTGCAGTCACACCAAAAGTGTATGAGTGTACCTTTCTCTCCATATCCATGCCAGCATCTATTAGTTTGGGACTTCTTGATAAAAGCCACTCAATTTAGGTGATATCTCATTGTGGTATTGATTTACATTTCACTGAAGATTAGTGACTTTCTGAATTTTTTTGTATGTTTATTGGCCATTAGCCTGTCTTCTTTTGAAAAATTATTTTCATGTCTGCTGCACAGTTTATAAAGACTTGCTAGATTTTTCCGCTCCTGATGTGCTTGAGTACTTTGTAGATTTTGGTATTTAGCCCTTTAACATATATACAGCATGCAATTATTTTTTCCAATTCTCTAGGTTGTCTATTTTCTCTATTGACTGTTTCCTTGGCTGTGTAGAAGCCTTTTAGTTTAATCACTTCTCATTTATTTATTTTTACCATTACTGTGATTGCCTCTGGGATCTTCTTCATAAGTTATTTTCTTTGGCTAATATCTAGAAGATATTTTCTGACATTTTATAGTAAAATTCTTATGGTGTCTTGTCTTAGATTTAACTCTGTTATCTATCTTGAATTAATATTAGTAAGAGGTGACAGATACGGATCCTGATTCAATTGTCTTTATGTGGCTATCCAACTTTCCCCGCACAATTTCTACAAAAAGAGCTGCCCTCCAGGAAGTACTCTGAAAAGTGTTACACATGGCTCAGCACAATAGAAACACACCAATGTAATTTAATCCAGAAGCTAAAAGTCAAAGGCCAGATACAACAATGTCTCAAGAAAGAAAATAAAGCAACAAAGTTTGACTAAACAGGTTGAACAGAAATCTGCCCCACTTATCAAGTTTTTCAATAAATGTGAATGAGGAGAACTGCACACTAAGGAGATATAGGCTGGCCAAATGGATAAATACACACAAACCAAGTATCTTTTGCCATCAGGAAATACATCCAACACACAGATTTGCATTCAGACTGAAAGTGAAGGAATGGGAAATCATATTCATGCAAGCAGAAGCCTAAAAAAAGCTGAATAGCCATTCTGATTTCAGATAACTCAGGCATCAAATCCAAACAAGTAATGAAAGACAAAGATGGTAATTATATAATGGTTAGGGGTTCAAGTCAAAAAGAATATATAACAATTCCAAATATTTATGCACCTAAATAAGGAGGATGCATATTAATAAACCAAATTCTACTTGCTCTAAACAAAATGGTGAACACTAGCACCCTAATAGCTAGAGACTTCAACACCCCTGTAACAGAAGAGGACATATCTCAGAAACAGAAAATGAACAAAGAAAGACACAATGGACTTAAACAGAATGCTAAAACAAATGGGCCTGACAGACAGTTACAGAACATTCTACACAGAATCCATTGAATATAAATTTTTCTCCTGAACTCAATGAACAAGCTGTATGATTGGCCATATCCTATTCCACAAAACATACCTCAAGAAATTTTAAAAAGTTACAAATATACCACCAATCTTCTCAGAAAAGAGTGGAATAAAATTAGGAATAATGTCTAATAGAAACACTCATATCTAAACAAAATTAAGGAAATTAAACCACATACCGGTGAAGGATAATTCGCTTAAAGAGGAAATCAATAAGGACATGAGAAGATTCTTTAAACTAAATGATAAAGGAGACACAAGTTATCAAAATCTGTGGGACACAGCTAAAGCAGTTCTGAGAGGAAAATGTATAGCCATGAATGTATACATCCAAAATACAGAAAGATCACAAATCAACAATCTCATTAATCACCTCAAACCACTCAAAAAGGATGAGAAAACCAACCCAGAACCCAACAGAAGAATAGAAATAACCAAGATCAGAGCTGACTAAATGAAATCAATAAAAAGATTGCTGAAAGATTAATGATATTAAAGATTGATTAAATTAAAAACTAATTATTTGAAATGATAAACACAATTGACATGCCTCTTGCTAGATTAAGCAGAATCAGAAAAGAAAGGACTCTAATAAACTCAGTCAGGAACTACAAAGGTGAAATTACAACTGATACCATGGAAACACAAAATGTCATCTCTGAATAGTATAAAAACCTCTAAGCACATAAACTCGAAAGTGTAAAGAAAATGCACAAATTCTTAGAAACACACATACTCCCTAAGCTCAATCAGGAAGTAACAGAACTCCTCAACAGGCCAATATATAAAGTAATGATATTATGGCAGCAATAAAAAATGTTCCCCTCCCAAAAGAGAACAAGTGTGTTTCACACCTGGATTTTACCATACTTACCAAAAAGAACTGGTACCTATCCTGCAGAAAGTACTCAACAACACTGAGGAGATAGGCGTAATCCCCAACACATTTTATGAAACCAACATCACACTGATACCAAAGACAGGAAAAGACTTAACAAAAAAGAAAGCTACAGACCAATAACCTTTATGAATATGCATGCAAATATTCTCAATAGAATTCTAGCAAACTGAACCGAAGTGCTAATCAAAAATAATCCATCATGATCAAGCAGTATTCATCCCAGAGATCAAAGGATGGTTAAGCATACACAAATCAATAAAGACAATTCATAACATACATAGAACTGAAAAAAAAAAACATATGATCCTATCAATACACACAGAAAAAGCTTTGACAAAATTAAGCACACTTTTATGATAGTATGCTTCACAAAATAGGCATAAATGGAACTTACTTCAAAATTATAAAAGCCATGAGCTACAAACCCACAACCAACATTAAACTGGAAAAAATTGAAAGAAATCTCACTTAGAACTGGCTTCTAAGACAGGGTTTCTCTCTATCACCATCTTTATTTAACATACTGCTGGAAGTCCTAGCCAGAGCAATCACACAAGAGAAGGAAATCAAGGGCATCCAAATGTGCACAGAAGACGTGAAAGTCTCACTTTTTTCAGATGATATCTTACATTTAGAAAACCCCACAAATTCTGCCAAGACACTACTGGAATTGATCAACATATTCAGCAAAATCTCAATTACAAAATCAATGTACACAAATCAGTAGCATTGACATACACCAACAAAAGTCAATCTGAGAACCAATTCAAAGGCCAATCACAATAGCAAAAGTAAATTAAAGTAGCTAGGAATACATTTAAATAATAATGTGAAGGACCTGTACAGGGAGAATTAGAAAACACTAAGATAATAGCAGAGGATACAAACAGATGGAACATGATACTGAGCTCATGTATTAGCATAATCAATATCATTAAAATTCTATACTGCACAAAGTCATCTACACATTCAGTACAATTCCTATTAAAATATCAATATTATTTTTCACAGTCAGTCCTAGAAAAAATAATTCTATACTTTGTATGTAAAAAGAGAAAATGCCCTATAGCTGTAGTAAAACTAAGCAAAAAGAACAAATTGGGAGGCATTATTCACCAGACTTAAAGCTATACTACAAGGCTATTGTAACCACAACATCATGGTACTAGAACAAGAATAGAGACATAGACAAAGGGAATAGAACTGAGAGCCCAACATAAAGCCAATCTAATATAACATCTAATTTTTGACAAAGCAGGCAAAAATATACACTGGGGAAATAAATCCCCAGTCAATAAATGGTGCTGAGAAAATTGAATAGCCACATGGAGAAGACTGAAACAGGATCTGCTCCTCTGACCTCTCACAAAAATCAAATCACAATGGACAGCAGACTTAAACCTAAGGCATGAAACCATACCAATTCTAGAAGAAAATGTTGATAAAACTCTTATAGACATCAGCCTAGGCAACAAATTTAGAGTGATAACCCAAAAAGCAAACACAGTATCAACAAAAATAAATAAATGGGACCTAATAAAATTATAAAGCTTCTGCACACCGAAGGAAACTATCACTAGAATGAATAGACAACCCACACAATGGGAGAAAATATTTGCATGCTATACCACTGACAAAGGGCTAATAATTATAATCCATATAGTAATAGAATCAAACAGCACATTAATAAGTGGGAAAAGGACATGAACAGAAAATTTTCAAAACAAGATAAACTAATGGCCAAGAAACATATAAAAAATGCTCAACATCGCTAATCATTAGGAAAATGCAAGTCAAAATTATAATATATCGCTTCACTCCATTGAGAATGGCTTTTATCAAAATATGTGCACCATCTGGGGGATGTTCACCTTGGAAACTCACACTTGTGGGGGGAGGGGAGGACTTAAAATTTTGTACCCCCATAATACTCCGAAATAAAAAAAAAAAATGTTTCCAAACAACAAATGTTGGCATGGATGCAGAGAGATAGGAACACTTATACACTTGAGACATCTGTGGTTCTTTCCATCTTTTGGAAGTTCTCAGATGTGGGTGTCTTGTGGATGCTGACATAAAGATGCGAGGGTTCTGTCACAAAGCACATGGTTCACTAAGGTCGCTGCATCTCCAGGAGTCTTGTCCCAGGTGCAGCTGCAGGAATCATGCACTGGACTGGTGATTCCCTCACAGACTTTCACTCCCCTGTTGGTCTCTGGTTTTTGGTGGAGCTGGATTCAGCAGGCCCCTGGGAAGGGCTGTGATGGATGGGGCACGGCAGTAGTACAGGTGACAGGACCTCTTATCCATCCTTCAAGAGTGAGTCACTGTCTCTGAAAACACATCCAAGACCCAGATCTCCCTTCAGCTGAGCTTTCTGCCTATGAAGGACACGGCCTGGTATTACTGTATGAGAGACACAGTGAGTGTACATCAGTGTGAGCCCAGACCCAGGCCTCCCCTCAGTGGTCCACAGGACCATAGGGGTGGTCACACACACTAGAGAGACTCAGGATCTCCAGGGAGTCCAAAGGACCACCCAGTCCAGGCCCATGCCCCCAAAGAATATTCAGAGTGGTAACAGAGGAGTTTCCTCACAGGCACAGAATTTTCCTTTTTCAAAAGAGAAATACAAAATGAGAATTCAACAAGCACTGCAGATGTTTGTATGGACATCATATTCTATGGGAACATTTGCCTATCTCAATAAGGCAGAGACACATTTGAAGAGGGCATTTCTAGGGTTCTATTGATCTTAACATTGAGAGAACAGAGAGGTGACACACATACCCAAGAATAAGTCTCCCTCATCAGGGCAGAGACAAGGCCTGGTCTGTGTGTGTGATTGGGAAGCCTTGGGTCAGAGACTGTGGCTGGCCGTGGATCCAAGATCATCCAAAATCCACAAGTAAATGTGAAGAATGGTGGGCATTCACTGAAATGATGTAAATATTGAACCAATTTTTATTTTATAGACTTTGAAACAAGAAACAAACTTATCCAAACCACGATTTCCTAAGCCAGGTGATGAAAGATGTGAGTTACTCCAGAACACAATGTGCTTGTTATGCTGCATGAGATCAGAAGGGAAGGAAGTTCATTGAGACCTGCGCCCTGAGTCTGGTGCAGATGGACTCTCTGGAGGAAAGTCATTTGCAGAGTATTAACAGGATAAGAGAAATCTGCCTCTTCCAGGATGCTCGTTTCCTCCTGTATCTCCCATGAGAGAAAATAATCAATAAGGTCAGAGAGTAAGGGGAATAGTCCAGGTCACTATTCCCAGAAAAGGGAGTAGAGCACAGGTTCAAATGACCTCTATTACTGGGGGCTCCTGGTGAAGGTCAAAGCCCAGGGGCAGAGGATGACTGAGTCATTAAGGTGTAGTCATAACAATATCTACCCTTCCCTTCCCAACGCTTCCTCATCCCACCAGCATGATGAGAGTGGTTGGAAGCTCCGTGTGTGATGACAGAGTCTATCTGAGCAGGAAAACTTAGGGAAACCCAGTCACACAGGGGGATAAAACCAACGTCACTAGATGAACCTGGACCCTCTGACAGCTACATGCTCAGCACCCCCCCATCATCCGCCTCAG
Organism: Microcebus murinus; assembly: GCF_040939455.1. Lineage (NCBI taxonomy): Eukaryota > Metazoa > Chordata > Mammalia > Primates > Cheirogaleidae > Microcebus > Microcebus murinus. The sequence continues at coordinate 273,334 of NC_134109.1, forward strand.
AGTCACTTCTTTCTCAGCCTTTGTGGTATTTGCAAATTTTCTCTTCTCCTCATGGTAATATTCAACATATGCTTGTGTATCACTTGGGTTCATCAAGGATCAGAACCAGGGGGACTCAGGTCTCTCCTGCAACGAGCTGGGTTTGGGCAATTTCAGGGGTGACTAAGAAGTGCCTCTGTCCCTGTGTCAGATGCAGGGCCTGTGAGCCACTGGGCAGGAGGTCAGGAAGGAGAGATAACCAGCAGGCTGTCACATGAGGATGGACAATGCCACCTTCCTTTTGGTGAGGAGGGACTGCAGTGGAAGTCTGGCCTCCCTCACAGGGCAGAAACAACACTCACCAGGCTGCTGCCCCACCCAGAAGCTGACCTGGCTGAGCAGCACCTGAGCTGGCTAACAACTCCTCTTCTCAATTATCAGGACCTAACTTCCCTCAATTGTGGCTTCTCATGGGACCCCCCCCCAGTCCCTTGCTCACAGCCCTGCTAGTCTCCATAGTGTCCTGGGCAGCAGTTAACTGAGGATACCCAGCGTCCCTACATTTACATGGCCTCTGTGGCTAGCACAAGTGAGTTCTTGGGAACAGCTTCTGTTTGGGGCCAGACATAGCCCACTCCTCTGGGAAAGACACACTTGGAAGTCACATTGCATAGGACCTTGCTATGGGATGAAGTATCTGGGACCTTGGTGAAATTATCTGAGTCTTCCTCAGGCCACCTGCTCAGCCCAGGGGAGACACATGGGTCCATGGGCAGCATCCTCTGAAGCCTGGACCAGGAGGCAGACGTGTCTCCTCAACTGTGCTTTTGAAGTACACCTCTTAAGTTCCCGAGACTCGAGAAGTGAAAACACTAGTCAGTCACCCCGTGGAGTCCACCCGCCCAGGTGGGAGAGTAACAAGATTCCACAATAGATGCCCAATGGGAGAAGGGGTGGATGGGACCGCTCTCAGACTGTGGTTCTCAGGGACTCTGACCCACCCACCTGTCCCTCCCAGGTACCCTGTTCCAATATCAGCTCCTACTTCTGATCCTCAAGAACACCTTGTCCAGGTCTCCAGGATCCAGCCCTCATTCTCCTGGCTGTGTCTCTGAGAGGGGGACCTGCTGTTCTGCAGGGCCAGTGCGGTCCTCCCCACAGTCCAGACACCTCGGCGATGGCTCCACTGACTGCACATGGCTTGCCCAGGTGTGAACTGCGGTGCTAAACTTGAACCCTACTCAGGGTCATCTGCAGGGCCCCCTTGCTGGCAGAACAGACAAACTCACAGCGTGGGCAGGTCCCTTTCTCTAGTTATGAGGTTTTTGCTGTTGTCTGTATGACAAGGGCACATACCCAGGCCCAGGGTCAGTGTGCCACATGCAGGGAAGAAGGGAAGTGTCCCTCCCATAGCTGTGAACTCTTGCCACAGTGTGTGTGTGTGTGTGTGTGTGTGTGTGTGTGTGTGTGTGTGTGAGTGTGCTGCAGGATTAGCAGTGTGGTGGGTTCTGGGCCATCACCATTAGCTGTGTGTTAACATGTTCTCTGATATGACATTTAACCAAGGGAACTTAAATGAGATATGAGCGCCTCCAAAGCCCCTGAAGGTTTTGGACCCCTGTGTGTGTGACCGTACTAGGGCATGTGGAGCTCCTGGGAAGGGGCTCCCTGATGGTTTCATAGAATCTTTGCTGGGGGCCTCCCTGCAGTTCCCTGGGTTTAGAAAGTCCAGTTCATGGTTTACAGTGAAAAGCACATGCTGTCTGTGAAGGAGCATGTGATCCAGGGCACAACCAGCTCACACTGGGCTGGGACACAAGGAGGAAGATGTTCTGAGAGCCCAGAGGGAACCTCCCCTGCAGGTAGGGCTCGGCTTCAGGGGACGTGCAGGAACACCAGCACAGGCTGCCGCCCAGCAGGAGATGCACAGGAGGCTGGGATGGGGTTGCTCTTGGGGACTGGGTATTCCTTTTGTGAAAATGTGTAATAATAATTTTATATGATATGTTGACATTTGTATGAATATCCTACTCAGCTGTGAGTGTTGATGTAACACAGCACTTTAATGAAAGCCACATTTACAAAGGGTCTCTAGCCCTCCTACATGTGTTAAGAGTAAGCAGCTGGAGGCAAGGGAAGCTTTTTACATATAACTGGGTAGAATATTTCAAGAATTTCACTGATCCAAAGAAAAAGATATTCCTGTGTCAAAGCCCCTAGATGGTGCTGGATCTGTCCATGCAATTCACATGTGGGTTCACAGTGAATAACCTGTATTTGGGGCTTGTTTTTCAGTGGGAGGACCTCTGTGCACATACAGTTCAAGGGGGTTGCAGGAATCCCTGTCCTCAGCATCTCCCTGTTGTTGCATGGTCCACATATCCTCATGTTTCTCTTTCTTATGCTGGGGCAGGTCTAGGGCTATGAAATGCCCTGCCTCATGAATATGCAAACTACCTGAGGTCTGCTGAGCTAAATACAGCTATGCCTGTGTCCTGAGAGCATCACCCCACAGCCACGTCCCCCCACTGGAGAAGCCCCTGAGAGCTCAGCTCCTCATCATGGACTGGAACTGGAGCATCCTTTTCCTGGTGGCAGCAGCTACATGTGAGGGGCTCCCCAGGCCCAGGGTGAGGAAGGGACTGGAGCCAGCCAAGGTGGGTTTACCCACTCCTGTCTTCCCTGCACAGGTGCCCACTCCGAGGTCCAGCTGGTGCAGTCTGGGGCTGAGGTGAAGCCACCTGGGGCCTCCGTGAAGGTGTCCTGCAAGGCTTCCGGATACACCTTCACCAGCTACTATATGCACTGGGTGAGACAGGCCCCTGGACAAGGGCTGGAGTGGATGGGACTAATCAACCCTAACAATGGAGGAACAAACTATGCACAGAAGTTCCAGGGCCGAGTCACCATGACCAGGGATACATCCACGAGCACAGCCTACATGGAGCTGAGCAGTCTGAGACCCGAGGACACGGCTGTGTATTACTGTGCAAAAGACACAGTGTGACAACCCACATCCTGAGGGGGTCAGAAACCCTGAGGGAGATGCAGCTGTGCTGCTGATGAGAAAATGATGAGGATTGTTAGGTTTAAATGTTTTACAATATGGGTTAATTGCTTGAGGAAAAGGAATATTTGACACATGTATACATTCTAATTATATTGTAAAGGTTTCATTCGGTTGTCACTGTATCAACAGAATTTAGAGAATGACAGAAGACTCCAGTTAATAAAGCTAGTACAAGCATTTCTACTGAGTTATTATTGTGAACATAAGTTTTAATATCAGTTGGATAAATAAACTGAAGTAAGAATCCTCAGGTACATGGTACATGCCTTTTAATACATAATAAATGGCCAAAATGTCTCCCAAAATGTCTTTCTTAATTACTTTAAATGAAATTTATTTTACGGTAGTTTTAAGTTCATGGTAACTTTGAGAGAAGGTACAAAGTTCTCATTTACACCTGGCCTGCACAGCCACAAACTTCCCCACTGTCAACATACTGCAACAGATTCATAAATAGATTATAATGGAGGTACATTGACACGCCATAATTACACCAAATCTACAGTTTACATTGGGTTTCACCCTTGGTGTTGTCCCTTCTGTGGATTCTGACTAATTTATACTGATATATATTTGTTATTCTGGTGCTGTAATTTTTCAACTCATCTGTGTAAATTCCAAGGAAGGCAAACAATGGTGCCTAGGAAAAGAGGCCGCTCTAGGGAGGGTAGAAGAGGTTCAGCAGCTCAGGAAGCTGAGCCTGCCATGCTGAAGACATGCAGTGCATCCTACACAGCATGCTGTGCTGGCCTGTGCCCTACTCAGAGGTGAAGGACCCTTTCGTGTCCTCTGCAGAGCAGAGAGAGCCCAGGAGCCATCACTGCCTACTGCCCTACTGCGTTGTTGTCCCCCGCAGGGGAGCCACTCATGACTACCTGCCCCATCCTAGGCCACACTGAGAAGGGCAGGGCAACAACTCTCTCCCCCAACAAAGTGGCATCAGGGGATTGATGGCAGGAAGGTATTGAGATTAGGAATTATGAGACAGTTGAGGGACGACAATTCGGTTGACTGCTCTGAGGTATTGAGCACATTGAAGTGTAGGTGTGAGACCTTCCTTTGCTTTTGGCTTTAAGTAATTTCAGGCAGCTGGGGAGTGGGTTGCTTTCATCAATTAAAGTGTATTGGAACTTTAATAAGTTTTATCCAAACTTTTATTTTTTATTTATTTATTTTTTGAGACAGAGTCTCACTCTGTTGCCCTGGCTAGAGTGAGTGCCATGGCGTCAGCCTAGCTCACAGCAACCTCAAACTCCTGGGCTCAAGCAATCCTCCTGCCTCAGCCTCCGAGTAGCTGGGACTACAGGCATGCACCACCATGCCTGGCTAATTTTTTCTGTATGTATTACTTGGCCAATTAATTTCTTCCTATTTATAGTAGAGACTGGGTCTCGCTCTTGCTCAGGCTGGTTTCGAACTCCTGACCTTGAGCAATCCGCCTGCCTCGGCCTCCCAGAGTGCTAGGATTACAGGCATGAGCCACCGCGCCTGGCCTAAGTTTTATCCAAACTTTTATATCATGTCTATGGATATTTTAGCTTATTGAATAGAAAATATATTATATAAAGATATTTTCTGGGTTTATTCATAAAATATGATAGAAAAGTCAATGGTATAAACCAGATAGACACATTTGATTAAGAATACAGAAATATATGCTGTGAATGTAACATTATAATCACTTTGGTAAAGTCTCTTTAACTTGAAAGTGCATCATTTAAAAGTAGCAAGGAATATTATTCGTCTTAGCCTCATGTATAACAATGAATAGCTGAGCGTTAGGGAAAATCTCCCTGTCCTAAGGTGTTACCTCCAAGGTTCAGCTGCAGGAGTCAGGCTCAGGGCTGATGAAGCCATCACACAGACTCTCCCTCACCTGTGTCATCTCTGGAGTTTTCTCCACAGCTGTGGTTACCGCTAGAGCTGTACCTGCCAGCCCTGAGAAAAGGGATGAGACTGGATCAGGAGCATATGTTATGAAAGGAGCACAAATTACAATGTGTCCCTCAAGAGCTCATTTGCCATGTGCCAGTCAATGTGCCAAACTGGTTGTTCCTGCAGCTGAGCTCTGTGAGCACAAAGGACAAGACCAGGATTCACTGTGGGAGACATAATGAGAGGACATCAGTGAGCCCAGTCACAGAGCTCCCTGCAAGGACTCTTGTGGCTGCCAGGGGGCGACCGGAACCCACTGAGCACACAGCCAGCCCAGGGCAGGTGCAGGTGGAGAGTAAGGGCTGGTTTCCTGTTTGGATTGTGGCTTCCTCTGCATAAAACGGTCTCCTCTGGGAAACTTCTCTGAAATCATGATTCTGTGATTACCTCTGCAGTCTAAGTATTAGAAGCCTTGGTGTAATAAGAGAGAATCATTCTCAGCTGCACAGAGGGTGGATTATGGCTACAGTTCTCTCCTGACCCTAAATGTAAATTAATTGTCAACACTGCTGAATAGTCCATAACTCTATGAACATGCTCTGTTGGACTCAGCAATGCAGCACAGCGTACAGCAGGGTAAGGTGCCTGGGGGACATACGGGGCAGAGGGATTCAGCATCCCAAGCAAGGGAAGGATGGCCCTGTGGGTTCAGTGTCACAGCACCAGGCTCACGGCACTGGCTGCAGTTGGCACCAGGTGAATGCAAAGACACCCCATCACCACTTTGAGTGATTTTGAGTCTGATGAGGCTACACTCACACCTGGTGAATACAGAAACTTTCTTGCCTCCACTGTTTCAGTACCAGGTGGAAGCAGGACGGGCCTCTCAAAAGGGGGCAGAATGGCTTGATAGAGCAGGAAAGGAGAGGTGCTCAGTGTTTTCATAATGCACCAGTGGTGGGGGCCGAGTGTGGGTTTCCTCTCACAGTAAGGAACTCGTGAGGTTGGAGCTTCCCCCTGGGATCATGAGGGAGAACCTATGGTTATTTACTGTACCTCCACTGCAGGGAAAAGGAGAAGGGAGATGAACCTTCAGTGGTAAGTTGTCAAACATCAAAAAGTCTATCTATTCTACTGAATAATTATATCCAATAAAGTGGACAAACTGTTAAAGGTCCAGTAGGTGTTGGCAACAAGTGAGTCTATAGAATATGAAAATGTAACTGATGATAGCAACAGTAGTGGTGATGACACACTGCACAGGAATTTTAGTCCGATATTGTGGATGGAATCTGTCCAATGTGTAAGACCATCAGCTTCTTCTGAAAGTCTTAGGGCAGCTGTCTCCATCCACAACTCAAAGAATCCCAGGATTCACGACCACCCTCATTTCCACAGTCTACACTGGATGAGCTTCCCAGTGCGTATGACTCTGAGTTGATTGTGTCGTTGTGACACATGAATCCAAGGGTTGAGCCACTGGAGGTTCACTGCCATACTTGCTCAAAGTACCATTAAGATTGGTTCCTGTGTGGATAAAGAGTGGGTTCACACCCTCTTTGGTGGTCTTTACAACAGACACAAGGCAGTGTCTGGCAGTCTTAGGAAGAAAGTAAATGAAATGAAAATGAAAAAGTAAATGATAATAGATGTAGAGAAATTTCAGCCTCGATCAGTGGACCACAGGAATAAGTTTAATACCTTATACTTTTAGCATTTTGACATGCATGCAATAGGGGAAAGGCTAGTGTTGTCACTGAGGGAATGGACTATAATGCCATAAGTGGTGACATTTGACCAAGGGAATTCAAGATGGCCTTTATGTTTTTTTAATTTTAAATCAAGGATGCCATTTTTCCACATTTCCAGAAGAGTTGATAGGATTGACAATATGTTGCATGATTCCTGGTAACATGTCGCACAGTTACTATTGTGGATAGATATAATGTACATGCATCCCACTTTTGATATTAAAGTTGGTTTCCTACATACTGGACAGAAAGTTCAGCATCTTTTGTATCCACTGAGAGAACATAGCCTTTTGCCATGAAATCACTTTAATACCTCAAGTATCTCTACGGACAATAAGTAAAACATATTAAATAGCATGGAAGAATCCCCATCAAGGGGGACCTGGATACTGGGTTTATACTGGTCATGTCTCACCTGTTTTGGTTTTCTCAGGGTTTTGTTGTTGAGTGGTTAAAATTGACCAAGAAATAACATCAGCTTCCTTTTAGGATATTTCCTCACAAGTGTTGATTTAAGATGTTAACAAACTTGCATGCTCCACATAGAGCAGTTTAATAGTTAAATGTAATTAATATTCATATATTATACACTATCACATAATTCTCAGCTGTTCTGAGAACACAGATCACTTGAATAAAACAGATACTGGAAAAGGTCAATTTTTAAAAATGTAAAACTAGGCACTAAACATTGCTATGTTTTAACTACTAGTTTCAGTCCCTCTGGAGAATATCATTTGCAGGTTTAGATAAGATAATTTGCTGTGATAAGACAGCCTGTATTGAATAATGATTTACTACAGTATTTTCCTTAGTTTCCATCTTATCTCTTTTTGCATGGACTTCAATCTTAATATTAAGTCTCTGGAAAGTATAAGTGCATCCAAAAGTTTGTTCTTTCCCACCTACAGTGTATAAGTGGTTCTTTTTTTTTTTTTCTCTTGTCCCCTCTAAATTATTATATGTGGCTGTTTTCCCAGAATCTAAAGACAACTGACTGTAACTGATTAAATAACTGAATAACTGAATAAATAACTGACTAATGGCTACAACTTGATGAAACACGAATTCTGGATGTTGGGATCTCCAGATTTCAGTAATTTGAAAGTTTCTTTCTCTCTTTTTTTTTCCCATCAATTTTCACATTGACACATCCAGAAAGCCAACTTCATTCTTGTGTTGACACACGATGTAGGAACAAAAAGAAAATATAAAAAATGAGCCTTAGTTTGTCAGCAGTCAGGTATAAGAAAAAAAAGTTTAAAAACATTTATCATTCTGCTTCAAAATATTAGTAAAATTAGTGACAAAAACAGATGAGGGGATCTAAATCAAGATGGCGGATGAGAAACACCACCAGACAGAGTGTCTCTGTTGAAAATACAGATTCTAGCAGAAATTAAAAGAAAGAAGCAAGAAGACAAGCATACATCGGATGAAGGTCGGAAGGAGGGGTACCTGAGACCATGGGAGACTCCATGGGAGGAGGTTGCGGAGGAGAACTGGAAGCAGAGACCTCCGGAGCACCCTGGAGACCAGTGGCAAGGGTAGGTAGAGCAATTAACTCTCTCCTCCCTTGTATCTTGGACAGCTGGTGGGCACCCCAGCGGGTGGAAAGATCTGTGGACACCAGCCCAGAGATGGCCACTGCCAGTGAGTGGTAAGCCTGTAGCAGACATGGCACCAGGCTCCCAACTCCCACAGAGCATTTCCCTGTGCACAGACCCGAGCAGCCTGGCAGGCACCATATTGCCTCATTCTCCCCTCCCCTGACACTTTCCGCAGCTGCCAAGAGAGACAGTATAGCCACCAGCTGGAGGCACCTCCAGGGAATGGGACCTTCCCGTTTGGGGCCCTACAGCTGACTGAGGGAAACTCAGGCGGTGAGCTCCCAACCCGCCAGCCGTCCCAGGAGCTGCTGGCCTAGTGATACCAGGAAAACAGGGAAGACCCTGAGGCTGAGAGACATAGATTCAGCTTGGGCTCCCCATGAGTGAATTGGGACCGGCACTCCTCTCTGGTGGGGATATAGTTTGAACTCTGAGGCCCAGAGGTCAGACCTGCAGACCAGATCCCATGCACCCAAGTCTTGCATTGCTTGGGAAAAAGAAGGGATATACGGGAACAGCCTACTGAGGTGTATGTGCCTTCACAGGCAGATGAGCATCCTAGAGGGCAACCCTCCTCCCAAAAGGAGGCCGTGCACTCAGCCCAGGTGGTGTTCCTGTGCAGGGAACCTCCTAGCCAGCATCACAGCCAGGGGAGGCCTGGTGGTGTGTGGTCTGGCCTGGTGGCAGAGACCCAGGAGTAGCCTCGGAGTTGGGGAGGGTGGAAAGAAGTGAGGCCTGCTCCAGACTTTGGGTCTCAGACAGCCCCACCCCAACACACAGACTCTCTGACTAAGCGGGGCCATTCCAGCCCCTCCTTGGCAGCTTTTTATGGAAGCAGAAAACAGAGCTTTGACCCCTGCTAACAGCATTGGTGGTGCCTGAGGGCAGGCTTACCCAATCCAGCTCCGCCCAGACTATCTCCTAGACCAGCCCTAACTCAGAGGGAGAAAAGGACACTTGTAAGTCCCAGGGCCCCACCAACTACCTGAGGCACTAGAGTGCCTCTCCAGAGGAACAAGAGCTGGTCACAGGTCACAAAAAAAAAACAAAAAAAAAACCTCCAAAGCTGGTTTCTCTAACCATGTGCCACCTACTGACAAGGAGGACACCCTGCACACCCTCTTCATGGCACCTACTGACTCATTATACAGGGAGTAATTGAATCTCACCCACAGATACCACCTCCGGCTCAGAAACTTAACAAGGCGTGTGAATACCGAAATAAAAACCTAAATGAAAGAAGCAACAACTGATCGACATGGGAAAAAATCAGCAAAGGAACTCTGGAAATATGAAGAACCAAATGGAAAACACCCCCCAAAAGAGGAGCACCAGCCCCTTAGAAACAGACACTAACCAAAATCAGGCAACCAAAATGACAGAAGAGGAATTTTGAATGTGGATCATCATAAAATTCAACAACCTGCAAGAACAACTCAATCACCAACACAAAGAAACCACAAAAAGCCTCCAGGACCTGGAGAAAAAGTTTACTAAAGAAATCAATACAATGAAGAAAATTTAACCAAACTCCTGGAAATGAAGAATCAATTCAGGGAACAACAAAATTCAGTGGAAAGCCTCAAGAAAAGGGTAGATCAAACAGAAGAAAGAATCTCAGAGACTGAAGATAACACCCTCCAATTAAGTAAATCAGTCACAGATATTGAGCAGAGAAACAAGAGAAAAGAGCAAAGCCTACAAGAGCTGTGGGATTATGTGAAGAAACCTAATGTGAGGGTCATAGGGGTACCAGAAGGGGAAGAAGACAACACTCAAGGGTTGGACAAGCTATTTGAATATATAATAGAGAAAAATTTCCCAGGCGTTGCTCAAAACCTCGATATATAAGTTCAAGAAGCTCAGAGGACCCCTGGGAGATTCAATGCAAACAGAAAGACATCATGACATGCAGGCATCAGACTAACCAAAATATCAACTAAAGAGGCCCTTCTAAGAGCTGTAAGACAAAAGAAGCAAGTAACATATAAGGGAAAGCCAATTCGAATAACACCAGACTTCTCTAATGAGACTTTACAAGCAAGGAGACGCTGGGTTTCCATTCTCAATCTTCTGAAACAAAACAATGCCCAGCCTAGAATCTTATTCCCTGCAATACTAAGTTTTGTATATGAAGGAGAAATCAAGACATTCTCAAATAAGCAAGGACAGGGAATTCACCAAGACAAGACCAGCCCTTCAAGAAGTACTCAAAACAGTGCTACCCACGGAGCAGCACAATAAACACTCATGAATGTAAATCTACTCAAAGCTAAAGATCAAAGGCCAGACACTATGATAGCTCAAGAGAGAAAACAAAGGAACAAAGTTCAACCCAACATAATGAACAGAAATCTTCCCCACTTATCAGTTATCTTCAAAAATATCAATGGCTTCGGAAGGAGAGGTACCTGGGACCCCGGAAGACTCCTTGGGAGGAGGCTGCGGGGGAGAACTGGAGGCTGAGACCACCAGAGCAGCCCTGAGACAGGCGGCAAGGGTAGGTGGATCTGCTGTTTCCCCTCCCCTGCATTCGGGACTGCTGGTGGGCTCCCCAGCGGGTGGAGAGACCTGCGGACACCAACCCAGAGACTGGCGCCGCCTGCCAATGGTGAGCCTGTAGCAGACGTGGCACCAGGTTCCCAACTTCCTCCGGGCACCTCTGTGTGCACGGACCCGAGCCGCGCGGCAGACGCCATATTGCCTCCTCCTCCCCTCCGCCGACCCTACCCGTGGCTGCCCAGAGAGACAATACAGCCACCAGCCAGAGGCACCTCCAGGGAACGGGACCTTCCCGTTTGGGACCCCGCCCGCCCTCCCAGGTGCTGCTGGCACCGTGTTCCCAGGAAAACGGTGCCGACTCAGAGGCTGAGAGACATAGACCCAGCTTGAGCTCCCTGTGGGTGAATTAGGACCGGAAATCCTCTCCCTGGTGGGAATACAGTTTGAACTCTGGGACCCAGAGGTCGGACTTGCAGACCAGATCCCCTGCACGGAGGGCTAGCATTGCCCGGGGCACAGAAGGGTTATACGTGAACAGCCTACTGAGGTCTGTGTGCCTCCAGGGGCAGATCAGCGTCCTAGAGGGCAACCCTCCTCCCAGGAGGAGGCCGTGCGCCCAACCCAGGTGGCGTTCCTGTGCAGGGAACCTCCCCGCCAGCATCTCAGTCCGGGGAGGCCTGGTGGCTTGTGGTCTGGCCTGCTGGCAGAGGCCCAGGAGTAGCTGCGGAGGTGGGGAGGGTGGAAAGAAGCGAGGCCTGCTGCAGACTGCAGGTCTCAGACAGCCCCACCCCCACACCCAGACTTTCTGGCTGAGCAGGACCATTCCAGCCCCGCCCTGACAGCAGAGAACAGAACTTTGACCCCTGCTAACGGCCTGAGGGCAGGCTTACCCAACCCAGCTCCACCCAGAATGAGAGCTGATAACAGGACTCAAAATCAACAGCATAGCCTGTTCCTCCAAGCAAACGCCACCTACTGACAGGGATGGCATCTTGCACAGCCTTTCCAGGGCACCCACTGACTCAATATACAGGGAGTGGTCCAATTTCACCCACAGGCACCACCTAACGCCTCAGAAACTAAACAAGGTGTGTGAATACCCAAACAATAACCTAAGGAAAGAAACAACAACTGATCGACATGGGAAGAAATCAGTGAAAGAACTCAGGAAATATGAAGAACCAAACGGAAAACACACCCCTAAAGAGGAGCACCAGCCCCCTAGAAATGGACACCGACCAAAATCAGGCAACCAATATGACAGAAGAGGAATTTCGTATGTGGAACATAAGAACACTCACCCAGCTGCAACAACAACTCAATAACCAACACCAAGAAACCACAAAAAGTCTCCAGGATATGAGAAAAGAAATTGACACATTGAAGAAAAGTGTAACCGAACTCCTGGAAATGAAGAATCAATTCAAGGAACTACAAAATACAGTGGAAAGTCTCAAGAACAGGGTAGATCAAACAGAAGAAAGAATCTCAGAGCTTGAAGATAATACCCTCCAATTAAATAAATCAGTCACAGAGATAGAGCAGAGAAACAAGAGAAAAGAGCAAAGCCTACAAGAGCTGTGGGATTATGTGAAGAAACCTAATGTGAGGGTCATAGGGTTGCAGGAAGGGGAAGAAGACAACACTCAAGGGTTGGACAAGCTGTTTGAAGATATAATAGAGGAAAATTCTCAGGCCTTGCTCAAAATCTTGATATACAAGTTCAAGAAGCTCAGAGGACCCCTGGGAGATTCAACGCAAACAGGAAGACGTCACGACATGCAGTCATCAGACTGACCAAAGTATCAACTAAAGAGGCCCTTCTAAGAGCTGTAAGACAAACGAAGCAAGTAACATACAAGGGAAAGCCAATTCGAATAACATCAGACTTCTCTAATGAGACTTTACAAGCAAGGAGAGACTGGGGCCCCATTCTCACTCTTTTGAAACAAAACAATGCCCAGCCTAGAATATTATTCCCTGCAAAACTAAGCTTCGTATATGAAGGAGAAATAAAAACATTCTCAGACAAGCAAAGTCTCAGAGAATTCACCAAGACAAGACCAGCCCTACAAGAAGTACTTAAAACAGCGTTATGCACGGAACATCATAATAATAACCCATGAATATAAAAACAACCAAAACCCAAAGATATTAAAGACCAGATATTACAATGGCTCAAGACAGAAATCATAGCAACAACATCCAACCCAACAGAATGATCAGTAATCTACCTTACCTATCATTTCTCTCAATAAATGTGAATGGCTTAAACTCTCCACTCAAGAGACATAGGCTGGCTGAATGGGTAAGAAAATACAGGCCAAGTATATGCTGTCTTCAGGAAACACATCTAACCTGCAAGGATGCATATAGACTAAAAATCAAAGGGTGGAGATCAATATTCCAAGCAAATAGAAGCCAAAAGAAGGCTGGTGTGGCAGTTCTAATTTCAGACGATTTAGTTTTTAAACCAACAAAAGTAGTAAAAGACAAAGAGGGTCATTATATAATGGTGAAGGGCACAGTCCAACAAGAAGAGATAACAATTTTAAATATATATGCACCCAACTTAGGTGCACCCAGATTCATAAAGCAAACCTTACTGGAGCTAAGCAAATGGATTAATAGCAACTCCATAATCGCCGGAGATTTCAACACCCCACTGACGGCACGAGACAGATCTTCCAAACAGAAAATTAATAAAGAAATAATGAACTTAAACAAAACTCTAGAACAATTGGGCCTGACAGACATCCTGGGGTGTGGGAGGCAGAGCTGCCAGACCGGAGGTGACCCAGGTGGAGTGTTTCTGGGGCAGTGATCTCTCTCCGGGTCAGGCTGGGACACTGCGTGGCACTGTCAGGTGCGCAGCCTCCACGCAGGTGTGCACACTCGGCATCCAGATTCTTATCTCCCGTGTAGACACAGCCGGAGCTCCCCGTGCCAGCAGTCGGGCAGTGTCTCCAATTCTGTGGCCCACGCACGTGCCACGGAGCCGCCCAGCCAGTGGCGAGGTCGGGATACACAGGTGACACAGCCTGGAGAGGACTGTCAAGGACCGGTAGGACCCAGCCCCCTGGTGTTCCTATGGCCCCGGCTCTGCCGCAGGCCCTGAGGCACCCCGAGTGGGAACCGCAGCCCCAGCACGGAGCCTCAGGACCCCTGTGGTCTGTCCCACAAGGCCGGGACTCCTGGACCCACGACTCAAGGGAGGGGCTATTTTGTGTCCCCCAGGGTACATGGAGGTGACTCAGGCTCCTGAGGGTGTCCTTGTGGGAACAACCTCAGTGTGAGGGACAGGGTGGGGCTGGCCTGTCTCTGCCTGGGCGAGGGCGAGGCTGTGACAACAGAGTCTCTAACTCTCCTCCATCCCAGCAGCCAGGCACATGGCAGGAGCTGGTCCAGGGGCTGATGAGGCCCAGGGTCAGAGCCAGATTTCAGAGGAGGCGAGGTGAGATGCTCACACCTACATAGACACGTCCCCAGGCACCCTCCGTGGCCTCGCAGGCCTCTAAACTGTGGCTGCCCGGTGCTGTCCGGTCCCCTCTCCATCACTCGCATTTAAATATTGGACATTTGAAAGGGATAGGTAGATAAATAGAATAGTCACTTTGCATTCAGACAAAGCTGGGTACAGTCCAAAGTTTGTTGTTTTTCAGAGGAGCTTCACTGGACCAGCTAACTTGGGTAAGGGTCTCCTTACTTGAATTAGCTTCAAACCCAAGTATATTCAAGGGTTGCTATGGAGTTGGGTTAATTCATGCCAGTCAATCACGCAGTTTGTGTTGGGGTGATGTCGATGTTTCTGCTTAGGTTGTCGAAATTACAGAAGCCCCCTTTTTGCCCTTTCCTTGGAAACAGCAGAGTGTCTGGAAAACAGCCTGGACCTCAGGACTCTCTCCTTGAGACAGAAATTTGATGAACACAAATAATGTCAGTGCTGCAGACACAGCTGGGAAAGCTGCTCAGCTACTGAATGCTGGCCCAGGAACTTGGTCTTTGTGAATGAACCTGCATATTCTACACGGTTCATGTCTTCTCATTGCCAATTATAATTTTTATTCAGTGAACATGTTTCCCCCCAATTTCTAGTGGAAAAACTTCATGACTTTTGACAGTAGAGCTGTATAATTAATAGTTTGCAGAAGAGATGTGGTTATCATTGTTAGAGGAAACTTTCTGCTGCAGGAAGCAGGCTCCCTCTGACCAACCCCTGAAACCTGCAGTCAGAGTCCACATGTCAGTGAGTCCTGGCATGTGGCTGTGATCTTATGAATTAGTCCTGGTGCAGAGCACAGCTCCCTTCTGAGTAGCTGTGTGACCCTGAGGATGTGGCCTCACACCCATGAACTTCACACTGAAAGATGTAGATTGGGAATAAAAGTGAAAATTTAACATGTATGCTATTTAGAATGATGTCAGTATTCTTAGATATTCTCATCTCCTCTAGTAGTGTCATTTCCTTTCCTAGGATCCACAAAGGACCTGTGTGAGCCTCACCTCTGATGGCCCAGGGAACCCCTGCTCTGGCCGTGCCCTGACATGTCACACCTGTGAGGCTGGGGCAGGTCCTGCACCCTCAGCACAGGGTCCTCACACACTGACTGAGTCAGCCCCTGTTGTCTCTGAAAGGCCCTTTCCTGCATATCATTTCATGAGCAGAGCATTGATCACCGCCTTGTTCCACCTGGATATTCAAACATATTAGTAAAAGGAATTATTATAAATAAATAAAAATCTACCACCCTGAATTTAAGTGATAGGACAATCCCCAGAAGTTATGGGGGCCAAAATACTAGCACAAATCTTGGTTCATGTTACAGTGGAAGATCTGGGCCGAGGTGCTATAGGACACTGGAGGGGAGAGGCAGGCCTAACGTGCAGATCACGGTGAGAGGTTGCTTACATGGTGGTCACTGAGTCCATGATTTGAACAGATGGGAAAGGTCTGTCCTCCCTTCAGCAGGTGTGTGTGTTGTGATATTGGAGTGACAATGATTTAAGTTACTGCTCACGGAGAAGGAAATTGTGTATATGACCCTTTTGTGGATAGGTTGCAAGTGCGTGTTCATCTCCAGGGAAGAGATAATTATGTCTGCTGTGAAGATAAAGCAGATCTTGTGACATTTGTGGATATTATTAAAGCAACTGATGCTGGACACTGGATCACGTTATAATTCTCGGGGGAAGCCTAGTAGAAAAAAAAAGTCATTATAGATATTTTTAGGTTATTAAATATGAAATGTTGAAATTAAAATAAAGATTTTAGTTTATTATATTGCAGATAAGCAGTACTACAATATAAATTATGTGCCTAAACTATCAACAGAGTTTTCCAGTCTCACCGGTAGCTTGTTTCATGGAGAACTAGAGACATTGGGTGTGTGAGTGGATGTGAGTGAGAGAAACAGTGGGTGTGTTTCAGGCAGTTTCTGCCCAGGATGTGTCTGTGTTTGCAGGTGTCCAGTGTAAGGTGCTGCTGGTGGAATCTGTGGGTGGCCTGGTCCAGCCACTGGGGTCCCTGAGACTCTCCTGTGCAGCCAGTGGATTCACCTTCAGTGACTACTACATGAACTGGGTCCATCAGGCTCTAGGGAAGGGGCTGGAGTGGGTTGGTTTTATTAGAAGCAAGGCTAATGGTAGGACAGAAGAATCGCTTTATCTGACAAAGGCAGATTCACTATCTCACGAGATGATTCCAAAAGCACTCCCTGTCTGCTAATAAACAGATGAGTGAGACCAGAAGGGAAAGGTTCAGGTTCCCTGAGACCTGGACCCTGAGGCTGGTGCAGACACACTCTCTGGAGGAAAGTCATTTGCAGAGTGTTAGCCAGGGATGGGAACTGTGCCTCTTCCAGGACCCTCCTTTAAACCTGTATCTCTTATGAGAAGAAATAATCAAAAAATTTGGAGACTAAGGGCCATAGTCCAGGTCACCATTCCCACGGAAGGGAGTAGAGCACAGGTGCACATGACCTCTATTACTGGGGGCTCCTGGTGATGGTCACAGCCCAGGGGAAGAGGATGACTGAGTCAGTGAGACGTAGTCATAACAATATCCATCTTCCCCCTCCTCAAACTTCTTCACCCCAGCAGCATGATGAGAGTGGGTGAAAGCTCAGTATGTGATGACAGAGTCTATCTGAGCAGGAAGCCCAGACACACAGGGGGACAAAACTCAGGTCACTAGAGGAACCTGGACCCTCTGACAGCTACATGTTCAGCAACCCTCTATCATCATCCTCAGACTCACTTCTTTCTCATCCTTTGTGGTATTTGAAAAGTTCTCTTCTCCTCATGGTAATATTCAACAAATCCTTGTGAATCACTTGGGTTCATCCAGCATCAGAACCAGGGACACTCAGGTCTCTCCTGCAGTGACCTGGGCTTGGGCAACTGCAGGGGTGACTAAGAAGTGCCTCTGCCCCTGTGTTAGATACAGGGCCTGTGGGCCACAGGGCAGGAGGTCAGGAAGGGGAGATGACCATCAGGCTGGGCACATGAGGATGGACAAGGCCACCTTTTTTTCTGGTGAGGAGGGACCCCTGTGGAAGCCTGGCCTCCCTCACAGGGCAGGAACCACACTCACCAGGCAGCTGCCCTGCCCAGGAGCTGACCTGGCTGAGCAGGAACTCCTGAGCTGGCTGATAACTCCTCCTCTGAATTATCAGGACCTAACTTTCCTCAGTTGTGAGTTCCCAGTGGACCTTCCGCCCCTGGCTCACACCCCTGCTGGTCTCCTGGGAAGCAGTGAACTCAGGACACCCAGCATCCCTGCACTTTTATGGCCTCTTGGTTGGCAAAAGTGAGTTCTTAGACACAGCCTGTGTTTGGGGCCAGACACAGCCCCTTTCTCTGGGCAGGAGTCACTGGGTAGGCACACTACAAAGGGCCCTGCTATGGGATGGGACATCTGGGACCTTGGTGCGATTGCCTGGGTCCTCCTCAGGCCACATGCAGCCCCTGCTCACCCCAGAGGAGACATGTGGGACCATGTGCAGCATCCACTGAACCCTGGACTGGGAAGCAGACATGTATCCTTGCCTGGGGTTTTCAAGTGCAGCTCTTCTGTTCCTGCCACTAGAGTCATGAAAACATGAGTCATTCACTGTGGAGCCCACCTGCCCAGGTGGCAGAGGTACACGGTCCCCAATATATTCCCCATAGTGGAATTAGTAAGTGGTGACCCATCCTAGACCCTGGTTCAGGGAGTCTGACATGCCCAGCTCTCCCTCCTGAGTCCCCTCTTCCAAGATCAGTTCTTGCTTCTTCCCCTGGGGTGATGTCCCATCCAAGTCCCCAGGGCCCTTCTCTCAGGCTCCTGGCTGTGTCTCTGAGAGGGGGACCTGCTGAGCTGGGGGGCCAGTGTGGCCCTCCCCAGAGTCCAGACAGCTTGGTGCTCTCTGCACTGACTGCACATGGCTCTGCCCGGTTTGACCCTATAGGGGCAAGCCTGGCCCCACTCAGGGGCATCTTCAGGGTCTCTCTTGCTGGGAGAACAAGCAAACCCACAATGTGTGCAAGTCCCTTTCTCCAGTTGTGAGGTGTTTGCTGTTTTCTGTCTGACAAGGGCACATGCCCAGGCCCAAGGTCAGTGTGTGGACTCGACCCATGTGCAACATGCAGAGAAGAAGAGAAGTGTTCCTCCCACAGCTGTGAACACTGGCCACAGTGTGTGTGTGTGTGTGTGTGTGTGTGTGTGTGTGTGTGTGTGTGTGTGTGTGTGAGATAGTGTGCTGCAGGATTAGCAGTGTGGTGAGTTCTGGGCCAGCCCATTAGCTGTGTATTAAAGTTACATTTGAGCAGAGGAACTTAAATGAGATATGAGGCTCCTCCATAACCCCTGAGGGTTTCTGGCCCCCTGTGAGTGTGACCGTACTAACGCATGTGGAGCTTCGGGGAAGGGGTTCCCTGATGGTTTCATAGAATCCTTTCTTGGGGCCTCCCTGCAGAATTCTCTGGGTTTAGAAAGGCCAGTTCACAGTTTCCAGTCAAAAGCACATGATGTCCGTGAAGGACATGTGACCCATGGCACAGTCGGGTCACACTGGGCTAGGGACACTGGGGGAAAGATGCTCTGAGAGTCCAGAGGGAACCTCCCCTGCAGGTGGGGCTGGGTTGCAGGGCGTGCTCAGGAGCACCCAGCACAGGCTGCCGCCCAGCAGGTGCACAGGAGGCTGGGAGGGGGTTGCTCTTGGGGACTGGGTATTCCTTTTCTGAAAATGTATAATAATAATTTTATATGCTATATTGTTATTTGTATGAATATACTACTCAGCTGTGAGTGTTTATGTAACACAGTACTTTAAGGAAAGCCACATTTACAAAGGGTCTCTAGCCCTCCTACATGTGTTAAGAGTAAGCAGCTGGAGGCAAGGGAAGCTTTTTACATATAACTGGGTAGAACATTTCAAGAATGTCACTGATCAGAGAAGAAGATATTCAGGTGTCAAAGCCCCTAGATGGTGCTGGAACTGACCATGCAATTCACATGTGGGTTCACAGTGAAGAACGTGTATTTGGGGCTTGTTTTTCAATGGGAGAACCTCTGTGCACATACAGTTCAAGGGGGTTGCAGGAACGCCTGTCCTCAGCATTTCCATGTTGTTGTATGGCCCACATGTCTTCACGTTTCTCTTTCTTATGCTGGGGCAGGTCTAGGGCTATGAAATGCCCTGCCTCATGAATATGCAAACTACCCAAGGTCTGCTGAGCTAAATACAGCTATTCCTGTGCCTTGAGACCATCACCCCACAGCCACATCCCTCCTCTGCAGAAGCCCCTGAGAGCTCAGCTCCTCACCATGGACTGGACCTGGAGGATCCTCTTCCTGGTGGCAGCAGCTACATGTGAGGGGCTCCCCAGGCCCAGGGTGAGGAGGGGTCTGGAGTCAGCCAAGGTGTGTTCAACCAGTCCTGTCTGCTCTGCACAGGTGCCCTCTCCCAGGTCCAGCTGGTGCAGTCCGGAGCTGAGATGAGGCCACCTGGGGCCTCCGTGAAGGTGTCCTGCAAGGCTTCTGGATACACCTTCACCAGCTCCTATATGCACTGGGTGAGACAGGCCCCTGGACAAGGGCTGGAGTGGATGGGACGTGTTGACCCTGAAGATGGTTCCACAAGGTACTCGCAGAAGTTCCAGGGCCGAGTCACCATGACTGCGACCACATCCACAAACACAGCCTTCATGGAGCTGAACAGTCTGAGACCTGAGGACACCGCTGTGTATTACTGTGCTAGACACAGTGTGACAACTCACATCCTGAGGCGGTCAGAAACCTTGAGGGAGATGCAGCTGTGTTGGGCTGAGGCCGTGACAAGGACAAGGAAGACTGAGGCTCTCTTTGATGTAGGATTATGAAAGCAGAGGGGAAATGGAGTTGATTATCTGTAAAATATCTTCAGTGATGTTTTGATGAACCAGATCGTTGCGTTTCTCCCACTCCCTTAGGGTGTTCATCAAAGCAAGTGTCCATGAGAGTGAATTTTAGCTGCTAAATTGGTTGCATTAAGGAATACCTGCAGAAGGGGTAAATAATTACTTCTGGGTGTGTCTGTGAGGGTGTTTGCAGAGGAGACTGTCGGTCAGTAGAATGAGTGGGGTCATCCGTGCTCAGTTGGTTGGGCAGGGTGCAATCAGCTGGGGGCTCAGGCAGCAGGAAAAGCAGCAGGAGGCGCAGTTACTCCCTCTCTCCCTCTTCTGGAGCTGGGACATCCCTCTCCTCTTGTACCTCCACATCAGCACACCAGGTTCTTTGGCCCTATGTTTCACACTGAGAGTCATCCACTGGTCTCAGGCCAGCAGAGTTGGACCTAGCCATGCTAGCAGATCCAATGGCCTCTGTCTTCCCTTTAATATATCTGTCTGTCTGTCTGTCTGCCCATAGCTATCTCTCTGTCTACCTATCTATCTGAAATGTATCTATCTATCTATCTATCTATTTCCCAACCTCTCTACCTATATATCTATCTATATAGCTGTGCATATATATGTATGTATATATATACACACATATACATATACATACATATATACATACACACACAAACACACACACACACACACACACACACACATATATATATATATATATATATATATATATATATATATCTGTCTATTATCTGTCTATCTATCTACCTCTCAACCAATGTAACAAGTAAGAAGGTCCCAGGGTGACAAGAGCCACATGCAGGATAAAGTCCAGGGAGGGAATCAGGAGCTGTGCTGGGCTGAGCATGGAGAAGTCCTGGCACCTCAGATCATGGAGAAAAGTGGGGCTGGGGCCTTGCAAGGGCTGGCGGGAGGGGAAACTTGAGCAAAGGTGAGTCTGTGCTCACAATACTCGGCCCTCTATGCCAAGTTTAAAATGAGCATCGTAGACTCATTCCAACTCTAAAGTTGTCCTCCAGGGCTAAGATCTGAAATGTCCCCCAGGGCCTGGGAAACACAGGGGAAGCCAGATCTCAGTCCTTCCCCATTTATAAGACAGGGCTCCCCACAGGCAAGTCTCATTCAGATGAGAAGGTAAATTCATACAGGGCTGGGGAAGCTCACAGCTCCCTCCTCACACAGGGCTGAGGTCTCTGGGAAGGTCGGAGATGTGGTCTATGGCAAGGTGGGATGGTGTCTCCGCTGTCACTCACGGGCCCAGGGGACAGTTTTGACAACACCTGATGGCAGGGTCGGGTCCACTTTGTCCCCGGGTGTCCCCAGGTGTCCTGTCCCAGGCAGCGGCAGGAGTTGGCCAGGGGCTGGGGACGCTGCGCAGACCCTCTCCTCACCTGTCCTGTGTGTGGATTCTCCACCAACATGAGTGGCTGCTGTGGGACTGGGTCCCCCGGCCCATGGGGAAGGGTCTGTCATGGATGAGGTGCCTCCGTGATGATGGGAACTTAAGGCACAACCAGTCCGTAAATAGTCGTCTTTGACTCCAGAAGCACGTCCAGAATCCAGATGTCCCTGAAGCTGACTTCCCCAGGAACTTAGGACACAGCCCTGTGTGTCTGTGCCAGACACAGAGAGGGGACATCAGGAGAGCCCAGACACAGACCTGCAGGGGCACACGAGGCCTCCAGGGGGTACTCAAGGCCCACCAGGGGCTCATCCCTAGCTCAGCAGCAGGTGTGGAGGGAAGCTAAGGATTCTTTCCAGATCCTGGAATTTCCTGTCTCTGCCTGTCATTCTTCTTCTTCAGGGCTCTTAGAGTTTTTCCTTGTAATGCCCTGGCTTCTTCATGTGAAATGGGATGACTTGGGACATCATTTCAATACAAATTTAAGCTTCTTCTTCTTTTTTTTTTTTCATTATCTGCTACCCATAAACTTTCAGCACAATCTTTGCCACAATAAATCATTGATCCTCAATCAACATCCTTACATCATGGAAGGATTTTATGTTTGCTACGCTGTGTTGGTCATTGAGGAGCAAACAATTCTCTTTTTTTAAGTGTAATGTGTTTTATGTAAGCTTCATGGTAACAACAAATGTAAAATCTATACTAGACATGAAAGAAAGATAGAAAGTATTCAAAGCATAGTGCTACAAAAAACCATCAAACCACAAAGAAGTCAGCAAGAAAACTAGAAAGCAATGGTACATGTATGAAATGACCAGCAAACAAAACAGAGGAGTAGTCACTACATATTGAAATTACTAAGAATATAAATGGATTAAAATATCCAAAGAAAAGAAAGAGTGACTGAAAGGTTAAACAAATAAATGAATAAAAAGACCCAACTATTTCTCTGGTGCTGGAGACACACCTAACTTTTCAGAACACACATACACAGAAATTGAAGCTATAGAAAACTAAATTTCATGAAAATGAAAACCAAAATAGAGCAGGGATAGTTATATGTACATGGAACATAGTAGGCTTCAACTCAAAAGTGGTAATTAAAGAAAAAGAAAGACCTTGCATAATTATAAGTTGTAAATTCATATGAAGGATATTTACTTTTGTAAATAAATACCCCCTATCATCAGGGCACTGAAATATATAAAGCAATCATGTAAAAATCTGTAGGGATGAAAAGACTGCAATACAACAAAGTAGGAGGATTCATTGCCCCATTTGCGACAATGGGTAGATCATTGAAAGAGAAAATTAATAAGAAAATATGAGACTTCTTGATTTCAAACCACCCTCCCAAACAAATACACGTGGGACACTCCAACCAACAGCAACAGCCTACACATCCTTCAGATACACATACATCCTCCAGGAAGAGTCATACAACAGGCCTTACAGAAAGTCTCAGCAGATTTAAGTCTGAAATAATATTAAGTATCTTTCCTGACCATGTTGTTACACACCTGGAAACCAATCAGAGGAAGAATTTCAGAAAATTCACAAATACATTGATATGAAATAACAACAATCTCTCAACAACCAATGGGTTGAATAAGAACTTAAAAGGAAAATTAAGAAAAAAGTCTAGAGAAAAATTAAAATTGAAACACAACATAACAAATTTATAGGATGCTGTAAAATTGATCTTAAAAATGGAGGTCATATCACTAAAGCCTTTCATAAAAAAGAAGAAAGATGCCAAACAGCACAATGTTATGCCTCAAGGAAACAGACAAGAAGAGATTAAATCCAAAGTTGGTGGAAGGAAAGTAACAATAAAGATCACAGCAGAAATAAATAAATTATAAGCTAATAAAAGAATGCAAACTCACAATACAACAAAGAGTTGACTTTTTGAAAAAAAAATTATAAATCTTTAGCTGGACTATCAAAGAAAAAAACACCCAAATAAATAAGCTCACAAATGAAAATGGAAATGTTTAATATCACAGAAATACAAAGAATCATAATTGAGAAATATGAATAATTATACACCAATGAATTGGATATCCTTCAAGAAAGGGACAATAATTAGAACCATGCACTTGGATTGATTCATGAAGACATAGAGAACCTGAACAGATCAATAAGTAAAGAGATTAATCATGAATTAAATTCTCACAACAAAAAAATTATCCAGGATTTGAAAGATTCACTGTTGTCTCCATTGGACATTTAATGAAGAAATAAAACAAATCATTCATGAACTCTTGCAAAAAATGAAGATGGGGGAGTACTTCCAAATTCTTTGTTTGGGACCTGATTTCTCCTGGTAACAAAGCTAATCAAGCACATCACAAGAAAATAAAATTGTACCTAAATATCCTTGATAAACATACATGAAAATATTCTCAATAAAATACAATCTGTATTCTATAACACATTAATAGTACAAGACAACATGATAAAATTCAATTTATCCCTAGGATGCAATGATGATTCAACATATGCAATTAAATAAATGGGATACATCATATTATCAGGATATACAACAAAAACCACAAGATCATGACATGAGATGCAGAAAAATTATGTAACAAAGTTTAACATACATTTTCGATTTTAAAAAAAACTATTCAAAACTAGATGCAGAAGGAGTGTAACAAAATCCAATACAGGTCATGTATGCTAAACCAACAGCTAACATTATAATCAATAGCATAATAAAGAAAAGATCCATACTAATTGAAAAGCTTTCATCTAAAATTTGCAACAAAGTAAGAATGGCCACTATTGCCACTTCTTTTGGTCATAGTGGTGAAAGTCCTTATCAGAGTAATTAGGCAAGAGAAGGAAATAAAAGGCATACAAATAGGACAAAAAGAAGTAAAATTGTCATTGTTTGCTGTCCACATGATTTTACACAGAGAGAACCCTAAAGACACCACAGACACAAAACATTGGATCCAATACATGAATGCAATAAATTTTCGGGTACCAAATAAACACACAAAAATTGGTAGCATTGTATATATTCTCAGTGAACTTTCCAAAAAATGAAAGGAAAAATCCCATTTATAATAGGTACAAAATATAAAATAATTAGGAATAAATTTAACCAAGGAGATGAAAGATCTGCACAAGGAATACAACAACAATTTCATGAAAGAAAATAAGTAAAACATGAATGCATGGAAAGACACATATGTTCATAGATTGAAGGAATGAATATTGTTATAATGTCCATACTATAAAATATTCAAAGCAATTGTTTCCAATATTTCTATGTAATTATTTTTTTCGGAATATTATGGGGGTACAGATTTTAAGGTTTCAATAAATGCCCATTTCCCCTCCTCCCGCCACAAGTCTGAGTCTCCAGCATGACCATCCCCCAGATGGTGCACATCTCACTCATTCTGCATGTATATACCCGCCCCCCTCCCCCCTCCCACCTGCCCAATACCCTATTACTGTAGTACCTATGTGTCCACTTAGGTGCTCCTCAGTTAATACCAATTTGTTGGTGAGTATATGTGGTGCTTGTTTTTCCATTCTTGGGAAACTTCACTTAATAGTATGGGTTCCAGCTCTAACCAAGAAAATATAAGATGTGCTATGTCACCATTGTTTCTTAGAGCTGAATAGTACTCCATGGTATACATATACCACATTTTATTAATCCATTCTTGGATTGATGGACACTTGGGCTGTTTCCACAGCCTTGCAATTATGAATTGTGCTGCTATAAACATTCGAGTGCAGGTGTCTTTTTTGCAGAGTGTCATTGGATCTTTTGGGTAGATGCCCAGCAATGGGATTGCTGGATCAAATGGTAGAATCACTTGTATCGCTTTAAGATATCTCCATATTGCTTTCCACAAAGGTTGATAACACACAATCCTAACAATTTAGCAGATAAGAAAACCATGAACTAAAAGGACCAAATAAGATACATCACACTACCTGATTTCAAACTATATCACAAAGTGATGTACATAAAACAGCATGGTACTGGCATAAAAATACATAAATCAACCAAAAGAACAGAATAAAAAGCCCAGAAATGAACCTAGAATCAACCATCAATTGATTTTCAACAGTATTGCCAAGAATACACAAAGGTGAAGAAAGGCTTGTTCAGAAATTGCATTGGGATTATTGAATATTCACATATGGAAGAATTAAAATGAGCCCTTACATCACACAATATACAAGAATACACTCCAAATGGATTGAAGGTGAGCATATAACCTGAAATAATAAAGCTCCTTGAAAAAAATGTAGGGAGAAACTGCACACCATTCATCTGAGTAATACATTTCTAGATTTTACTTGCAAATGCAAAAAGGCAAAACAAAATCATCAAATGGGATAAAAATCAAACTGGAAACCATCTGCATAAGAAAGGAAACAATTAACAAAGTGAAGAAAATCTACATTTTGGAAGAAAATATTTGCAAGCTATATATCTGATAAGAGATAAATATTCAGTATATATAAATATATTTTTGAAAGCTGTCCAAAAAATAATCAATGAAAACATGAGAAAGAGATCTGAATGGGAATTTTCCCAAAAGAAGAATTATAAATGACCAACAGATATGTGAAGAAAATGTTCAATATCACTGTCTATTAGGGAAATGAAATTAAACCTCAATAACATATCACCTCACTCATATTATTAATAGAAGGGTTATTATCAAATAGATGAAATGTAACATTTGCTGGCTGGCTTGTGAAGAAAACAGGACTCATGCACTGTTTGTGGAAATGCAAATTAGTACAGCCAATAGAGAACATGGTATGGAGGTCCCTTAAAAAACCAAAAGAAGTATCATATGATGCTGCTATTGCACTTCTGGGAATTTACCAAAAATATTTGAAATCGGTATGCCGAGCGATGCCTGCGGTCCCCTGTTTATTGCAGCACACTGTGAAGGACAATGATCTAGTTACTGAATCATCCCGCATGTCTCCAACAGATGAATGGATAAAGAAAAGTCTATATAAACAATGAAATACTAGTCACCAGAAAAACAAAAATGGGGAAGAAAGAAGTAAAAGAAAAGCTGTTGTTTGTGACAACATGGGTGGAACTGAAAAACACTGTGCAAATTCAATCATCCTGACCCAGAAAGACAAAGGCTGCATGATTCAAATATGCTTTATACATGTGGAATTCCACACAGTACAAGACAGTAAAGCAAGGAGTGGAATATCGGTTACCAGATGCCAGGGGTGAAAGGAATAGTGGGATGATGGACAAAGGGTACAAAGCCTCAATTAGACAGGATGAGTTTTTGAGGTCTATGGCACCGAGCTGTGAATATAGCTAAAATAATTCATTTTGCATCCCGGAATCGTTAAGAGACTAATGAAAACTGTTCTGAACGCAAGAAATAGGTTCATTAGGTCGTGGACGTGTTGTCTAGAGGGATCTGGTGATTCCACCTCGCATTCAGCAGTCACACCCTCACTGTGCGCCCAGAACCACTCACAGGACAACGTGTGGATTCACAACAATAAGAAACAGGAAGAGGATGCGGATTCGCGGTCACCGGAAATCACCCAGGAAGACCATTTCCGGGGGTGATGACCTTCCTCCCAGTCCAGCTGGGGAGGCTGTGAGGAGGCGCTGGCACCTGCGCGGCCACCACAGCACGGGCGCGCACCCCGCCCAGAGCCTTACCTCCCGTGTAGACGCACCGGTCCTCCCGGTGCCAGCCGTGGGCGGCGTCTCCAGCTCTGTAGCCCACGCACGTGCTGTGGCGCCACCCAGCCGGCAGGAAGATCCCGAGGGTCACGAGACACAGCCCAGAGCAGCGTGTCAACACCGGTAGGACCCAGCCCCCTGTGGTCGGCAGTTCCCTGGCTCCGCAGCAGGTCCTGGGGCACCCCGAGTGGGAACCGCAGCCCAGACATGGAGCCTCAGGACTCCCCGCGGTCTGTCCCACAAGGCCGGGACTCCTGGAGGCAGCACTCAAGGGAGGAGCGACTTCCGGTCCTCAGCGCGAGCTATGGTGAGTCCAGCTCCTGTGGGTGTCCCTGTGGGAGCGACCTCAGTGTGCAGGGACAGGGCGTGCCGGCCTGTCTCTGCCTGGGCGGGGCGCGGATGAGCACACAGGGACCGGGACTCTCCTCCCTCCCTTTAGCCAGGCATGTGGCTGGAGCTGGTCCAGGACCGGCTTTGGGAGGAAGCCCGGTGAGGCCTCTCACACCTGCGTAGACACGTCTCCAGGCACCCTTTATGCACCCGCAGACCTCTAAACTGCTGCTGCCGGGGCTCTCCATTCCCCTCTCCATCATTCGCGTTTAAATCTTGGATATTTGAAAGGGATCGGTGGATAAATAGAATAGTCACTTTGAACTCAGACAAAGCTGGGTACAGTCCAAAGTTTGTTATTTTTCAGAGGAGCTTCACTGGACCAACTAACTTGGGTAAAAGTCTCTTTACTTGAATCAGCTTCAAATCCAGTATATTCAGGGGTTGCTATGGAGTTGTGTCAGTTCATGCCAGTCAATCATGCAGTTTGTGTCGGGGTGATGTAGATGTTTCTGCTTAGATTGTTGAAATTACAGAAGCCCCTTTTTTGCCTCTCCCTTGGAAACAGAGTGTCTGGAAAAGCACCCTGGACCTCACGTCTCTCTCCTTGAGACAGGACTTTGATGAACACAAATACTGTCAGAGCCACAGACACAGCTGGGAAAGCTTGATGGGACTGTCTCACCATCATTGCTGGGACCCTCCTGCTGTCACCTGCTCATGGACTCACTTTGAAAATGCAAGTGGCCATGAGTAGCTGAGAAAATAAGATTGATTGCTCAAAGTGGGATGTGTCCATTGAGTCTCTCACAGAGTCACCTTCAACACCTGTGGCATTAGTGAGACCTGCAGGTGGAAACCTCAGTTTGATGAGCACTTTGTGGTAGCACCCATGTCCTTGTGACAGGTGTCTTTGTGGCTCCACAGGACAACACAGCACCCTGAAGTCGAGTCCCCTGTGTATGAAGTGCCTGCCCCAGATGGTCTCCTGTGCAAGAGCTTCCTCATCCTCCCCCTTCTGCTCCTCCTGACTGCCCTCTCCTATGTTCTCCTCCTTGCTATGGAGAGTAAAATTATTCCTTGTTTTTACTCTGATACCCATCATTATCAAAAAGGAACCTGTGTCATGTATAGAACAAGGATTTGTCTCTAAACCACATGAAATTCACAAAAGATTTCTTCCATAACTCAGTATTCATCATGGGAGATACTTGTGTAAAATTATGCACAACATCCATCTTATGAAGACATTTCCATTCTTGAGTTATTTCCATGTCTACCTTTAGACACAGATGTATCCTCATTGTAAGTAGGAAACTGATAACTGTGTGAGAGGCTTTGGACCTTGTACAGTCCCTGCCTTGACATGACTACAGAGTCAGGAAGGTGGTGACACCACCCTGCATATCAGGGAGTGTGGAGGAAGCAACAGGACCAGAGGACAGATGTGACTACTGTCCTTTAGAGTTGTTTTGTTGATATTAGTTGTTTATAGTATTTTTAATTCAAAATTACTAAAGCATTAAAACACACTTGATTTATATAAAGCCCAAGAAAGCTGCAAAGCTCAAGTGTTGGTGAGCACATATCATGGTACACGATGCTGTGGTTGGCCATAAAGTGGCCACAGGAGAAGGGTCACTCAGAGTATGGGTGAGGATTCTGGACATTATGGAAAAGAAGGCAGGTGTCCTCCTGGGGAGAACAAGACACTGACTCTATAGGCTAAGTCTGTGAGGGCTTGGGTAGGTGCACCAGGGTCTGTCCAAGAGAAGTGGCATCTGATGAAGGGACCTGATGTTGTGTGATTCTGGAATAAAGTGAGGGGCATGGAAATCAGCCTGGGAGGCCCCTGTGAGGGCTTGAGAGAGGCTGTTCCTTAAATGAGTGGTCATCACAGTTGGAGTAGAAGGAGAGACAGCTGCATTATGGAGGAGCCACCACCTCTGGACCTGTTAAATGGGATCTTTGTGTGTGCGGAAGCAGCACATCTGACATGCAGCACAAAGGAATGACGTGAATGTGAGTGGTTGCACATGTCTCTCATGGGAAAGTGTGAAAAGTGCAAGACAACACAAGTCAGCACAGAATTCTGTCTTCACAATATCAGCTTTGAATATTCATGTCTAGACTTAGCAACATGCTTATTTTCTTAGTTTATTTGCTCAAGACAATAGTATATGTTTCGCATAATTCATGATTATTTTATAATTACTGATGTTTATAGGTTCCTTTTCTCAATAAGTTTGCTTTGGCAAATTAACTGTGGCTTGGGAGCCTGTTTAAATGTGCCCCTATCAGAGCACAGCCACCACATCCACAAGAGAAAAATATTTACAAGTTGCTGATTGAAAGGAGTCAGCGACTTCAGTAAGATGCATGTGGTGAGGGTGTCTGGAGCCACAACGTGACATGTGCAGTAACCTACCCTGAAGTGCCCTTCACTGTTTCCCAGTTAAACATATCAAATGGGGGTGGCTAAAGCAGATGCAGTTGGGGTAATCACTTCTGTTCTAAACTACTCATGCCTAATAGTGTTCATCTTTGAAAAGTCTGTTTTGACTTACATCAGCCTGTATTTACTATTGTAAAGAGGTGATACATGGAGTATTTTTTTTTGTCACATCTAAGTGTAAATCATAATGATTTAACTTAATTTTAACTTACTACTCTGCGGGTTAGAGCATCCAAGCCCACAGTAGAGTATTTTGGAACGATGTGTGCTATGACCATGGTGATTTAGGCAAGGGAATACTTACAGTGTTTAAGGTGAGATGTACCTCTTTGTCCCTATTGTATATGGCAAAACCATAGCAGTATAGGGGTACTTTTTAAAAATTTTTTCTTGGTTTCCTAGATATAATTGTAATATGTGCTTCAGTATTAAGGATATGCAGTATTTTCAACAGTGAATTTCTGCAATGTGTAAGATACTTACAGCCTTCATTGAAGAGGACCAAAAGCCTGGCAACACCCTTTTTATATTTTACCATATATTATTTTAGTATATTTTAGATTTCCAATTAGGTCAATCACAAGTGTTCTCTGTTCTATTGCACGGTATAACTATTGTTAACAATTATGTATTGCATACTTGGAAATAAGTGAAACGGGATTTTAAATATTCTCATTACAAAGAAATAACAAATATTTGAAGGTGATTAACATGCTAATTATGCTGATTTGATCATTCTACAATGTATACATGCATTGACATCCCATTGCATTCCTTCAATATATATAATTATTGTTTTCCAATCAAAAATAAATAAAATTTTACCCAAGTGCCCAACAATACATGAGCATATTAGTAAAATGTGGTATCTGTATACCATTGAGTTCTACCCAGCCACAAAATTCAATGGTGATCTAGCATCTCTTGTATTATCCTGTTAACTGGATAAAATAGCTGGAGCCCATTCTACTAAGTGAATTATCATGAGAATGGAGAGACAAGCACCACATGTGCTCACCATCAAATTGGTACTAACTGATTAAAACACTAAGGTGTTAACATGGTAGTAATATTCAATGAGTGCCACACAGGTGGGGGCAGTGGGGTGGCTAAACTCACACTAATGGATGGGGAGTGAACTGTGTGGGGGAAGGGCATTTCTGTAGACCTAGCTTGGGGGTTGCTAAGGCGCATGTGTAACCAAAATGTCTGTACCCCCATAATATTGTGAAATGCAAAAAAGAAATGATAGAAATGATAAATACTTTGGATGAGTAATATAATGGTTTTCTTAATTTGATCAGTATGCAAGGTAAATATATATCAAAACACATTTTATGAGATTAAATATAGGTATTTTTTGTCAACTAAAATAAAATGAAGTTTTTAAATGTAACAGTACAAATAATGCAGGTATACTTCCATTTATGCAAATTGTATAATTTTCTTTATTTTTTAAAATTTATTTCAGCATATTATGGGGGTACAAATTTTAAGGTTTCAAATAATGCCCTTGCCCCCCTCCCCCCACAAGTCTGAGCTTCCAGCATGACCATCCCCCAGATGGTGCACATCTCACTCATTATGTATGTATATACCTGCTCCCCTCCCCCCTCCCATCTGCCTAATACCAATTACTGTAGTTCCTGTGTCCACTTAGGTGCTGTTCAGTTAATTTTTATTTAATTTTTTAAATATCTCTTTTTATTTTAGAATATTCCTGGGATATAAAATTTAGAATCCATATATTGCCTTTGCCCCACCCACGTCAGAGCTACAAGCATGTCCACCCCTAGAATCCACAGGGAATCAGAGCAACAACAAAAATAAGTAAATGGGACCCAATAAATTAAAAAGATTCTTCACAGCCAAGGACACTATCAGAAGAGCAAACAGACAACCTACAGAATGAGAGGAAATACTCACATGCCACACATTTTACATTCTTTAAGTCATCTTGTCCACATCTCTATTCAGATCATATGCAAACTGGTCCTTGCTGTGAAAATGTACAGGCCTCTCCAGCAGCTCCAGCTGATCTCTCATGGCTTCTGGGCGTCTTCAATGTTCAGTGACAGAGAATGGTGTGAATATTTCAGTTCTTTTTTCTTAAGATGAGAAAGTCAGAATAATAGTGGGAGGGCACCAGTATCAGTGTTTACGCTAAATCCACTTTACAAGACCTGCAACTGCTGGTCTCTTTGTCCAGGGGCATGTTTTGTCTTCAGACCCTCATGCTCACCTACATGGGGAAGATGAGAGCATCCACCCAAAGACTATCCCCTGCTACACACACATCTCAGGGTCTCCAGGCTATGGAAGGGTGGTGTTTGTGTGTTGGAGCAAATGCCATGGGGTGATATCATGTCTCTGCTTCCCAAGAATCCCGAGATAGTGGGTGATGTGCTATGAAGATGATGTTGGCCAAGTGAGTAAAAGTTCATGTAGATGTGCAGAAGTGAAATCCAATTTGAAATAAAAATTGGAATCTGTTTTGAAATGCTAGATGATTGCAGCTTCTGATCGTTTGGGAATGAGGTGGCAATAGACAAAGTAGGGTTAATTGTGGTTTTGTCATCTGATAGCCTGGTGCATGGTCATTGCACAGAGTGCAGTGGGCATTCCAACACATACTGGACTATTGCAATGGCCTAGGTCATACACTAATGTGTTTAATTATCATTGAGTTAATTATGCATTTAAGTTGCATCTCTGTACATATTGTCAAAACCTAGGATTTCCAAATAATATTCCAGTGGAATTACTGGAATTTAAATATATTCCTCATGTACTGTGCAAACACAGCCACACCCTA
The DNA here is from genome assembly GCF_040939455.1 of Microcebus murinus. NCBI lineage: Eukaryota > Metazoa > Chordata > Mammalia > Primates > Cheirogaleidae > Microcebus > Microcebus murinus. Next base: position 306,232 of record NC_134109.1, read on the forward strand.
ATACTGTAGTCACTGCCCTTGCAAAGACGGTGACTCTTTCCTACCCTGCTAATTTTTTGCATGAGAAGGTTAAATGAGTTGAGCAGCACCACGTGTTCCTCAGATGGGCCACTGGGAGTGCCGCCAGATAAAGTGAGGGGCTGGTGCTATTCCTATTCATGCTCCTTTTTGTTCCCATGAAATGTCTACAGATTGGGATAAAATCTGCCACCTGCTACATTGTGACCCTTCCACACAGTAAAGGGAGCTATGCATGTACATGCGGGAAGCCCCATTGTACTTAATGTAATGGTCAGTAACGTGGCATACAAAATTGCTGACACAGGTAAACCTCTCAGTCAGGCCAGCACCTTCTGAAGAATACCATGCTGAGTGTCTATACTGGGAGGTGGAGCCCTTGGCCCCAGGAAATGTCAGGTTGACACCACTAATTGAATTGGATGCATAGTAATCACAGAGCGAGTGGTCCTGAGTGAGGCCTGGGTTGTGGAAGACACACGCATGCTCTAGATCCAGTCAAGTTGAGTTGCTGTACCTTCTAGAGTCAAAGGTCTTAGTGAATTTGCCATCAGGTGATTCCTGGACTTGGTTAAGGAGCCCTGTTGAGGTCACTGGTGGTCTATTTTGCTTGCAGACTTCAGATTAGGCAGAAGGAGGATCTCAGTCTGCCTTGATGGGTTATAGTACAGGAAGTTGGGTGATGTGTGTCGTCCATCTCTGTCACTGTGACCTCTTAATTCATGGACCATTTGGGCAGCACTGGAGTCCCTGATTGCAGAGGGTTACTATTGTCCTCTGGCTAATTCCATGCACGTGACTGTCAATGTAATTCCACAGGGAGTGCTCTGTAAAGATGCTGAAATGTAGTGCAAAGGTCTTCACACCAAGGCCCAGACAGCACAGGCATAAATAACCCACATGCTAGAGACAGGTGCTGCCTGTAGGGAGAAAGAATCAAGATGGTGAATTTTATTATGTGGTAATAAGCTTGCAACTGTCACATGACCCCTTAAACTAAAATTTACTAGAGATGTTTAAACTAGGAATGTTTACAAATGATTAAACTATGAATGTTCAACAGGCCAAGGTATGAGCACATATCTAATCATGGACACTCTCAGTGGTGCACACAGCAGGGCCCACCTCCCACGCAGGCTTCTCTCCAGTCTCGCACCAGGCCCTCACACAGGGGACTGGGGAACAGTCCTGTGTAAGATCCTCTATCATACTGGCTGTGGGAGATAAACTATGATGTGCTTTAAGTCTGTTATCTGCCATTAATTAATTTTTGTGAGTGGCGAGCAGGAGAATAATAGAATAAAATGTTGGAAAACCTCTTCAACATATAAGCTTATGCCAATAGATTATTAAGACCCCAACAGTAACCACAGCAACAACAAAAATTAACATATGGGTCTTGGTTAATCTGCACCACGGGTCCTCAAACTTTTTAAACAGGGGGCCAGTTCACTGTCCCTCAGACCTTTGAAGGGCCATTTGACAGTGTAGCGCACATTCCACACATGTGCACTGTGGGCATAGGACGAGTCAGCTGCTAAGCAGGATGGGCAGCAGCCACCAAAACACCTGGTGGACCAGATAAATGTCCTAGGTGGGCCGCATGTGGCCCACCGGCCATAGTTTGAGGACACCTGAACTAAGGTCCCTTACAAGGATTCCTTGATCACAGAGAATTCAGCATGTGTTCGGCACTACAGACCGCTGTGGCACATGGGTATGCAAATCAGGGATAGATGTGAGATTAATTCCTATCAACAAACCATCATGACAACTTGAGAAATCTTTGCTCTTAATGCCACAGTGTTAGGCTGTGATTGGTTAGAAGCCCTGGTTCCCAAAGAGGATCAGTCCTACTAGGGCACAATGTGCTTGCCTAAATCTGAAGGTTGGTCTGGTGCCCCTCAATTGGGGTCCTCATGACTGTGAACCATTCACAATGAGAGACACTCTCTCACTGGAAGACATTAACTCTGTTTTGGAGGTGAAGCTTGTGTGTATCCATGGAGGCAGGGGCAGTCCCTCAGGCCTAGGCACTTTCTTTGGGCTTCTCAACTGCATTCACCACAGGGGAGGTCAATAGCGTCAACCTGATGGCTGAGGGTGGCCAAGGGACCAAGGACAATGGCTCTGCAGTGCTCATGCCTGAGTCACTCCGTCAGGGAACAACACACAGCACCCCTCACTGTGAAATGCTGGCCGTGTGTTAGAAGAATCCAGAGTGCAGGTGGTAGGGGACACCAACGAATGTCAAGTATGACCACAGAGCCACCTGCAGCAGTGGAGAGTGATAACTCACACACACATTGTGACTTCCACAAAGATCAGGGCTGCCTACTGTCCCAAGCATGTGGCAACCCCACAGATTGAACCTGGGCCTGTGTGGACCTGCCTGGCTAGAGGGAAATGTAATGACAAACTTCAGTGCATTCCTTCTTGGCCCCACGCTTGTGCCCTGGACCCAACACACAGGAAGCAGCAGTAACATATGACAACTTGTGTGAACTCGAGTCCCCTCATCTGAGTGAGGCATATGTTGCAGTACATGCACAAGGGTGTCAAGGGCAGTGTGAGTTCTGTGGCCAAAGTTTAATTCAACCTTGACTTTGTAACAGTAGAATGCAGCAAAACACCACCATGTTCTCATTATGGAAAGGAGTTTTTGAAAACCCTAGGAGGCTTGTTCACACTAATCCTGGAGTTGATTCAGGGGAGCTGTAGGGTCAAGTTTTGTGGAGCACAGTCCCAGATACTGCAGGTACCTCTCACCAGATGCGTGTCTGCTCTTGCACACATAGCGCAACTTCTCTCTGTTTCTGTTTGTACAGTTTCATCTCTAAAATATCATGACCTATAAACTCCCTCAGAGCTCTTACCTCTTCTTTGGGCTCTGCACTCTCCTCAGGTGTCCCACCCCAGAGCTTGCTATATAACAGGGGAAATGCAAATAGGGCCCTCCCTCTGCTGATGAAAACCAGCCCAGCCCTCACCCTGCAGCTCTGGGAGAGGAGCCCCAGCCCTGGCATTCAAAGGTGTCCTGATTTGGTGATCAAGACTGAACACAGAGACTCACCATGGAGTCTTGGCTGAGCTGGGTTTTCCTTGTTGCTCTGTTACAAGGTAATTCATGGAGAATAAGAGACATTGAGTGTGTGAGTAAATGTGAGTGAGAGAAACAGCGGGTGTGTGTGGCAGTTTCTGACCAGGATGTGTCTGTGTTTGCAGGTGTCCAGTGTGAGGTGCAGCTGGTGGAGTCTGGGGGAGGCCTGGCCCAGCCTGGGGGGTCCCTGAGACTCTCCTGTGCAGCCTCTGGATTCACCTTCAGTGACTACTACATGAGCTGGGTCCGCCAGGCTCCAGAGAAGGGGCTGGAGTGGGTTGCTTTTATTAGAAGCAAGGCTTATGGTGGCACAGCAGAATATGCCGCATCTGTGAAAGGCAGATTCACCATCTCACGAGATGATTCCAAAAGCACCGCATATCTGCAAATGAACAGTCTGCGAGCTGAGGACACAGCCTTGTACTACTGTGCGAGAGACAGTGAGAGGACTTCAGTGTTAGCCCAGACATAAACCTCCTGTGGGGCCCATGTGGGCCACCAGGGTGCGCCCAGGACCCACTGAGCACAGAGCCACCCAGTGAGGGTGGAGGTGGAGGTTAACAGCTGATTTCCTATTGGTGGGTGGAGCTTCCTCTCCATCTAATTTTCCCCAAGGGACCTCTCTAGAGTTAGAATTCCGTACTGACATTTGCCATCTGTAAATACAAATCTTTGTTTCTTTGTCTTATAAGAGGAGGACACACTCTCACCTGTGCAAATGTCACACTGTCACTTTAGGGGACAAAGTGCTCCTGCAGTTGTAACCAGGAACAGAGTCCTCAGGAAGCTTAGGGGAAGCTGATGAGTGTTCAGTCACACTCCAGGAAGAGACCTCAGTGGGATTTCCTCATTAGGACAGGCCTTGGGATTCAGGTTAGAAACAACCGACAGGCTAGGGAAGGGTCAGTGGACTCTGAAATCTAACAGGTTCCAAATCTGTCCCTGTCCCTCATGTATAACTGTGCACATCTGAGTCAGGACTGACCCAGTTGTTCCATTTTGTGCCAATCCATTTTCTTTATCTCTAGGCTTTTCTATCACAATTCCCTTTTCTCCATATTTTCCCTGAAAATGGAGGTTGTATATTCTGTGGTCTAAGAGGGCACAGCCCCTCTTCCTGTAGCTCAGGGGAGTCCCAGGCTGTGCCCTGCAGGTCCTGGGAGAGATTGAGGAGACCTTCTCACTTGCCTTTGCAGGACACCCTGCTGTCTTCTTTGATGGTCTCATTTGGGAAATGCAATACACATTAATTAGTCGTCAAGTGCGTAATAGCAGTTTGCTCACAATAGCATATTGATGTAGAACTGACCTTCAGCTCTCTGTAACTGAGTCCAAGCTCATACCACTTGCCACACGAGGGCCGATACATTGAAAGAAAGGAGTTGGGGCAAAGACAGTGACTTCATTTTGAAAGCCATTGATCTGGAAAGATCGAGGACTAGTGTCCTAAAGAAACATCTTAAGGTTGTATGGAATTCAGGATGTTTTCTATGCTAAGGGAAGGGCAGTAGAAGGGATTGGGGTCAAGGGATGATTGACAACCACAAACTCTGAGGTGACAGCAAGAGTCTGAGGAGGCTGTGAAAGTTTGTTGTTGTTGTTTTTTAATTTCAGCATATGAATATATTATGGGAATACAAATGTTCAGGTGAAATATATTGCCCTTGCTCCAAGTGAGGCAGAGCTTCAAGTATGTCCATCCCCCAGATAGAGTGCCTTCTCCCATCAGGTGTGTTACCCATCCCTCTTTCCTGCTCCCACCTTCCTGACACCCAGTGAATGTAACTACTATGTGTGCACTTAAGTGTTGATCAATCAATACCAATTTAATGGTGAGTACATGTTGTGCTTGTTTTTCCATTCTTGGTATACCTCACTTAGTAGAGGCTCTAGCTCCATCCATGACAATACAGAGGTGCTAGATCACCATTGTTTTTGTGGCTGAGTAGAACTCCATGGTATACATATACCACATTTTCTTAATCCACTCATGTATTTTTTTATTTTTTTTTTTTTTTATTTTTTTTTTATTTTGGCATATTATGGGGGTACAGATTTTAAGGTTTCAATAAATGCCCATTCCCCCCCTCCCCCCAAAAGTCTGAGTCTCCATCATGACCATCCCCCAGATGGTGCACATCTCACTCACTATGTATGTATATACCCGCCCCCCTCCCCCCTCCCACCTGCCCAATACCCTATTACTGTAGCACCTATGTGTCTACTTAGGTGCTACTCAGTTAATACCAGTTTGCTGGAGAATATATCTGGTGCTTGTTTTTCCATTCTTGGGATACTTCACTTAGTAGTATGGGTTCCAGCTCTAACCAGGAAAATATAAGGTGTGCTATATCACCATTGTTTCTTAGAGCTGAATAGTACTCCATGGTGGACATATACCACATTTTATTAATCCATTCTTTGATTGATGGGCACTTGGGCTGTTTCCACAGCCTTGCAATTATGAATTGTGCTGCTATAAACATTCGAGTGCAGGTGTCTTTTTTGTAGAGTGTCACTGGATCATTTGGGTAGATGCCCAGCAATGGGATTGCTGGATCAAATGGTAGATTCACTTGTATCGCTTTAAGGTATCTCCATATTGCTTTCCACAGAGGTTGAACTAGTTTGCAGTCCCACCAGCAGTGTAGGAGTGTTCCTCTCTCTCCGCAACCACGCCAGCATTTATTGTTTGGAGATTTTTTGATAAAGGCCATTCTCACTGGGGTTAAGTGATATCTCATTGTGGTTTTGATTTGCATTTCCCTGATGATTAGAGATGTTGAGCATTTCTTCATATGTTTGTTGGCCATTCTTCTGTCTTCTTTAGAAAAATTTCTGTTCAAGTCCTTTGCCCACTTTTTAATGGGGTTATTTGATTTTTTCTTCCTAATTTTCGTGAGTTCTAAGTATATTCTAGTTATCAGTCCCTTATCGGATGCATAGGATGCAAAAATTTTCTCCCATTCTGTAGGCTGTCTGTTTACTTTCATGACTATTTCTTTGGCTGTGCAGAAGCTTTGTAGTTTGATCATGTCCCATTTATTTATTTTTGTTGCTGCTGTGGTTGCCTTTGGGGACTTCTTCATAAACTCTTTGCCCAGGCCGATGTCTAGGAGAGTGTTTCCAACTTTTTCCTCTAGAGTTCTAATAGTTTCATATCTTAGGTTTAAGTCTGTTATCCAGCGTGAGTTGGTTTTTGTGAGAGGTGAAAGGTGTGGGTCCTGTTTTAGCCTTCTACAGGTGGCTATCCAGTTTTCCCAGCACCATTTATTGAAGAGGGATTCTTTTCCCCAGCGTATGTTTTTGTCTGCTTTGTCAAAGATGAGATGGCTATATGAGGATGGTTTTATATCAGGATTCTCACATCTGTTCCACTGGTCAATATTCCTGTTTTTGTGCCAATACCATATTGTTTTAATTACTACAGCTTTGTAGTATAGTTTGATATCTGGCATATTATTGCCTCCCATTTTGTTTTTGTTGCCTAGAATTGCTCTTGATATTCGGGGTCTTCTTTGGTTCCATACGAAGCGCAAAATTATTTTTTCTATATCTGTGAAGAATGCTGATGGGATTTTAATAGGTATTGCATTGAATCTGTAGATCAGTTTGGGTAGTATAGACATTTTGATGATATTGAGTCTGCCGATCCACGAGCATGGTATGGATTTCCATCTGTTTACATCCTCTGCTATTTCCTTCCTCAGTGTTTCATAGTTCTCCCTGTAGAGGTCTTTTACCTCTTTGGTTAAATATATTCCTAGGTACTTTAATTTCTGTGTTGCTATTGTGAAGGGAATTGAGTCTTTGATTTGGTTCTCAATTAGATTGTTGTTGGCGTATATGAATGCCTCTGATTTCTGTGTATTAATTTTGTATCCTGAGACTTTACTAAATTCATTGATCAGTTCCAGGAGTTTCTTGGTTGAATCCTTGGGGTTTTCTAGATACAATATCATATCATCAGCAAACAGTGAAAGTTTGATCTCTTCTGCCCCTATTTGGATACCTTTGATTCCATTTTCTTGTCTGATTGCTGTAGCCAAGACTTCCAGCACTATGTTGAACAGAAGTGGAGATAGTGGGCAGCCTTGTCTGGTTCCAGTTCTAAGTGGGAATGATTTCAATCTTTCCCCATTCAGTATGATGTTGGCTATGGGTCTGTCATATATGGCTTGTATCATTTTTAGGTATGTCCCTTCTATGCCTATTTTCTTAAGTGTTCGTATCATGAAAGGGTGTTGAATTTTGTCAAAAGCTTTTTCTGCATCTATTGAAAGGATCATGTGATCTTTGTTTTTGCTTCTGTTTATGTGGTGAATTGCATTTATAGATTTACGTATGTTGAACCATCCCTGCATCCCTGGGATGAAGCCCACTTGGTCGTGGTGGATTATTTTTTTGATAAGTGTCTGTATTCGGTTAGCTAAGATTTTGTTGAAAATTTTTGCATCTATATTCATTAGGGATATTGGTCTGTAGTTTTCTTTTTTTGTTGCATCCTTTCCTGGTTTTGGTATCAGGGTAATATTCGCTTCATAAAAGGTGTCGGGGAGGTTTCCGTTCTTCTCGATGTTGTGGAATAGTTTCTGCAAGATAGGTACTAGTTCTTCTTTGTAAGTATGGTAAAATTCAGGTGTGAAGCCATCTGGACCGGGACTTTTCTTTTTAGGGAGATTTTTAATTGCTGTTTCTATTTCAGCTGTTGAGATTGGTCTGTTCAGGGAATCTATTTCTTCCTGGTTGAGCCTAGGGAGGCTGTGTGTTTCTAGAAATTTGTCCATTTCCTCCACATTTTCCAGTTTGTGTGCATAAAGATTTTTGTAGTATTCATAAATTGTATCTTGTATCTCTTTGGGATCAGTTGTGATATCTCCTTTTTTATTCCTGATGGAGCTTATTAGAGATTTCTCTTTTCTGCTTTTCGTTAGCTTAGCCAACGGCGTGTCAATCTTGTTTATTTTTTCAAAGAACCAACTTTTTGTTTTATTAATCTCCTGAATAGCTTTCCTGTTTTCAATTTCGTTTAGTTCTGATTTGATCTTGTTGATTTCACTTCTTCTGCTGGGTTTGGGGTTGGTCTGTTCTTCTTTTTCCAGCTCTTTGAGTCGTTTCATTAGATTGTCTATTTGTGATCTTCTTGCCTTTTGGTTATAGGCATTTATGGAGATAAACTTTCCTCTCAGAACTGCTTTAGCTGTGTCCCAGAGGAGTTGATAACTTGTCTCTCCATTGTCGTTTTCTTCATAGAAGTTTTTTATTTCCGTCTTGATTTCTTCATTTACGAAGTAATCATTTAGTAGGAGGTTGTTTAATTTCCACGTTTTTGTGTAGAAATGTGAGTTTCTGTTAGGGTTGATTTCTAGTTTTATTCCACTGTGATCTGAGAAGGTACATGGTATGATTTCTATTTTTTTAAATTTCTTGAGATTTTCTTTGTGTCCTAGGATATGGTCAATCTTAGAGAATGTCCCGTGAGCTGATGAGAAGAACGTATATTCAGTGGATTTTGGGTAGAATGTTCTGTAGATGTCTGTCAGACCCAATTGTTCTAGAGTTTTGTTTAAGTCCATTATTTCTTTATTAATTTTCTGTTTGGAGGATCTGTCTCGTGCCGTCAGTGGGGTGTTGAAATCCCCGGCGATTATGGAGTTGCTATTAATCCATTTGCTTAGCTCCAGTAAGGTTTGCTTTATGAATCTGGGTGCACCTAAGTTGGGTGCATATATATTTAAAATTGTTATCTCTTCTTGTTGGACTGTGCCCTTCACCATTATATAATGACCCTCTTTGTCTTTTACTACTTTTGTTGGTTTAAAAACTAAATCGTCTGAAATTAGAACTGCCACACCAGCCTTCTTTTGGCTTCTGTTTGCTTGGAATATTGATCTCCACCCTTTTATTTTTAGTCTATGTGCATCCTTGCAGGTTAAATGTGTTTCCTGAAGACAGCATATACTTGGCCTGTATTTTCTTATCCATTCAGCCAGCCTATGTCTCTTGAGTGGAGAGTTTAAGCCATTCACATTTATTGAGAGAACTGATAGGTAAGGTAGATTACTGATCATTCTGTTGGGTTGGATGTTGTTGCTATGATTTGTGTCTTGAGCCATTGTAATATCTGGCCTTTAATATCTTTGGGTTTTGGTTGTTTTTATATCCGTGGATTATTATTATGATGTTCCGTGCATAACGCTGTTTTAAGTACTTCTTGTAGGGCTGGTCTTGTCTTGGTGAATTCTCTGAGCCTTTGCTTGTCTGCGAATGTTTTTATTTCTCCTTCATATATGAAGCTTAGTTTTGCAGGGAATAATATTCTAGGCTGGGCATTGTTTTGTTTCAAAAGAGTGAGAATGGGGCCCCAGTCTCTCCTTGCTTGTAAAGTCTCATTAGAGAAGTCTGATGTTATTCGAATTGGCTTTCCCTTGTATGTCACTTGCTTCTTTTGTCTTACAGCTCTTAGAAGGGCCTCTTTAGTTGATACTTTGGTCAGTCTGATGACTGCATGACGTGACGTCTTCCTGTTTGCATTGAATCTCCCAGGGGTCCTCTGGGCTTCTTGAACTTGTATATCGAGATTTTGAGCAAGACCTGGGAAATTTTCCTCTATTATATCTTCAAAAAGCTTGTCCAGCCCTTTAGTGCTGTCTTCCTCCCCTTCGGCTAAACCTATGACCCTCACGTTAGGTTTTTTCACATAATCCCACAGCTCTTGTAGACTTTGATCTTTTCTCTTGTTTCTCTGCTGTATTTCTGTGACTGATTTATTTAATTGGAAGGTGTTATCTTCAAGCTCTGAGATTCTTTCTTCTGCTTGATCCACCCTGTTCTTGAGACTTTCCACAGTATTTTGTAGTTCTCTGAGTTGATTCTTCATCTCCAGGACTTCGGTTAAAGTTTTCTTCACTGTGTCAATCTCTTTGTTGAACCTTTGTTCCATTTCTTGGAGGTTTTTTGTGTTTTCTTGGTGTTGGTTATTGAGTTGTTGTTGCAGCTGGGTGAGTGTTCTTATGATCCACATACGAAATTCCTTTTCTGTCATATTGGTTGCCTGATTTTGGTCGGTGTCCGTTTCTAGGGGGCTGGTGCTCCTCTTTGGGGGTGTGTTTTCCGTTTGGTTCTTCATATTTCCTGAGTTCTTTCGCTGATTTCTTCCCATGTCGATCAGTTGTTGTTTCTTTCCTTAGGTTATTGTTTGGGTATTCACACACCTTGTTTAGTTTCTGAGGCGTTAGGTGGTGCCTGTGGGTGAAATTGGACCACTCCCTGTATATTGAGTCAGTGGGTGCCGTGGAAAGGCTGTGCAAGATGCTGTCCCTGTCAGTAGGTGGCGTTTGCTTGGAGGAACAGGCTATGGTGTTGATTTTGAGTCCTGTTATCAGCTCTCGTTCTGGGCGGAGCTGGGTTGGGTAAGCCTGCCCTCAGGCCGTTAGCAGGGGTCAAAGTTCTGTTCTCTGCTGTCAGGGCGGGGCTGGGATGGTCCTGCTCAGCCAGAAAGTCTGGGTGTGGGGGTGGGGCTGTCTGAGACCCACAGTCTGCAGCAGGCCTCGCTTCTTTCCACCCTCCCCCACTCCGCAGCTACTCCTGAGCCTCTGCCAGCAGGCCAGACCACAAGCCACCAGGCCTCCCCGGACTGTGATGCCGGCGGGGAGGTTCCCTGCACAGGAACGCCACCTGGGTTGGGCGCACGGCCTCCTCCTGGGACGTTCCGCCCGATCCGCCCCTGGAGGCACACAGACCTCTAGGACGCCGATCCGCCCCTGGAGGCACACAGACCTCAGTAGGCTGTTCACGTATAATCCTTCTGTGCCCCGGGCAATGCTAGCCCTCGGTGCAGGGGATCTGGTCTGCAGGTCCGACCTCTGGGTCCCAGAGTTCAAACTGTATTCCCACCAGGGAGAGGGTTTCCGGTCCTAATTCACCCACAGGGAGCCCAAGCTGGGTCTATGTCTCTCAGCCTCTGAGTGGGCACCGTTTTCCTGGGAACAAGGTGCCAGCAGCACCTGGGAGGGCGGGCGGGGTCCCAAACGGGAAGGTCCCGTTCCCTGGAGGTGCCTCCGGCTGGTGGCTGTATTGTCTCTCTGGGCAGCCGCGGGTAGGGTCGGCGGAGGGGGGGAGGAGGCAATATGGCGCCTGCCGCGCGGCTCTCCGTGCACACGGAGGTGCCCGGAGGAAGTTGGGAACCTGGTGCCACGTCTGTTACAGGCTCACCGTTGGCAGGCGGCGGCAGTCTCTGGGCTGATGTCCGCAGGTCTCTCCACCCGCTGGGGAGCCCACCAGCAGTCCCGAATGCAGGGGAGGGGAAATAGCAAATCCACCTACCCTTGCCGCTGGTCTCCGGGCTGCTCCGGTGGTCTCAGCCTCCAGTTCTCCTCCGCAGCCTCCTTCCGTGGAGTCTCCCGGGGTCTCAGGTACCCCTCCTTCCGGCCCTTGTCCGCTGTATGCTCGTCTTCTTGCTTCTTTTCTCTAGTTTCTGCTAGAATCGGTCTTTTCTGCAGAGACCCTCTGTCTGGCGGTGTTATTCGTCCGCCATCTTGCTCCCTCCACTCATGTATTGATGGACACTTAGATTGTTTTCACATGTTTGCAAATGTGAATTGCAATACTATGAACATTCTAGTGCAGATGTCGTTTTTATTGAATATCCTTTGTTCTTTGGGTAGATGCCTGGTAACAGGATTGCTGGATCAAATAGTATTTCTACTTGTGTGTCTTTGAGGCATATATTGCTTTCCACAGAGGTTGCACTAGTTTGCAGTCCCACCAGCAGTGCATGAGTGTTCCTGTCTCCCTGTATCTATGCCAACATTTATTGTTTTGGGACTTTTTGATAAAGGCTATTTTCACTGGAGATACGTAATATCTCATTGTGATTTTGATTTGCATTTTCCTGGTGATTACAAATGTTGAGCATTTTTTATATGTTTGTTAGCCATTAGTATATCTTCTTTTGAAAGTTTCTGTTCATGTCCTTTGCCCACTTTTTTTTTTGCATTTTTTTTAAATTTCGGCATATTATGGGGGTACAGATTTTAAGGTTTCAATAAATGCCCATTTCCCCCCTCCCCCCAAAAGTCTGAGTCTCCATCATAACCATCCCCCAGATGGGGCACATCTCACTCATTATGTATGTATATACCCGCCCCCCTCCCCCCTTCCACTTGCCCAATACCCTATTACTGTAGTACCTATGTGTCCACTTAGGTGCTACTCAGTTAATACCAGTTTGCTGGAGAATATATCTGGTGCTTGTTTTTCCATTCTTGGGATACTTCACTTAGTAGTATGGGTTCCAGCTCTAACCAGGAAAATATAAGATGTGCTATATCACCATTGTTTCTTAGAGCTGAATAGTACTCCATGGTATACATATACCACATTTTATTAATCCATTCTTGGATTGATGGACACTTGGGCTGTTTCCACAGCCTTGCAATTATGAATTGTGCTGCTATAAACATTCGAGTGCAGGTGTCTTTTTTGTAGAGTGTCATTGGATCATTTGGGTAGATGCCCAGCAATGGGATTGCTGGATCAAATGGTAGATTCACTTGTATCGCTTTAAGGTATCTCCATATTGCTTTCCACAGAGGTTGAACTAGTTTGCAGTCCCACCAGCAGTGTAGGAGTGTTCCTCTCTCTCCGCAACCACGCCAGCATTTATTGTTTGGAGATTTTTTGATAAAGGCCATTCTCACTGGGGTTAAGTGATATCTCATTGTGGTTTTGATTTGCATTTCCCTGATGATTAGAGATGTTGAGCATTTTTTCATATGTTTGTTGGCCATTCTTCTGTCTTCTTTAGAAAAATTTCTGTTCAAGTCCTTTGCCCACTTTTTAATGGGGTTATTTGATTTTTTCTTCCTGATTTTCGTGAGTTCTAAGTATATTCTAGTTATCAGTCCCTTATCGGATGCATAGGATGCAAAAATTTTCTCCCATTCTGTAGGTTGTCTGTTTACTTTCATGACTATTTCTTTGGCTGTGCAGAAGCTTTGTAGTTTGATCATGTCCCATTTATTTATTTTTGTTGCTGCTGTGATTGCCTTTGGGGACTTCTTCATAAACTCTTTACCCAGGCCGATGTCTAGGAGAGTGTTTCCAACTTTTTCCTCTAGAGTTCTAATAGTTTCATACCTTAGGTTTAAGTCTGTTATCCAGCGTGAGTTGGTTTTTGTGAGAGGTGAAATGCATGGGTCCTGTTTTAGCCTTCTACAGGTGGCTATCCAGTTTTCCCAGCACCATTTATTGAAGAGGGATTCTTTTCCCCAGCGTATGTTTTTGTCTGCTTTGTCAAAGATGAGATGGCTATATGAGGATGGTTTTATATCAGGATTCTCACATCTGTTCCACTGGTCAATATTCCTGTTTTTGTGCCAATACCATATTGTTTTAATTACTACAGCTTTGTAGTATAGTTTGATATCTGGCATATTAATGCCTCCCATTTTGTTTTTGTTGCCTAGAATTGCTCTTGATATTCGGGGTCTTCTTTGGTTCCATACGAAGCGTAAAATTATTTTTTCTATATCTGTGAAGAATGGTGATGGGATTTTAATAGGTATTGCATTGAATCTGTAGATCAGTTTGGGTAGTATAGACATTTTGATGATATTGAGTCTGCCGATCCACGAGCATGGTATGGATTTCCATCTGTTTACATCCTCTGCTATTTCCTTCCTCAGTGTTTCATAGTTCTCCCTGTAGAGGTCTTTTACGTCCTTGGTTAAGTATATTCCTAGGTACTTTAATTTCTTTGTTGCTATTGTGAAGGGAATTGAGTCTTTGATTTGGTTCTCAATTAGATTGTTGTTGGCGTATATGAATGCCTCTGATTTCTGTGTATTGATTTTGTATCCTGAGACTTTACTAAATTCATTGATCAGTTCCAGGAGTTGCTTGGTTGAATCCTTGGGGTTTTCTAGATACAATATCATATCATCAGCAAACAGTGAATGTTTGATCTCTTCTGCCCCTATTTGGATACCTTTGATTCCATTTTCCTGTCTGATTGCTGTAGCCAAGACTTCCAGTACTAAGTTGAACAGAAGTAGAGATAGTGGGCAGCCTTGACTGGTTCCAGTTCTAAGTGGGAATGATTTCAATTTTTCCCCATTCAGTATGATGTTGGCTATGGGTCTGTCGTATATGGCTTGTACCATTTTTAGTTATGTTCCTTCTATGCCTATTTTCTTAAGTGTTCGTATCATGAAAGGGTGTTGAATTTTGTCAAAAGCTTTTTCTGCTTCTATTGAAAGAATCATGTGGTCTTTGTTTTTGCTTCTGTTTATGTGGTGAATTGCATTTATAGATTTACGTATGTTGAACCATCCCTGCATCCCTGGGATGAAGCCCACTTGGTCGTGATGGATTATTTTTTTGATAAGTGTCTGGATTCGGTTAGCTAAGATTTTGTTGAGAATTTTTGCATCTATATTCATTAGGGATATTGGTCTGTAGTTTTCGTTTTTTGTTGCATCCTTTCCTGGTTTTGGTATCAGAGTAATATTCGCTTCATAAAAGGTGTCAGGGAGGTTTCCGTTCTTCTCGATGTTGTGGAATAGTTTCTGCAAGATAGGTACTGGTTCTTCTTTGTAAGTGTGGTAAAATTCAGGTGTGAAGCCATCTGGACCGGGACTTTTCTTTTTAGGGAGATTTTTATTTGCTGTTTCTATTTCAGCTGTTGAGATTGGTCTGTTCAGGGAATCTATTTCTTCCTGGTTGAGCCTAGGGAGGCTGTGTGTTTCTAGAAATTTGTCCATTTCCTCCACATTTTCCAGTTTGTGTGCATAAAGATTTTTGTAGTATTCATAAATTGTATCTTGTATCTCTTTGGGATCAGTTGTGATATCTCCTTTTTTATTCCTGATGGAGCTTATTAGAGATTTCTCTTTTCTGCTTTTCGTTAGCTTAGCCAATGGTGTGTCAATTTTATTTTTTCAAAGAACCAACTTTTTGTTTTATTAATCTCCTGAATAGCTTCCCTGTTTTCAATTTCATTCAGTTCTGATTTGATCTTGTTGATTTAACTTCTTCTGCTGGGTTTGGGGTTGGTCTGTTCTTCTTTTTCCAGCTCTTTGAGTCATTTCATTAGATTGTCTATTTGTGATCTTCTTGTCTTTTGGTTATAGGCATTTATGGAGATAAACTTTCCTCTCAGAACTGCTTTAGCTGTGTCCCAGAGGAGTTGATAACTTGTCTCTCCATTGTCATTTTCTTCATAGAACTTTTTTATTTCCGTCTTGATTTCTTCATTTACTAAGTAATCATTTAGTAGGAGGTTGTTTAATTTCCACGTTTTTGTGTAGAAATGTGAGTTTCTGTTAGGGTTGATTTCTACTTTTATTCCACTGTGATCTGAGAAGGTACATGGTATGATTTCTATTTTTTTAAATTTCTTGAGATTTTCTTTGTGTCCTAGGATATGATCAATCTTAGAGAATGTCCCGTGAGCTGATGATAAGAACGTATATTCAGTGGATTTTGGGTAGAATGTTCTGTAGATGTCTGTCAGACCCAATTGTTCTAGAGTTTTGTTTAAGTCCATTATTTCTTTATTAATTTTCTGTTTGGAGGATCTGTCTCGTGCCGTCAGTGGGGTGTTGAAATCTCCGGCGATTATGGAGTTGCTATTAATCCATTTGCTTAGCTTCAGTAAGGTTTGCTTTATTAATCTGGGTGCACCTAAGTTGGGTGCATATATATTTAAAATTGTGATCTCTTCTTGTTGGACTGTGCTCTTCACCATTATATAATGACCCTCTTTGTCTTTTACCACTTTTGTTGGTTTAAAAACTAAATCGTCTGAAATTAGAACTGCCACACCAGCCTTCTTTTGGCTTCTATTTGCTTGGAATATTGATCTCCACCCTTTGATTTTTAGTCTATATGCATCCTTGCAGGTTAGATGTGTTTCCTGAAGACAGCATATACTTGGCCTGTATTTTCTTATCCATTCAGCCAGCCTATGTCTCTTGAGTGGAGAGTTTAAGCCATTCACATTTATTGAGAGAACTGATAGGTAAGGTAGATTACTGATCATTCTGTTGGGTTGGGTGTTGTTGCTATGATTTCTGTCTTGAGCCATTGTAATATCTGGCCTTTAATATCTTTGGGTTTTGGTTGTTTTTATATTCATGGGTTATTATTATGATGTTCCGTGCGTAACGCTGTTTTAAGTACTTCTTGTAGGGCTGGTGTTGTCTTGGTGAATTCTCTGAGCCTTTGCTTGTCTGAGAATGTTTTTATTTCTCCTTCATATACGAAGCTTAGTTTTGCAGGGAATAATATTCTAGGCTGGGCATTGTTTTGTTTCAAAAGAGTGAGAATGGGGCCCCAGTCTCTCCTTGCTTGTAAAGTCTCATTAGAGAAGTCTGATGTTATTCGAATTGGCTTTCCCTTGTATGTTACTTGCTTCTTTTGTCTTATAGCTCTTAGAAGGGCCTCTTTAGTTGATACTTTGGTCAGTCTGATGACTGCATATCGTGACGTCTTCCTGTTTGCATTGAATCTCCCAGGGGTCCTCTGAGCTTCTTGAACTTGTATATCAAGATTTTGAGCAAGGCCTTGGAAATTTTCCTCTATTATATCTTCAAACAGCTTGTCCAACCCTTGACTGTTGTCTTCTACCCCTTCTGGTAACCCTATGACCCTCACATTAAGTTTCTTCACATAATCCCACAGCTCTTGTAGGCTTTGCTCTTTTCTCTTGTTTCTCTGCTCTATTTCTGTGACTGATTTATTTAATTGGAGGGTGTTATCTTCAAGCTCTGAGATTCTTTCTTCTGTTTGATCTACCCTGTTCTTGAGACTTTCCACTGTATTTTGTATTTTCTTGAATTGGTTCTTCATTTCCAGGAGTTTGGTTAAACTTTTCTTCATTATGTCTATTTCTTTTTCCATATCCTGGAGGCTTTTTGTGGTTTCTTTGTGTTGGTTATTGAGTTGTTGTTGCAGCTCGGTGTGTGTTCTTATGATCCACATACGAAATTCCTCTTCTGTCATATTGGTTGCCTGATTTTGGTTTGTGTCCGTTTCTAGGGGGCTGGTGCTCCTCTTTGGGGGTGTGTTTTCCGTTTGGTTCTTCATATTTCCTGAGTTCTTTCGCTGATTTCTTCCCATGTCGATCAGTTGTTGTTTCTTTCCTTTAGGTTATTGTTTGGGTATTCACACACCTTGTTTAGTTTCTGAGGCCTTATGTGGTGTCTGTGGGTGAGATTGGACCACTCCCTCTATATTGAGTCAGTGGGTGCCATGGAAAGGCTGTGCAAGATGCCGTCCCTGTCAGTAGGTGGCGTTTTCTTGGAGGAACAGGCTATGCTATTGATTTTGTGTCCTGTTATCAGCTCTTGTTCTGGGCAGAGCTGGGTTGGGTAAGCCTGCCCTCAGGCAGTTAGCAGGGGTCAAAGTTCTGTACTCTGCTTCCAGGAAAAGCTGTCAGGGCGGGGCTGGAATGGTCCCGCTCAGCCAGAAAGTCTGGGTGTGGGGGTGGGGCTGTCTGAGACCTGCAGTCTGGAGCGTGCCTCACTTCTTTCCACCCTCCCCAACTCTGCAGCTACTCCTGGGCCTCTGCCAGCATGCCAAACCACAAGCCACCAGGCCTCCCCGGACGGTGATGCCGGCGGGTAAGTTCCCTGTACAGGAACGCCACCTGGGTTGGGCACACAGCCTCCTCCTGGGAGGAGGGTTGCCCTCTAGGATGCTGACTCGCCCCTGGAGGCACACATACCTCAGTAGGCTGTTCACGTATAACCTTTCTGTGCCCCGGGCAATGCTAGCCCTTGGTGCAGGGGATCTTGTCTGCAGGTCCGACCTCTGGGTCCCAGAGTTCAAATTGTATCCCCACCAGGGAGGGGATTTCCGGTCCCAATTCACCCACAGGGAGCCCAAGCTTGGTCTATGTCTCTCAGCCTCTGAGTCGGCACCTTTCTCCTGGGAACACCGTGCCAGCAGCACCTGGGAGAGCTGGCAGGTAGGGAGCTCACAGTCTGAGTTCCCCTTAGTCAGCTGTAGGGTCCCAAAATGGAAGGTCCCATTCCCTGGAGGTGCATCTGGCTGGTGGCTGTATTGTCTCTCTGGGCAGCCGCGGGTAGGGTCGGCGGAGGGGAGGACGAGGCAATATGGTGCCTGCCGCGTGGCTCAGGTCTGTGCACACGGAGGTGCCTGGAGGAAGTTGGGAACCTGGTGCCATGTCTGCTTCAGGCTTACCGCTGGATGGCGGTGGCTGTCTCTAGGCTGGTGTCTGCAGGTCTCTCCACCGGCTGGGGAGCCCACCAGCAGTCCCAAATGCAGGGGAGGGGAAACAGCAAATCCACCTACCCTTGCCGCTGGTCTCCGGGCTGCTCCAGTGGTCTCAGCCTCCAGTTCTCCTCCACAGCCTCCTCCCGTGGAGTCTCCCGGGATCTCAGGTACTCCTCCTTCCAGCCCTCGTCCCCTGTATGCTCGTCTTTTTGCTTCTTTTTTTCTAATTTCTGCTAGAATCTGTCTTTTCTGCAGAGACACTCTGTCTGGCAGTGTTTCTCGTCTGCCATCTTGCTCCACCGACCTTATTATGACTTTTTTGATATCCATTTATTATAACCCATAATTTTGTAAGTTAGTCAGAATTCTGGGATTGGTGCTTGGCATTGACTTATTATTTCATATTATGTATTTTTCTCCCTGTATATGTGCACACCTTATGTTTCTAGGCCTGTACTGTGGAAGTTTTTGTGGCTCTAGTCAGATTTGCATTTGGAATGTATTATTGAAGTGGCTCCAAGTGTTGAAGGTTTTCTGTTCTATGAGCACAAAAGAGTTTGGACACCTCCACTGATACATCATATGTGCTTCCTGTCTGGCTTTCTGTTTACACTCCCTGTTCTGAGACAATCTATTTCAGCTTTCCCAGGTTAGTCTCAATTTGCATTTACCTGATAATGGTTGATGTGGTAGAAGAGGTGGCCTTGAGGTGGCCCTCTTTGACTTCCTCCCTGACACAGGTTCCTAGGCAGGCATCATGCCCTTGGTCTGCACTATGCCCTTGGGTGTTGCCCTGTCCGTCCACAAGAGCCGATGCTACCCTCGTACCTTCTCAGTGCCTTTCTTTCCCTGGTTCTTTTCCCAGTTCTCCCAAAGCCCGGACACTTATCCATCAGCCTCTTCAACTTCCACATTTGCTGCCTGTCCCTGACGATCAAGCCTTTGTTCCTGTGATGGAGATATTTCTTAGCATAACTTCAATGGTGACATCTCTTCCACTCCTATTTCCTGTGAGGTTTCCCAGTGGGCCTAGGACACTGATTTCTGCCTCTTGTCCTTACAAGGATAATTGAATAGATCCGTAGGAGACAGAGGAGGTGGGTCTGAATGCATTTCAGAAATGTGTTCTCCCTCTCTCTCAGACAGAACCATCTGTGAGGGTGCCACCTTATGATGTGTCCCCAATCCTGGAGGAAGAAATTTCAGGGGGAATAGAATAGGAATTCCCCAATTATGTGACCACTGGAAAATTTAAACTGTTATCTCCATATTAAATCCAGCTTCAAGTGATTCAATATCTATGTCCAATATAGTATTGTGCTAGCCCACATGCCATCTGGTGGACTGTGCCTATGAGCTACTGCTCTGGTCCTGTTTCTCCCTGCAAGTACTGCTCTCTGTAGATTTCAGGCTTGCTGTTGGTAATACAACTTCTGCTATTTGAAATATTAAATAAACTTTTCTAATCTACAGCTTCTACAGTCATGCTTTATAGATGGTTATGATGTTACTATTGTTTGGGTTGATGTAAGATTGATGGTAAGGTTGATTTTTCTCAGTTGCCTCCTTCTCCTAGATGAAGAGAAGCTTTATCCTTAATAGCAAAAAATTGGAAACAATCAAAATATTAACCAGCAGCTTAATAAATAAGCATATTTAAATGATTCATTAGAACACTACCCATATTTAACAAGAACTAATGTCTCACACACACTACAATGTGGTTGCATCCACAAGTATGTACAGGGAGTAAATAAGCAAAAAATCACATTTCTTCTTCATGATTTAACTTTTATAAATTCTGGAAAGTGAAAACTAACATAAAGTAACATAAACTATATGAGCAGTTGCCTGTATAACTGGCAGGAGATGGAAAGGGAAAGAATGTAGAAATTTTAAAAGAAAAAGTCAGAATATTGTGGAATTTATTTCTTGATATCAGGAATATGGTGTTGGTGCTGTCAGCATCTTTCATTTGCACACTTTAACCATGTCAAGGCCACTGTTTATCAACTATGCCTCACTGGAGTTAATATAAACAGTTAAATAGATTAGTTGGTAGAAACAGCCTGATGGAGAAATAGATAAAAATAAGTAAAACTTTAGGTACTTGGAAATGGATCTGCATTGACATTATCTTTCAAATTTTGTATATATTATATAACGAAGGAAAAAAATTCCTTTACATTCTTATCGAGAATCAAAATTCTAGAAACCACCATAGGCATGTCTAGCTCTTGTCTGAGGTGGGTTCCAAGGAAAGGACTATAGGTCAGACACTAAGATTGATTCTTCTATGATATGTGTTCCTGGACATATGACAAAACCTCTGTATGCTTCTTGGGTAATTTTACATGTGTAAAATGCATGGGAATTTGATATCTGCGACACATCGTTTATGTGTGCCTGTAAATTAGATAAACCAACAGAAGTTAATAGTAATCACTGCGCCATCACACAGTTTTTCTCTGGGCCCTGTCCTCATTCAGAGATCCAGCCCAGAGCTTACTATATATCAAGGGACATGCAAATAGGGCTCTCCCTCTGCTGATGAAAACCAGCCCAGCCCTCAACCTGCAGCTCTGGGAAAGGAGCCCCAGCCCTGGCATTCCCAGGTGTCCCAATTCCATGATCAGGACTGAACACAGACACTCACCAAGGAGTCTGCGCTGTGCTGGGTTTTCCTTGTTGCTCTGTTAACAGGTAATTCATGGAGAACTAGATACAATGGGTGTGTGAGTGGATATGAGTGAGAGAAACAGTGGGTGTGTGTCAGGCAGTTTCTGACCAGTATGTGTCTGTGTTTGCAGGTGTCCAGTGTGAGGTGCAGCTGGTGGAGTCTGGGGGAGGTCTGGTCCAGCCTGGGGGGTCCCTGAGACTCTCCTGTGCAGCCTCGGGATTCACTTTTGATGACTATGCCATGGAGTGGGTCCGCCAGACTCCAGCAAAGGGGCTGGAGTGGGTCTCTCATATTAGCTGGAACGGTGCTAACACATACTACACAGACTCCATGAAGGGCCGGTTCACCATCTGCAGAGACAACAGCAATAACATGCTGTATCTGCAAATGAACAGTCTGAGAGCTGAGGACATGGCCATGTACTACTGAGCAAGAGACACAGTGAGGGGTGCCATTGTGAGCCCAGACACAAACCTTCTGTGGGGTCTCATAGGGCCACTAGGGGGCAGGCAGGACACAGGAAGCAGAGTCAGCCCAGGGCAAGTGTAGATAGATTGAGGTTAATGTCAGGTGCACAGGAGGTTAAGGTCCACTTTCCAGGGAAAACCTAAGTCTCCCTCTGTATCTTACAGTTTCCCCTGGAAGCCTGTGTATATTTAAAATTCTGTGCCTACCAATGATGTCTGTGAACTTGAAAATATTCTTATATGAGGATAAATCATTCTCATATGCCACCAAATTATTTACCATTCATGCAGGCAGAAGAACGCACAGGAGTCAGGTGAGGTTGTGGAAACTGTCTGCCCAGGATGCAATGTGACATTCATTGCAAGTGGGGAGGTTAGTGGAACTTCCTGACTACACTGCAGTCGAAGCAAAATGTAGCAGAACCATCCATGCCTGTGTGAGGCTAAGTTGCCCTTAATAGGACCACTGGATCTCCCAGCCATGACTGTTACTTAGGGTTCTGCCAGGATGTGTCATCACCTGGAAGTGGTCCCCACAGGATGTGAGTCTTTAGCACACACCCGGGGGTGGATGGTGGAGAGTGGCAGCTGGGTGCCTGGTCCTGGACCACCCATAGGTGGAGGCAGAGAGGAAAATCCTTGAGGTGCACACACTGGTCATAGATTTCCATAAAAGATAATACGGTTCTACATGAGCCTCTCAGATGATATATAAAAAGAAGCATTTAGTCTGCAAACAATTATAATTTCCATGTTTGCCACCTTTTTCCTTAAATTTCTCCTGGCTCAGTGTTTCCCTTCACATGAGGAATTGTTATCTGTAGTGTGACCAACTGGGTGCCACATCCAGTGATTTCTGTCCATGTGCAGAGATCTCGAGTAATTCGGTCATTTCGAGACACAAGCCCTAGCCTCACCCAGAGAGAGAGCAGAGATCTCCCTGACTGCCGAGTCTGAGGAGGAGCTGGCCCTGCAGGCTGCAGAGTCTGCAGAGACCCCAGTACAGCTTTACATAGTCAGACACTTCCTGCATGGAGGGAGCTCAGCAGCCCCACTTCAGTGGAAGTGGCTCAGGTGTAATTGTGGGATAAAGAATTAAGATAATTGGATTTTATTCTGAATATTTCCCTCATACATGATAGGGTAATAATTGAATCCGTCTTACTCTGAATTTTTTTAAATTCTTATATGGTCAGATATTTGGGGAGTATAAACTGTTGCCATATATTTGCACAAATCTAGCCTCAGAGTCTCCTGAATTCTTCTAGGAAACTCAGAGATTGAACAAACTTGGATTTTTGATTCTTACCAAGTTGTGTTTGAAAATTTCATCGTGTTTCCCAGAATCCTGTGGACACCAAAAACATCACTTCTCAGTGCACGTCCTTGGTGCTGAGACGAGGAACCTACCTCTGACCTGGAAGACTGAGACAACCTTGACCACTGTCAGGACCATCATCTGTCCTTTCTTTTGTAATCTGGTGGTATCAGTCTTAATGTTTTTACTTTCTGAATTTATTTATTTGAGTAGTGTCTCCTTTTCCCCTAGTTAGTCTATCTGAGTGTTGGTCATTTTCATGTTTCAATAGGAGGAAAAACCAGTGGTTTGTTGATATTTCTTCTCTTTTAGTTCTTATGTCATTTATTTCTCTCATTGGCCTTAAAGGATCATGAATAAATTAATGAGAAATAGATTCAGCTGTTGCTTCTAACCCCACATTCTTCTCAGACTCAGGAAAACATGGAAATGGGTCTTTGGAGTGGACTAAAGAGTTGATGTGGCTCCCACTGCATGACTAGGATGAGACTCTCAGCTGTGGCATGAGCACAGACAGTGTGGTGTGAGGTTAGGGAGGCTGTGACGTCCAGGTTTTTCTCTCCCAGAAACACCTCTCTTCTCCTTCCTCACTCTAACATTCGGCCATAACCATCAGGTTTGGGAATCGATTAATCTGTCTTTGATGTAGGAATGGAAGCTCAGGAAGGAGACTTGTCAAACCTTCATTCTGCAGATGCTCTATTGGAGAATGTGCTTGTTACTTTCCCTCTGTCCTAAGTCTACAACATAATAACTCCCCCATTCTACTGCACCCCACATGAGCTCTTCATGGCCTCTTCCCCCTCTCTGCAATGTGGTACCTGCTGCTTTGGCTTCTGGAGAACACACCTGCCCGGCCTTACCCCATGCCCCAGGTCTGCCCTATAGTCCCTGCACAGGTTCACAACATCACTTTCATTCCATGTTGCACCAACATTGGTTCTGATCTTAAATCCCTCTTCACTCTCTCTTTTATTCTGAGTCATGACTTTCATTCTAACAACCCGTTTTCATCTGAGCTGTACTGATGCACAGGAAAGAGTTTACTTAGCAGGCCTGGGCTGTCCAAACCATATCCATTTCTGAGAAATTCCATTCTGGTGACCCACTCATTGTCAGCTCCTGAGAGATCAGTTCTGAAACCTTGGCATACTGCTCCTGATAATAGCATTTTTAAACCAACATTATTAAGGTGTGCTTTCCATGTAATTACAATATTCAACTTCCATACTGAATGAGTTTGGGTGTATGCATACACCTAACCAACACCAGGACATAAATATATCCATCACCTCCCTAGATTTCCTCCCATACCCTCTAATATTATTATGTTATTGTTGTCATTTATCTTGCTTTTATACTTGTTTGTGTGGGGGATGAATACACTACAGTACTTGATCACATAGTGTTTATGGTGAATGCCAGCTCATGCCCCAGGGGCTGGTGTTGAGCAGTGAAGGTCAGGTATGCAGGTGCTGTGACACCTGGGAGTGACTCAGTGAGCAGCACTGGGCACCAAGGCTCAGATGAGCTTCCCTGAGGACAACTGCCATGGCCTGTTTACAGGATGGAGGATGAACACAGAACATAAAACACAAATGCGCAGAACACAAAGAGAAACACAGACACACATACAGACAGTTGACTCGAGTAGTAATATACCTGGTCCGTTTTATTTTTATATTTTAAAATATTAAAGTTAGTTCCTTGTATGTAACCACCCAGGCATGGCAGAGATAGCCATAAATTCCCGAAAGCGTAGCCTTAGGGAAGCAGATATCTCCTGACTCAGAATTTCAAGGTGATTGCTCTAGGCCGAGGCATAGATAAAGGACCAAGATTAGCAAGGATGGCCAAGGTGAGCCACAGGGGGCATTTCTCATCCCCAGTTTCTTTTAGGGTGACCCCCTAAGATCTTCCACTGAACCCCGGCGTCTGTGCCTGGCTTAGGTCATCCCTCCCTTGAGGGGGTCTTACCCGTCATTGACTAACCAGCCATTTTATGAGGTGTTTACCGTGCGGCTTCCAGACCCCCAATGCCATGGGGCAGGGCTACTCTTGCTAGTTGTCACTCAGGTCCTTTGTTATGCCTCTAGGCAACACCTTTGTTTATCACAGGGAGCCTGTCCAGAACACTTTCAAACACTCTGGGCAGAACACGTACATTACTCACTAACTTTAATTCTTAAACTAGGAAAATATATGTCAGTCCCCCACAAAAACCCCTAACATATGTCATCAGACATCACTGCTGGGAGAATTGAAGGTGGACAAAGACTAAACTGGAAGAGCACACCCAGGCACTTGCATCTGTTTGCTCTGGGAGTTAACCCCTGTGCCTTTGCTGATTTTAATTCATCTACTTTTCTGTAATAAACTGACCAAGAGTATATTATCTCATTATAAGACCTATATTTATATTAGAGGATTAGGGTGATTTGAGAAGACTCAATATAATTATGGCAGAAGTGGATTTGCCAGAAGAACCCTGCCTTGTTGACACATGGATAAAGCATTGCTTAGCAAATCAAAGGATGACAAGCTGGGGGGGGGGTTGAACCTTTGATGCCTGGATGCTCACACAGTCACATGGTGTGAGGCAACACATCCACTCCAATAAGTGGTGGGAGATAAAAATTATCAATGGAGGGTGGGAAGGGTAGATCAACACTGTAGGAATTCATATCACTAATACTAAGGCAATGTAGAGATAATCAGAAATAATCTAAATATACAATCTGTATATGTCCAAATAAAAATTGAAATGAACCCAATAAACTAAGCTGTCAATCTTGGCTCTGTACACACTCAGCTGTGGCTACAAAGCTCAGATTCACCATCAAGATGACAATTGTCTTGGAGCAAACTACTATGGCCCACAGTGTCACAGAAGGTTGTCCATGTGTATGACAGGGGAGGGAAAACCATTAAAATACTTAATCCAGGGAGTAGCATGAAAGAGTTGCATCATTTTGTGACATGATTTATGCCATTAATTGACCTCATCAGGTTCCTGAGCAATATTTACTTAGGGACTGCAGAAGTGACAAGCATAGCAGAATCTCCTTGGCTTTGTGCCCCACATGACTGAGGAGCCATTTGTGTGGACTGACATCTTACAATTGGGCCATTATGGCTGGGTGCTGGGAATCCTAACACATAGCACATTGTTCCTGGTGGGATAACTAACCTGGTACAGGAGATAACAGACTCTTTACCTTGCAAGGTAAGTTCCTTCCTTTGAAGAGCAAAGCGAACTCTCCAGAGGAACTGATGCTATCTACCTAAGTCCTGCTGATGTGGCTTTATAGAGCTGGGCTTTGCAACACATGTTATGAATCTTGCCTAGGCCAGGGGAGAAGGTTGGGACAAAATGAGGTGCTTTTGGTTCTGCACTCCAGATACCCCAACTGTGCAAGGTCAGGGAAATACCTTAGAAGCTGTGTATGTCTTTCTTCCCACTCTAAGTTCTTTTTAGATGTCACAGGTACTAAGGAAAGAGGGTGGATACAAAGAAGAAGGGAACAGATGCAGGGGAGAAGAAAGGAACTCATCCCAGCAAGGTGGGAGTCCTTTCATGGTAAGTAAGGAAAGAGGCAGCTGAAGAGGACAGTGATGGGTCAGCACAAATGTGTAATTCAGCACCAGGAGATGTTGAGTGGAGCAATGGTGATCCCTCCAAGTCTGCCGACATTCAGAAACCTAAGCACATGTACCCTGTTCATACAAGTTTGCAGGAATGTGGAAATGCAGGAGACAAGATGACTTTAGTAACTTGTCATGAATGTCATGGGTATCAGTCTGGCAAATCAGCAAAGTGAGGATGGTTGGATGGCTGGTGCAACTGTCCTCACCCCAGATGGGTGCTCAGGCCCCATTCATGCTCATGTGCAAAATTCCAGTTGGTGAAGAAGAGTGACAGTTATTGTTATGTGGCATTTATGCATGAACTCCTCAATTCATAGTCTTTTGAGGCTTCATTCTATAGGTTGTTTTTTTTTTTTTTCCTCCCCCATATGTGACTCTATTTAGATTCTGACAACCTCCACCACAGGGTCACAAGGAAGGTTCGGTGAGAGGGAACACCCGATCAAAGTCCTGCGGGCACCTGGACCACAGTGTTTGGGGAGTTTGGGGAAATTATTGGGACATTTTCCAGCCTCTCCCAGGAGGTTCAGTTCATCCTCTTGCTTCCCTAGTGGTGATGAGCTATGCACCCTGTGGGGCAGGTCAGATGCAAACTCAAGTGGGGAACATCCCAGTTAAACCCACTGCATGGTGGGCCTCCCTCGGCATCCTGCTAGGGCCCTCATGGCCACCCTTTCTGTCCTCAAGGATGGGGTCTGCCACTATCCTTGCCCCCTCCTGGCTGTACCTGAAGGTGATTGCAAGCCCAGAGATTGGGTCATACAGGGAGTGGGCTTACTAGACCCCTAATCTGAGTCCTGCATCTCCCACACAGGTGTCTGCACTCAGGTGCAGCAAGTGCAGTCTGGGCAGAGGTGAAAAGGGCTGGGGAGTCTCTGACAATCTCCTATAAGACATCTGGACACAGCTGTCAGCTACCACATCAGCTGACTGTGCCAGAGGCCTGGGAAGGACCTGGAGTGGGTGGGGATGATCTGCTCTAGTGACTCAGATACCCACTACTGCTCGTCCATCCAAGGACATGTCACCATCTCCACAGACAACTCCATGGGCACTGCATTGCTGCAGTGGAGCAGCCTGAATGCCTTGGATGTGGATGTGTGCTGCTGTGGGAGGTACAGGGGATATCATTGGAGGTCAGGAGCAAACGTCCCCATAGGGGTGCCAGGACCCACTGTGCTCGGTCATCCCAGGGCAGGGGGCGGTGGTTGATAAGGGCTGGTTTCCTGTCGAGGTCATGGCTGCTTCTCCACATAACAATTTTCTCTGGGGAACTTCTGAGTTCACAATTCTGTGCCTCCCTCAGTGTCTGCATTAGAGGTGTCTGCAGTAATGAAAGAAAATATTCTCACCTGCTCAAAAGGCTGAGCTTGGCTTCCAGTCACTTTCTCCTGTCCCAAATATACATTAATTATCAACACTTTTGAATAAGTCTGAAAATTGATAACAGATTTTGTCTTGCACAACACAATGCAGCACAGCACACGGGAGCCAGCAAGCAGAACACAGGGCCCATGGGACATCATGGGCAGAGAGTTCATCCCCCATCTGGACAGCAGAAAGAGGCTCATTTCCCAGCTCATGAGCAGGTGTGGAGGGAAACTGAGGTTTCCTAGAAGACCCTGGAATTTTCTGTCTCTGCCTGTCACTCTTCTTCCTCAGGAGTCCAGGATTTTTCCTTGTAATGCCATGGCTTCATTCATCTGTAATGGCATGGCTTAGGACCTGATTTCTATTCAAAATTAACCCTTAATTGTTTTCACTTTTCTGCTATGCACAAACTTGCAGTAAAAATTTGAAGTATGAAATCAACAAACCGCCATCCACACCATAGTGCCATTGTTGGCTTTTTGTTTCCTACACTCTGTTGGTCATTCAGGAGAAAACACTTTGCTGGAGAGACAACTCTGTATGTTCTGGGGGTTTGTTTAGCCCCTGCCTTTCGCCTGCCTTGTGTTGAGAAGAACCTTCATTTCAGTGTTTTCTCCCATTCACCTGGATACTGGTAGTCCACCCTGAGATGGTTCCTCTTCCTTACTGTTCTATCAAAGCTCCTGGTCTCCTGGACATCCACACAACAGGACAGCAGGTCCCTTTGTCTCTTCTCATGCTTGGTGAATCAGCTCCTTCTTCTCATTCTCACTGAAGACAGATGTGTTTCTGCAGCTGACCATGCTCCTGACAACACCCTGGTCTCAGTGGCAGCACCCCACCTCTGGTTCTTGTCTCTTGAGTGGAGGAATAATACTTCTCCATACAGCTGTTTCTCCTGGTGTGGCAGAGTGAGTACCATATGCTCTCCCTGGGGTTGCATGGCAGGGGCTGGTCAGGGGCTCATAACTGTGCACTTACATCCTGTGGATAGACTTGGGTTCATCTGTCAGCCAGATGCAGGGTTTCTGCCAGGTGAGAGGTTGGACCAAGGGCCAAGCCTCAGTTTCTCCTGCAGCCTTGGTTGTGAGAACTCTCAGTAAGCCCCCGCTTAGAAAGGTTGTTATTGTCATGGTATGTAAACCAACACAGAGCTTAGAACTCAATAACATTGTACCTTCCAATTCAATGTTTGTCACGGGTGCAATTTTCATTCAGTTTTTTTTTAAAAAATAGATGTGTTTAAATATACTTGTTTATTGGCATTGGAATAGATGGACAACACATAGAAGAATAAGTATTGGAATGACCATCTCATGCTATAAATAGAACTGAATTTAATTCAGTTAATTAAAGTAGTAACATAGAAGAAATGGGTGCTTGTGAGTGGACACAGTGTTAGTTTTTGCATATGCACAAGTATTTATCAGCAGCAGGGGTTTATGTTTGGTTTCTCCTGCAAGGAATTGTTCTTACATTCTTGGATCTGTGATTTTATATCTGTCATTCATTTTAGAACATGTGTGACTATTTTTCCTTCAATCCATTTTTCCATATCTGGTCTTTTACTTCTACTTTTGGGATTCCAATCACATTTATATGACACTATTAAGTACTAATATTGTTTTGTCTTCATGATTATTTTCCTTTGCATTTTGCTGGTGTAGTTCCTTGCACCTATTTTCCATGATTTCTTTCTTTTTGTATTTATTTTTATTTTTTTATTCATATTAAGGGGGTACAAATATTGTTAGGGTTACGTATATTGCCCCTGCCCCCCCATCCCACTATGCCAGAGCTTCTAGTGTGTCCATCCTCCAGGTGGTGCACACTGAACCCACTGTGTAAGTACATACTCTTCCCCTCCTCACCCCTTCCACCTGCCCAGTTCCCGATTATTTTTCCAGAGATTTTGATTTTTTTTCCAAAAATTTTGGTTACAATGTATATCTTTACCTCTCCCTAAAAAGGGATAGAGGTAATTCCTTCCCCTTCCACAATGCTCACCACTTCCTTAAGAAGTGGGTCTCTCCCCGCAAATCCCTGTTGAACACTACCATTTTTTGAGCACCACAAGCATTCTTAACAGACCAAAAAAAATAATTCTTCGCTTTGTATGGAACCAGAGAAAACCACGTGTAGCCAAAGAAATATTAAGTAAAAAGAACAAACTGGGAGGCATCAGTCTTCCTGACTTCAAACTGTACTATAAAGCAATAATAGTTAAATCTGCCTGGTACTAGCCCAAGAACAGAAGCATCAATATCTGGAATAGATCTGAGATTCCAGAGATGAAACCATTTGTATACGGTGACCTAATCTTTGATAAAGCAGACAAAAATATACTTTGAGGAAAAGATTCTCTCTTCAATAAATGGTTCTGGGAAAACTGGTTAGCAGCATGCAGAAGAGCGAATCAGGATTCCAACCTCTCACCTCTCACAAAAATTCACTCAAGATGGATAACAGATCTAAACCTAAGGCATGAAACTTTAAGAATCCTAGAAGAAGATGTTGGGAAAACCCTATCAGATACTGGTCTAGGCAAAGAATTCATGATTTCTTTCAAAAAAGGAGACAACTCAGCTGGTTTGTTTGTTCAAGGGCTATTTGTACTGAATTCTTTCTGAATACCAAATGCCTTTCCAATTCACTCTTCCTTACAATCCACATTTTTCTACCTAAGTTAATTACCTTGTTTTCTAGTATAATTATGTTCCCTTAAATATTTTAACACATTAATAATGCATACTGCCTTAGCATTTCCTAATTAAGACAGTTGAAATATATGTCATGTACAAACCACATTGTCATAATTACTCCATTATGAATTTGGGTTTCAATTTGGGACACTCTATAATTTTTTCTGACTGCCAGACATGATTCTTTTACTTTTGCCATTGACTTATTATTTCATTTCATGTACTTTTTCTCCTGGATATATCCACATTTCACATTTTCCAGGACTGTACTGTGCAAGTTTACGTGACTCTAGTCAGACTTTTATTTGAAATTTATTGTTAAAGTGGCTCCAAGTTTTGAAGGTTTTCTGTGCTATGGGTTCTAAACAAAAGGGTTTAGATACCTTCACTGATACATAGTATGTGCTTCCTGCTTGACTTTCTGGTAACATACCATGTTGTAGAGACAATCTGTTTCTACTTGTCCAGGTTAGTCTAGATTTTGCATTTACCTGACACTTGTTGATGTGATGAGAGAGGTTGACCTAAAGAGGCCTTCTCTGTCTTCCTCCCTGAGCCAGGTTCCTCGGAAGACATCATGCCCCTTGGTCTGCACTGTGACCTTGCATGTTGTCCTGTCCCTCCAAAGAGGTGATGCTGCCCTGGTACCCTTCTAAATGTCTTTCTTTTCCCGGTTCTTGTCTCCCACAGCTTGGGCAGTTTTCCATCAGCCCCTACAGCTTCCAGATTTGCTCCCTGTCCCTGACAATATAGCCTTTGTTCCCATGATAAAGTAGAGAAGTGTTTCTGGCATAACTTAAGTGGTGACATCTCTTCCAATCCCATTTCCTCCCAGGTTTCCTAGTGGCTAGGGCACTGATTTCTGCCTCTTATCCCCAGAATGCTAATTCTATAGATCTGTAGAGGAAAGGAGGGGAGGGTCTGCATGCATTTCAGAAACCTGTTCTCCCTCCCTCTCAGACAGAACCATCAGTGAGGGCACCACCTTACCATGTCTCCCCAATCCTGGAGGAAGTGACCTAAAGGAAACAGAAAAGGAATTCCCCAAACATGTGACCACTATAAAATTTGAACTGTAATCCCTTTACTATATCCAGCTTCCATCAATCCAATGTCTATGTCCAGCATAGTCTTGTCCTAGCCAACATGCCATCTAGTGGAATGTGCTTATAAGCTAATCCTCTGGTCCTGGTTCTCCCCTCAAGTACTGGTCTCTCTGTAGATTTCAGGTTTGCTGTTTTTCAAATAACTTCAATTACCTGAAATATTAAATAAAATGTGCACATATTCAGCTTCTGCAGTCATGCTTTATATATGGTGATGATGTTGCTATGGTTGATGTAGAAGAAGAGATTTTTTTATCAGCTGCCTCCTTCTTCCAGGTGAAGAGAAACTTTATCCATAATAGTAAGGAATTGGAAGCAATCACAACATTAACCAGTTGCTTAATACACAAGTATTTTTTGTAAATGATCCATTAGAACACTACCCATCATTAACAACAATGACAGTTTCATGCACACTGCAGCGTGGCTGCATCCACACTATCCACTGTGAGTAAAATAAGCAAAAAATCACCTGCTACATAATTCCACTATTATAAATTCTAGAAAGTGCAAGCTGAAGTAACATAAACTACATTGGCAGTTGTCTGGGTAAATGGAGGGAGGGAGAAGGAGAAATGAGGAGAAATTTTAGAAGGACTAGTGTAAACACTGAGGGAACTCAATATCCACAATATCCCAGACAGGGCGATGCTGCTGTCAGCATCTTTCAGTTGTGGAATTTCACTGTGTTAAGGCCACTGTATACCAACTATGCCTCATTAAAGTTAATATGAACATTTAGTAGATTATTTGTTGAGGAAGACATGGTGAACAAATAGAAAAAAATTCAAAATTTAGGTACTTTAATATATACCTGCATTCAGCCTGTCTATTCTAGGCTTTTACTTTTTTTTAAAAAAAAAATAGAGGCAAGTAATTTGCTTTGCACTCTTATTATGGAATTGGGGTTCTAGAAACCGCCCTGTGAATGTCCAGCTCTGCTCTGCAGTGGGTTCCAAGGATGTCATCATAGAACAGACATTGAAAAGAATCCTTCCAAGGTATGTGTTCCTGGACATATCTCACATCTTCGATATGTGTCTGGGGTTACTTCCACATCTGTAAAATAAGTGGAAACATCACACCTACAGCACACAATTTGTATGTGTTTCTAAATTACATAAGTGAACAAGACATAATTATTTATCACATTAACGTCTCACAGTTTTTCTCTGGGCTCTCACCTCCCTCAGGCTTCCCCAACCAGAGCTTGCTATATAGCAGGGGACATGCAAATAGGGCCCTCCCTCTGCTGATGAAAACCAGCCCAGCCCTCACCCTGCA
Organism: Microcebus murinus; assembly: GCF_040939455.1. NCBI lineage: Eukaryota > Metazoa > Chordata > Mammalia > Primates > Cheirogaleidae > Microcebus > Microcebus murinus. The sequence continues at coordinate 339,169 of NC_134109.1, forward strand.
GCTCTGGGAGAGGAACTCCAGCCCCAGCATTCCCAGCTGTCCCCATTCAGTGATCAGGACTGAACACAGAGACTCACCATGGAGTCTCGGCTGAGCTGGGTTTTCCTCCTTGCACTGTTACAAGGTAATTCATGGAGAAGTATAGATATTTGGTGTCTGAGGGAATTCGACTGAGAGAAACAGGGTGTGTGTCACTGTTTCTGACTGGGATGTGTCTGTGTTTGCAGCTGTCCAGTGTGAAGTGCAGCTGCTGGAGTCTAGGGGAGGCCTGGCCCAGCCTGGGGGTTCCCTGAGACTCTCCTGTGTAGCCTCTGGATTCGCCTTCAGCAGCTATGGGATGGACTGGGTCCGCCAGGCTCCAGGAAAGGGGCTGGAGTGGGTCTCATACATTAATGTTGGTGGTGGTTACACAAACTACACAGATGCCGTCAAGGGCCAATTCACCATCTCCAGAGACAACAGCAAGAACTTACTGTATCTACAAATGAACAATCTGAAAGCCGAGGACACAGCCATGTACTACTGTACCAGAGACACAGTGAGGGGACCTCAGTGTGAGCCCAGACACAAACCTCGTGTGGGGACATGCAGGGCCACCAGGGGGACTGTGGGACCCTCAAAGCCTAAAAAAGAGCTGAGAGGCAGGTGCAGGTGGCCAATAACAGTTGGTTTACTGCCAGAGTCTGGGGCTTCCTGTCTAGAAATTTCATCCTCAGACCTATCATTGGAGGCTATGTGCTTGTCACTGTAGTGTCTGAATTAGAAATGTCTTGTTGCAGTAAATGAACACATTCTGCCCTGGACATAAGGCAGAATTCAATCACATGGGAAGAAATGATTCTGTCATGTTCAACTGGATCAGAGTCTAGAGGAAGTCCAGGGGACCTTCTTACCATTTTCCAACCAGACTCAGTGCACAGACCTCAGCAGGACTCCCTGAGTGGGACAGTATTTGGGATTCAGATTAGGACATGTAGGGACCTCGGCCAAGGTCAGTGTCTCATAAAACCTAAGGTTTCAAATTGTTCTCTCCTCATTAGAACTGGGCAATCCTGTTGCAGAACTGATTTAGTTGTAGCTGTTTCTGCAAGTCCATTTTCTTTCTGTCTAGGTTCTGTTTTCACATCTTCCTCTTCTTCTTCCCCCAGAAAATGGAGGATGTGGTCTCTGTGTCTACATCCCATGGGTGAGGTACTTTACCTGGAGGTCAGGTGTGGTCCATGCTGTGGCTCATCTGGGACCTGGGAAACATTGATGGGATTGTCTCACCCACCATTGCTGGGACCCTCCTGCTGTCACCTGTTCATGGACTCACTTTGTAAATGCAAGTGACCATTAGTATCTGAGAGAATAAAATTGATGGGTCAACTGGGATGTGTCTCTCACAGAGTCACAGTCACCACCTATGACATTGGGGAGATCTGTACATGGAACCTCATTGTGCTGAGTGCTCTGAGGTGGCATCAAGTTCTGTATGAGTGGTGTCCTTGTGGCCCCAGCATAACAACACAGCACCCCGCAGTCCAGTCCCTCCCGTGTGAAATGCCTGCCCAGATGTCTTTTGTCCAAGAGTCTCCCCATTTTCTCCCCTCTGTCCCTCCTGAATGCCCTCTCCTATGTTGTCCTCCTTCCTAAGGATATCAAAATCATTTCGTGTTTACTCTGATACCCATCGTTATCTGGAGGAACCAGTGTCATGTACTGTAGCAAGGGTTTGTCTCTAAACTATGTGTGATCCACAATAAATTTCTTCCATAACTCAGCTTTAATCATGGGAGATACTTGTGTAAAATTATGCACACCATCGATTTTAGGAAGAAATTTCCATTCTTGCATTATGTCCATGTCTACCTTAGACACAGCTGTGTCTTCATGTAAGTAGGAAACTGTTAACTGTGTGAGAGGCTTCACCACCCTGTACAGTCCCTGCCTATGAAATGGATACAGAGTCAGACAGGAAGGTGGTAACAGCAAACTGCATATCAGGGAGTATGGAAGAAGGGACAGGACCAGCAGGGCACATGTGACTACTGTCCTTTAGAGTTACATTGTTGATTTTAGTTGTTTATAGTATTTTAATTCAAAATTCCTATGGCATTAAAACACACTTGATTTATGTAAAATTTTATGTACATAAAATTTATGATTTATGTAAAGCCCAAGAAAGCTGCAAAGTCCAGGTGATGGTGAGCACATATCATGGTGCAGGACACTGCGGGTGCCCCTTAGGTGACCACAAGAGAGGGGTCACACAGTGTGTGGGTAAGAAACATGCACATTATGGCAAAGAAGGCAGGTGTCCTCCTGGGGAGAACAGGACATGGGGACCCTGTTGGTTGAGTCCGCAAGGGCTTGAACAGTGCACCATGATCTGTCCATGAGAAGTGGTATCTGATGAAAGGACTTGATGTTGAGAGATTCTGCATTAAAGTGAGGAGCATGGAAATCATCCTAGGGGCTCTTGTGAGGGCTTGAGAGAGGTTGCTTTATGAATGTGAGAACATAACATTTGGAGTAGAGGTGCAGACAGCCACACTGTGGAGTAGCTGCCACCCTGGACCTGTTAGATAAGATCTTAGCGTGTGTAGAAACAACAACAAATAATATCGTCTCAAGGGGCTGCTTCTGCTTAGGAGATCAGGTACTTTTGATTTGAATGTCCCTAGACCATCATATCTGGCTATTTTAGCAAAACGTAAAGAACAGCACTGAGGGCAGCGAAACTCCAACTAAAATAACCACACAGTAAGTTACACAAACTACACAGAAATAACTACACAGTAAGAAAAATCATAACCTAATGAAACAAGAATCTGGAATGTGAGTGTCTTCATGCTTGCCAATTTCCAAAGCTCATGTACTCAAGGAGTTTATCTCAATGTTTCACACTGATAACCTGAAAATGTCCGCTTTATCCCCCACTCCCCTCCCGTGTGGACGCAGTGAGTGTGTTTCCAAGGGTCACACAGATAGGACAAGGGGTGGAAGAGGATAGGACACCATTCTGAAATTTCCTCTGAAGGATTAGCAACGTCACAACAGAGAACCTCTCCTGCCTCCATGACTAGAACTCTATCACATGCCCACAGGAACACAAATTCCTGATGGCCTTAAAATGCTACAGTGATGAGGCTGACCATTTTATCGTATAAAATTACTGGAAACTGGTAAGGTGTGGTGGCTCATACCTGTAATCCTTGCAACTCTGAGAGGCTGAGGCAGGCAGATGATTTGAGCTCAGGAGTTCAAGACCAGCCTGAGCAAGAGTGAGACCCCATCTGTACTAAAAAAATAGAAATAAATTAGCTGGACAACTAAGGGAAATATATATAATATTAGCCGGGCATGGTGGCACATGCCTGTATTGCCAGCTACTTGGGATGCTGAGGCAGAAGGATTGCTGGAACCCAGGAGTTTTAGGTTGCTGTGAGCTGGCCTGACACCAGAGAACTCTAGCCCGGGCAACACAATGAGACTCTGTCTCAAGAAAAAACAAAGAAACAACAACTATATATATATATATATATATATATATGGAAACTGACATTTTCTTTTCTTTTTTCTTTTTCTTTTCATTTTTTATTTTTTTGTTCTTTTGGAAAGAGGATCTTGTTATGCCACCTAGGCTACAGAACAGTGTCATCATCATAGCTCACTGCAACCTCAAACTAATGGGCACAAGTGATCCCACTGCCTCGGCCACCCAAGTATCTGGGACTACAGGTTCATCCCACATAGTCAGGTGATATATACATACTAATATATATTACATGGTCTCACTGTGTTGCCAGCCAGGCTGGCCTCAAACTCTCAGCCTCAAGTGAGCCTCTTACCGTAGCCTCTCAAAGTATGGGTTTGCAGGCATGGGTCACAGCACATGATCAATATATTCAGTAACTAACTTTCCTTAACCTAAAGCTAATTACTTCTCAATCATTACCTGAACACTAACTGAAACATTCCTAGCTGTGATTGAGTTTCATTTTCATTTCCAATGTTGAAAGCTGGGCTTTCATGAGAGTCGATTGCATAGAAACCACTGAGGGCAGCGAAACTCCGCCATACAGTCAGTGCTCACCACTGCACTCCAGTGAGCCCAGTGCTACCTGTGAACGTGTGTTTCCATAGAGTTCATGCTTCTGCTCTCACAATAACTCCAACAACGTCTCTCCATTCTCCTCAGACTTTTTCCCTGCATCTGCTGAGGGTTCACCCTGTGTTCTTAGTTGGAATTATGAACTCTTTTGTCGGGGATGGGGGTAAGCCATTGGATGAATCTTCCACTGTCCTCATTGTGACAACCACTTCCATCACTGAGTTCTCCCTCTGCTCATGAGGGTCCATGCCTTTGGCCATTTGATTACTTATGACACTCAAAGATATCTAAATTTTACTGCTTCCATTTCTATATATACAACAAACTATTTTTTCCACTGGGTCTTCCCCTGGCATTATAACATGATCTAATGTCCACCATCACGTGTCATTAGTAACATGCACAAGTGTCACAGAACTGCTTTTTGTCAGAGAAGACATAATTCTCTCTTCCCTGGAGATGAGCACACCCTGACAACCTATCCACACACATAAATATATGCACAATTTCCTTCTGTGAGCAATAAATTACACAACTGTAGCTCTAAGTTTACAACCCCTCTGATGGCCAGGACAGCCTGTTCTACATCTGTGAAATCATGGGCCCAGTGACCAACTTGCAAGTCACGCTTCATCTTGTTCTAGACGTTGTGTCTGTCTCTGCCCATCCACTGTTCCATAGCATCTCAGCCCAGCTCTCCAGCTGTACCAGGGAAGCCAAGATGTGCCCTGTTACTTTGTCTCATCCATCCTCAGGGGATTCTCCTATGATCTACATTCAGAGAGGTAGGTTTTTATTATTTACATTCCTTGACTAATATGGGTAAACATGCAGGTGGAAGTAAGGGGTGTTCAGTGCTCTGCTCATGAAATGATATGGAGGAAAGGGCCTTTCAGAGACAACAAGGGCTGACTCATTCAGTGTGTGTGAGGACCCTGTGCTGAGAGTGCAGAACCTGCCCCAGCCTCACAGGTGTGACATGTCAGGGCAGGGCCAGAGCAGGGCGTTCCTGGGCCATCAGAGGTGAGGCTCACACAGGTCCTTTGTGGATCCTAAGAAAGGAAATGCCACTAATAGAGGAGATGAGAATATTTAGCACCACTAAAATCATTTGTAATAACATACATGTCAAATTATCACTGTTATTTCCCATCGCCATCTTTTAAAGTGATGCTCATGGGTGTGAGGGTCCCACATCCTGAGAGGAACACAGCTATCAGAAGGGTACTGTGCTCTGCACCAGGACTAACACATAAGATCACAGCCACACGCCAGGACTCACTGACATGTGGACTCTGATGGCAGTTTTCAGGGTTTGGTCAGAGGGAACCTGCTTCCTGCAGCAGAGACTTTTCCTCTGACCCTGATAACCACATCTCTTCTGCAAACCATTAGCAATATAGTTCTATTGTCAAAAGTCATGAAGTTATTCCACCATAAATTGTGAGGAAACATGTTCACTGAATAAAGATTACTTGGCAATTAGAAGACATGATCAGTGTAGAATATGCAGGTTTGTTCACCAAGACAAGGTTACTCAACCATTATACCAATAGCTGAGCAGCTTCCCCAGCTATGTCTGTAGCACTGAGAGTATTTGTGTTCATCAAAGTCCTGTCTCAAGGAGAGGGTCCTGAGGTCCAGGCTGTTTTTGCAGACACTCTGCTGTGTCCCATGACAGGGCAAGAAAGAGGCCTCTGTGATTTCAACAACCTAAGCAGAAACATCGACATCGCCCCAACAAAAACTGCATGATTGACTGGAGTGAACTGACCCAACTCCATAGCATCCCCTGAATATACTTGGATTTGGAGGTGATTCAAGTAAGGAGACCCTAACCCAAATTAGCTGCTCCAGTGAAGCTCCTCTGAAAAACAACAAACTCTGGACTGTACCCAGGTTTGTCTGAATTCAAAGTGACTATTCTATTAAGCCGCTGCTCCCTGAGTTTCAAATGTCCAAGATTTAAATGCCAGTGATGGAGAGGGGATGGAAAGCGCCAGACAGCCGCAGTTCAGAAGTCTGTGCATGCAGGGAGGGTGCCTGGGGATGTGTCTATGCAGGTGTGAGAGTCTCACTGTGCCTCTTCTGAAAGCTGGCCCTGACCCTGGGCCTCACGGGCCCTGGACCAGCTCGTGCCACGTGCCCTGCTGCGTGGAGGGAGGAGAGTCCCGTTCTCTGTGCGCGCATCCGCCCCCCAGCCAGCAAAGAAAGGCCGGTCCCGCCCAGTCCCTCACGCTGAGGTCGCTCCCACAGGGACACCCGCAGGAGCTGGACTCACCATAGCCCGCGCCGAGGGACCAGAAGTCGCTCCTCCTTCAGGAACTGCGTCTGGAAGTCCAGGCCTCTTGTGGGACAGACCGCTGAGTCCTGCGACCTCCCTGTCCCGGCTGTGGTTCCCACATCAGGTTCCCTGGGACCTGCTATGGAGCTGGGACCGCCTGGACACCAGGGGGCGCTCGCCGGCAGGTGGCCCAGCGCATGTGCTTGGTGCCCTTGGGCTCAACCCTGCAGGTCCCCCACACTGTGGCTCCCGCTGTGTCGCCTGTCCGTGGGGACCTCGTGGCTGGCTGGGCGGCTACCCTCCTGTGCATGGGCCACAGAGCTCAGACGCTGCACAATCGCCGACACAGGGTTCCGGTTGTGTCTACACCAGAGCTCAGACTCTGCATGCGGACTGTGTGCACCTGCTGCGGTAGCTGCCCACGTGACAGCGCCAGGAGGCCTCCCCAGCCTGACCAGGAGGGAGGTCACTGCGCCAGGAAACGCTCTGCCAGGGTCACTTCCGGTCCAGGAGCTTCCTCCACCCTAGGAGGCGGGAAAATGCGTCCTCTTCGTGTTTCTTACTGTGAATTCGCATGTCCGCTGTGTTGTTCTTGGGGCACACTGAGGGTGTGACTGCTGAATGCGAGGTGGAGTCACCAGATCCGTCTAGTCAACGCGTCCACGACCTAATGAACCTATTTCTTGTGTCCAGAACATTTTTCATTACTCTCTTAATGTAAAATAAATTATTTTAGCTATATTCACAACTGAGTGCAATGGACTTCAAAAAAATTATCCTAATTGAGGCTTTCTAATCTTTGTCCATCACCCCACTATTCTCCTCACCCAGGCATCTGATAACCATGTTTCTATCCCCTGCCTTTATGACTTTTAGTGTTTGAAATTTCATATATATAAATTATTATATTTTAATCATGCAGCCTTTGCCTTTCTGTTCTTGGCTGATATCATTTAGCACAATGTTTTTTAGTTCTACCCATGTTCTCACAAATGACAGCATTTCTTTCTTTCTTTCCTTGAGTGGCTTGCATTCCATTGTGCCATGGTGTATAGACCACATTTTCTGTATAAACCCATCTCTTGATGCACATGTAGGTTGACTCCACACCTAGATCACTGTGACGACTGTTGCAATGAACATGCGACTGCACACATCTGTTTGACATACTGATTTAACATGTTCTGGGGTAAATATCCAGAAGTGGAATAGCAACATCTAATGGTGATTTGTTCTCTATTGGCTGTACTAACTTGCATTTCCACCAACAGCACAAGAGTCCTCTTTTCTCCACATCCTAGCCAGATGTTATATTTCATCAATTCGATAATAACCATACTAACACGAGTGAGATGATAACTCATTGAGGTTTTAATTTGCAATTCCCTAATAGACAGTGATATTGAACATTTCCTTCACGTATCTGTGGGTCATTCATAATTCCTCTTTTGGAAAATGCCTACTCAGATCTCTTGGTCATGTTATCATTGATTATGTTTCTCCTATAGAGTTTTACATTTATTTATAAATTACAAATATTAACCCCTTATCAGACCTATGGCTTGCAAATATTTCCTCCCAGTTTATAGGTTGTCTTCACTTTGTTAATTGTTTCCTTTCTTCTAAATAAGGTTTATAGTTTGATTCAATCCCATTTGATGACTTTGTTTTGTCTTCTTAGATTTGGGGTTTAAACCTAAAACTGCATTACCCAGATAAATGTTGTGGGGTCAGCCATCCGCCGTCCCCCAGCCAATATTCTCTTGAAGAAGTTTTACCATTTCAGGTTGTCTGCTTATCTTTAATTCATTTTCAGTGTATTTTTTGCATATGCTGTGACAACAAGTTCATTTCTACTCTCTATGTGGATATTCAATTTTCCCAACATTATTTATAAACAGGCCATCCTTCACCTTTGAGTATCCTTGGGAAAAATGATGAAAATGAATTGATTGTAAACTCTAGGTGTTATTTCTTTTTTTCATTCTTTCTTTTTAAAAATAAAATATTTCTCTCTTTACTTTTTTCTTTTTTTCTTTTTTTTTTTCTACTCCTGCTGTCCAGTCTTCAGGTCTAGGTGTTATTTTTGAGCACTCTATGCTGTTCTGTTGATTGACTTATGCACTTTAATGTCAGTGCCGTGCTGTTTTATGTCCCTCACCCTGTACTATAGTTTGAAAGCAGGTAGCGTGGTGCATTTGACTTGTTCTTTTGGCTCATCATTTCTTTTACTGCTAAGTTGTTGTCAGGATTGTGTGTTATTCATATGCAAAATTACATTGAAATATTGAAAAAGATTGCATTGAATATGCAGAGGACTTTGAACATCATGAACATTCTAACATTATCCATTCTTTCAGAGTATCAATATAGGTGTATTTCCATATATGAGTGTTTTCTTTACTTTTCTTCATGAAATTTGAATAGACTTCATTGTGCAGGTCTTTCATCTCCTGGGCTAATTTATTCTTAATTACTTTAAATTTTGTGGCTATTATAAATGGGATCTGTCTCTTCATTTTGTGGAAAGTTCACTGATTGTGTATAGAATGCTACTGATTTTGCATGTTCATTTTTCCGACATTCATTATTGCATTCATCTATTAATATTGGATCTAACAGGTTTTTTGTGGAGCCTTTCAGATATTCGAGATGATGTGTACAACAAACAATGACAATTTTACTTCTTCCTTGACTACTTGTATGTCTTTTATTTCTTTCTATTGCCTAATTACTATGATAAGAACTTCTGATACTATGCTGAAAATAAGTGGCAAGAGTTGTCATTCTTACCTTGTTCCGGATATCAGAGGAAACGGTTTCAATTTTAGTTGAATCATTTCTTTATTAAAACATTGGTATAACATTATCTGTGGGCTTATCATATATGACCTTTATTGGATTTCTGTACATCTCTTCTACATCTAATTTTGGAGATATTTTGCTTTTAATCAAGAAAACGTTTTAAATTTTGTTAAATTATTTTTCTGAATCTCATGAGATGATTTAAACATTTTGTCATACATTCTGATAATGTGATGCATCACACTCATTGAATTGCATATGTTGAATCATCCTTGCATCACAGGGATAAATCACGTTTTGACCTGTTGTCTTTCACTAATAATGTTTTATGTGTTTCAGTTTGCTGTATTTTGCTGATAATTTTTTCATGTATTTTTATCAGAAATATTGGCATATAATTTTATTTTCCTTTCATGGGCTTCACTGGCTTTGGCATCAGGGCAATGCAGGTCTCATAGAGAGAATTTGAAAATACTCCCTGAGATTCATTTTTTGCAAGAGTTCATGAAATATTGGTGTTACTTCCTCATTAACTGTCTCGGGGAATCAACGATGAAACTATCAGATCCTGGATGTTTCTTCGTTGTGAAAATTTAATTAATAACTTAATGTCTTTACTCATTGTTGTTCTCTTCAGATATTCTATGCTTTCATAAAATAATAGAAATACATTTTATGGCTCTAGTCATTATTCATTTCTTGTAAGTTATCCAATTCTTTGGTGTATAATTATTCATAGTAATCCACTATCATTCTTTGTGTTTCTGTGCTATTCATTTATTATTATTATTATTTCAGAACATTATAGTGGTATAAACACTTTGGTTACATATGATGCCTTTGTACCATCTGAGTCAGAGCTACAAGCATGCCCATCCCCCAGAAAGTGTGCACTGCTCCCATTAGGTGAGAATGTGCCCCCTCCCCCTGGACCGACCCTGGTTGCTGCCTCCACATGCCCTGCAGGATTCGTGTCACTGCCAGCCGATGCTGAGGATGCTGAGCAGCTGGACTCACACTCATCACCGAGGTGTGTGTGGGGGGAATCCACAGGGTGCAGCTACTTTGGAAGGCAGATTCATTGTTTCTTACACAGCTAAGTCTAATAACATAGCCTAGAAAATTTTATTTAAGAAATTGCCAAACTGAGTTGAAATAGCAACCATTTAAAAAATCTGCATGGGGTTGGGTTGCTTCATTTTAACTTGCTGAGAACTGGAAACAACAAAGGTCTCCTTTGGTACATTGTTAGGTAAACAAAGTGTGGTACGTTTGCAAAATGGAGTATTTTCTAATTGTCCCTCCTTTGGTGAAAATAAGATAACTCTCTTTTGGCTCTCTATTCTCTTGAGTGATCTCAAATTAATCTACCAAATCTTTTACTAATATTTTCTATTTTCTAAAAAATTCCCAAGTGGGCTTTTCTTCTTGTTGGTATCTTACTTTTGCCACCAGGCTCTTCTTAATTTACACATTAATATCTAATTTAGTATTTTTTTTAAAATTTTACTTTCATAGAATATGTATTATAAAGAGCGTTTATGTTGGTCATGTGCTCATATCTGGAGATGAGCTGCAAAGTGAGAAAAAAACAAAAATAGAGAAACTTTGTATTTTCTCAGCGCATTATGAAATGTGAAAAGACTTTCAAATTAGCTGTCTTATTTTTATTTTGGAATCCACTTTTGGGTACGGTCATTGTTTTTAAGAATCTTAGATTGGTCAGTTTGAATAGAAATCCATTTAACCAGTCCCTGGCAGTAATGGTCTGACTGTCGCTCCCTGATCTCCCGACACTGGAAATTGAGTGGGAGTCCCATATCCAGCACAGGGAGGTCAGATACCCTTCCTGTCTAGTGGGGTGCCTCCTTTCCATCCCAGACATATCCCAGAATGTTAAGCACCTGCAAAAGTCACTGAATCCCTCTCTCCTGTTCTAAATCCTTCTTGCACAGCCTACACTCAGTTGCAGCCTCTTCTCAAACTTCTGACGTGACATAGATCCTGCAGGGAGGGTGACATGCATGAGGTCTTTTCTTCTATCAGCGATGGGTGTGGTTCGTACCATTTCCCACTGTTGAAGATGGAGGTCCCTGTTTCCGTGCAGAGGTAGAGCACAGCCCCAACTGGAGTGGCAGCCACAGCTCAGGACAGTGCACCACAGCCCACACTCCAATCTAGGAGAATCTCTCCACAGATCCAACATCATGATGATGGAACATCATAGAATCCCCAAACACTTCCTTCATGAGCTCAGAGACTGCAGAGCTTGCCCTCCCAAGTCAGTGCGGGAGAGCAGCTGGCCAAGGCTGGCTCCCAAATCACCTGCCCAGCCTCAGCAGCTTCCACACCTCCCAGCACTGGGTCACCAGGAGCCACTGGTTCTGCCTCTTATACCTCCTGGGACTCACATGCAAATCACCCAGGGTGCAGGCAGAACAAATCCCCCTCACAGGCTGGGCCAGCACAGTGACCTTCATCCTGCAGAGCCATGCAGATGCTGTGGACTCTCCTCTGCCTGGTGGCAGCTCCACTGGGTGAGGGTCTAGAGGGATCCAGGTGTTTACATGGGCCTCCTTGTGGGATGAGGCACACTCACTGTGACTCTCTTTGTCCCCAGGTGTTTTGTCTGAGCTGACCCTGCAGGAGTCGGGCCCAGGACTGGTGACACCCTCCCAGACCCTGTCCCTCACCTGCTCTGTCTCTGGGGGCTCTGTCACCAGCAGTTACTACTGGCACTGGATCCGCCAGCGTCCTGGGAGAGCGCTGGAGTGGATGGGGTACTGGTCAGGAAGCACAAGCTACAACCCAGCTTTCCAAGGCCGCATCTCCATAGCCGCTGACACGTCCAAGAATCAGTTCTCCCTGAAGCTGAGTTCCGTGACCCCAGATGACACAGCCATGTATTACTGTGCGAGAGACACAGTGAGGGGACTTCAGTGTGAGCCCAGACACAAACCTCCCGCAGGGGCATGAAGAACACCAGGGGGCGCATGGGGCCACTTGTGGCAGGGACCAGCTGAGGGCAGGTGCAAGGAAGGAAATGGGGAGGATGAACAGCTTTCTCTTGCCTTCTTGACAGGTTTGAGTTCCTCCCCCCCCTTGCCCTTTTCAAATCCATGCCTGGAGGCTCCTGCTATGCATGGCTCTGGGATTTATTTCATTGTGATCCCATAAATAACCCCCTAAATCTGTTAAAATATGCTTTGGGTGTTGACCCTGACCAAGAACAGAGAGCTGGGGGACTGCCCTGGACGATGGCACTGGGCACGCAGACTCCAAGCATCACCCACACAGTGTTCTCAGGAGATACACAAGGAAAACACACGTGCTGTCAATCCAGAAGAGCTGGTGTGGAAACACACACTGGGCGCACTGTATTCTGGCAAGGTTAGTAGACGACATGGGGGTAAGGGTGTGGGTTTCTGCAGAACGAAAGGCAGGAGAGAAAACATGAACTTATGACGTGTAACTATTGTAACATAGCTTTGGGATAACAAAGCTTAATGGTTAACATAGCTTAATGGCTTTTATTACCTGGTGACAAGAAATTAGCCAAATAAAAGAGATTGATGACAGATAGTACAACACTTATCTTCAAATATAAATTAAGAGCATTTGTAATATGTGATTTATAAAAGAAAGTGTGATAAATCATGAAGTTCACGCAACATTTTTGACTAACTTAATTCTTAAGAAATGAGCTGTCAAAGAACTTTTGTTTAAAAACAACTACATGTGCACTGACCCCACTTCTGGTATACGTAGCTGCAAGATGAATTCTCTCCTTGGCAACCATGGTAAATGCCAGAAAATCCACAAACTCACAGTTGCTGGACCTGTCAGAGATCTGAAGTTCACAAGTGAGGAACTGAACAGGACTCCACAGAGTGACCACCCTCCGGAGGAACAGGGCAGTGTCCCCTTTGGCGGAATGTCGGCATTAGATAGCCTGTCACAGAAGTGGGTGGGTGAGCACTCGGGGTCTTCACTAGCTGCAGAGGCTTCCCTTGGGATCCCAAAGGCAAGGGTGACTCAGCGCCTTCTCAGGGGTCGCCAGTGGGTGCTGCTTGGATAATAGTGATGAGGGCAGGAAACCATGGAGACATCTGTGGTGGTAACGCATACAGCTGGTGCTCAAATGCAGTGAGAACTTGCACAGGTCACCACCACCCAATTTTCCATGGCTTGAATGCCCCTTAAAATCTCTTGTTGACATTTATTTGGTAATGGGATGGTATTGGGTGTTGGGATCTTTACAAGGGGGTTGAATCAGGAGAGCTCTGCCGCATGCGTGGACTGATGCCATTACCCAGGCTCTGGGTTTTCTGTGGGTTCAACCCACCCCCATTTCCTCTGTCTCACATTCTTTTCTGCCATTGGATGGTTTCCCCCTTGTTAGGATGCAGCAAGGACTTCCACAACAGATGTGGCCCCTATATATTGGAAATTTCTGCCTTCAGATTTGTAAGCGAAATAAATCCCCTTTATTTATAAATTGCACAGTCTGTGGCATTCTGTTATAGCAGCAGAATAAACTGAGACAGAAAACTAGTACCAAGAAATAAGGGTTGTTGCTGCAACAAATACCCGAAATGAAGAAGTGGCTTTGGAACTGAGAAATGGAAACAGGCAGAAAGGAATCCATCGGTCAGGCTAGAAAAAGCCCAAATTGCCACACATGGAGCATTCAGGGTGATTCTGGGGAGGAAGGGCTGAAAAAAGAGAAAAGCTGATGGAAAACCTGAATTTTGTTGGGGCATACCTACGTGGTCATGAACGAAGTGCTGATGGACGTATGAACAGTAAGTAGATGCCATTCTGACGAGGTCTCACATGGAAATGAGGCTCAAACTACTGTAAATGTCAGTGAAAACCTCCCTACTATACAGTAGCATAGAACTGGCTGAACTGTGTCCATGCCAGGGGTGCCACAGATGGCAGCAATCCAAGAGTGACAAGCTAGGCTGTCTGGCAGAGCAGATGTCCAATAACAAAAACATTAACATTGCTGTGAGACTACCTTTAACTGTTTATTGGAAGGTTTCAAAAGAAACAAGGTAGAACAATTTGGAAAATTCACAGCCTGGCCATACAAAGGGTGAAAACTCATGTCTGGGTGTGACCAAGCAATCATTTGTCAGAGGTTGGCAAGGACAGAAAGGGCAAATTCCATCACATTTTCCAAGACAATGGGAGGAAAACTCTGATGGCATCTCAGGGATCTTCAAGGCTGCCCACTGCACCTCAGACTGCAAGCACGAGGAGGGAAGGATGGTTTGAGCACATGGGACTGGGGGCCCATCATGGCTTGCTGCCCAGTGCCACATGCAGTCTCTGCCCCCTGCACCCTGGCCCAGCTCCCGGTAAGCACCCAGCTGTGGTTCAAGGGACCCAGGGTGGGGCAAAACCTACAGCTCAGGAAGGTACAAGTGGTGAAACTTGGTGGGGTCCAGGTGTTGCTAGTTGTGCAGGTGCACAGAATGCAAGCATGGCAGGGGCGTGGCTTCCTCTGTTGGAGTAGGCAGTCAGGCAGGAGCAGGGGAGGGAATGGAGAAGACAATCAACAGCCCTTGAACAAACTGACCCGAGGAGAAGACAGCAGACATTAGTCTCCCAGCACTGCACAGGTACAAAGTGACTCTCCCCGTTACACATGTGTAAAAGCACAGTGAGCACTGCCTGCCCAGCCTCCTGTGTCTTCCACAGACAAAAACAGCCACCACTCTGTGTGGGGCAGCAGCTGTTTTCAAGCCACTTGTTCAAGTCTTGGGAGCTTCCTCTGCTTCTACACAGCCTTTCCTTAGACTTTATCCTTTCACAAGTAAGTTCCACTATTGCTCAGTTTTGTGAAAGTCCTGAGATTCCTTTCTGTAACGTTGGATGTAACTTTGACACCTGTGAGACCTCCACCCAGATTTCAGAGGATGCCACCAGCCGTCTGTGCCCCCAGGCAGAAACTGCCACCTGTGGAGCTGCCACAGAGAGTGCCCACCAGGGCCATGCCTAGTGAAGCCCTGGGAGACCCCAGACTACACAGTCGCCAGTGGCAAAGCCAGCCTGACAGAGCTGTGGCAGGTGACTGCAGCCTGTGAGAGCTGCTGTGTGCTCTGAGCCCTGTGAAGTCAGGGGGATGGGGCTGCCCAAGGCTTTGGGGCTCAACTCCTGCCCCAGCCTGCCCAGGAAGCTGGGCTTGGAAAATAAGGAGATTATTGTTTTTTTTTCACATTTAAGGCTTAATATTCTTTCTCTGTTGGATTTTGGACTCATTTAGGGCAAATTACCCATCTATTCTTACCTATATCCCTCTTTTAGAGTGAAAATGCTGATCCTTTGCTTGTCCTACTACTGAAATTTGGAAGTCCATATCTTGTGTGGACCTTATGGGCTCACTGCTGGAGGAATTTGCTGTGACTCTCAAGCATATCTGATTCATATGACTCTGTAGACTTTGGGCTTTTTGTGTAATCCTGGAATGTGCTAAGACTCTGGGGCTACTGAGATGGAATGAAGCATCCATTTCAGCATTTAGTAATAGCATAGAGCACCCCCCCAAATATATTAGTCTTCAAAATGCATCAGCATCTCCAAGCAACTGAAAGCTGTTCCCCTGGGTCAGAGTGTGAAGGAAAATCATATTTCAATGACTTTAGGGAGCCCAACCAGAGTTGCCCTACCAGTTTCTGTGCTGGCTGTGTTAATATCTCGCCTCCTCCAGCTCTGGCATGGAGTATGACCAAAGCTTCCTCCCAGCAAGCCTGACCTAGGTCCTCTTTCTAATTGGCTGAGCTGACAGTGACATACATCACCCCAGTCTGTCAGCATAGCCCCATCCTGCAGGGACACCCACTGTCTACATGGTAGCACGTTGATTACTTGTGACCACATCCCCTCTTGAGAGGCAGTGATCTGTCCAAACCAAAACTTAGCAGCATTGTAATGTCAGTTTGCTTTTCCTGCCACAGTGCTTCTGTCAGAACCACTGCTCAGCTTCTGACGTGTGTGTCTCTGACATGCGATCATGTATGGTGCTGTCCAAGAGCAAGGAATCTGTCTGTCATTAGAGAATACAAGATGCAGCCATGGGGATGTGAGCACAGGGTCCAATCACACTACATCGTTCAGGTTTTCCCAGAAATACACAGCAGGAGAGAAAAACTAAAGAGCCGATTCAAGTCTCTGCAAATTGTTCTGAGTGAGTCTGGCCCACACATTTATGGCACTATTTTCCAGGAGGTAGCATAATCCCTAAACAAAACTCCATTTTAGGGCTTTCTAGGTCATGAAGGAAGCTGCATGTCGCTCAAGACAATGGGCACTCCAGAGTGCTGTGGCACTTGGATCTGGAAATCAGGGGCAGAAATGAGATTAATTCTTTCAAACGCACCCATGGTGACAACTTGTGAAATCTTTCCTCTTACTGTCGCTATTGTAGGCTGTGATTGTTAGAAGTCTTGGTTCATAGGTCGCATCACTCCTGCTGGGGATACAATGTGCTCCCCTGAATCTGAGACCTGGTCTGATGCCCCTCAATTAGGGTCTCCAAGACTGTGGACCAGTCCACAATGAAAGGCACTCTCCCACTGACAGACATTAACTCTGCTTTGCGGCTAAGCATGTGTGTATCCATGGAGGCAGGTTCAGTCCCTCAGGCCTAGGCAGTTTCTGTGGTTTTTCCAGTGCATTCAACACTGGGGAGGTCAATTGCATCAACCACATGCCTGAGGGTGGCCAAGGGACCAAGGACAATGGCTCTGCAGTGCTCAGACCTGAGTCACTCCATCAGGGAACAGCATACAGCTACCCTCAATGCAAAGTGCTGGCCGTGTGTTAGAAGGATCCAGAATGGGAGTAGGAGGGGACACTAGTGAATGTCAAGTATGACCACAGGGCCACCTGCAGCAGTGGACACTCTCACTCACATTATGATTTCCACAAACATTAGGGCAGGTACTGTCCCAAGCAAGTGGCAGCCCCATAGACTGAACCTGGGCTTGTGTGCACCTGCCTGGCAAGAGGGAAATATAAGGACAAACTTCAGTGGATTCCTTCTTGACCCTACTCATGAGCCTTGGGCCCAACACAAAAGAAGTAGCAGTTGAATGCGACAGTTTGTGGGAACCTGAATCCCCTCAGCTGAGTGAGGTTCACTTCACACGTGACACACAACACTGTGGGGAGGTAGTGAGGACTCTGAGGCCCAAAGGTTGATGCAACCCTGAAGCTGTAACACCAGAATGCTGAAAAATACTGCCATGTCCTCATTACTAAAAGAGGATACTAGAGACCCCCTGAGGCATGTCCACATTGGTCCTGGAGTTGGTTAAGAGGAGAACTTGGATTCGATGGTGAGGAGCACAGTCTCAGATGCTGTGTGTCCCTCTCACTAGGTATGCACTTACTCTAGAGGACATTGTAAAACTCCTCAATTCTTCTCTTAGTATGGTTTCACCTTTAAAATATGACATTTGAACTGCACCAGGACACTTACCTCTACTCTGGGCCCTGCCCTCACTCAGGCATCCCACAAGTGCTTGCTATATATCAGGGGACATAGAGATAGGGCCCTCCCTCTGCTGATGAAAACCAGCCTAGCCCTCACCCTGCAGCTCTGGGAGAGGAGCCCCAGCCCCGGTATTCCCAGGTGTCCCCATTTGGTGATCAGGACTGAACACAGAGACACACCATGGAGTCTGGGCTGAGCTGAGTTTTCCTTGTTTCTCTGTTACAAGGTAATTCCTAGAGAACTAGAGATATTAAGCGTGTGAGTGGATGTTAGTGAGAGAAATAGCGGGTGTGTGTGGCAGTTTCTGACCAGGATGTGTCTGTGTTTGCAGGTGTCCAGTGTGAGGTGCCGCTGGAGGAGGCCTGGTCCAGCCTGGGGGGTCCCTGAGACTCTCCTGTGCAGCCTCTGGATTCACCTTCAGTGACAACTGGATTAGCTGGATCCGCCAGGCTCCAGGGAAGGGGCTGGAGTGGGTTGGATAAATTAAAGTTGATGGTAACAGAAACTACGCAGGCACCTCGAAGGGCCGATTCACCATCTCCAGAGACAACAGCAAGAACACGCTGTTTCTGCAAATGAACAGTCTGAGAGCCGAGGACATGGCCTTGTACTACTGTGGAAGAAACAGTGTGAGGGGACATCAGTGGGAGCCCAGACACAAACCTTCTGTGTGAATGCACAGTGCCACCAGGGGGGAGTGTGGGACCCTGGAAGCCTAAAAAAGAGGTGAGGGGCAGGTGCAGGTGGCCAATAATCGTTGGTTTCCTGTCAGAGTCTGGGGCTTCCCCTCTAGAAATTTCATCCTGGGACCCACCTTTTGTGGCTCTGTGCTTGTCACTGTAGTGTCTGAATTAGAAATGTCTTGTAGTAAATGAACACATTCTCACCTGGACATTAGTTAGAACATCAGTCACCTAGGCAGAAATGACCCTGTGTTCA
Organism: Microcebus murinus; assembly: GCF_040939455.1. Lineage (NCBI taxonomy): Eukaryota > Metazoa > Chordata > Mammalia > Primates > Cheirogaleidae > Microcebus > Microcebus murinus. The sequence goes on from NC_134109.1 coordinate 357,799, forward strand.
CATGGATCAGAGTCCTGAGGAAGCGCAGGGGAATCTGCTGAGCATCTTCCAGCCAGACTCAGTGCACAGACCTCAGCGGGACTCCCTGAGTGGGACAGGCTTTGGGATGTCTTAGGACATATAAGGACCTCAGCCAAGGTCAGTGTCTCATAAAACCTAAGATTTCAAGTTGTTTTCCCCTCATTTAGAAGGATCCATTCCTGTTGCAGAACTGACTCAGTTGTATCTGTTTCTGCAAGTCCATTTTCTTTCTTCCTAGGTTCTACTTTCACTACTTCCACTTCTCCTTCTTCCACCAGAAAATGGAGGATGCAGTATCTGTGTCTAAATCCCACAGCTAAGGCCCTTTACCTGGAGCTAAGGTGTGGCCAGGCATGCCTCCTGTAGGAGCTGGGAAAGACTGATGGGACCATCTCACCCAACATTGCTGGGTCCCCCCTGCTGTCACCTGGGCATGGACTCACTTTACAAATGCAAGTGGCCATTAGTAGCTGAGAGAATAGGATTGATTGATCACAGTGGGATGTGTCCAATGAGACTCTCACAGAGTCACCTTCAACACCTGTGGCATCAGGAAGACCTGTAGATGGAAACCTGAGTGTGCTGAGCGCTTTGTGGTGGTATCCATGTCTTTGTGAGTTTTGTCCTTGTGGCCCCAGCATGATGACACAGCACCCTGCAGTCAAGTCCCTCCTGTGTGAAGTGCCTGCCCCAGATGGTCCTTTGTCCAAGAGCCTCCTTATACTCCCCATCTGCTCCTCCTGACTGCCCTCTCCTATGATCTCCTCTTTCCTATGGAGAGCAAAATTATTCCTTGTTTTTACTGCCGTACCCATTGTTATCAAGAAGGAATGAGGGAAGGCCCCTGGGTGGGGTGGCAGACGAGCAGGGTGGCTGCTTGGGCTTTCAGGCAACCTGGCTGGGAGGCAGGGCTGTTCCTAGACATGTGGCTGTGGGCTGCGGCCAGGTCCCAAGTCACAAACTGGAGGCCACTGGGCTGGATCTGATCTGCAGACAGGCTTTGGCCATGTGAATTTCAGTCATTCAGTATTAAAATCCAGGCAATTTCTCATGAAAATCCAGACTTGGGGCTTCGCTTGAATAATTGGCAGATTTGGCCATACTGGGTTCAGTCTATCATGACATCAGTAGCTGCCTGCTTGGATATAGAATGAAGGCTCTGGCCTGCTGTAGTCCCTACCAGTCCCTCCTTTGTCACTACGCTGAGGGTAAGGATTCGTTGTCATTCATCAGAACACTTGCACTGCTGTTTTCTAGGCAATAGAGGAATTCCTTACAACAGGAAGGAATGTGCTAAAGAAAGAAAAAAAATTAAAATAAAAAAATTAAAGAAAGAATTATTAAAATTTATTTTTTTAAAAAAAAAAAAGAAGGAATGAGGTTCAACTGTTTAACAATGATTTGTATCTAAACCACATGGGATACACAAAGGATTTCTTCCAAAATGAACTGTCTCATCATGGCAGATTCTCATGGAAAACAAGGCACTCCATCCTATGAAGAAATTTCCATTCTTGAGAAACTTTTATGTCTTCCTGGAGACACAGATGAGTCCTCATTGCAACGAGGGAAGAAATTAAATGCAGGAGAGGCTTCCCGGTATTCTATGGGCCCTGCCTGTGAGATGGCTTTGGAATAAGATGGTTAAAGGTGATAACATGACAGTGTGTATCACGGAGTGTGAAGGAAGGGACAGGGCCACCAGGGAAGAGGGGAGTGCTGTCCTTCGGAGTGTTTGTTTGTTTACAATATTTTTGTCTTCAAATTTCCTAGGGAATGAAAACATACTTTATTTATGTAAAGCCCAGGAGAACTTCCCGGCTCAGGTGCTGTTGAGCGTATGCCATGCTCCAGGAAGCTGCGTGTGCCCCAGTCGTAGACAGGGGAACGTGTTCGCTCAGCATGCAGGTGAGGGACAGGATGATAGGGCAAAGAAGGCAGGTGTCCTCCTGGGGAGACCAGGACTTGGTGACTCTGTTGGCTGAGTCTGCAAGGGCCTGGGCAGCTGCACCAGGCTTTGTCCCAGATAAAGGGCATCTGATGAAAGGACCTGATGTTGAGAGAGTCGGGAGCAGAGTGAGTAGTATGTAAATTTGCATAGGGGGTCTTCTGTGAGGGCTTGAAAGGTACAAGAGACACAACACATAGATATCATTCTCAATAGAAGTAGAAAAACATTTTTCATCACAATCACTGAACAGAAGACTATCTAGTCAAAGTGATGAGGGAAATGTTTAAAAAACTGAAAACAAAGAATATTTTCCCACATTTTTTTCCTTCAATAACAAGGAAGAAATTGTTTAAAAATATGAGAAAAACTAAAGATAATGGAGTCATTACCATTAGGCCTGCCTTAATAGTGCAAAAGGTGGGTTTTTAGCTGAAAATGACCACTAATTAATAACATAAAACTTATGAAAGCACAAAACATAATGGTATAATTAACATATAGACATATGAAAACTACTCTATAATCGTAATATTGGTGTGTCAAGCAATTTTATTTCTCATATAAAGGCTAAAATACAAAATTATCAGTAACAACTATCTTACAAAATTATGTGAATTCTGGCTTCAGAAACATAAAATGTAATGGCTGTGTGTAAAAGTGTAAAATTTGTGGTATGCAATGACAATTCAGTTGTTATCTACTGAAAATAGACACTTTTCAGTGTAAGGTGTTTTATGTAAGCTTCATGGTAACAACAAACATAAAATCTATACTAGGCATGAAAGAAAAATAGAAAGTATTCAAAGCATACCACTACAGAATACTATCAAACCACAAATAACTCAGCAAGAAAACTAGAAGCCAACTATACACCTATAAAACAATCAGCAAACAAAACATCGGAGTAGTCACTGCATATTGAAATTACTAGGAATATAAATGGATTAAATTATCTAATGAAAAGAGTGATTGAAAAGTTAAACAAATAAATGAATAAAAATATCCAACTATTTCTCTTGTACAAGAGACACACCTAACTTTTAGGAACACACATAGACAAAAATTGAAGCTATAGAAAAATAAATTTCTTGAAAATGGAACCAAAATAGAACAAGGGTAGTTACACGTACATGAAACACAGTAGACTTCAACTCAGAAGTAGTAATTAGAGAAAAAGAAGAACCTTGCATAATTATAAGTTGTAAATTCATAAGAAGGATAACACTTTTGTAAATAAATGCCCCCCATCATCAGGACACTGAAATATAAAAAAAAATTTTGCCAAAATCCAAAGGGATGAAAAGACTGTTTTCCTCCAACACATGAATGGATAAAGCTCTAAGAAACAATGGTGACATAGCACATCTTATATTTTCCTGGTTAGAGCTGAAACCCATACTATTAAGTGAAGTTTCCCAAGAATGGAAAAACAAGCACCACATATACTCACCAGCAAATTGGTATTAACTAAACAGCACCTAAGTGGTCACTTAGGTACTACAGTAATAGGGTATTGGGCAGGTGGGAGGGGGAGGGGGCGGGTATATACATACATAATGAGTGAGATGTGCACCATCTGGGGGATGGTCATGCTGGAGACTCAGACTTGTGGGGGGAAGGGGGAAATGGGCATTTATTGAAACCTTAAAATCTGTACCCTGATAATATGCCGAAATAAAAAAAAAAAGAAAAGTCTATATAAACAATGAAATACTAGTCAGTGGGAAAAAAAGCAGAAGAAAGAAGTGAAAGAAATGCTTTTGTATTATGACAACATAGGTGGGACTGAAAAACACTGTGCAAAATTAAATCAGCCAGACCCAGAAAGACAAAGGCTGCATGATTCAAATATATTTTATATATGTGGAATTTCAAACAGTACAAGACAGTAAAGCAAGGAGAAGAATGGCGGTTACCAGATGCCAGGGGTGAAAGGAATAGTGGGATGATGGGCAAATATCACAAAGCCTCAAGTGGGATACGTTTTTGAGGTCTATTGCACCGAACTGTGAATATAGCTAAAATAATTTATTTTACATCCCTATAATCATTAAGACAGTAATGCAAAATGTTCTGAACACAAGAAATAGGTTCATTAGGTCGTGGACGTGTTGACTAGACGATCTGGTGATTCCACCTCCATTCAGCAGTCACGGCCTCACTGTGCGCCCAGAACCACACACAGGACAACGTGTGGATTCACAACAACAATAAACAAGAAGAGAGTGCGGATTCACAGCTTCCTGGGGTGAGGGAGGCTCCCAGACCAGAAGTGACCCTGGGCAGAGTGTTATCAGGTGCGGTGACCTTGCTCTAGGTCATACTGGGAAAGCTGCGTGCTCGCTGTCACGTGCAGCCACCACGTGTGCACATGCGCAAGCCGCAGCACATGCGCAAACCGCAGCACATGCGCAAACCGCAGCACATGCGCAAACCGCAGCACATGCAGCGAACCCCACGCCCAGAGTCTCAGTTCCCTGTAGAAGCAGCCGGACCCCCATGCCAGAGGTGGCTGAGCATTGGAGCTCTGTAGCCGATGCACGTGCAGGGGCACTGCCCAGGCAGCCGGAAGATCGCGATGGACACACGACACAGCCTGGAGCAGACTGCCAAGGACTGGTAGGACCCAGACTCTCGGTGTCCATATGGCCCCAGCTCTGAGGCAGGTCCCGGAGCACCCAGAGTGGGAACCGCAGCCCAGACACGGAGCCCCAGGACTCCCGCAGTCTGTCCCACAAGGCCGGAACTCCTGGACGCTTTTCTCCACGGAGGGGCAACTGCCGGTTCGTCAGTGCGCATGGCGATGACTCCCACTCCTGCAGGTGTCCCAGGGGGAGCAACCTCAGTGTGAGGGATGGGGGATTGCAGCCTGTCTCTTCCTGGGCGGGGACGGGGATGCACCTGCTTAACTCTGACTCTTCTCCGTCCCTGCAGCCGGGCACCTGGCATGAACTAGTACAGGGGCCAATAAGGTCCATGGTCAGGACCAGCTTTGGGGGGAGGGGCCCTGGGACCTCTCACACCTGCATAGATACCTCCCCAGGCACTCTCTGTGCGCACACAGACCTCTAAACTGCAGCTACCGGGCGCTCTTTATTACTTCCCCATTACTCTGTTTAAATCTTGGACATTTATTTGAAAGGGAGCAGTGTATAAATAGAATAGTCACTATGAATGAAGACAAAGCTGGGTGCAGTCCAAAGTTTGTTGTTTTTCAGAGGAGCTTCACTGGAGCAGCTAACTTGGGTAAGGGTCCCCTTACTTGAAACAGCTTCAATTCCAAATATATTCAGGGGCTGCTATGGAGTTGGGCTAATTCATGCCAGTCAATCATACAGTTTGTGTTGGGGAGATGTACATATTTCTGCTTAGGTTGTTGAAATACAGAAGCTTCTTTCATGCCTCTTCCTTGGAGACAGCAGAATGTCTGGAAAAACAGCCTGGACCTCAGGACCCTCTCCTTGAGAGAGGACTTTGATGAACACAAATACTCTCGGTGCTACAGACACAGCTGGGGAAGCTGCTCAGCTACTGGTATGCTGCCCAGCAACCTGGTCTTCATGAACAAACCTGCATATGCTACAGTGTTCATGTCTTCTCATTGCCAATTATAATGATTTTTATTCAGTGAACATGTTTCCCCCCAATTTCTGGTGGAAAAACTTCACGGCTTTTTACAATAGAACTGTATTGCTAATGGTTTGCGGAAGAGATGTCCTTATCTGGGTCAGAGGAAAACTCTCTGCTGCAGGAAGCAGGTTCCCTCTAACCAATGCCCTGAAAGCTGCCATCAGAGTCCACATGTCAGTGAGTCCTGGCATGTGGCTGTGATCTTATGAGTTGGTCCTGGTGCAAAGCACAGCTCCCTTCTGAGTAGCTGTGTGACCCTGAGGATGTGGCCTCACACCCATGAGCTTCACTCTGAAAGATGACGATGGGGAGTAAAAGTGATAATTTAACACGTATGCTATTAACAATGATGTTGGCATTGTTAGATATTCTCATCCCCTCTAGTAGTGTCATTTCCTTTTCTAGGATCCACAAAGGACCTGTGTGAGCCTCACCTCTGATGGCCCAGGGAACCCCTGCTCTGGCCCTGCCCTGACATGTCACACCTGTGAGGCAGGGGCAGGTCCTGCACCCTCAGCACAAGGTCCTCACACACACTGACTGAGTCAGACCCCTTTGTCTCTGAAAGGCACTTTCCTCCATATCATTTCATGATCATAGCATTGATCACCCCCTTGTTCCACCTGGATATTCAAACATATTAGTAAAAGGAATTATTATAAATAAAGAAAAATCTCCCACTCTGAATGTAGGTGATGGGACAATCGCCCAGAAGTTATGGGAGCCAAAATACTAACACAAATCTGGGCTCCTGTGTTACAGCTGAAGATCTGGACCAAGGTGCTATAGGACACTGGAGGGGAGAGACAGACCCAGCATTTAGATCAAGGTGATACGTTGCTTACCTGGCGGTCACTAAGTCCATGATTTAAACATATGGGAAAGGTCTGTCCTTCCTTAAGCAGGGGGTGTGTGTTTTCAACTTGGAGTGACAATGTTATAAGTTACTGCTCACAGAGAAGGAAATTGTGCATATGTCCCTTTGTGTGGATAGGTTGCCAGTGTGTGTTCATCTCCAGGGAATAGAAAACTATATCTACTGTAAAGAAAAAGCAGATCTTGTGACATTCGTAGATATTATTAATTCAACTGAGGCTGGACACTGGATCATGTTATAATGCTTGGGGGAGGCCTAGTAGAAAAATAAGTCATTATAGATATTTTTAGGTTATTATATATGAAATGTTGAATTTCAAATAAAATTATAGTTTATTATATTTCAAATAATAAGCAGTACAACTAACCAAAGTATGTTCCTAAACTATCAACACAGTTTTGTAGTCTTACAGGTAGCTTGTTTATGCCACCCGGAAGGAAGCCTGGAGAGCAAGTGGCGATGAAATCACAAAACTCACTTTCCACATCTTGTTGAGAATTGAATATTTTTTCTTTCAAGATATGATCCAAATCCAAAAACAAGTGCTAGTCAGTTGTTGCAAGGTCTGGTGCATATTGTGGCTCACAGAGTGTCCAAGTCCAGCTGGTGTAGTTTGAGCAGTGTCGTTTGTGCGGCATGTACTCAAATGTTGTCTTGCAAGAGGACTGGCCTGTCTCTGTTGACCAGTCTCAGGTGCTTCATCACAAGAATCCTCATCATTTCATCAAATCGGTTGCAGTGCACATCGCTGTAATTGATTGACTTCACATATTAAACAGTTATTTTACATTTGCTGTGTGACAACTTCAGACTATGGGCGATACCTGAGTCTGGTCATGAAGAGGGGAAGGACCTCTTCCTGGAGTCACAGTAAGTCTCTGGGGAAGATGGTCCCTGAGAGTAGGCTTTGGTGTGGAGAAGCTCTGGGTGTCCTTCCGGATGTTTCTATTGCCCTGCCTCCCAGACCTGCATGTTGTCTCTGTGGGTCCCTGAGTAGAGGAACTAGTGGCTGTGGGAGAGGTGGGTGGTCCCAGCCTCATGCTGTGCCAAAATCTGCCTCCAGCAATTCAACAAACTTGTAATGAAGATTTGTGGTAACTAGTTTGTGGTTCCTGCAGCCTATTCAGGAGGTAAGGAGGTCTGAGATCTGTCTTTGGATGCACCCACCTCTTCCCTATTCAGTCTGGTGCCTTGCCTTGAGAACTCAGCTCTGTGATAGGTTCATCATTTATTTAAAGTGGTGAATGATGATGTGCTTTATATCAGCTTAAGCTGAAACTGGAATTCTGGTTATTTATTTCTGAATGCCCAATAGCTACCCCTGTCCCTATTCTGATTCTGTTGTCTATGAACCAAATTGCTGTGCTGATGTGCCTGTACCATCCTCAGCTTCCAGCAGCCCAGTGCACACTGGTAGCTGCATCTTGCCACAGCCTGCATTGTATATGGCAGCCTCTGCCCCAGAGCAGCTTGTTCCCTGGCTCTGTCACTTCCTGCAAAACTCATCACTCCCCCATCTCAGGTTAGATTTTAGTGTTATAGCATCAATTATATGAAGTATTAAATAATGTCTGCAAAATTGCAACTACTTCAGTTTGTTGTTTTCAAAGTTGTTCTATGAATGAAATAAAAAAAATATGTTTCTCACCGTGTACAGCTTCAAGCTGAGTAAGAGATTTATTTGTAAGACCAATAAAATTTAAGTATTTTATGTCGATCAATATCTTATCAGAAAAAAACACTGCAAATGTGTTCATTGGAATGATACGCCTTGTTAACATCTATGAACATTTGATACACACCACAGCATGACTATGTTTGCTGGTCTTTATGCTGAGTTATTAAGAGTTCACACTACATTATACCATTTTTATGTATTCTAGAGTTTAAAAAGTAAAGTAGTTTAAACAAGATCAACATATGCCTCAGGTAGTCATAGAAGAAAGTTAGTGGAAAGAAGGGAAAACAGAAGAAGAGATGGAAACATTACCAAGAACTGATTTTCTCACTGTCTTCATAATGATTGTGGATGTGTCAATATTTGTCAATTGCACACTTTAAATATATGAAGTTTTCCCCGTGTCAATTATACCTCATCAAACTTATTTCATATAAACAATAAAATATTATTGGTAAGAAATCGTACAAAGATAATATGTTACATGTCCAAGCACCCTAAAAATTCTACAGCATCAAGCCTAGGCCTCTGCATATGTTGGAGTAAAATATAGGTGTGGAAAATCACACATGTTCTCATTACAGAGTTCGTGAATCCCCACTAGGCATGTTCAGCTCTGTGCGGCAGCTGGTTCATGGGTCAGGTGTGTCCAGTGCTGAGCGGCACAGGCTCAGATACCAGAACTCACTTTTAACAGACACGAGCTCCTGACCCATTACACAGGCTCTCCATGCGCTGGGGTGGCCCTCACATTTGTAACATGGAAAAAACATGGACGGTCACAAAACATGATCATGTCCATGTGTCAATAGAAAATATGATGACAGATGCTAAGTATTGATCACATTGCAATCTAGTCAGAAGAATTTATGTTGTATCAAATGTTAACCTTGTCATACACCTGCCCCCAGACACTCACTTGTGACCTGGGCCAGCTCTGTTCTCAAGTGTCCCACACAGAGCTTTTTATATAGCAGGAGACATGCAAATAGGGCCCTCCCTCTGCTGATGAAAACCAGCCCAGCCCTCACCCTGCAGCTCTGGGAGAGGAGCCCCAGCCCTGGCATTCCCAGGTGTCCCCGTTTTGTGATCAGGACTGAACACAGAGACACCATGGAGTCTGGACTGAGCTGGGTTTTCCTTGTTGCTCTGTTACAAGGTAATTCATGGACAACTAGAGATATTTGTTGTGTGAGTGGATGTGAGTGAGAGTAACAGGGGTGTGTGTGGCATTTCTAACCAGGATGTGTCTGTTTTTGCAGGTGTCCAATGCGATGTGCAGCTGCTAGAGTCTGGGGGAGGCTTGGTCCAGCCTGGGGGTTCCCTGAGACTCTCCTGTGCAGCCTCTGGATTCACCTTCAGCAGCTACTGGATGAACTGGGTCCGCCAGGCTCCAGGGAAGGGGCTGGAGTGGGTCTCACGCATTAATACTAATGGTGGTAGCACATACTACGCAGACAGTGTGAAGGGCCGATTCACCATCTCCAGAGACAACGGCAAAAACATGCTGTATCTTCAGATGAACAGTCTGAAAGCTGAGGACACGGCCCTGTACTACTGTGCAAGAGACACGGTGACAGGACATCAGTGTGAGCCCAGACACAAACCTCCTGTGGAGGCCAGTGGGGCCACCAGGGGGTTGATCCCCAGTGCCTGAGCAGGTGCTGAGGGAAGCTGAGGTTTCCTTCCAGACCTTGCTGTTTCCTGTCTCTCTGCCTGTTCTTAGTCTTCCTCAAGACTCATGGTGTTTTTTTTTCCTGCAATGTCCTGGGCTCTTTCATCTACAATTGGATGGCTTCTGACCTGTTTTTAATACAAACTTAAGCCTTATTTTATTTCAGTTATTTGCTGTTGATAAATTTTCAATAGTATCCTTACAGTAAGGAAACATCCACAATCCTCTCTAGAGTCATGAAGGGTTTTGTGTTTGCTATATGCTGTGTTGGTCATTGAGGAGCAAACAGTTGTCTGGAGACATGGCTCTGTATGTGCTGGGGGTTTGTTTATCCCCTGCCTTTTGTGGGGAAGAACCATCATTTCAGTGGGTCCTCCCCTCTTCCTGGCTACTGGTTATCCATCCTGAGATGAGTCCTTCCCCTCATTGTTCTGTCAAAGCTCCTGGTCTGCATGGACATCCACACAATGGGGCAGCAAATCCTTTTGTCCCTCTCTCATGCCTGCTGAATCAGCTCCTTCTCCTCATTCTCACTGAAGCCAGATGTGTTCCTGCCATTGACCATGCACCCGGCAACACCCTGGTCTGGGTGGCAGCACCCCACCCTGGTTCTTGTCTCAGGAGTGGAGGAATAACACCCGCCTTGCACACCTGCTTCTACTGGTGTGGCAGAGTGAGCACCGTCTGCTCTCCCTGTGGGTGCGTGGCAGGGGCTGGTCAGGAGGGGCCTTGTCTCTGTGCACCTGCCCCCTGGACTTAGACTCAGGATCATTCTGTCAGCAAGGTGCAGGGTCCTAGGGTGGTGGAACATGGACCCAGCCTGAGAGCCTTCTGCAGCCTGGGCTGTGAGAACTATTGGTAAACCCTGGTTTTCAGAAAGGACGCTATTCTCATAAATAGGAAATAAACCAACTCAGAGCTTAGAACTCAATGTCATCGTACTTGCCAATCCTACATTTGCCAGTGACGGCATTAACCTTTACTTGTACCAGAATATGTATTTTAATATATACAAATATTGAGATTGGAATAGACAGACTTACACATACAAGAATATGATTTTCAACCACAAACTCATACTACAGGTAAAATTGTAGTTAAATTAACAACAAAAAAAATAATGCAGGAGTCACTCTTCAAAATCAAGCAAGTGGGGGTGCAGGAAGGGATGCGTGAATTCACACCTACTGGATACAGTGCACACTGTCTGGCTGATGGGCAAATTATAACTTTGACTCACTGTACAAAAGCCATTCATGTAACCACAATGTAACCCTGTAATATTCTGAAATATAATTCAATAAATGAACTAATTAATTAATGCAAATACAGAGAAAAGTGTGTTTTGAATGGGAAATTTATGTTAGTTTTTTCACATGCATATGTATGCATTGGGGCTATGTGTGTGTTTTGTGTGTGTGTGTGTGTGTACAAGTTCATCCGACAAGAGGTGCTCTGAGGTTCTTGTATCTGTGATTCACGTGTCTGCCATTAGGTCTGGAACATGAGTGACCAGCACCTCTTCAATATGTATGTTTCTCCTCTATTACTTTGACTTTTGGTATTCCAGTTATGTCTATATTATGCTCTGTGATATCGATGTTCTTTTACTTCTCTGTTTCTCCCTTTGCATGTTATGCTGTGTAATTGATTGGGCCTATTTCCAAGGCCATGGTTTCTTTGAAAGGTGAGGCCACTCTGCTGATGTGCCTGAGAGATGCTTGTTTACTTCTCACTGCAAAGTGCTCTGCGCATTTCCATCCGACTCTGTTAATACCCATCTCTCTGCTCAAGTCAGCTGCCTGGTTTTGTAGCATGGCTATACTCACCTTTGCACATCTTAAGATATTGATTACAGTTACTTTCACATCCCTTTTAAATCAGACAGTTCTTCTGTCTGCATTATGTATGAACCTCATTTTGAAAATTTATCATTACGATTTATTAAATTCTATTGCCATACCCTCTAATTTTTTTTTATATATAAGGCAGAGATGTTGGATTTCATGGTTGTTTTTGGCTTATTATTTTATGTACATTTCTTCCTGTATAGGACCACACCTGTATTTCCTAGGCATATACTATGGAAGCCTTGTGAATCTACTCAGGTCTGCATTTGAAGTTTATTGATGCCATGGCTCCTTGTGTTAAAGATGTTCTCTGCTCTGACCACAAAGGATGTAGGGTACCCTCCAGAGATACCCTGCTTTTGTTTCCTATTTGGCTCTGTGTTCTGACCTTTTGTTTTCCTAGAAACAACTATTTTCGTCTTCCCAAGGTGAATTCTAGTTTTAAATTTACCGGACAGTGGTCAACACGGTGTAAAAGGTTGATTGACATAGCATACCTTGACTTTCTCACTGAGTCAAATTCCTCAGCGAATGTAATGCCCCTTGACACAGTGACCTCTTCCAGACATCCCTGTTCCTCCTCCAGATGAGACATTGTTCTATGAATTCCCTCCCTCTAGGGTAGAGTATCTTCTTGCTTCTCCCTAAGTCTTCTCTACTGCAGCTCAGGAAGATCAGCCAATCTTCTTAGCTTCCAAATATGCTGCACTTCGAATAGATTAAGGTTTCAAATCCATATGATGGAGAGGAAGTGTGGTTCTGAAAAGAACATCAGTGGGGACGTCTGTCCCCTCCCAGTTCTTAAGTGTTCCTCCACTGTCCCCAGGATAGAGGTTTAGGTGGTTTCCTCCCTGAAGATTAATACTTTAGTTCCGTATTTGTGAGGTCGGTCTGGAGGCATTTCAGAATTACATTCTTCCTCTCTCCCACACACAGTTATCCGGGGGTGGGGGTGGGGGGAGGGCATATTGTGATGTGTCCCCAGTGCTACATAAAAAGGCTTTGAAGGAAATAAAGTAACAATACCCCAACTAGGTACCACTAGAAGGCTCAGACCATAAAATATTGACTACTCTCTATTTAAAGCGATCAAGTGCATATTTCTAACTCAGTCTAGTCCTGTTCTGTATGTTATCACCCTGGTGGCCTCTTTTAAAGATTAGCAAATATTCTGGTCCCGTATCTCCCAGTAAGAACTTGTCTCTGTACAGGTTTCAACTGTTTTATTTGTCATAGAACTTCTGTATCTGAAGTATTGAACAAAAAGTGCTAATCTGCAGCATGTCCAGAGCTGTTGGTGTGGATGAATATGATGATTGCAGTGATGATGTTTTTGGTCTTCCTGCTGTAGAAGAAGATCTGTGTTCTCTGCTGCCTACTTATTCCAGTAGAGTAGTGGCTTTATCTATATGACCAAGGTATTAGAAAAAACTCAAATACCAGTCAGTATCTTATTAAACATGCAAGCTTTGGTAAATGTATTCATTGGAATGTCACTCATTATTAATAACTGGACATGCTGTGCTTGGTAAAAACTACAACATTGTTGCATTCACAGTAATTTATGTTTAATAAGAGAAACCAAATTACATGATTCTACTTTTATAAATTCCAGAAAATGAAAACTAATATAAAGTGACATAAAATAGATCAGTAATTTCCTCTGTGAAAGACAGGAGAAGAGAAGGGAAGAAGAAGGAGGAATTTCAGAAAAAGCATCAGAGCAAGTATTGACAAGAATTGATTTGTTCACTGTCTGGCACATAGTGATGACTATGTCAACATTTATCAAGTGTGAACTTTAAATATGTGGTTTAGTGTATGTCGTTTGTATCTAATTAAAGTTAATGCAAGTAAACAAATGTATGATTTTGCAGGGAAAGCATGAAGACAAGAGAGATAATGACACATTCAACAGTAGAGACTCTGGAAATCACATCTGTCTTCCGCCTGCATGTAGGGGAACCCAGGACCTCTCAATATATTTAGATAAACATTAGAATGTAGCAGGATCACAAGTGTTCCCACTTGAGAAAAGGGGCTGTGAAACCACCAAAGCCATGGCAAGTTCGACCCTGGAATTGTTGCAGGAAGAAGTCAGATCCAGTGGTGAGGAACACAGGCCCAGAAACCAAAGCTCACTCTAACTAGATGTGAACTCTTAGATGCATCCTATAGAGACTCCAACCTGATGGGTTTGCTTTTACATATGTAGATGGAGAAAATGTGGACACCTACAGATCAAGACTAATGTTCGAATGAAAATTAGTTATGCTAATGTTAAATAATTGTTATTCATAGTCCCATCACTCACTATCATCCCTAAGGCGCCCCAGTCCCATCTGAGAGCTTACTATATAGCAGAGGAAATGGAAATAGGGCCCGCCCTCTGCTATTGAAAACCAGCCCAGCCTTCTCCCTGCAGCTCTGGGAGAGGAGCCCTTGCCCCAGCATCCCCAGGTGCTCCCATTTGGTGATCAGGACTGAATGTAAAGACACACTATGGAGTCTGGGCTGAGCTGGGTTTTCTTTGTGTTTCTGTTAAAAAGTAATTAATGGAGAACAAGAGATATTGGGTGTGTGAGTGGATTTGAGTGAGAGAAACAGTGTGTATGTGACAGTTACTGACCAGGATGTGTCTATTTTTGCAGGTGTCCAGTGTGAGGTGCAGCTGGTGGAGTCTGGGGGAGGCTTGGTCCAGCCTGGGGGGTCCCTGAGACTCTCCTGTGCAGACTCCAGATTCACCTTCAGCAGCTATGAAAAGAATTGGGTCCGCCAGGCTTCACGGAATGGGCCAGAGTGGGTCTCAGCCATTATACCTGTGGTAGCACAGGCTACACAGATGCTGTGAAGGGATGATTCACTGTCTCCGGAGAAAACAGCAAGAACTTGCTGTATCTGCAAAAAAACAGTCTGTGAGCCAAGGACACAGCCTTGACCTTGTGTGCCAAAAGCTCAGTGAGGGGACAAAAAACCTCCTGCGTGGGCGCACGGGGCCACTAGGGGGCGCACAGTACACAAGGAGCAGAGTCTGCCTAGGGCAGGTGCAAGTGGAGGGTAACAGCTGGTTTCCTCTCAGTGTCCTGGCTTCCTATCCATAAAAAAATTTTCTCTCGGAAACTTCTCTGAATTTATGAGTCTGTGTTTCTCTCTGCAGTCTCTGAGTTAGACATGTTTGTGGTAATGAGAGAAAATATTCTCACCTGTACAAAATGCAGTGAGTTGCTTCCAATTACTTTGTCTTGTGCCCAAATGTGCATTAATTATCAACCCTTGGGAATAATTATCAAAATCAATACAACATTATGTTTTGCATGATACATGCTGCACAGAACACAGAAATGAAAGTTCCTTCTAGTCAGCTAGCAGGGTATAGTGTTTACGGGACATCAGGGGCAGAAGGAGTCAACATCCCAAGCAAGACAAGGAAGACCATGTGGTTGTCTGTGTCCCAGCACCAGGCTCACAACGTAGATTATATCTGACACAATTTAAGGGCAGAGGAACCCCACCAACATTTATTGTAGATGTTGACATTGATGGCATTAGACACATGCACACATGTACACGCACATGCACGCACACGCACACTAAGTGAACATGGGAAGGTTTAGTCCCTCCACTACTGAGGAGGGACTGCAGAGCACTGCAGGCTCCTCAAGAGAGTCCAAACTGGCTTCATATAACAGTAATGGAGACTGGCTGAGGTTTTCACAACAGTTCCCTGACAGGGCAGGGAGGGGGCTCTCACTTCCAGGAAGGGTCTGGTGAGGTTTGACCTCCAACAGCTATCTCATGAGGAAGCATCTGTGATTCTTCGCTAGAATTCCCATAAGTGGAGCAAACAGGGAAGATGAAAGACATGCCTTCAAATGTCAGCGGGAAGACATCAGCTAAGAGACTGGCACTTCTTTTTCACTCAGCTACTGGGTTTCAAAACAAGCAAAAAAATAAAAAATAAAAATAAAAGAAGTTTAAAAAACATTAAAGGCAGTCAGCAACCAGGTTTGCAGAAAAATAGAAGATAGTTTATGAGATGATATTAATAATAATTAAGTTGTGTAGGAGGAGAAATTAGACAGGGATCCTGGAAGCATGTCATGAGTGAAACTTTTTCACTCTTCAAGATCATTAGCTTATCCTAAAGGTCGTGGGTCAGCTGTGGGCTTCAAAATACCAGAAGCTTCACAGATTCTATGAAAATGCTCACTTTGGCATCGTCTACTGCAGTAGCCAGAAAATACCCAGAGTTCTCAATGGATGCTGTCGTTCTGAAATATGAACCCAAGAATTGCCTCCCTGTAATTTCACTACATATTATATTAGAACTCCTTACTGATATTAGTTCTAATGTGGCTAAAGTGAAGTGCTCTGATATTTCTTCTAATATATACAATGTCCGGGTTGAACTTGTTGAGAGACTTTTAAAAAGATGTTGTAAAAGGCAGCCTGCATCTGTGGGTGATATGAGTGGGTATGACACATGGATTTCTTTAAAGTTTTTTTTTTCCCTTCCATGAAGTAGGGAGAATGTTAGTACCTGTGGTAAAATCTAAGTGTTTGATCTCTCCAGCTACCAAGACATCGGGTAGTAACTGATGTGTCCTCAAGGGAGGGGACTGTAATGCCACAGTGCTAATGGTAGGACCATTGGCCAGAGGAGTTCAGGATTCTCTTAAAATTGTGACATTTTGAACTTAATAATGTCAATTTGATCAACATTCTCAGAAGACTTTTAATGAATGGATGGTGTGTTACATGAATAATGGTAATGCCTTACAAGCTTAGATGCATTTATAGATGAGGTCAAGGCTGCTTTTTCTGTGTAATGATATTCTACAACACTTGTTTAGCTCCCATGCTGCTATTTATTTTTTGCATGATTTCCAAAGTTATATTTGTCATATCTCTAGGACTTAGAAGTTTACCTGAAAGATCCATAGCTTGTTATTCATTTTGATAGGGTCTCCAGAAGTTGTGAGAAACCCTTTTCTTTGCACAGTATACCACGTTCATGCATTATTGCAAAGACATGAATTTAATTCCAGTTTTGGATGATCCACAAGCTCTAAAAAGTGCAATGACTCTTGTCATCAAAGTCCATTTTACACCAGGCTGAGCACTATATGCTAATGAAAAGTTTACATTAGTAATATGAATTACTGGTTATCAACCTCCAGCTTTATTATATGGGGTGATTCATACCCCATAGAAGTAGCATTAATTTGCAGTCACACCAAAAGTGTATGAGTGTACCTTTCTCTCCACATCCATGCCAGCATCTATTAGTTTGGGTCTTCTTGATAAAATCCACTGAATTTAGGTGATATCACATTGTGGTTTTGATTTGCATTTCACTGATGATTAGTGACTTTCTAAATTTTTCATATGTTTATTGGCCATTAGCCTGTCTTCTTTTGAAAAATTATTTTCATGTCTGCTGCACAGTTTATAAAGAGTTGCTAGATTTTTCCACTCCTGATGTGCTTGATTACTTTGTAGATTTTGGTTATTAGCCCTTTAACATATATACAGCATGCAATTATTTTTTCCAATTCTCTAGGTTGTCTATTTTCTCTATTGACTGTTTCCTTGGCTGTGTAGAAGACTTTCAGTTTAATCACTTCTCATTTATTTATTTTTACCATTACTGTGATTGCCTCTGGGATCTTCTTCATAAGTTATTTTCTTTGGCCAATATCTAGAAGATATTTTCTGACATCTTATAGTAAAATTAGTATGGTGTCTTGTCTTAGATTTAACTCTGTTATCTATCTTGAATTAATATTAGTAAGTGGTGACAGATACGGATCCTGATTCAATTGTCTTTATGTGGCTATCCAACTTTCCCCGCACAATTTCTACAAAAAGAGCTGCCCTCCAGGAAGTAATTAGAAAAGTGTTACACATGGCTCAGCACAATAGAAACACACCAATGTAATTTAATCCAGAAGCTAAAAGTCAAAGGCCAGATACAACAATGTCTCAAGAAAGAAAACAAAGCAACAAAGTTTGACTAAACAGGTTGAACAGAAATCTGCCCCACTTATCAAGTTTTTCAATAAATGTGAATGAGGAGAACTGCCCACTAAGGAGACATAGGCTGGCCAAATGGATAAATACACACAAACCAAGTATCTTTTGCCATCAGGAAATATATCCAACACACAGATTTGCATACAGACTGAAAGTGAAGGAATGGGAAATCATATTCATGCAAGCAGAAGCCTAAAAAAAGCTGAATAGCCATTCTGATTTCAGATAACTCAGGCATCAAATCCAAACAAGTAATGAAAGACAAAGATGGTAATTATATAATGGTTAGGGGTTCAAGTCAACAAGAATATATAACAGTTCCAAGTATTTATGCACCTAAATAAGGAGGATGCATATTAATAAACCAAATTCTACTTGGTCTATACAAAATGGTGAACACTAGCACCCTAATAGCTAGAGACTTCAAACCCCTGTAACAGAAGAGGACATATCCCAGAAACAGAAAATGAACAAAGAAAGACACAATGGACTTAAACAGAATGCTAAAACAAATGGGCCCGACAGACAGTTACAGAACATTCTACACAGAATCCATTGAATATAAATTTTTCTCCTGAACTCAATGAACAAGTTGTATGATTGGCCATATCCTATGCCACAAAACATGCCTCAAGAAATTTTAAAAAGTTACAAATTATACGACCAATCTTCTCAGACAAGAGTGGAATAAAATTAGGAATAATGTCAATAGAAACACTCATATCTAAACAAAGTTAAGGAAATTAAACAACATACCGGTGAAGGATAATTTGCTTAAAGAGGAAATCAATATGGACATGAGGAGATTCTTTAAATAAATGATAAAGGAGACACAAGTTATCAAAATCTGTGGGACGCAGCTAAAGCAGTTCTGAGAGGAAAATGTATAGCCATGAATGTATACATCCTAAATAAAGAAAGATCACAAATCAACAATCTCATTAATCACCTCAAACCACTCAAAAAGGATGAGAAAACCAACTGAGAACCCAGCAGAAGAAGAGAAATAACCAAGATCAGAGCAGACTAAATGAAATCAATAAAAAGATTGCTGAAAGATAAATGATATTAAAGATTAATTAAATTAAAAACTAATTATTTGAAATGATAAACACAATTGACATGCCTTTTGCTAGATTAAGCAGAATCAGAAAAGAAAGGACTCTAATAAACTCAGTCAGGAACTACAAAGGTGAAATTACAACTGATACCATGGAAACACAAAATATTATCTCTGAATAGTATAAAAACCTCTAAGCACATAAACTCGAAAGTGTAAAGAAAATGCACAAATTCTTAGAAACACACATACTCCCTAAGCTCAATCAGGAAGTAACAGAACTCCTCAACAGGCCAATATATAAAGTAATGATATTATAACAGCAATAAAAAATGTTCCCCTCCCAAAAGAGAACAAGTGTGTTTCACACCTGGATTTTACCATACTTACAAAAAAGAACTGGTACCTATCCTGCAGAAAGTACTCAACAACACTGAGGAGATAGGCATAATCCCCACATTTTATGAAACCAACATCACACTGATACCAAAGACAGGAAAAGACTCAACAACAAAAAAGAAAGCTACAGACCAATAACCCTAAGAATATGGATGCAAATATTCTCAATAGAATCCTAGCAAACTGAACTGATGTGCTAATCAAAAATAATCCATCATGACCAAGCAGCATTCATCCCAGAGATCAAAGGATGGTTAAGCATACACAAATCAATAAAGACAATTCATGACATACATAGAACTGAATAATAAAAAAAAAAACATATGATCCTATCAATACACACAGAAAAAGCTTTGACAAAATTAAGCACACTTTTATGATAGTATGCTTCACGAAATAGGCATAAATGGAACTTACTTCAAAATTATAAAAGCCATGAGATACAAACCCACAACCAACATTAAACTGGAAAAAATTGAAAGAAATCTCACTTAGAACTGGCTTCTAAGACAAGGTTGCACTCTATCACCATCTTTATTTAACATACTGCTGGAAGTCCTAAACCAGAGCAATCACACAAGAGAAGGAAATCAAGGGCATCCAAATGTGCACAGAAGAGGTGAAAGTCTCACTTTATTCAGATGATATCTTACATTTAGAAAACCCCACAAATTCTGCCAAGACACTCCTGGAATTGATCAACAAATTCAGCAAAATCTCAATTACAAAATCAATGTATACAAATCAGTAGCATTGACATACACCAACAAAAGTCAAACTTAGAACCAATTCAAAGGCCAATCACGATAGCAAAAGTAAATTAAAGTACCTAGGAATACATTTAAATAATAATGTGAAGGACCTGTACAGGGAGAATTAGGAAACACTAAGACAATAGCAGAGGATACAAACAGATGGAACATGATACTGAGCTCATGTAGTAGCATAATCAATATCATTAAAATTCTAAACTGCACAAAGTCATCTACACATTCAGTACAATTCCTACTAAAATATCAATATTATTTTTCACAGTCAGTCCTTGAAAAAGTAATTCTATACTTTGTATGTAAAAAGAGAAAATGCCCTATAGCTGTAGTTAAATGAAGCAAAAAGAACAAATTGGGAGGCATTATTCACCAGACTTAAAGCTATACTACAAGGCTATTGTAAGCACAACATCATGGTACTAGAACAAGAATAGAGACATAGACAAAGGGAACAGAACTGAGAACCCAACATAAAGCCAATCTAATATAACATCTAATTTTTGACAAAGCAGGCAAAAATATACACTGGGGAAATAAATCCCCAGTCAATAAATGATGCTGAGAAAATTGAATAGCCACATGGAGAAGACTGAAACAGGATCTGCTCCTCTGACCTCTCACGAAAATCAAATCACAATGGACAGCAGACTTAAACCTAAGGCATGAAACCATACAAATTCTAGAAGAAAATGTTGATAAAACTCTTATAGACATCATTCTAGGCAACAAATTTAGAATGATGACCCAAAAAGCAAACACAGTATCAAAAATATAAATGAATGGGACCTAATCAAATTATAAAGCTTCTGCACACCAAAGGAAACTATCACTAGAATGAATAGACAACCCACACAATGGGAGAAAATATTTGCATGCTATGCCACTGACAAAGGGCTAATAATTATAATCCATATAGTAATAGAATCAAACAGCACATTAATAAGTGGGAAAAGGACATGAACAGAAATTTTTCAAAAGAAGATAAACTAATGGCCAAGAAACATATGAAAAAATGCTCAACATCGCTAATCATTAAGAAAATGCAAGTCAAAATTATAATAATATATCACTTCACTCCATTGAGAATGGCTTTTATCAAAATATGTGCACCATCTGGGGGATGGTCACCCTGGAAACTCACACTTGTGGGGGGAGGGAAGGTAAGGACATTTTTTGAAACCTTAAAATTTGGTAAACCCATAATACTCCAAAATAAAATAAAATGTTTCCAAACAACAAATATTGGCATGGATGCAGAGAGATAGGAACACTTATACACTTGAGACATCTGTGGTTCTTTCCATCTTTTGGAAGTTCTCAGATGTGGGTGTCTCGTGGATGCAGACATAAAGATGCGAGAGTTCTGCCACAAAGCACATGGTTCACTAAGGTCTCTGCATCTCCAGGGGTCTTGTCCCAGGTGCAGCTGCAGGAATCATGCAATGGACTGGTGATTCCCTCACAGACTTTTGCTCCCCTGTTGGTCTCTGGTTTTTGGTGGAGCTGGATTCAGCAGGCCCCAAGGAAGGGCTGTGATGGATGGGGCATGTCAGTAGTACAGGTGACAGGACCTCTTATCCATCCTTCAAGAGTGAGTCACTGTCTCTGGAAACACGTCCAAGACACAGATCTCCCTGCAGCTGAGCTTTCTGCCTATGAGGGACATGGCCAGGTATTACTGTATGAGAGACACAGTGAGTGTACATCAGTGTGAGCCCAGACCCAGGCCTCCCCTCAGTGGTCCACAGGAACATAGGGGCGGTCACACACACTAGAGAGACTCGGGATCTCCAGGGAGTCCAAAGGACCACCCAGTCCAGGCCAATGCCCCAAAAGAATATTCAGAGTGGTAACAGAGGAGTTTCCTCACAGGCACAGAATTTTCCTTTTTCAAAAGAGAAATAAAAAATGAGAATTCAACAAGCACTGCAGATGTTTGTATGGACATCATATTCTATGGGAATATTTGCCTATCTCAATAAGGCAGAGACACACATTTGAAGAGGGCATTTCTAGGGTTCTATTGATCTTAACAATGAGAGAACAGAGAGGTGACACACATATCCAAGAATAAGTCTCCCTCATCAGGACAGAGACAAAGCCTGGTCTGTGTGTGTGATAGGGAAGCCTTGGGTCAGAGACTGTGGCTGGCCATGATCCAAGATCATCCAAAATCCACAAGTAAATGTGAAGAATGGTGGGCATTCACCAAAATGATGTAAATATTGAACCAATTTTAATTTTATAGACTTTGAAACAAGAAACAAACTTATCCAAACCACAATTTCCTAAGCCAGGTGATGAAAGAAGTGTGTTACTCCAGAACACAACGTGCTTGTTATGTTGCATGAGATCAGAAGGGAAGGATGTTCATTGAGACCTGCGCCCTGAGTCTGGTGCAGATGGACTCTCTGGAGGAAAGTCATTTGCAGAGTATTAACAGGATAAGAGAACTCTGCCTCTTCCAGGATGCTCCTTTCCTCTTGTATCTCCCATGACAGAAAATAATCAAAAGGTCAGAGAGTAAGGGGAATAGTCCAGGTCACTATTCCCAGGGAAGGGAGTAGAGCACAGGTTCAGATAACCTCTATTACTGGGGGCTCCTGGTGAAGGTCAAAGCCCAGGGGCAGAGGATGACTGAGTCATTAAGGTGTAGTCATAACAATATCTACCCTTCCCTTCCCAGTGCTTCCCCATCCCACCACCATGATGAGAGTGGTTGGAAGCTCCATGTGTGATGACAGAGTCTATCTGAGCAGGAAAACTTAGAGAAACCCAGTCACACAGGGGGATAAAACCAACGTCACTAGATGAACCTGGACCCTCTGACAGCTACACGCTCAGCACACCCCCCTCATCCTCCTCAGAGTCACTTCTTTCTCAGCCTTTGTGGTATTTGCAAAGTTTATCTTCTCCTCATGGTAATATTCAACATATGCTTGTGAATCATTTGGGTTCTTCAAGGATCAGATCCAGGGGGACTCAGGTCTCTCCTGCAACGAGCTGGGTTTGGGCCATTTCAGGGGTGACTAAGAAGTGCCTCTGTCCCTGTGTCAGATGCAGGGCCTGTGAGCCACTGGGCAGGAGGTCAGGAAGGAGAGATAACCAGCAGGCTGTCACATGGGGATGGACAATGCCACCTTCCTTTTGGTGAGGAGGGACTGCAGTGGAAGTCTGGCCTCCCTCACAGGGCAGAAACAACACTCACCAGGCTGCTGCCCCGCCCAGAAGCTGACCCAGCTGAGCAGCACCTGAGCTGGCTCACAACTCCTCTTCTCAATTATCAGGACCTAACTTCCCTCAATTGTGGCTTCTCATGGGACCCCCCAGTCCCTTGCTCACAGCCCTGCTAGTCTCCACAGTGTCCTGGGCAGCAGTTAACTGAGGATACCCAGCATCCCTGCATTTTCATGGCCTCTGTGGCTAGCACAAGTGAGTTCCTGGGCACAGCTTCTGTTTGGGGCCAGACACAGCCCGCTCCTCTGGGTAGGACACACTGGGAAGTCACATGGCATAGGACCTTGCTATGGGATGGAGTATCTGGAATCTTGGTGAAATTATCTGAGTCCTCCTCAGGCCACCTGCTCAGCCCAGGGGAGACACATGGGCCCATGGGCAGCATCCTCTGAAGCCTGGCAGACGTGTCTCCTCAGTTGTGCTTTTGAAGTGCACCTCTTATGTTCCTGAGACTCGAGAAGTGAAAACACTAGTCAGTCACCCCGTGGAGTCCACTCGCCCAGGTGGGAGAGTAACAAGATATCACAATAGGTGCCCAATGGGAGAAAAGGTGGAGGGGGCCGCTCTCAGACCATGGTTCTCAGGGACTCTGACCCACCCACCTGTCCCTCCCAGGTACCCTGTTCCAATACCAGCTCCTACTTCTGATCCTCAAGAACACCTTGTCCAGGTCTCCAGGACCCAGCCCTCACACTCCTGGCTGTGTCTCTGAGAGGGGGACCTGCTGTGCTGCAGGGCCAGTGCGGTCCTCCCCACAGTCCAGACACCTCGGCGATGGCTCCACTGACTGCACATGGCTTGGCCAGCTGTGAACTGCGGTGCCAAACTTGAACCCTACTCCGGGTCATCTGCAGGGCCCCCTTGCTGGCAGAACAGACAAACTCACAGTGTGGGCAGGTCCCTTTCTCCAGTTATGAGGTTTTTGCTGTTGTCTGTGTGACAAGGGCACATACCCAGGCCCAGGGTCAGTGTGCCACATGCAGGGAAGAAGGGAAGTGTCCCTCCCATAGCTGTGAACTCTTGCCACAGTGTGTGTGTGTGTGTATGTGTGTGTCAGTGTGCTGCAGGAATAGCAGTGTGGTGGGTTCTGGGCCATCACCATTAGCTGTGTGTTAACATGTTCTCTGATATGACATTTAAGCAGGGGAACTTAAATGAGATATGAGCGCCTCCAAAGCCCCTGAGGGTTTTGGACCCCTGTGTGTGTGACCGTAACTAGGGCATGTGGACCTCTAGGGAAGGGGCTCCCTGATGGTTTCATAGAATCTTTGCTGGGGGCCTCCCTGCAGTTCCCTGGGTTTAGAAAGGCCAGTTCATGGTTTACAGTGAAAAGCACATACTGTCTGTGAAGGAGCATGTGATCCAGGGCACAACCAGGTCACACTGGGCTGGGGCACAGGGAGGAAGATGTTACGAGAGCCCAGAGGGAACCTCCCCTGCAGGTAGGGCTCGGCTTCAGGGGACGTGCAGGAACACCAGCACAGGCTGCCGCCCAGCAGGAGATGCACAGGAGGCTGGGATGGGGTTGCTCTAGGGGACTGGGTATTCCTTTTGTGAAAATGTGTAATAATAATTTTATATGATATGTTGACATTTGTATGAATATCCTACTCAGCTGTGAGTGTTGATGTAACACAGTACTTTAATGAAAGCCACATTTACAAAGGGTCTCTAGCCCTCCTACATGTGTTAAGAGTAAGCAGCTGGAGGCAAGGGAAGCTTTTTACATATAACTGGGTAGAATATTTCAAGAATTTCACTGATCCAAAGAAAAAGATATTCCTGTGTCAAAGCCCCTAGATGGTGCTGGATCTGTCCATGCAATTCACATGTGGGTTCACAGTGAATAACCTGTATTTGGGGCTTGTTTTTCAGTGGGAGGACCTCTGTGCACATACAGTTCAAGGGGGTTGCAGGAACGCCTGTCCTCAGCATCTCCCTGATGTTGTATGGCCCACATATCCTCATGTTTCTCTTTCTTATACTGGGGCAGGTCTAGGGCTATGAAATGCCCTGCCTCATGAATATGCAAACTACCTGAGGTCTGCTGAGCTAAATACAGCTATGCCTGTGTCCTGAGAGCATCACCCCACAGCCACGTCCCCCCACTGGATAAGGCCCTGAGAGCTCAGCTCCTCACCATGGACTGGACCTGGAGGATCCTCTTCCTGGTGGCAGCAGCTACATGTGAGGGATTCCCCAGTCCCAGGGTGAGGAAGGGACTGGAGCCAGCCAAGGTGGGTTTACCCACTCCTGTCTTCCCTGCACAGGTGCCCACTCCCAGGTCCAGCTGGTGCAGTCTGGGGCTGAGGTGAAGCCACCTGGGGCCTCCGTGAAGGTGTCCTGCAAGGCTTCCGGATACACCTTCACCAGCTACTATATGGACTGGGTGAGACAGGCCCCTGGACAAGGGCTGGAGTGGATGGGACGAATCAACCCTAGCAGTGGAGGAACAAGCTATGCACAGAAGTTCCAGGGCCGAGTCACCATGACCAGGGACACGTCCACGAGCACAGCCTACATGGAGCTGAGCAGTCTGAGACCCGAGGACACGGCTGTGTATTACTGTGCGAGAGACACAGTGTGACAACCCACATCCTGAGGGGGTCAGAAACCCTGAGGGAGATGCAGCTGTGCTGCGGATGAGAAAATGATGAGGATTGTTAGGTTTAAATTTTTTACAATATCGGTTAATTGGTTGAGGAAAATGAATATTTGACACATGTATACATTCTAATTATATTTTAAAGGTTTCATTCGGTTGTCACTGTATCAACAGAATTTAGAGAATGACAGATGGCTCCAGTTAATAAAGCTAGTACAAGCATTTCTACTGAGTTATTATTGTGAACATAAGTTTTAATATCAGTTGGATAAATAAACTGAAGTAAGAATCCTCAGGTACATGGTACATGCCTTTTAATACATAATAAATGGCCAAAATGTCTCCCAAAATGTCTTTCTTAATTACTTTAAATGCAATTTATTTTATGGTAGTTTTAAGTTCATGGTAACTTTGAGAGAAGGTACAAAGTTCTCATTTACACATGGCCTGCACAGCCACCAACTTCCCCACTGTCAACATACTGCAACAGATTCATAAATAGATTTTAATGGAGGTACATTGACACATCATAATTACACCAAATCT
This sequence comes from Microcebus murinus, assembly GCF_040939455.1. Classification (NCBI taxonomy): domain Eukaryota; kingdom Metazoa; phylum Chordata; class Mammalia; order Primates; family Cheirogaleidae; genus Microcebus; species Microcebus murinus. The sequence continues at coordinate 384,134 of NC_134109.1, forward strand.
ACAGTTTGCATTTGGTTTCACCCTTGGTGTTGTCCCTTCTGTGGATTCTGACTAATTTATACTGATATATATTTGTTATTCTGGTGCTGTAATTTTTCAACTCATCTGTGTAAATTCCAAGGAAGGCAAACAATGGTGCCTAGGAAAAGAGGTCGCTCTAGGGAGGGTAGAAGAGGTTCAGCAGCTCAGGAAGCTGAGCCTGCCATGCTGAAGACATGCAGTGCATCCTACACAGCATGCTGTGCTGGCCTGTGCCCTCCTCAGAGGTGAAGGACCCTTTCGTGTCCTCTGCAGAGCAGAGAGAGCCCAGGAGCCATCACTGCCTACTGCCCTACTGCGTTGTTGTCCCCTCGGGGAGGCACTCCTGACTGCCTGCCCCATCCTAGGCCACGCTGAGAAGGGCAGGGCAACAACTCTCTCCCCCAACAAAGTGGCATCAGGGGATTGATGGCAGGAAGGTATTGAGATTAGGAATTATGAGACAGTTGAGTGACGACAATTCGGTTGACTGCTCTGAGGTATTGAGCACATTGAAGTGTAGGTGTGAGACCTTCCTTTGCTTTTGGCTTTAAGTAATTTCAGGCAGCTGGGGAGTGGGTTGCTTTCATCAATTAAAGTATATTAGAACTTTAATAAGTTTTATCTAAACTTTTATATCATGTCTATGGATATTTTAGCTTATTGAATAGAAAATATATTATATAAAGATATTTTCTGGGTTTATTCATAAAATATGATAGAAAAGTCAATGGTATAAACCAGATAGACACATTTGATTAAGAATACAGAAATATATGCTGTGAATGTAACATTATACTCACTTTGGTAAAGTCTCTTTAACTTGAAAGTGCATCATTTAAAAGTAGCAAGGAATATTATTCGTCTTAGCCTCATGTATAACAATGAATAGCTGAGCGTTGGGGAAAATCTCCCCGTCCTAAGGTGTTACCTCCAAGGTTCAGCTGCAGGAGTCGGGCTCAGGGCTGATGAAGCCATCACACAGACTCTCCCTCACCTGTGTCATCTCTGGAGTTTTCACCACAGCTGTGGTTACCGCTAGAGCTGTACCTGCCAGCCCTGAGAAAAGGGATGAGACTGGATCAGGAGCATATGTTATGAAAGGAGCACAAATTACAATGTGTCCCTCAAGAGCTCATTTGCCATGTGCCAGTCAATGTGCCAAACTGGTTGTTCCTGCAGCTGAGCTCTGTGAGCACAAAGGACAAACCAGGATTCACTGTGGGAGACATAATGAGAGGACATCAGTGAGCCCAGTCACAGAGCTCCCTGCAAGGACTCTTGTGGCTGCCAGGGGGCGACCGGAACCCACTGAGCACAGAGCCAGCCCAGGGCAGGTGCATGTGGAGAGTAAGGGGTAGTTTCCTGTTTGGATTGTGGCTTCCTCTGCATAAAACGGTCTCCTCTGGGAAACTTCTCTGAAATCATGATTCTGTGATTACCTCTGCAGTCTAAGTATTAGAAGCCTTGGTTTAATAAGAGAGAATCATTCTCAGCTGCACAGAGGGTGGATCATGGCTACAGTTCTCTCCTGACCCTAATTGTAAATTAATTGTCAACACTGCTGAATTGTCCATAACTCTATGAACATGCTCTGTTGGACTCAGCAGTGCAGCACAGCGTACAGCAGGGTAAGGTGCCTGGGGGACATACGGGGCAGAGGGATTCAGCATCCCAAGCAAGGGAAGGATGGCCCTGTGGGTTCAGTGTCACAGCACCAGGCTCACGGCACTGACTGCAGTTGGCACCAGGTGAATGCAAAGACACTCCATCACCACTTTGAGTGATCTTGAATCTGATAAGGCTACACTCACACCTGGTGAATACAGAAACTTTCTTGCCTCCACTGTTTCAGTACCAGGTGGAAGCAGGACGGGCCTCTCAAAAGGGGGCAGAATGGCTTATAGAGCAGGAAAGGAGAGGTGCTCAGTGTTTTCATAATGCACCAGTGGTGGGGGCCGAGTGTGGGTTTCCTCTCACAGGAAGGAACTCGTGAGGTTGGAGCTTCCCCCTGGGATCATGAGGGAGACCCTATGGTTATTTACTGTACCTCCACTGCAGGGAAAAGGAGAAGGGAGATGAACCTTCAGTGGTAAGTTGTCAAACATCAAAAAGTCTATCTATTCTATTGAATAATTATATTCAATAAAGTGGACAAACTGTTAAAGGTCCAGTAGGTGTTGGCAACAAGTGAGTCTATAGAATATGAAAATGTAACTGATGATAGCAACAGTAGTGATGATGACACACTGCACAGGAATTTTAGTCCGATATTGTGAATGGAATCTGTCCAATGTGTAAGACCATCAGCTTCTTCTGAAAGTCTTAGGGCAGCTGTCTCCATCCACAACTCAAAGAATCCCAGGATTCACGACCACCCTCATTTCCACAGTCTACACTGGACGAGCTTCCCAGTGTGTATGACTCTGAGTTGATTGTGTCGTTGTGACACATGAATCCAAGGGTTGAGCCACTGGAGGTTCACTGCCATACTTGCTCAAAGTACCATTAAGATTGGTTTCTGTGTGGATAAAGAGTGGGTTCACACCCTCTTTGGTGGTCTTTACAACAGACACAAGGCAGTGTCTGGCAGTCTTAGGAAGAAAGTAAATGAAATGAAAATGAAAAAGTAAATGATAATAGATGTAGAGAAATTTCAGCCTCGATCTATGGAACACAGGAATAAGTTTAATACCTTAATTACTTTTAGCATTTTGCCATGCATGCAATAGGGGAAAGGCTAGTGTTGTCACTGAGGGAATGGACTATAATGCCATAAGTGCTGACGTTTGACCAAGGGAATTCAAGATGGCCTTTATGTTTTTTAATTTTAAATCAAGAATGCCATTTTTCCACATTTCCAGAGGAGTTGATAGGATTGACAATATGTTGCATGATTCCTGGTAACATGTCACACAGTTACTATTGTGGATGGATATAATGTACATGCCTCCCACATTTGATATTAAAGTTGGTTTCCTACATACTGGAACAGAAAGTCCAGAATCTTTTGTATCCACTGTGAGAACATAGCCTTTTGCCATAAAATCACTTTAATACCTCAAGTATCTCTACAGACAATAAGTAAAACATATTAAATATCATGGAAGAATTTCCATCAAGGGGTACCTGGATACTGGGTTTATACTGGTCATGTCTCACCTTTTTTGGTTTTCTCAGGGTTTTGTTGTTGAGTGGTTAAAAAATGACCAAGAAATAACATCAGCTGCCTTTTAGGATGTTTCCTCACAAATGTTGATTTAAGATGGTAACAGACGTGCATGCTCCACATAGAGCAGTTTAATAGTTAAATGTAATTAATATGCATATATTATACACTATCACATAATTCTCAGCTGTTCTGAGAACACAGATCACCTGAATAAAACAGATACTGGAAAAGGTCAATTTTTAAAAATGTAAAACTAGGCACTAAACATTGCTATGTTTTAACTACTAGTTTCAGTCCCTCTGGAGAATATCATTTGCAGGTTTAGATAAGATAATTTGCTGTGATAAGACAGCCTGCATTGAATAATGATTTACTACAGTATTTTCCTTAGTTTCCATGTTATCACTTTTTGCACTGACCTCAATCTTAATATTAAGTCTCTGGAAGGTAGAAGTGCATCCAAAAGTTTGTTCTTTCCCACCTACAGTGTATAAGTGGTTGCTTTTTTTTTCTCTTGTCCCTTCTAAATTATTATATGTGGCTGTTTTCCCAGAATCTAAAGACAACAGACTGTAACTGACTAAATAACTATATAACTGAATAAGTAACTGACTAATGACTACAACTTGATGAAACAAGAATTCTGGATGTTGGAGTCTCTCCAGGTTTGGGTAATTTGAAAGTTATTTTATGCAGGTCTTTCTATTTTTTTTCATCAATTTTTACATTGACATATCCAGAAAGCCAGCTTCATTCTTGTCTTGACACATGATGTAGGAACAAAAAGAAAATATAGAAAAATGAGCCTTAGTTTGTCAGCAGTCAGCTATAAGAAAAAAAAGTTTAAAAACATTTATCATTCTGCTTAAAAATATTAGTAAAAATTAGTGAAAAAAGAGATAAGGGGGCAATATTGGTGGACAGCAACAAAATCTACAGAACATTAAAATAATATTTTTAAGTAGAAGAAAATAGTGTTAGGAAGAAGACTATGATGAAGACAAGGAGAAGGTTTCTTCTACGTCCACCAGAGACTTCAGATGGCTCCAGTGACACAGGTTTCTGTTTCCTGCTTGGCCTTATGTTTGCACCTTGTGCTCTTCTGCAGAGGTCTGTCAATTTCAGCTCTATCACAGGCAGTCCCCTGTGTTGTCCCCTGACAATTGTCAATGCGTGGAAGGGGTGGGCTGAAGTAGGATTCTCTGCCCTTTGGCAGGGCTGCATTTCTAGTGGGTTGGTGACCCTGGGTCTGGGAGCTGCCTCTAGGTGTCTATGTCCCTGCTCCAGAAGAGCTGATGGTCCAGGCATTGTTGTCCATTCTTCTGGGGTAGAGTGTCCCTGGTTGTCCCTTTTTGTTCTCTCTCACTGCTGCAGTGGTTCTTCCTCAGTGTCTTTACCTTCCAGATGTGCTGCCCTTCCCTGTAGATCGAGGCTTTTATTCTCCAGGGAGGGGGAGCTGGCTCTGGACATAACCTTGGTGGGGACCCCTGTTTCCCTCCCACATTGTATTGGGTCCATCTGTGCCCCGAGGATGCCAGTTTTAGTGAGTTTTGTTACAGATCAATTCTCAGTTCTATAGTGATGATGGGAAGATGGGTCTGGGTGTATTTCTGAAGTGTGTGCTCTCTCTCTCTCCCAGAGGGAACCTTCATGAGAGGGAGAGTTTTGTGACTGTCCCTGTTCTAGAGGACAGAGACAAGAGAAGAGGATTCCCCTTAAACACGTGGCCATTGAGAATTTCCCAGCATGATGCCTTTACCATCCTGAGCTTCCAGCAGTCCTGTGCACACTGGCGGCTGCATCTTGCCATACCCTACATTATATATGGCAGCCTCTGCCACAGACCGCCTAGTCCCCTGGCTCTTTCACTTCCTGAATATGTCATGTCTCCCCCATTTCAGGTTAGTTTTTAGTCTTATAACATCAATTATCTGAAGTATTAAGTAATGTTTGCAAAATTTCCACTACTGCAGTTTGTTGTTTTCAAAGTTGGTATAAGAATAAAATAAAAAAATATGTTTCTCACAGTGTACATCTTCAAGCTGAGTAACAGATTTATTTGTAAGACCCAGAAAATTTAAGTCTTATATGTCAATAAACATCTTAACAGAAAAAAACACTGCAAATGTGTTCATTGGAATACTACCTCTTGTTACCATCTATGAATGTTTGATACACACCACAGCACGGCTATGATTTCTGGTCTTTATGCTGAGTTAATAAGAGTACAGACTACATTGTTCCATTTTTATGTATTCTAGAACATAAAAACTAAAATAGTTTAAAGAAGATCAACATCTGCCTCAGGGAATCATAGAAGAAGGTTAGCAAAAAGAAGGGAAGACAGAAGAAGAGATGGAAACATTACGAAGAACTGATTTCCTCACCGTCTTCATAATGATTATGGATATATCAATATTTGTCAATTGCACACCTTAAATGTATGAGGTTTTCTTCATGTCAATTATACCTCATTAAACTTATTTCAGATAAACTATAAAAATATTGGTAAGAAATCTTACAAAGATAATATGTTACATGTCCAAGTACCCTGAAAATTCAACAGCATCAACCCTAGTCCTCTGCATATGTTGGGGTAAAGTCTAAGTGTGGAAAATCACACATGTTTTCATTACAGAGCTCTTGAAACCTCACTAGGCACGTTCAGCTCTGTGCGGCAGTTGGATCATGGGTCAGGCGTGTCTATGCTGAGGAGCAATGGCTCAGATACCAGAACTCACTCTTACCAGACATGAGCTCCGGACACATTACGCAGGCCCTCGATGATCTGTGCTTACTCTTGGATTTGTAACATGGAACAAACATGGACAGTCACAACATATGATCCATGTCCGTGTGCCAATAGGAAATATGATGATGGATGCTAAGTATTGATCACATTACAATCTCACAAGAAGAATTTATATTGTATCAAATGTTAACCTTGTCATACACCTCCCTCCAGAACTCACTTGTGATCTGGACCCTGCACTATCCTCAAGTGTCCCACCCAGAACTTGCTATATAGCAGGGGACATGCAAATAGAGCCCTCCCTCTGCTGATGAAAACCAGCCCAGCCCTCACCCTGCAGCTCTGGGAGAGGAGCCCCAGCCCCGGCATTCCCAGGTGTCCTCATTCAGTGATCAGACTGAACACAGAGACTAACCATGGAGTCTGGGCTGAGCTGGGTTTTCCTTGTTGCTCTGTTACAAGGTAATTAAGGGAGAACTAGAGACACTGGGTGTGTGAGTGGGTGTGAGGGCAACAGTGGGTGTGTGTCAGGCAGCTTCTGCCCAGGATGTGTCTGTGTTTGCAGGTGTCCAGTGTGAAGTGCAGCTGGTGGAGTCTGGGGGAGACTTTGTCCAGCCTGAGGGGTCGCTGAGACTCTCCTGTGCAGCCTCTGGATTCACCTCAGTGACCACTACATGAATTGTGTCTGCCAAGCTCCAGGGAAGGGGTGAGAGTGGTTTGGTTTTATTAGAAAAAAGGCTAATGGTGGCACAACAGAATATGCTGCATCTGTGAAAGGCAGATTCACCATCTCACGAGATGATTCCAAAAGCACTGTCTCTCTGCAAATGAACAGTCTGAGAACCAAGGACACAGCCACGTACTACTGTGTGAGAGACACAGTGAGGGGACATCAGCATCGCCCAGTCACACACCTCCTGCGATTATGAGCGAGGGCCACCAGGGGGCGTGTGGGCACAAGGAGCAGAGTCAGCCTAGGGCAGGGGTAGGGGATTATAATTGTTCATTTGCTGTCAGAATTTGTGGATTCTGCTCTAGAAATTTCATCCTGGGACCTTCTTTTGTGTCTCTGCACTTGTTACTGTAGTGTCTGAATTAGAAACATCTTGTTGTAGTGAATGAAGACATTCTCACCTGCCCACAAGGCAGAAGGTCACTCACATGGGCAGAAATCACCCTGCCATGATCACTTGGATCAGAGTCTTGAGGAGGCCCAAGGGAATCTGCTGAACGTTTTGGAACCAAACTCAGGACACAGACCTCAGTGGGACTCCCTGACTAGGACATCTCCCTGGTTAGGGCAGGTGGGAAGGGCAGGGGGATGGGTATACACACACCTAATAGAAGTTGTGTGCACTGTGTCAGGGGTGGACACTCTTGAAGCTCTGACTTGGCTGGGGCAAAAGCAATACACTTAACAACATACTTAACCCAAACACTTGCATCCCCATAATATGCTATGATGCTATAAAAGGAAGAGATCCATAAAATTCCTATTTTTACTTGGATTAGAAACACAGACCTGGTCCACACATCCCAGGGCTGCTCCGCGTCTAGGAAACTTTATGTCTAACAGATGTGGAGCTAAGGACCCCAGACATGCATGGTGGCCATGTCAGGAGTTGCCTGCAGATCCCAGAGCCACCCATGGGCCTGGCTGGTCACTGACACAGGATGGCCAGTGATCACTGTCTCAGAGCTGCCAATGTGTGTGCTGCACCTGGTGTGACCAGGATGGGTTGACACACCTGCTCAGCATCACAGACAGTGATGGGACCATAAACAATTGAGAAGGTCTCCACACAATTAAGTTCATTAGGCCTGCCTTATAATGCCAAAAGGAGGGTTTTTAGCTGAAAACATCCATTGATTAATAACATAAAGCTTATGAAAGCACAAAACATAATGGTGTAATTAACATAGAGACATATGAAGAGCACTCTGTAATTATAATATTGGTGTGTCAAGCAATTTTATTTCTCATATAAGGGCTAAAATACAAAATTACTAATAACTATCTTACAAAAATATGTGAATTCTGATATCAGAAACATAAAATGTAATGGCTGTGTGTAAAAGTGTAAAATTTTTGGTATGCAATGACAATTCAGTTGTTATCTATTGAAAATAGACACTTTTAAGTGTAAGGTGTTTTATGTAAGCCTCATGGTAACAACAAATGTAAATTCTATACAAGACATGAAAGAAAAATACAAAGTACTCAAAGCATACCGCTACAGAAAACCACCAAACCACAAAGAAATCAGCAAGAAAACTAGAAACCAACAATACATGTATAAAACAACCAGCAAACAAAACATAGGAGTAGTAAGTACATATTGAAATTACTAGGAGTATAAATGGATTAAATCATCCAATGAAAAGAAAGATGACTGAAAGGTTAAACAAATAAATGAATTAAAATATTCAACTATTTCTCTAGTACAAGAGACACAGCTAACTTATAAGAACGCACATAGACAGAAACTGAAGCTATAGAAAAATAAATTTCATGAAAATGAAAACCAATATAGAGCAGGGGTAGTTACACGTACATGAAACACGGTAGACTTCAACACAAAAGTGGTAATTAGAGAAAAAGAAGAACCTTGCATAATTATAAGTTGTAAATTCATAAACAGGATGGCACTTTTGTAAATAAATACTCCCTATAATCTGGTCACTGAACTATATCAAGCAATTTTGCAAAAATCTGAAGAGATGAAAAGACTGTTGTCCTCCAACACATGAATGGATATGGAAAAGTCTACATAAACAATGAAATACTAGTCAGTGGGGAAAAAAAGGGAAGAAAGAAGTAAAAGAAATGCTGTCGCTCTATGACAACATGGGTGGAACTGAAAAACACTGTACAAAATTAAATCAGCCAGACCCAGAAAGACAAAGGCTGGGTGACTCAAATATATTTTATACATGTGGAATTTCCAACAGTACAAGACAGTAAAGCAAGGAGTAGAATGGCGGTTATCAGATGCCAGGGGTGAAAGGAATAGTGGGATGATGGGCAAAGGGTACAAAGCCTCAATTAGACACGAAAATTTTTTGAGGTCTATGGCACCAAGCTGTCAATATAGCTAAAATAATTTATTTTACATCCCCAAATCGTTAAGAGAGTGATGAAAAATGTTCTGGACACAAGATACAGGTTCATTAGGCCGTGGACGTGTTGACTAGAGGGATCTGGTGATTCCACCTCGCATTCCGCAGTCCCGCCTCAGTCTGTGCCCAGAACCACACGCAGGACAACTCGTGGATTCACATCAAGAAGAAACACCAAGAGGACAGGGATTCGCAGCTTCCTGGGGTGTGGGAGGCAGAGCTGCCAGACCGGAAGTGACCCAGGTGGAGTGTTTCCTGGGGCAGTGATCTCTCTCCGGGTCAGGCTGGGGACACTGCGTGGCGCTGTCAGGTGCGCAGCCTCCGCGCAGCCTCCAGGTGCGCACACTCCGTGTCCAGATTCTTATCTCCCGTGTAGACACAGCCGGACCTCCCCGTGCCAGCGGTGGTGCAGTGTCTCCACTTCTGTGGCCCACGCACGTGCCTCAGAGCCGCCCAGCCAGTGGCGAGGTGGCGATACACAGGCGACACAGCCTGGAGAGGAGCGTCAAGGACCGGTAGGACCCAGCCCCTGGTGTTCCTATGCCCCGGCTCTGCCGCAGGCCCTGGGGCACCCCGAGTGGGAACCGCAGACCCAGCACGGAGCCTCAGGACTCCCGTGGTCTGTCCCACAAGGCCGGGCCTCCTGAACCCACGACTCGAGGGAGGAGCTATTTAGTGTCCCTCAGCGCCCACAGAGGTGACCCAGGGTCCTGTGGGTGTCCCAGCAGGAGCAAACTCAGTGTGAGGGACAGGGCGGGGCTGGCCTGTCTCTGTCTGGGCGGGGCGAGGCTGTGACAACAGAGACCCTGACTCTCCTACCTCCCTGCCTCAGGGCACATGGCAGGAGCTGGTCCAGGAGCTGATGAGGCCCAGGGTCAGAGCCAGATTTGGGAGGAGGTGCTGTGGGGACTCCCATACCTGCATAGACACGTCTCCAGGCACTCTTCGTGGGTGCGCAGACCTCTAAACTGTGGCTGCCTGGGGCTCTCCGTTCCCCACTCCATGATTCACATTTAAATCTTGGACATTTGAAAGGGATCGGTGGATAAATAGAATAGTCACTTTGCATTCAGACAGAGCTGGGTACAGTCCAAAGTTTGTTGTTTTTCACAGGAGCTTCCCCGGACCAGCTAACTTGGATAAAGGTCTCCTTACTTGAATGAGCTTCAAATCCAAGTATATTCAGGGGTTGCTATGGAGTTGGGTCAGTTCATGCCAGCCAATCATGCAGTTTATGTTGGGACGATGTCGATGTTTCTGCTTAGGTTGTTGAAATCACAGAGGCCTCTTTCTTGCACTTTCCTTGGACACAGCAGAGTGTCTGGAAAACAGCCTGGACCTCAGAACTCTCTCCTTGAGACAGGACTTTGATGAACACAAATACTCTCAGTGCTGCAGACACAGCTGGGGAAGCTGCTCAGCTACTGATATGCTGCCCAGGAACCTGGTCTTTGTGAACAAAGCTGCACATGCTACACTGTTCATGTCTTCTCATTGCCAATTATAATAATTTTTATTCAATGAACATGTTTCCCCCCCCCAATATCTAGTGGAAAAACTTCACAACTTTTGACAATAGAACTGTATAATTAATGGTTTGCAGAAGAGATGTGCTTATCTTTGTTAGAGGAAAACTCTCTGCTGCAGGAAGCAGGTTCCCTCTGACCAACCCCTGACAGCTGCAGTCAGAGTCCACATGTCAGTGAGTCCTGGCGTGTGGCTGTGATCTTATGAGTTAGTCCTGGTGCAGAGCACAGCTCCCTTCTGAGTAGCTGTGTGACCTTGAGGATGTGGCCTCACACCCATGAACCTCCCACTGAAAGATGTAGATTGTGGGTAAAAGTGATAATTTAACATGTATGCTATTTAAAATGATGTCAGTGTTCTTAGATATTCTCATCTCCTCTAGTAGTGTCATTTCATTTCCTAGGATCCACAAAGGACCTGTGTGAGCCTCACCTCTGATGGCCCAGGGAACCCCTGCTCTGGCCCTGCCCTGACATGTCACACCTGTGAGGCTGGGGCAGGTCCTGCACCCTCAGCCCAGGGTCCTCACACACACTGACTGAGTCAGACCCTGTTGTCTCTGAAAGGCCCTTTCCTCCATATGATTTCATGATCATAGCATTGATTACCCCCTAGTTCCACCTGAATATTCAAACATATTAGTAAGAGGAATTATTATAAATAAAGAAAAACCGGCAGGGCGCGGTGGCTCACGCCTGTAATCCTAGCACTCTGGGAGGCCGAGGCGGGCGGATTGCTCAAGGTCGGGAGTTCGAAACCAGCCTGAGCGAGACCCCGTCTCTACTAAAAAAATAGAAAGAAATTAATTGACCAACTAAAAGTATATATACAAAAAATTAGCCGGGCATGGTGGTGCATGCCTGTAGTCCCAGCTACTTGGGAGGCTGAGGCAGGAGGATCGCTTGAGCCCAGGAGTTTGAGGTTGCTGTGAGCTAGGCTGACGCCACGGCACTCACTCTAGCCTGGGCAACAAAAGTGAGACTCTGTCTCAAAAAAAAAAAAAAAAAAAAAAGAAAAACCTACCACCCTGAATTTAAGTGATAGGACAATCCCCAGAAGTTATGGGGGCCAAAATACTAGCACAAATCTTGGTTCATGTTATAGCTGAAGATCTGGGCCGAGGTGCTATAGGACACTGGAGGGGAGAGACAGGCCTAATGTGCAGATCAGGGTGAGAGGTTGCTTACATGGTGGTCACTGGGTCCATGATTTGAACAGATGGGAAAGGTCTGTCCTCCCTTCAGCAGGTGTGTGTGTTGTGATATTGGAGTGACAATGATTAAAGTTACTGCTCAAGGAGAAGGAAATTGTGCATATTTCCCTTTTGTGGGTAGGTTGCCAGTGTGTGTTCATCTCCAGGGAAGAGATAATTATGTCTGCTGTGAAGATAAAGCAGATCTTGTGACATTTGTGGTTATTATTAATGTAACTGATGCTGGAGACTGGATCACGTTATAATGCTCGGGGGAGGCCTAGTAGGAAAAAAAAGTCATTATAGATATTTTTAGGTTATTAAATATGAAATGTTGAAATTAAAATAAAGATTGTAGTTTATTATATTTCAAATAATAAGCAGTACTACAATATAAAGTATGTGCCTAAACTATCAACACAGTGTTGCAGTCTCACCGGTAGCTTGTTTCATGGAGAACTAGAGACATTGGGTGTGTGAGTGGATGTGAGTGAGAGAAACAGCGGGTGTGTTTCAGGCAGTTTCTGCCCAGGATGTGTCTGTGTTTGCAGGTGTCCAGTGTGAGGTGCAGCTGGTGGAGTCTGGGGGAGGCCTGGTCCAGCCTGGGGGGTCCCTGAGACTCTCCTGTGAAGCCTCTGGATTCACCTTCAGTGACTACTACATTAACTGGATACACCAGGCTCCAGGGAATGGGCTGGAGTGGGTTGGTTTTATTAGAAGCAAGGCTAATGGTGGGACAGCAGAATCTGCTTTATCTGAGAAAGGCAGATTCACCATCTCATGAGATGATTCCAAAAGCACTTCTTGTCTGCTAATGAACAGGTGCGTGAGACCAGAAGGGAAGGGTGTTCCCTGAGACCTGCGCCCTGAGGCTGGTGCAGACACACTCTCTGGAGGAAAGTCATTTGCAGAATGTTAGCCAGGGAGAACTGTGCCTCTTCCAGGACCCTCCTTTCACCCTGTATCTCCTATGAGAGGAAATAATAAAAAATTTTGAGGACTAAGGGCCATTGTCCAGGTCACCATTCCCACGAAAGGGAGTAGAGCACAGGTGCAAATGACCTCTATTACTGGGGGCTCCTGGTGATGGTCACAGCCCAGGGGAAGAGGATGACTGAGTCAGTGAGACATAGTCATAACAATATCCATCTTCCCCTCCTCAAACTTCTTCACCCCAGTAGCATGATGAGAGTGGGTGAAAGCTCAGTATGTGATGACAGAGTCTATCTGAGCAGGGGAACCTTGGGAAGCCCAGACACACAGGGGGACAAAACTCAGGTCACTAGAGGAACCTGGACCCTCTGACAGCTACATGTTCAGCAACCCTCTATCAACATCCTCGGACTCACATCTTTCTCATCCTTTGTGGTATTTGAAAAGTTTCTCTTCTACTCAAGGTAATATTCAACATATCCTTGTGAATCCCTTGGGTTCATCCAGCATCAGAACCAGGGACACTCAGGTCTCTCCTGCAGCGACCTGGGCTTGGGCAACTGCAGGGGTGACTAAGAAGTGCCTCTGCCCCTGTGTCAGATGCAGGGCCTGTGGGCCACAGGGCAGGAGGTCAGGAAGGGGAGATGACCAGCAGGCTGGGCACATGAAGATGGGCAAGGCCACCTTCCTTGCTGGTGAGGAGGGACCCCTGTGGAATCCTGGCCTCCCTCACAGGGCAGGAACCACACTCACCAGGCAGCTGCCCTGCCCAGGAGCTGACCTGGCTGAGCAGGAACTCCTGAGCTGGCTGATAACTCCTCCTTTGAATTATCAGGACCTAACTTTCCTCAGTTGTGAGTTCCCAGTGGACCTTCCGCCCCTGGCTCACACCCCTGCTGGTCTCCTGGGAAGCAGTGAACTCAGGACACCCAGCATCCCTGCACTTTTATGGCCTCTTGGATGGCAAAAGTGAGTTATTAGGCACAGCCTGTGTTTGGGGCCAGACACAGCCCATTTCTCTGGGCAGGAGGCACTGGGTAGGCACACTACAAAGGGCCCTGCTATGGGATGGGACATCTGGGACCTTGGTGCAATTGCCTGAGTCCTCCTCAGGCCACGTGCAGCCCCTGCTCACCCCAGAGGAGACATGTGGGCCCGTGTGCAGCATCCACTGAAGCCTGGACTGGGAAGCAGACATGTATCCTTACCTGGGGTTTTCAAGTGCAGCTCTTCTCTGTTCCTGTGACTAGAGTCATGAAAACACGAGTCATTCACCCTGTGGAGCCCACCTGCCCAGGTGGCAGAGCTACACAGTCCCCCAATATATTCCCCATAGTGGAATTAGTAAGTGGTGGCCCATCCTAGACCCTGGTTCAGGGAGTCTGACAGCTCTCCCTCCTGAGTCCCCCCTTCCAAGATCAGTTCTTGCTTCTTCCCCTGGGGCGATACCCTATCCAAGTCCCCAGGGCCCTGCTCTCAGGCTCCTGGCTGTGTCTCTGAGAGGGGGACCTGCTGTGCTGCAGGGCCAGTGCGGTCCTCCCCACAGTCCAGACACCTCGGTGATGGCTCCACTGACTGCACATGGCTTGGCCAGGTGTGAACTGCAGTGCCAAATTTGAACCCTACTCAGGAGCATCTGCAGGGTCCCCCTTGCTGGGAAAACAGGCAAACCCACAGCATGTGCAAATCCCTTTCTCCAGTTGTAAGGTTTTTGCTGTTGTCTGTCTGACAAGGGCACATACTCAGGCCCAGGGTCAGTGTGTGTGCTCGACCCATGTGCCACATGCAGGGAAGAAGGGAAGTGTCCCTCCCACAGCTGTGAACTCTGGCCACAGTGTGTGTGTGTGTGTGTGTGAGTGTGCTGCAGGATTAGCAGTGTGGTAGGTTCTGGGCCATCACCATTAGCTGTGTGTTAACGTGTTCTCTGATGTTACATTTAACCAGGGGAACTTAAATGAGATACGAGGCTCCTCCAAAGCCCCTGAGGGTTTCGGACCCCTGGGGGTGTGACCGTACTAGGGCATGTGGAGCTCCTGGGAAGGGGCTCCCTGATGGTTTCAAAGAATTCTTGCTGGGGGCCTCCCTGCAGAGTTCCGTGGGTTTAGAAAGGCCAGCTCATGGTTTATAGTCAAAAGCACATGCTGTCAGTGAAGGAGTGTGCGATCTAGGGCACAACCAGGTCACACTGGGCTGGGACACAGCGAGGAAGATGTTCTGAGAGCCCAGAGGGAACCTCCCCTGCAGGTAGGGCTGGGCTTCAGGGGGTGCTCCGGAGTACCTAGCGCAGACTGCCGCCCAGCAGCAGGTACACAGAAGGGTGGGAGGGGGTTGCTCTTGGGGACTGGGTATTCCTTTTTGAAAAAATCTAAAATAATAATTTAATATGTGTATTGATATTTGTATGAATATCCTACTCAGCTGTGAGTGTTTATGTAACACAATACTTTAATGAAAGCCACATTTACAAAGGGTCTGTAGCCCTCACACATGTGTTAAGAGTAAGCAGCTGGAGGCAAAGGAAGCTTTTCATAAATAAATGGGTAGAAAATTTCAGGAAGTGCACTTATCTAAACGACACGACCTTTGGATACAAAATGGCACAGATGGTCCTAGGGCTCTCCATGCATATCACATGTGGGTTCACAGTGAAGTACATGTGCTTGGGGCTTGTTCTTCAGTGGCAGGACTTCTGTGCACATAGTGTTCAAGGAGGTTGCAGGAACGCCTGTCCCCAGCATCTCACTGTTGCGTGGCCCACGTATCACCTCATTTCTCTTTCTTATGCTGGGGCAGGTCTAGGGCTATGAAATGCCCTGCCTCATGAATATGCAAATGACCTGAGGTCTGCTGAGGTAAATACAGCTATGCCTGTGCCCTGAGAGCATCACCCCAAGCCACGTCCCTCCTCTGGAGAAGGCCCTGAGAGCTCAGCTCCTCACCATGGACTGGACCTGGAGGATCCTCTTCCTGGTGGCAGCAGCTACATGTGAGGGTCTCCCCAGTCCCAGGGTGAGGAGGGGACTGGAGCCATCCAAGGTGGGAGGGTTCACTCCATCCTGTCCTTTGCACAGGTGCCCACTCCGAGGTCCAGCTGGTGCAGTCTGGGGCTGAGGTGAAGCCACCTGGAGCCTCTGTGAAGGTGTCCTGCAAGGCTTCCGGATACACCTTCACCAGCTATGCTATGCATTGGGTGAGACAGGCCCCTGGACAAGGGCTGGAATATATGGGATGGATCAACACAAACACAGGAGGAACAAGCTATGCCCAGAAGTTCCAGGGCCGAGTCACCATGACCAGGGACACGTCCACAAGCACAGCCTACATGGAGCTGAGCAGTCTGAGACCCGAGGACACGGCTGTGTATTACTGTGCGAGAGACACAGTGCTACAACCCACATCCTGAGGGGGTCAGAAACCCTGAGGGAGATGCAGCTGTGCTGGGCTGAGGCAGCGACAGGGAGACGGAGGACTGAGGCTCTCTTTGATTTAGGATTATGAAAACGGAGGGGAAATGGAGTTGATTATCTGTAAAATATCTTCAGTTAAGTTTTGATGAACCAGATCATTGTGTTTCTTCCACTCCTTTAGGAAGTTCCCATAAAAGAAAGTCCCTGTGAAGTTGAATTTTATCTGCTAAATAGGTTGCATTAAGGAATACCTGCAGAGTTGTTAAAGCATTTCTTCTGGGTGTGTCTGTGAGGGTGATTCCAGAGGAGACTGTCAGTCAGTGGAATCAGTGGTCATCCGCGCTCAGTTGGGGGGGGCAGGGTGTAATCAGCTGGGGGCTCAGGCAGCAGGAAAAGCAGCAGGAGGCACAGTCACTCCCTCTCTCCCTCTTCTGGAGCTGGGACACCCTTCTCCTCCTGCACCTGCACATCAGCGGCCAGGTTTTTTGGCCTTATGTTTCAGACTGAGAGTCATCCACTGGTCTCAGGCTGGCAGAGTGGAACTGAGCCATGCTAGCAGATCCCATGGGCTCTGTCTTCCCTTTAATGTATCTGTCTGTCTGTCCATAGCTATCTCACTTCTTACCTCTTTCTCTATGCATGTATGTATGTATGTATCTATCTATCTATATGTCTATATATCTTTCTATCTATGTATCTATCTACCCATCTATCTATCTACATATCTACCCATCTATCTACATACCTACCCATCTATCTACCCATCTATCTGTCTACCTACCTATCTGTCTACCTACCTATCTATGTATCTATCTACCTATGTATCTGTGTATCTATCTATGTACCTATCTATCTACCTACCCATCTGTCTATCTATCTATCTATCAATCTATCTATCTATATCTCTCTTTCCATTTGTCTATCTGACTCACTCTGTTTCCTATTAGTATAGCCTCTGTGGAAAATGCTGACTAATGTATTCCCATTTCTTAATTTTCCCCTGACAAGCCTAACACAAGACCAGATTCTCTGAGCCCTTTCTTACACTCTCTTACAGAGAAAAGACACATTTCTGCATATTGTGTGGTCTCCAAAGTAACAAAAGTAGTAAAATCAACATGTTTTCTCACGGAATTCATTGTATTTGCATGGCATTGGAAACAGAAAACTATCAAATACTGTTTAGAAGTAAAAATACACAATGAATATGGACATGTGCCATGATGACTGATCTGAAATCTCAGTCTCACTATGGTGCGCACTATCTTCTAATGACCTGCAGAATCAACACCAGTCCCAACTAATCCCAACTAATCCCAAAAAGATGATTTGCATTCGTGGACAAATATGCTCATTCTAAAATATCCTCTATCATCTACCTGTCATCTGTCTATTGCATTCAAATGACTTAGAAATGCCAAAATTACTTTGAAATAAAAATACATGTGGAAATGTTACATTATCCATTCTCGGCAATTATTAAGAACTAATGTTTCAGTATACTATGTTGACACAAATGATCAGTTGTCTCTCTGCACACTAACAATGAAAACAATCCAAAAATAAAATCAAAAACAGTTTCATTCAAATAAATTAATAATGATAATAATAAAAATAATACTTGTTGGAATACATTTTACAAATTAGTGCAAGTCTGTGCACTGAAAATTATAAGCTAATGCTAAAATAAACCAAAGATATAATAAACTGAAATGCATCCTATATTTATGGATTAACAGAGTTAATATTGTAAAGATGGCATTATTCTGCATACTCTCCAATTCCTGCCTTCAAATTCAATTACAATCCCAGCTTCCTTTTATGCGCAAATGGAAATGTTGATTATAAAATTCAGATGAAAATGAAAAGTTCAGACTAGACAAAAGAGACTTGGAAAAAAAGCAACATTGGATTTCTGTAGGCAGTTGGAGGGATTTCAGAGCTGACCAAATACACAAATCAGGTGTGGCGAGGCAGGACAAAATGACCCATTTGAGCTGCACTGAAGGGTTTGCATGTGAGTGCCGATCTCCAGAGCCTGAGACCCTCCAAAGGTCACCCCTGGAGGAGAGGAGGGTCAGAGGACTCTGGCAGGTGAAGGGGCTGCAAGAGGGAGCTTACACATCTGGGTGCAGGTGCTCAGTTTCCGGGGCAGGAGTCTGAGTCAGAGAAGCCTGAAGGGCAGCAGCAGGTGGGGTCTTTTTAGCCCCAGGGTTTACCTTATCTGTAGCTAGCAGAGCTCAGCTGTGGTTTTTCACATGCAGAGGGTGCAGGCTTCTAATGGCTAAAAATCATCTTATTAGGGTTACACATCTGAAGGTGTAAATGTTTGAATATTGTGGTTAATGGCTTCTGAGCTACTGTACCAGACCTCTAATGTAAGAGTGCAGCAACATTGGATAGACAGACCACCCTCGTTATTCATGTATTTCATGTTATAAAATCCTCAAAATTGATAAAAATAAATATCCTCAAATCAGAACATGTGGTGTTTTCAGTTGTCTCAGGGCATGCATAGTTTAGAACAGAGCTTGAACCCACCAGGGCCCCTTCCTCATGAGATTTAACTGAATGCTATCTTCTGTTTCAGGTGAATCATGAAAAGAAGTGTACTTTTATGGGCAATTTACTGCTTCTTTCAAAAAGAAATTCCGTGCGCTCTGTTGGTGAATGATATGGTGACATTGGCCGCAAGAATACTACTCAGTTGCTGTCCAGTGTTCCCAAGTGCAAGGATGCCCTGATGTGCCTTACAGAGAAACTGGATGTGTTAGATGAGCTTGTTTCAGGCAGGATTTACAGTAATATTAGCATAAGCTTGGGGTTAATGAATCCACAATATGATATAAGCAGGAAAAGGAAGAGGGAAGTTGCAGATCTGTACAGGAGAACACTCTGGAAAGTTCCAAAACTACATCAGTCACATATGAGAAGCTACGGACTAGATCACAGACACACTGTCCTTTGGACTTTTGAGACTGTGATGGATAACAGTGCAATCAACAGCACTGGTGACTCTAAGGACCAAGAACTGGAGAAAAATGTCACCTCAGCCTGCCTGAGCTTCAGCTGCAGGTAGGTGTTGTGCCCATCCCCGTTTGCATGGGACAGACACGTCACAAGGAAAAGCACACATCAGAGGGTGGAGGGAAGGAGCAGTGGCCCCATGTGAGGAGGCCCCACAAAGCTGGAAGACCCCTGGTCCCATCTAGTGTGTCATCCTGGGACAAGTGACGAACCCCAAATCTCAGACAAGATGATCAGCCTGAGAAATTCATGACACACCCCAGGAGGGCAATTAGCCCCAGGATGTGACCCGGGGCTGGGAACGCTGCGCAGATCCTCTCCTCACCTGTCCTGTGTGTGGATTCTCCACCAACACCAGTGGCTTCTGTGGGACTGGATCTCCCGGCCCATGGGGAAGGGTCTGTCATGGATGACATGCCCCCGTGATGATGGAACTCATGCCACGGCCCATCTGTAATGTCATCTTTGATTCCAGAAGCAGGTCCAGGTGCCAGATGTCCCTGCAGCTGAGCTCCCTGGGCACTGAGGACACAGCCCTGTGTGTCTGAGCCAGACACAGAGGGAACATCAGGGTGAGCCCAGACACAGACCTGCAGGGGCACACAGGGCCCTCCAGGGGGTGCTCAAGGCGCATCAGGGGCTCATCCCCAGCTCGGGAGCAGGTGTGGAGGGAAGCTGAGGTTTCCTTCCAAATCCTGGAGTTTCCTGTCATTCTTCTTCCTCAGGACTTTAGAGTTTTTCCTTATAATGTCCTGGCCCTCAATCCACACACTTGCATCAAGAAAGGGTTTTGAATTTCCTACGCTGTGTTGCTCATTGAGGAGCAAACACTTCTCTGGAGAGAAAACTGTATATGCTGAGGGTTTGTTTAGCTCCTGCCTTTTACCCGCCTTGTGTGGGGAAAAACCATCATTTCAGTGTGTCCTCCCCTCCACCTGGCTCCTGCTCATTCACCCTCAGAGGGTTCCTCCTCCTCACTGTTCTGTCAAAGCTCCTGACCTCCTGGACATCCACACAATGGGGCAGCAGGGCCCTTTGTCTCTCCCTCACTCCCGGTGAATTAGCTC
This sequence comes from Microcebus murinus, assembly GCF_040939455.1. NCBI lineage: Eukaryota > Metazoa > Chordata > Mammalia > Primates > Cheirogaleidae > Microcebus > Microcebus murinus. The sequence continues at coordinate 404,349 of NC_134109.1, forward strand.
TTTCTCCTCATATTCACTGAAGCCAGACGTGTCCCTGCAGCTGATCATGCTCCCCACACCACCCTGGTCTGGGTGGCAGCACCCCACCTCTGGCTCTCATCTCAGGAGTGGAGGACTAATGCCTGCCTCATCCTCCTGCTACACCTGGTGGGGCAGAGTGAGCACCGTCTCCTCTCCTTAGCGGTGCACACCAGGGGCTGGTCAGGAGGGGTCTCATCTCTGTGCACTGCGCCCTCTCGGTAGACTTGGGTATATCCTGTCAGCTGGGTGCAGGGGTCATGCAGGGTGGGGAATGGAGCAAGGGCGCAGCCTCAGCACCTTCCACAGCCTGTGCTGTGAGACCTATTGTTAAGGCCCAGTGTCCAGAATGAACATTATTGTCATAAATAGGAAATAAAACAACACAGAGCTTGGAACTCAATGCCATTAGACTTGACAATCCTATGTTTGCCAAGGATGGTTTTTACATTCAGATTTAACCACATTGGGCTGTGAATATATTTATTGAGGTTTGAATAGAGGAAAATAGACACAGAAAAAAATGACTTTTATACACTATCTCATGCTATCAATAGAAATAATTTTAATTCAATTAATTAACAATAATAAGATGGAGAAAATGGGCTAATTTTGTGTGGGAACATGTGTTAAGTTTTTTATATGCTATATGCACTTGTGTGTATCAGTAGCATCTGTGCATTTTATTCTGCTTAAAGTTGCTCTTACATTCTTTGATCTGTGATATTTACATCTTTCATGAAGTTTAAAAATACTCTTCTAGACATTGGCCTAGGCAAAGAATTTATGAAGAAGACCCCAAAGGCAATCACAACAGCAACCAAAATAAACAAATGGGACCTAATGAAATTTAAAAGCTTCTGCACAACCAAAGAAACTGTCAAGAGAGCAGACAACCCACAGAATGGGAGAAAATTTTTGCAAGCTACACATCTGATAAAGGGCTGATAACTAGAATCTATTTAGAACTCAGCAAGAAAAAATCAAACAACACTATCAAAAAATGGGCAAAGGACATGAACAGAAACTTCTCAAAAGAAGACAGAATAATGGCCAACAAACATGAAAAAATGTTCAACATCTCTAATCATCAGGGAAATGCAAATCAATTAGAATTAGAATTTTCATTCCAAAAATGCCCGGTGTGATGCTTTATACTCCACAAGTATGGTTTAAAGGCACAAGGTCATGACCCTTGTCATAGCAGTTGAATGTGCATTGAAATATTTTTCTATGATTTTTTTAAAAAATTACAATAGAAAAGTAAGCTGTTGTAACATGGTAAGGTCATGACAAGTTTTGTATTGATATTTGAAATCAGATTTCTGTAACTTGTATTTGTATACAGAATTCTCAGTGGGTTTATATATTGTGAAATTTTTATCCAAGATTGAGATGTGGATTATGCTTAATAGTAAAAGCTGAAATGAGATCATTTACTTTGTTTAAAATGCTATAATGTGTAAGTTTGGAAATGTACATTAATTTACTGTATATAATATCATGAGTTTGTTTATACCTCTAAGATTTTACACTGAAGATAAACTAGCTTTAATTAAATCCAAACTTTTTTTTTCTTTGTAAGGGAATAAGCTGTTGGGCTAAATCTGCATAAATGTGCCTTTTATTTTCTGAATGCACAATGAGAGTTCACACTTGTATCTTACTGAATCATATCTGATTGCAGACATTAAAGCACAATTTACAAGCAAAAAAAAACAAAAAACAATGAGATATCACTTAACTCCAGTAAGAATGGCCTTTATCAAAAAGTCCCCAAACAACAAATGCTGAAATGCTGGCATGGATGCGGAGAGAGAGGAACACTCCTACACTGCTGGTGGGACTGCAAACTAGTTCAACCTCTGTGGAAAGCAATATGGAGATACCTCAAAGCAATACAAGTAGATCTACCATTTGATCCAGCAATTCCACTACTGGGCATCTACCCAAAAGATCAAAAGTCACTTTATGAAAAAGACACCTGCACTCAAATGTTTATAGCAGCACAATTCACAATTGCAAAGCTATGAAAACAACTCGAGTGCCCATCAATTGATGAGTGGATTAATAAAATGTGGTATATGTATACCATGGAATACTACTCAACTTAAAGAAATAATGGTGATATAGAACCTCTTGTATATTCCTGGATACAGCTGGAACCCATTCTACTAAGTGAAGTATCTCAAGAATGGAAAAACAAGCACCACATGTACTCATCAGCAAATTGGTATTAATAGATCAACACCTATAAGTGGACATATAGGAGTAACATTTATCGGGTGTCAGGAGGGTGGGAGGGGGAGGAGGGGACGGGTATATACAACCACAACGAGTAACATGTGCAATGTTTGGGAGATGGACATGCTTGAGGCTCTTACTCAAGGGCAGAGGGGGGCATGGGCAATATAAGTAACCTTGACACTTGTACCCCCATAATACGCTAAAATAATAAAAAAAATAAAAAATAAAACAAAACAAAAGAAAATTTGTGACCATTATTTCTTCAATATTTACTTTCCATGTCTGGTCTTTCATATATTTATATGACACAATTTGATACTGATGTTTTTCTTCATTGTTCTTTTCCTTTGCATTTTGCTGTGTAGTTCCTGGCACCTACTTTTAAGTCCATGATTTCTTTTGAAAAGACACAACTCGGTTTGTTTGTCAAAGGCTTATTTGTGCTGAATTCCTTTTACATACTTGAAGCATTTATATTTGACTCTTCCTTAAAAATCCCCATGTCTCTACCTAAGTCAATTCTATTGGTTTGTGGTATTATTATGTTTCCCTTTCTATTTTAACACACTACTAATAATCACTTTATATTTCCAGTTTTATTAGTTCTAATATGTGTCATCTATGAAGCTCATTCTGATATTTATTCATTATGACTTGATTTCCATTTGTTATAGCCCATAGTTTTGCATGTTAGTCAGACATGCTTGAATTGGTGCTTGGCATTGACTTATTATTTCATATTATGTATTTTCCCCTGCATATATCCACACCTTATGTTTCTAGGCCATTACTGTGGAAGTTTGTGTGACTCTAGTCAGATTTGCATTTGGAATTTATTGTTGAAGTGGTTCCAAATTTTGAAGGTTTTCTGTGCTATGAGCACCAAAGGGTTTAGAAACTTCCAATGATACATAGTATGTGTTTCTTGCCTGGCTTTATGGTTACACCCCATATTCTGAGACAATCTATTTGTGCTTGTCCAGGTTAGTCTCAATTTTGCATAACCTGACAGTGGTTGATGTGGTGGAAGAGGTGGACCTGAGGCGGCCTTTTCTGACTTCCTGCCTGAGCCAGGTTCCTAGGCAGGCATCGTGCCCCTTGGTCTGCACTGTGCCCTTGCATGTTGTCCTGTCCCTCCACAAGAAGTTACCCTTGTAGGCAAGGCTGCCCTTGTAACCTTCTCAGTGTCTTTTTTTTCCAGGTTCTCCCAAAACTCGGGAATTTCTCCATTAGCCTCTTCAGCTTCCAGATTTGCTGCGTGTCCCTGAAGATCAAGCCTGTGTTTCCATGATGGAGAGGAGTCGTGTTTCTGAGCATAACTTCGGTGGTGATATCTCTCCCACTCCCATCTCCTGTGAGGTTTCCCAGTGGGCTAGGACACTGATTTCTGCCTCTTGTCCCCTGAATGGTAATTTATAGATCTGTAGGAGACAGGAGAGGTGGGTCTGAATGCATTTCAAAAACATGCTCTCCTTCTCTCTTGGACAGAACCATCTGTGAGGGTGCCACCTTATGATGTGTCCCCAACCTGGAGGAAGAAGCTTCAGAGGGAATAGAATAGGAATTCCCCAATTATGTGACCACTGAAAAATTTAAACTGTAATCCCCATGTCAAACCCAGCTTAAGCAATCTAACATCTATGTCTAGTATAGTCTTATCCTAGCTCATATGACATCTGGTGGACTGTGCCTATAAGCTAATGCTCTGGTCCTGTTTCTCCCTGCAAGTACTGGTCTCTCTGCAGATTTCCGGTTTTCTGTTGGTCATATAACTTCTGCTCTTTGAAATATTAAGTAAAATGTGCTAATCTACAGCTTCTGCAATCATGCTTCATAGATGGTGATGATGTTGCTATTGTTGTGGTTGATGTAAGAAGAGCTTTTTCTCAGCTGTCTACTTCTCCCAGGTGAAGAAAAGCTTTATACTTAATACAAAGGAATTAGAAACAATCAAAATATTAACCAGTAGCTTAACAAATAAGCATATTTAAATGATTCATTAGAACACTACCCATATTTAACAAGAACTAATGTGTCACACACACTACAACATGGTTGCATCCACAAGTATGCATAGGGAGTAAATAAGCAAAAAAAAAAAAAAAAAAAAAAAAAAAACCAACAACAACTCCTTCTACATGATTTCACTTTTATAAATCTGGAAAGTGAAAACTAACGTAAAGTAACATAAACTATATGAGCAGTTGCCTGTATAACTGGAGGGAGTCAGAAAGAGAAAGAAAGAAGGGGAAATTTTAAAAGAACAAGTCAGAATATGTGGGGAATTTATTTCCTTGATATCTTGAAGACAGTGGTGGTGCTGTCAGCATCTTTCACTTGCACACTTTAACTATGTTAAGGCCACTGTTTTTCAACTATGCCTCACTAGAATTAATATGAACAGTTAAATAGATTAGTTGGTAGGAACAGCTTAATGGACAAATAGGTAAGAATAAGTGAAACTTTAGGTACTTGGAAATGCATCTGCATTGACATTATGCTTCAAATTTTGTATATATTATATAAGGAAGCTAAATTTTGCTTTATGCTCTTATCAAGAATGAAAATTCTAGAAACCACCATAGGCATGTTGAGCTCTGGTCTGAGGAAGGTTCCAAGGATGAGATCATAGGCCAGACCAGAGATTAGTTCTTCTAGGATATGTTTCCTGGACGTATGACAAAACCTATGTATGCTTCTTGGGTAATTTTACATGTGTAAAATGTATGGAAACTTGATACCTGCAACACACGGTTTATGTGTGCTTATAAATTAGATAAACCAGTACAACTTAATATTAATCACTGCACCATCACACAGCTTTTCTCTGGGCCCTGACCTCATTCAAAGACTCAACCTAGAGCTTGCTATATAACAGGGGACATGCAAATAAGGCCCTCTCTCTGCTGATGAAAACCAGCCCAGCCCTCACCCTGCAGCTCTGGGAGAGGAGCCCCAGCCCCAGCAATCTCAGGTGTCCCCATTTGGTGATCAGGACTGAACACAGAGACACCATGGAGTCTGGGCTCTGCTGGGTTTTTCTTGTTGCTCTATTACAAGGTAATTCATAGAGAACTAGATACAATGAGTGTGTGAGTGGATATGAGTGAAAGAAACAGCACGTGTGTGTGGCATTTTCTGACCAGAATATGTCTGTGTTTGCAGGTGTCCAGTGTGAGGTGCAGCTGGTGGAGTCTGGGGGAGGCCTGGTCCAGCCTGGGGGGTCCCTGAGACTCTCCTGTGCAGCCTCTGGATTCACCTTTGATGACTATGGCATGAACTGGGTCCGCCAGGCTCCAGGGAAGGGGCTGGAGTGGGTCTCTTATATTAGCTGGAATGGTGGTAGCACATACTACGCAGACGCTGTGAAGGGCCGGTTCACCATCTCCAGAGACAACAGCAAGAACATGCTGTATCTGCAAATGAACAGTCTGAGAGCCGAGGACATGGCCGTGTACTACTGTGCAAGAGACACAGTGAAGGGATGCCATTGTGAACCCAGACACAAACCTCCTGTGGGATCTCGCAGGGCCACCAGGGGGCAGGCAGGACACAGGAAGAAGAGTCAGCCAAGGGCAAGTGCAGATGAGGAGAAATCATTCTCACATGCCACCAAAATATTTACCATTCATGCAGGCAGAAAAATGCACAGAAGTTGGGTGAGGTTGTGGAAACTGTCTGCCCAGGATGCAAGTGTGACATCCAGTGATGGAGAAAAGGGGGGGGGGGCGCTAGTGGAACTTCCTGATTACACTGTAGTCCAAGGAAAGTGTAACAGAACCATCCATGCCTGTGTGACCTTACGTTGCCCTTATTAGGACCACCGGGTCTCCCAGCCATGACTGTTACTTAGGGTCCTGCCATGATGTGTCATCACCTGGAAGTGGCCCACACAGGTCGTGGGTCTTTAGCACAAACCAGAGGGTGGATGGTGGAGAGTGGCAGCAGGGTGCTTGCTCCTGGACAGCACATAGGTGGAGACAGAAGGGTAAATCCTCAGGGCGCACGCACTGCTCTTAGATTTTATAAAAGATAATATGTTTTTGTTTTTGAGACAGAGTCTCACTTTGTTTCCCAGGCTAGAGTGAGTGCCATGGTGTCAGCCTAGCTCACAGCAACCTCAAACTCCTGGGCTCAAACAACCCTGTTGCCTCAGCCTCCCGAGTAGCTGGGACTCCAGGCATACGCCACCATGCCTGGCTAATTTTTTCTATATATATTAGTTGGCCAATTAATTACTTTCTATTTATAGTAGAGACGAGGTTTCACTCTTGCTATGGCTGGTTTCGAACTCCTGACCTTGAGCAATCCACCGACCTCAGCCTCCAAGAGTGCTAGGATTACAGGCAAGAGACACCGCGCCCGGCCAATAATATGGTTTTACATGAACCTCTCAGATGATATATAAAAGCAAGCATTTAGTCTGTAAACAATTATAATTTCCATATCTGCTTTTTTATGCTTAAATTTTTCCTTAAATTTCTCTTTGCTCAATGTTTCCATTCACAGGAGGAATTGTTATCTGTAGTGTGAACAACTGGTTCTCATATCCAGTGGTTTCTGTCCATGTGCAGAGATCTCAGGTAATTTGGTAATTTCCAGATACAAGCCTTCCCCTCACCCAGAGAGAGCGCAGAGATCTCTCTGACTGTTGAGTCAGAGGGGGAGCTGTCCCTGCAGGCTGCAGCGTCTGCAAAGACCCAAGAATAGCTTTGTGCAGTCACACACTTCCCACGTGGAGGGAGTTCAACACCCCTACTCCAGTGGAAGTGACTCAGATGTAACTGTGGGGTTCAGAATTAGGATAATTAGATTTTATTTGGAATATTTACTCATACATGATAGGGTGATAATTCAATGCTTCTTCTTCTGACATTCTTTTTTATTTCTTATATGATCACATGTTTGGGGAGCATAAAGTATTGTCATATGTTTGCCTGAATTGAGCCTCAAAGTCTATGGAAATATTCTAGGAAACTCAGAGGTTAAAGAAAAGTGGGTTTTTCCTTCTTACCAACATGTGAATGTTTGGAAATTTCACTGCATTGCCCAGAGCCCTGTGGACACCAATAACTTCAGTTCTCGGTGCACATCCTGGTCCTGAGATAAGGAACCTACCTGTGCCCTGGGGACAACCTTGACCAATGTCAGAGCTGCCATCTCTCATTTCTTTGGTATTATGGTGGAATCATTCATAATGTTTTCTCTTTTCTTTCTGATGTTATTTATTTGACTAGTTTCTCCTTTTCTCCCAGTCTAGCTGAGTGTTTCGCATTTTTCATGTTTCAAAAGGAGGAAAACATCAGTGATTTGTTGATATTTCTAGTGTTTCGTTTCTTATGTCATTTATTTCTCTCTTTGGCATTAAAGGCTCATGGACACATTAATGAGAACTACATTGAGCTGTTGCTTTTAACCCCACATTGTTCACAGACTCAGCGAAATATGGAAGTGTGTCTGTCTTTGCAGCAGACTGTGGAGTTGATGTGGCTCTCACCGCATGACCAGTATGAGACTCTCTGGTCATCGAGGGAAGCGCAGGCAGGGTGGTGTGAGGTGAGGGGGGCTTCTGTGAGGTCCAGGGTTTCCTCTCCCAGGAACACCCATCTTCTCCTTCCTCACTCTCATATTCAGTCATATCCATCAGGCTGAGGAAAAAGTTAATCTCTCTTTGATGTAGGGATGGAGGCCCAGGAAGGAGACTTGTCAAACCTCCATTCTGCAGATGCTCTCTTGGAGAATGTGCTTGTTTCTTCCCCTCTGTCCTGAGTCTGCAACCAGACATCTCCCCTATTCCCTGCACCCCACACAGACTCTTCATGGCCTCTGCCCCACACCCTGAAATGTGGCACCTGCCGCTTTGGCTTCTGGAGAACTCCTCTGCCATAGTTGACCTCCTGCCTCTGGTCTGCCCTCTAGTTCCTGCACAGGGTCAAAGCATCACTTCCCATCCATGTTGCGCCCAAATAAGTACTGACTTTAAATATCTCTTCACTCTCTATTTTATTCCGAGTCATGAGTTTCATTCTTGCAACCCTTTGACATCTCACATGGACTCACATGCAGGAAAGGGTTAACTCAGCAGGACTGTACTGTCCAAACCATGTGCATTCCTGAAAAAGTCCATTCTGGGAACTCAGCCATGGTCAGCTCCTGAGAGATCAGTTCTGATCCCTTGGCATACTGCTCCTGATAATAGCATTTTTAAATCAACATTATCAAGGTGTGCTTTACATGTAAATACTCTACAATATTAAACTTCTAGAACTGAATGAGTTTGGGTGTATGTTCACACCTAACCAACACCAGGACATAAATATATCCATCACCTCCCAAGTTTCCCTCCCTTAGGGCCTAATATTATTTTATTATTATTATTATTATCATCATTTATCTTTTTTTAACATTTGTTGTGTGGGGTGAATACACTGCATAACTTGGCCACATAGTGTTTATAGTGAATGGCCAGTGTTTATAGTGAATGCCAGTTCACGCCCTGGGGGTTGGTGTTAAGAAGTGGAGGTCAGTTATTCAGGTGCTGTGACACCTGGGACTGACCCAGTGAGCAGCACAGGGCACCAAGGTTCAGGTGAGCTTCCCTGAGTACAGCCCCTCACACATGTCATCAGATGTCACTGTTGGGAAAATTGAAGGTGAACAAGAGACTAAACTGGGAGAGCACACCTGGACACTTGCACCTGTTTTCTCAGGGAGTTAACTTCTACAACTTTGCTGATTTTAATTCATATCATTTTCTGTAATAAACTGAAAAAGAGTATAACATCTTATGTTAAGACCTGTATTTATATAGGTCATAGAGTATGAAGTGATCTTGAAAGACTCAACATAATTACAACAGAAGTGGATTTGCCAGAAAATGCTGCTCTGTTGGCACACGGCTAAAGCATTGCTTAGCAAAGTGAAGGATGACAAGCTGGGGGTTTGAAAATTTGATGGCTGCATGCTCAGAGAGTCACATGGTGTGAGGCAGCATGTGTGCTCCAATAAGTCATAAGAGGTAAAAATTATGAATGGCGGGTATGAAAGGCAGATAAACACTGTAGGAGTTCATTTCAGAAACACTAGGACAATGTAGAGATAATCAGAAATAATCTAAATATACAATCTGTATATGTACTAATGATAAACTGAAATAAATGTGATAAACTTGCTGTCAATCCTGACCCTGCACACACTGAGCTGTGTCTACAAGGCTCCGATCCACCATCTAGATGAGCAATTGTTCTGCAGAACACTACTGTGGTCCACAGTGTCAAAGAAGGTTGTCCATGTGTAGGGCAGGGGAGGGAAAACCACTAAAGTACTTAAATCCATGAAAGTACTTAATGCATGAAAGAGTTGCATCATTCTGTGACGTTATTCATGTCATTAATTGACCTCCTCAGGTTCCTGAGCAATATTTACTAAGGGACTACAAGAGTGACAAACTTGGTAGAATCTCCTTGGCTTTGTGCCTCACAAGACTCAGGAGGCGTTTGTGTGGACGGTGCACTGACATCTTACAATAGGGCCATCATGGCTGGGTGCAGGTGATCCCAACACATCACACATTGTTCCTGGTGGGATAACTAACTTAGTACAGGAGATAACAGACTGTTGACCCTGTAAGGTAAGGTACTTCCTTTGAAGAGCAAAGTGAACTCTCCAGATGAACTGATTCTATGTACCCAAGTCATGCTGATGTGGCTTTATAGAGTTTGGCTTTGCATCACATGTTATGCACACAGCACAGGCCATGGGAGAAGGCTGGGGCAAATGAAGGCTGTTTTGGTTCAGCACTCCAGTTGTCCCTACTGCACAAGATTTGGGAAATACCTTAGAATCTCTGTTGGTTTTTCTTCCCCCTCAGAGTTCCCTTTGGATGTCGGAGACACTAAGTATGGGAGGGCGGATACAAAGGAGAATGGAACAGATGCAGGGGAGAAGGAAGGGACTCATCCCAGCAAGGTGGGGCTCTTTACATGGTTACTAGGAAAGCAGGTGGCTGAAGAGGACAGTGATGGGTCTACACAAATACATAAAGCAGGACCATGAGATGTTGGGTGGAGCAATGGTAATCCCTGCAAGTCTGCTGACATCAGAAACCTAAGCGTATGTTCCCTGTTCATGCTTGTTTGCAGGAATGTGGAAATGCAGGAGACAAGATGAATTTAACAACTTGCCCTGAATGTCATGAGTGTTGGTCTTGCAAATCAGCAAAGTGAGAATGATTGGAGGGCTGGAACAACTGTCCTCACCCCCAGCTGGGTGCCCAGGCCCTGATCAAGGTCATGTGCAAAATGCTAGTTGGTGAAGAAGAGTGACAGTTCTTGTTCTGTGGCATTTATGCATGAACTCCTCACTTCACAATCTCTCCAGGCTGCATTCTATAGGTTGTTTTTTTTTTTTCCCCCCATATGTGACTCGATTTAGATTTTGACAGCCTTCTTCACAGGGTACAGAGAAGGGTCAGTGAGATGGAGCCCCAATCAAGGTCCTGGGGTCACCTGAACCAGCCTGTATGGGGAGACAGTGAGATTATTGGGACCTTTTCCAGCCTCTCCAGGAAGGTTCAGTTCAACCCCCTGCTGCCCTAGTGGTGCTGGGCTGTGCACCCTGGGAGTCACCCGTGCAGAGCAGGGCAGGAAACATGCAAACTCAAGTGGGGAACATCCCGGTTAAACCCACTGCACAGTGCATATCCCTCAGCACTCAGCTGGGGTCTTTATAGCCACCCATTCTGTCCTCCACGATGGGGTCAGCCACCGTCATTGTCCCTCTCCTGGGTGTACGTGAAGGTCATACCCAGCCCAAGAATTGTATCCCACAGAGAGTGGGATTGCCAGAGCCCCTGATCTAAGTCTCGCATCTTCCACATGGTGTCTGCACCCAGGTTCAGCTGGTGTAGCAGGTGCAGTTTGCGCAGAGGTGAAAAGGCCTGGGGAGTCCCTGACAATCTCCTGAAAGGCACCTGGCTACAGCTTTGTCAGCTACCACATCAGCTGGCTGTGCCAGGTGCCTGGGAAGGACCTGGAGTGGGTGGGGATGATCTGTTCTAGTGACTCAGATACCCACTGCAGCCCTTCCATCCAAGGTCATGTCACCATCTCTATCGGCACTGCCAAGCTGCAGTGGAGCAGCCTGAAGGCCTTGGACGTGCCTGTGCTCTGTTATGTGAGACACATGTGGGGACATCGATGGAGCTCAGGGGCAAATCTCCCCACAGGGGTGCCAAGACCCACTGCACACAGTCAGTCCAGGGCAGGTGCAGGTGGAGGGTAAGGGCTGGATTCCTGTTGGCATTGTGGATTTCTCTCCATAACGGTTTACTCTTGGGAACTTATCTGAGTTCACCATTCTGGGCTTCCCTCTGCAGTCTCTGAGTTAGATATTTTCATGGTGATGAGAGAAAATATTCCCACCTGCTCAAAAGGCAGAGAGTGGCTTCCACTTACTTTTTCCAGCCCCAAATGTACATTAATTATCAGCACTTCTGAGTAAATCTGAAAATTGATAACAGATTTTTCTCTTGCACAGCACAATGCAGCACAACACACAGGAGCCGGCAAGCAGGACACAGGGACCACAGGACGTCAGAGGCAGACGCCCACCCCCAGCTGCAGAATGGGGCTCATTTCCCAGCTCAGGAGAAGGTGTGGAGGGAAACTGAGGTTTCCTTTCAGACCCTGGAGTTTGCTGTCTTTCCCTTTTACTCTTCTTCCTCAGGAGTCCTGGATTTTTTCCTCATAATGTCCTGGCTTCATTTATCTGTAATGGGATGACTTAGGAACAGAATTATATCCAAAATTAAGCTTTAATTCTTTTCACTTTTATGACATCCATAAACTTTCAGTAAAATATCTGGAGTATGAAATCACCAACCTGCCATCCACACCATAGTAACATGGTTGGCTTTCTGCTTCCTATGCTGTGTTGGTCATTGAGGAGAAAACACTTCTCTGCAGATGCTGTATGTTCTGGGAGTTTGTTTGGCCCCTGCCTTTTACCTACCTTGTGTGGAGAAGAACCACCATTTCAGTGTGTTCTCCCCTCCACGTGGCTACTAGTTGTCCAACCTGAGACAGTTTCTCCTCCTCACTGTTCTATCGAAGCTCCTGGTCTCCTGGATATCCACACAACAGGACAGCAGGTCCGTTTGTCTCTCCTTACTCCTGGTGATTCAGCTCCTTCTCCTCATTCTCACTGAAGTCAGACGTGTTCCTGCAGCTGATGATGCTCCCCACAACACCCTGGGATGGCAGCACCCCACCTCTGACTCTGGTCTCTCAAGTGGAGGACTAATACTGCCCCGTACACCTGCTTCTCCTGTGTGGCAGAGTGAGCACCATGTGTTATCCCTGGGGGTGCATGCCAGGGGCTGCTCAGGTGCTCATAACTGTGTACCTGCACCCTGTGGATAGACTTGGGTATATCCTGTCAGCCAGGTGCAGGGCTCCTTCCATGGTGAGAGGTGGAACCAAGGGCCCTGCCTCAGTGTCTCCTGCAGCCTGGGGTATGAGAACTCTTGGTAAGCCCTAGTGTTTAGAAAGGTGGTTATTGTCATGGTAAGTAAACTAACACAGAGCTTAGAACTCAATGACACCATACTTTCCAATCCAATGTTTGTGACGAATGGAATTTTCATTCAGATTTTAACAAAAAGTTATGTTTAAATATATGTGTTTATTGTTGTTGGAATAGATGGACATACACATAGAAGAATAATATTGGAATGTCTATCTCATGCTACAAATAGAACTAAATTTAATTCAGTTAATTAAAATAATAACATAGAGGAAATGAGTGTCTCCTGAGTGGACATAAGCATTAGTTTTTGCATATACACAAGTATTTATCAGCAGCAGGTGTGTATGTTTGGTTTCTCCTACTTCAAATTGCTCTTACATTCTTGGATCTGTGATTTTTATATCTGTCATTCAGATATGCTGTTTGTCATATAACTTCAATTACCTGAAATATTAAATGAAATTTGCTCATCTTCAGCTTCTGCAGTCATGCTTTATAGATGGTGATGATGTTACTATTGTTTTGTTTGATGTAAGAAGAAGAGATTTTTCTCAGCTGCCTCTTTCTCCCAGGTGAAGAGAAGCTATATCCATAATAGTAAGGAATTGAAAACAATCACAACATTAACCAGTAGCTTAAAACACAAGTATTTTTTTAAATGATCCATTAGAACACTACCCATCATGGAATACAATGACATTTTCATGCACACTGCAGCGTGGCTGCATCCACAGTATGCACTGTGAGTAAAAGAAGCAGAAAACATCTGATACATGATTCCACTATTGTAAATTCTAGAGAGTGCAAACCGAAGTAACATAAACCATATTAGCAGTTGTCTGGGTAAGTGGAGGGAGAGGGAAGTAGAAAGAAGGAGGAATTTTAGAAGGACAACTGTAAACATTGGGGGAACTTAATATCCACAATATCACAGACAGGGCAACGGTGATGTCAGCATCTTTCACTTGTACACTTTAACTATGTTAAGGCCACTGTATATCAACTATGCCTCATTAAAGTTTATATGAACACGTAGTAGATGATTTGCTGGAGAAGAAGTGGTGAAAAATGGATAATAAGTCAAAAATTAGGTACTTGAAAATACACCTGCATTCAGCCTCTCTGTTTCAGGTTTTATATATTTTTAAGAAAAAAAATAAAGGCAAGAAATTTGTTTTACACTATTATTATAGAATCGGGGTTCTAGAAACCACCATGGGAATGTCGAGCTCTGCTATGCAGTGGGTTCCAAGGATGGCATCATAGGCCAGACATTGAGAAGAATTCTTCCCAGGTATGTGTTCCTGGACATATCTCACAACTTCTATAAGTGTCTAGGATATGTTTACATCCATAAAATACATGGAAACTTCACACCTACAGTACATGTTTTATATGTGTTTGCAAACTACATAAGTAAAGAGGGCTTAATTATTTCTTACAGTAAAGTCACAGAGTTTTCTCTGGGCCCAGTCCTCTCCTCAGAAATCCCCACCCAAAGTGTGCTATATAGCAGGGGACATGCAAATAGGGCCCTCCCTCTGCCAATAAAACCCAGCCCAGCCCTCTCCCTGCAGCTCTGGGAGAGGAGCCCCAGCAGCGGCATTCCCAGGTGTCCCCATTCGTTGATCAGGACTGAACACAGAGACTCACCATGCAGTCTGGGCTGGGCTGGGTTTTCCTTGTTGCTCTGTTAAAAGGTAATTCATGGTGAACTAGAGACATTGAGTGTGTGAGTGGATATGAGTGAGAGAAACAATAGGTGTGTGTGGCAGGTTCTGACCAGGATGTGTCTGTGTTTGCAGTGTGAGGTGCAGCTGGTGGAGTCTGGGGGAGGCTTGGTCCAGCCTGGGGGTTCCCTGAGACTCTCCTGTGCAGCCTCTGGATTCACCATGGGCAGCTACCACATGCACTGGGTTCGCCAGGCTCTAGGAAAGGGGCTCAGGTAGGTGGCTGTTATATGAAGTGATGGTAGCACAGCCTATGCAGGTGCGGTGAAGGGGCGATTCACCATCTCCAGAGACAATGGCAAAAGCAAGCTCTTTCTGCAAATTAACAGTCTGCGAGCCGAGGACATGGCCCTGCACTACTGTGTGAGAGACACAGTGAGGGGACATCAGTGTGAGTCCAGAGAAAAACCTCCTGCGCAGGCACACAGTGCCACCAGGAGGGAGTATAGGACCCTGGAATCTAAGAAAGAGCTGAGGGGCTGCTGCAGGTGACCAATAATGGTTGGTTTCCTGTCAGCGTCTGTGGCTTCCTCTCTGGGAATTTCATCCTCGGACCTATCTTTCATGGCTCTCTGCTGTCACTGTAGTGTCTGAATTAGAAATGTTCTGTTGCATTGGAAGAACACACACTCACCTGCACACAAGGCAGAACATCACTCACGTGGGCAGAAATGACCCTGACTTTATCACATGGATCAGAGTCCTGAGAAATCCCAGGCAGACCTGTTGAGCATTTTCCAACCAGACTCAGCACAGAGACCTCAGCTAGACTCCCTGAGTGGGACAGTCTTTGGGATTGAGATTAGGACATACAGGGACTTGGCCCAAGGTCAGTGTCTCATAAAACCTAATGGTTTCAAGTTGTTCTCTCATCATTTAAAATTGTATGTTCCTGATGCAGAAATGATTCAGTTGTATCTGTTTCTGAAAGCCTGTTTTATTTCTCCCCATGTTCTATTTTCACATCTTCCTCTTCTCCTTCTTCCCCCAGAAAGTGGAGGATGTGGTCTCTGTGTCTAAATCCCAGGGCTCAGGCTCTTTTACCTGGAGCTCAGGTGTGGCCCAGGCTGTTGCTCCTGTGGGACCTGAGAAAGATTGATGGGACTGTCTCACCCACCATTGCTGGGACTCTCCTGCTGTCACCTGCTCATGGACTCACTTTGCAAATGCAAGTGGCAGTTAGTAGCTGAGAGAATAGGAATAATTGGTCAAAGTGGTATGTGTCCACTGAGACTCTCACAGAGTCACCTTCAACACCTGTGGCATTGGGAGGACCTGCAGATGGAAACCTCAGTGTGCTGAGCACTCTGTGGTAGCATCCAGGTACTTGTGCATGGTGTCCTTGTGGCCCCAGCACAATGACATAACACCCTGCAGTCAAGTCCCTGCTGTGTGAACTGCCGGCCCCAGATGGTCCTTTGTCCAAGAGCCTGCTTATACTCCCCCTATGCTGCTCCTGACTGCCCTCTCCTGTGCTCTCCTCTTTCCAATGGAGAGCAAAATTATTCCTTGTTTTTACTGCCATACCCATCGTTATCAAGAAGGAATCAGGTTCAATTGTTTAACAATGATTTGTGTCTAAACCACATGGGATTCCCACAGGATTTCTTCCAAAATGAACTGTCTCATCATGGCAGATTCTCATGGAAAACAAGGCACTCCATCCTATGAAGAAATTTCCATTCTTGAGAAACTTTTATGTCTTCCTGGAGACACAGATGAGTCCTCATTGCAACGAGGGAAGAAATTAAATGCAGGAGATGCTTCCTGGTATTCTATGGGCCCTGCCTGTGAGATGGCTTTGGAATAAGATGGTTGAGGGTGATAACATGACAGTGTGTATCATGGAGTGTGGAGGAAGGCACAGGGCAGTGGGGAGTGCTGTCCTTTGGAGTGTTTGTTTGTTTACAATATTTTTGTCTTCAAATTTCCTAGGGAATAAAAACATGCTTTATTTATGTAAAGCCCAGGAGAGTTTCCCTGCTCAGGTGCTGTTGAGTGTATACCATGCTACAGGAAGTTGTGTGTGCCTTGCTCGTAGACAGGGGAAAGTGTTTCCTCAGCATGCAGGTGAGGGACAGGATGATAGGTCAAAGAAGGCAGGTGTCCTTCTGGGGAGACCAGGACTTGGTGACTCTGTTGGCTGGGTCTGCAAGGGCCTGGGCAGCTGCACCAGGCTTTGTCCCAGATAAAGGGCATCTGATGAAAGGTCTTGATGTTGAGAGAATTGGGAGCAGAGTGAGTAGTATGTAAATTTGCCTAGGAGGTCCTCTGTGTGGTCTTGAAAGGTGCAAGAGACACAACACATAGATATCATTCTCAATAGAAGTAGAAAAACATTTTTCATCAGAATCACTGAACAGAAGATTATATAGTCAAAGTGATGAGGGAAATGTTTGAAAAACTGAAAACAAAGAGTATCTTTCCACATATTTTTTCCTTCAATAACAAGGAAGATTTTTTTTTTAAATCTGAGACAAACAAAAGATAATGGAGTTCATTACCATTAAGCCTGCCTTATAGTGCAAAAGGTGGGTTTTTAGCTGAAAAACACCACTGATTAATAACATAAAACTTATGAAAGCACAAAACATAATGGTATAATTAACATAGAGACATATGAAAACTACTCTATAATTATAATATTGGTGTGTAAAGCAATTTTATTTATCATATAAAGGCTAAAATACAAAATTATTAATAACAACTATCTTATAAAATTATATGAATTCTGACATCAGAAACCTAAAATATAATGGCTGTGTGTAAAAGTGTAAAATTTGTGGTATGCAATGACAATTCAGTTGTTATCTACTGAAAAGACACTTTTAAGTGTAAGGTGTTTTATGTAAGCATCATGGTAACAACAAACATAAAATCTATACTAGACATGAAAAAAAATAGAAAGTACTCAAAGCATACCACTACAGAATAACATCAAACCACAAAGAACTCAGCAAGAAAACTAGAAGCCAACGATACATCTATAATATGACCAACAAACAAAACATCAGAATAGTCACTACATATTGAAATTACTAGGAAGATAAAAGGATTAAATTATCTAATGAAAAGAGTGACTGAAAAGTTAAACAAATAAATGAATAAAATATCCAACTATTTCTCTGGTACAAGAGACACACCTAACTTTTAAGAACACACACAGACAAAAATTGAAGCTATAGAAAAATAAATTTCTTGAAAATGGAAACCGAAACAGAACAAGGGTAGTTACACGTACATGAAACACAGTAGATTTCAACTCAAAAGTGGTAATTAGAGAAAAAGAAGAACCTTGCATAATTATAAGTTGTAAATTCATAAGAAGGATAACACTTTTGTAAATAAATACCCCCAATCATCAGGGCACTGAAATATAAAAAAGCAATTTTGCTAAAATCTGAAGGGATAAAAAGAGTGTTTTCCTCCAACAGATGAATGGATAAAGAAAAGTCTATATAAACAATGAAATACTAGTCAGTGGGAAAAAAAGGAAGAAAGAAGTGAAAGAAATGTTGTCATATTATGACAACATGGGAGGAACTGAAAAACACTGTGCAAAATTAAATCAGCCAGTGAAGGAAGCTGAAGCGAGCCATCCCAGGGGCAGAGTGGCTGAGACCCCAACTCAGCAGAACGGGAGCCCATTGCTTGTTCCCACAATTAGCAGGACATGGCTTGTTGACTGGCTGAAGAAACTGTTTCTCCAGGCAAACCACCAAGAACCTATGGCTTTGCGTGCAAGCCAAGGTTGCCTGGTAACCAGCACACGGTGCTAGGCACTAGCAAAAGGGTCTGGGATTCAAGGACTCCCACTTGAGCCAAGATTGTTATCCGAAAGTGGTACAAAGCTTCGAAGAGATCTCTTATAGAAGGCCATGCTTTTCTCTTTGACTGGAAAAGCAGGTGTTGTCGGCAGTGGGAAGTCACGCACCAAAAAGCAGCTGGGAAAGTAGCTGGCATGAGAAAATAGATATGGGACGCTTGCCCAATTAAACTATATATAAGAAATTGATGAGCACTTTTCCAGTGCTGCAGTCGGAAACTGTCTCTTGTCTCTGTGTCCTTTCTTCTTCCAGGACTGCACCAATTCTGTCTGTGTCTTATGTGTATGTTCCTTGTATGTCATCCCCCATTCTGTAATCGGGCCACGACAGCCAGAACCAGAAAGATAAAGGCTGCATGATTCAAATATATTTTATATATGTGGAATTTCAAACAGTACAAGACAGTAAAGCAAGGAGTAGAATGGCGGTTACCAGATGCCAGGGGTGAAAGGCATAGTGGGATGATGGGCAAATATCACAAAGCCTCAAGTGGAATAGGTTTTTGAGGTCTATTGCACCGAACTGTGAATATAGCTAAAATAATTTATTTTACATCCCTATAATCATTAAGACAGTAATGCAAACTGTTCTGAACACAAGAAATAGGTTCATTAGGTCGTGGACGTGTTGACTAGACGATCTGGTGATTCCACCTCCATTCAGCAGTCACAGCCTCACTGTGCGCCCAGAACCACACACAGGACAACGTGTGGATTCACAACAACAATAAACAAGAAGAGGATGCGGATTCACAGCTTCCTGGGGTGAGGGAGGCTCCCAGACCAGAAGTTACCCTGGGCAGAGCGTTTCCGGGTGCGGTGACCTTGCTCCAGGTCATACTGGGAAAGCTGTGTGCGCGCTGTCACGTGCGCAGCCACCACGTGTGCACATGCGCAAACCGGAGCACATGCAGCGAACCCCAGCCCAGAGTCTCAGCTCCCGGGTAGAAGCAGCCGGACCCCTATGCCAGAGGTGGCTGAGCATTGGAGCTCTGTAGCCCACGCACGTGCAGGGGCACTGCCCAGGCAGCCGGAAGATCGCGATGGACACACGACACAGCCTGGAGCAGACTGCCAAGGACTGGTAGGACCCAGACTCTTGGTGTCCACATGGCCCCAGCTCTGAGGCAGGTCCCGGAGCACCTGGAGTGGGAACCGCAGCCCAGACACGGAGCCCCAGGACTCCCGCAGTCTGTCCCACAAGGCCGGAACTCCTGGACGCTTGTCTCCATGGAGGGGCAACTGCCGGTTCCTCAGCGGGCATGGCGGTGACTCCCACTCCTGCAGGAGTCCCAGGGGGAGCGACCTCAGTGTGAGGGATGGGGGATTGCAGCCTGTCTCTGCCTGGGCAGGGGCGGGGATGCACCTGCTTAACTCTGACTCTTCTCCCTCCCTGCAGCCGGGCACTTGGCATGAACTGGTACAGGAGCCAATAAGGTCCAAGGTCAGGACCAGCTTTGGGAGGAGGGGCCCTGGGAGCTCTCACACCTGCATAGATACCTCCCCAGGCACTCTCTGTGCGCACACAGACCTCTAAACTGCAGCTACCGGGTGCTCTTTATTACCCCCCCCATCACTCTGTTTAAATCTTGGACATTTGTTTGAAAGGGAGCGGTGTATAAATAGAATAGTCACTATGAATGAAGACAAAGCTGGGTACAGTCCAAAGTTTGTTGTTTTTCAGAGGAGCTTCACTGGAGCAGCTAACTTGGGTAAGGGTCTCCTTAGTTGAAACAGCTTCAATTCCAAATATATTCAGGGGTTGCTATGGAGTTGGGCTAATTCATGCCAGTCAATCTTACAGTTTGTGTTGGGGTGATGTAGATGTTTCTGCTTAGGTTGTTGAAATACAGAAGCCTCTTTCATGCCTCTTCCTTGGACACAGCAGAGTGTCTGGAAAAACAGCCTGGACCTCAGGACTCTCTCCTTGAGAGAAGACTTTGATGAACACAAATACTCTCAGTGCTACAGACACAGCTGGGGAAGCTGCTCAGCTACTGGTATGCTGCCCTGCAACCTGGTCTTCATGAACAAACCTGCATATGCTACACTGTTCATGCCTTCTCATTGCCAATTATAATGATTTTTATTCAGTGAACAAGTTTCCCCCCAATTTCTGGTAGAAAAACTTCAAGGCTTTTTACAATAGAACTGTATTGCTAACGGTTTGCAGAAGAGATGTGGTTATCATTGTTAGAGGAGAACTCTCTGCTGCAGGAAGCACGTTCCCTCTGACCAACCTCCTGAAAGCAGCAGTCAGAGTCCACATGTCAGTGAGTCCTGGCGTGTGGCTGTGATCTTATGAGTTAGTCCTGGTGCAGAGCACAGCTCCCTTCTGAGTAGCTGTGTGACCCTGAGGATGTGGCCTCACACCCATGAACCTCACACTGAAAGATATAGATTGGGGATAAAAGTGATAATTTAACATGTATGCTATTTAAAATGATGTCAGTGTTGTTAGATATTCTCATCCCCTCTAGTAGTGTCATTTCTTTTCCTAGGATCCACAAAGGACCTGTGTGAGCCTCACCTCTGATGGCCCAGGGAACCCCTGCTCTGGCCGAGCCCTGACATGTCACACCTGTGAGGCAGGGGCAGGTCCTGCACCCTCAGCACAGGGTCCTCACACACACTGACTGAGTCAGCCCCTGTTGTCTCTGAAAGGCCCTTTCCTCCATATCATTTCATGAGCAGAGCATTGATCACCCCCTACTTCCACCTGGATATTCAAACATATTAGTAAAAGGAATTATTATAAATAAAGAAAAATCTACCACCCTGAATGTAAGTGAAGGGACAATCGCCCAGAAGTTATGGGAGCCAAAATACTAGCACAAATCTGGGCTCCTGTGTTACAGCTGAAGATCTGGGCCAAGGTGCTATAGGAGGGGAGAGACAGACCCAGCATTTAGATCAAGGTGATACGTTGCTTACCTGTTAGAGGCAAGGACCCTCAAAGACTCTCAACTCTCTTATGACTGGTCCTACACACGGACTTCGCCCTGGAAAATTCCAGCTATAGCTCCGAAAAGAATGCAGTCCATGACGTGCTGACCACGGGATGCTCTAGGGTATGCTGACTGCAATTGTTCCCGACCACCTGCCAGGTTAGAGATGAGTAACCAGTCAAAAACAGGATACCGATAAGACGCTGATTGAGGCTAATTAACCCAGACCCAAGCCTCATCGTCAACACTCTATTTTTTTTGCTCCTACTTCCTTGTTTTTGTATGCTTATAAAACCTACTAAGAATCTAAGTAAAGTAGACCTTGACAATCATTCGCTTGGTCTTGTTTCTTTCTCTCGCTCATCTCTTTCAGGCATGGTCCCCCTCGCCCCCGCGAGTAACTAAAAGTCCCGCGGGCCGGGACAAGTGGCGCCCAACGAGACACTTACCTGGTGGTCACTAAGTCCATGATTTGAACATATGAGAAAGGTCTGTCCTTCCTTAAGCAGGGGGTGTGTATTGTGAACTTGGAGTGACAATGTTATAAGTTACTGCTCACAGAGAAGGAAATTGTGCATATGTCCCTTTGTGTGGATAGCTTGCCAGTGTGTGTTCATCTCCAGGGAATAGATAACTATATCTACTGTAAAGAAAAAGCAGATCTTGTGACATTCGTAGATATTATTAATGCAACTGAGGCTGGACACTGGATCATGTTATAATGCTTGGGGGAGGCCTAGTAGAAAAAATAAGTCATTATAGATATTTTGAGGTTATTAAATATGAAATGTTGAATTTCAAATAAAATTATAGTTTATTATATTTCAAATAATAAGCAGTACAACTAACCAAAGTATCTTCCTAAACTATGAACAGAGTTTTGTAGTCTTACAGGTAGCTTGTTTATGCCACCTGCAAGGAAGCCTGGAGAGCAAGTGGCGATGAAATCACAAAACTCACTTTCCACAGCTTGTTGAGAATTGAATATTTTTTCTTTCAAGATGGGGTCCAAATCCAAAAACAAGTGCTAGTCAGTTGGTGCAAGGTCTGGTACATATTGTGGCTCACAGAGTGTCCAAGTCCAGCTGGTGTAGTTTGAGCAGTGTCGTTTGTGCGGCATGTACTCAAATGTTGTCTTGCAAGAGGACTGGCCTGTCTCTGTTGACCAGTCTCAGGTGCTTCATCACAAGAATTCTCATCATTTCATCAAATCGGTTGCAGCAGACTTCGCTGTAATTGATTGACTTCACATATTAAACTGTTATTTTTTTTCTCTCTTTTTCTTTTTTTTTCTTTTATTTCAGCATATTATGGGGGTACAGATTTTAAGGTTTCAATAAATGCCCTTCTCCCCCTCCCCCCACAAGTTTGAGTCTCCAGCATGACCATTCCTCAGATGGTGCGCATATCACTCGCTATGTATGTATATACCCGCCCCCCCCGCCCCCTCCCCAATACCCTATTACTGTAGTAACTATGTGTCCACTTAGGTGATACTCAGTTAATACCAGTTTGCTGGAGAATATATCTGGTGCTTGTTTTTCCATTCTTGGGATATGTCACTTAGTAATATGGGTTCCAGTTCTAACCAGGAAAATATAAGATATGCTATATCACCATTGTTTCTTAGAGCTGAATAGTACTCCATGGTATACATATACCACATTTTATTAATCCATTCTTGAATTGATGGGCACTTGGGCTGTTTCCACATAAACAATTATTTTACATTTGCTGTGTGACAACTTCAGACTATGTGTAATACCTGAGTCTGGTCATGAAGAGGGGAAGGACCTCTTCCTGGAGTCACAGTAAGTCTGTGGGGAAGATGGTCCCTGAGAGTAGGCTTTGGTGTGGAGAAGCTCTGGGTGTCCTTCCGCAAGTTTCTGATTGCCCTGCCTCCCAGACCTGCATGGTGTCTCTGTGGGTCCCAGAGTAGAGGAACTAGTGGCTGTGGGAGAGGTGGGTGGTCCCAGCCTCTTGCTGTGCTGCAATCTGCCTCCAGCAATTCAACAAAGTTGTAATGAAGATTTGTGGTAACTAGTTTGTGGTTCCTGTAGCCTATTCAGGAGGTAAGGAGGTCTGAGCTCTGTCTGGATGCACCCACCTCTTCCCTATTCAGTCTGGTGCCTTGCCTTGAGAACTCAGCTCTGTGATTGGTCCATCATTTATTTAAAGTGGTGAACGATGATGCACTTTACATCAGCTTAAGCTGAAACTGGAATTCTGGTTATTTATTTCTGAATGCCCAATAGCTACCCCTGTCCCTATTCTGTTATCTATGAACCAAATTGCTGTGCTGATGTGCCTGTACCATCCTCAGCTTCCAGCAGCCCAGTGCACACTGGTAGCTGCATCTTGCCACAGCCTGCATTGTATATGGCAGCCTCTGCCCCAGAGCAGCTTGTTCCCTGGCTCTGTCACTTCCTGCAAAACTCATCACTGCCCCATCTCAGGTTAGATTTTAGTGTTATAGCATCAACTATCTGAAGTATTAAATAATGTCTGCAAAATTGCAACTACTTCAGTTTGTTGTTTTCAAAGTTGTTCTAAGAATGAAATAATAAAAAAAAATGTTTCTCACCATGTACAGCTTCAAGCTGAGTAACAGATTTATTTGTAAGACCCATAAAATTTAAGTATTATATGTCGATCAATATCTTATCAGAAAAAGACACTGCAAATGTGTTCATTGGAATAATATGCCTTGTTAACATCTATGAACATTTGATACACACCACAGCATGACTATGTTTGCTGGTCTTTATGCTGAGTTATTAAGAGTTCACACTACATTATACCATTTTTATGTATTCTAGAGCTTAAAAAGTAAAGTAGTTTAAACAAGATCAACATATGCCTCAGGTAGTCATAGAAGAAAGTTAGTGGAAAGAAGGGAAGACAGAAGAGATGGAAACATTACCAAGAACTGATTTTGTCACTGTCTTCATAATGATTGTGGATGTGTCAATATTTGTAAATTGCACACTTTAAATATATGAAGTTTTCCCCATGTCAATTATACCTCATCAAACTTATTTCAGATAAACAATAAAATATAATTGGTAAGAAATCGTACAAACATAATATGTTACATGTCTAAGCACCCTAAAAACTCTACAGCATCAAGCCTAGGCCTCTGCATATGTTGGAGTAAAGTCTAGGTGTGGAAAATCACACATGTTCTCATTACAGAGTTCGTGAATCCTCACTAGGCATGTTCAGCTCTGTGTGGCAGCTGGTTCATGGGTCAGGTGTGTCCATTGCTGAGCAGCACAGGCTCAGATACCAGAACTCACTTTTAACAGACACGAGCTCCTGACCCATTACACAGGCTCTCCATGCGCTGGGGTGGCCCTCACATTTGTAACATGGAAAAAACATGGACGGTCACAAAACATGATCCATGTCCATGTATCAATAGGAAATATGATGACAGTTGCTAAGTATTGATCACATTGCAGTCTCATCAGAAGAATTTATATTGTATCAAATGTTAACCTTGTCATACACCTGCCATCAGACACTCACTTGTGACCTGGGCCAGCTCTGTTCTCAAGTGTCCCACACAGAGGTTGCTATATAGCAGGGGTCATGCAAATAGGGCCCTCCCTCTGCTGATGAAAACCAGCCCAGCCCTCACCCTGCAGCTCTGGGAGAGGAGCCCCAGCCCCGGCATTCCCAGGTGTCCCTGTTTGGTGATCAGGACTGAACACAGAGACACCATGGAGTCTGGGCTGAGCTGGGTTTTCCTTGTTGCTCTGTTACAAGGTAATTCATGGAGAACTAGAGATATTTGTTGTGTGAGTGGATGCGAGTGAGAGTAACAGGGGTGTGTGTGGCAGTCTAACCAGAATGTGTCTGTTTTGCAGGTGTCCAATGTGATGTGCAGCTGGTGGAGTCTGGGGGAGGCTTGGTCCAGCCTGGGGGTTCCCTGAGACTCTCCTGTGCAGCCTCTGGATTCACCTTCAGCAGCTACTGGATGGACTGGGTCCGCCAGGCTCCAGGGAAGGGGCTGGAGTGGGTCTCAGCCATTAGTGGTAATGGTGGTAGCACATACTACGCAGATGCCGTGAAGGGCCGATTCACCATCTCCAGAGACAACGGCAAAAACACGCTGTATCTTCAGATGAACAGTCTGAAAGCTGAGGACACGGCTGTGTACTACTGTGCGAGAGACACAGTGACAGGACATCAGTGTGAGCCCAGACACAAACCTCCTGTGGGGACATGCAAGGCCACCAGGGGGTTGATCCCTAGTGCCTGAGCAGGTGCTGAGGGAAGTTGAGGTTTCCTTCCAGACCTTGCTGTTTCCTGTCTCTCTGCCTGTTAGTCTTCCTCAGGACTCATGGTGGTTTTTTTTCCTGCAATGTCCTGGGTTCTTTCATCTACAATTGGATGGCTTCTGACCTGATTTTAATACAAACTTAAGCCTTATTTTCTTTCAGTTATATGCTGTTGATAAATTTTCAGTAGTATCCTTACAGTAAGGAAACATCCACAATCCTCTCTAGAGTCATGAAGGGGTTTGTGTTTGCTATATGCTGTGTTGGACATTGAGGAGCAAACAGTTCTCTGGAGACATGGCTCTGTATGTGCTGGGGGTTTGTTTATCCCCTGCCTTTTGTGGGGAAGTACCATCATTTCAGTGTGTCCTCCCCTCTTCCTGGCTACTGGTTATCCATCCTGAGATGGGTCCTTCCCCTCATTGTTCTGTCAAAGCTCCTGGTCTGCCTGGACATCCACACAATGGGGCAGCAGGTCCCTTTGTCCCTCTCTCATGCCTGCTGAATCAGCTCCTTCTCCTCATTCTCACTGAAGCCAGACGTGTTCCTGCCATTGACCATGCTCCCTGCAACACCCTGGTCTGGGTGGCAGCACCCCACCCTGGTTCTTGTCTCAGGAGTGGAGGAATAACACCCGCCTTGCACACCTGCCTCTACTGGTGTGGCAGAGTGAGCACCGTCTGCTCTCCCTGGGGGTGCATGGCAGGGTCTGGTCAGGAGGGGCCTTGTCTCTGTGCACCTGCCCCCTGGACTTAGACTCAGGATCATTCTGTCAGCCAGGTGCAGGGGTCCTGTGGTGGTGGACCATGGGCCCAGCCTGAGAGCCTTCTGCAGCCTGGGCTGTGAGAACTATTGGTAAACCCTGGTTTTCAGAAAGGACGCTATTCTCATAGATAGGAAATAAACCAACTCAGAGCTTACAACTCAATGTCATTGTACTTGCCAATCCTACATTTGCCAGTGACGGCATTAACCTTTACTTGTACCAGAATATGTATTTTAATATATACAAATGTTGAGATTGGAATAGACAGACTTACACATAGAAGAATATGATTTTCAACCACAAACTCATACTACAGGTAAAATTGTAGTTAAATTAACAACAACAAAAAAATAACACAGGGACTCTCTTCAAAATCAAGCAAGTGGGGGTGCAGGAGGAGATGCCTGAATTCACACCTACTGGATACAGTGCACACTGTCTGGCTGATGGGCAAATTATAACTTTGACTCACTGCACAAAAGCCATTCATGTAACCTCAATGTAACCCTGTAATATTCTGAAATATAATTCAGTAAATGAACTAATTAATTAATGAAAATACAGAGAAAAGTGTGTTTTGAATGGGAAATTTATGTTAGTTTTTTCACATGCATATGTATGCATTGGGGCTATGTGTGTGTGTTGTGTGTGTGTGTGTGTACAAGTTCATCCGACAAGAGGTGCTCTGAGGTTCTTGTATCTGTGATTCACGTGTCTGCCATTAGGTCTGGAACATTAGTGACCAGCACCTCTTCAATATGTATTTTTCTCCTCTATTACTTTGACTTTTGAGATTCCAGTTATGTCTATATTATGCTTTTTGATATCGATGTTCTTTTACTTCTCTGTTTCTCCCTTTGCATGTTATGCTGTGTAACTGATTGGGCCTATTTCCAAGGTCATGGTGTCTTTGAAAGGTGAGGCCACTCTGCTGATGTGCCTGAGAGATGCTTGTTTACTTCTCACTGCAAAGTGCTCTGTGCATTTTCATCCGACTCTGTTAATACCCATCTCTCTGCTCAAGTCAGCTGCCTGGTTTTGTAGCATGGCTATACTCACCTTTACACATCTTAAGATATTGATTACAGTTATTTTCACATTCCTTTTAAATCATACAGTTCTTCTGTCTGCATTATGTATGAACCTCATTTAGAAAATTTATCATTATGATTTATTAAATTCTATTGCCATACCCTATAATTTTTTTTCTATAAGGTAGACATGTTGGATTTCATGGTTGTTTTTGGCTTATTATTTTATTTTCATTTCTTCCTGTATAGGACCACACCTGTATTTCCTAGGCATATACTATGGAAGTCTTGTGAATCTACTCAGGTCTGCATTTGAAGTTTATTGATGCCATGGCTCCTTGTGTTAAAGGTGTTCTCTGCTCTGACCACAAAGGATGTAGGGTACCCTCCAGAGATATCCTGCTTTTGTTTCCTATTTGGCTCTGTGTTCTGACCTTTTGTTTTCCTTGAAACAACTGTTTCATCTTCCCAAGGTGCGTTCTAGTTTTAAATTTACCGGACAGTTGTCAACACGGTGTAAAGGGTTGATTGACATGGCATACCTTGACTTTCTCACTGAGTCAAATTCCTCAGCGAATGTAATGCCCCTTGACACAGTGACCTATTCCAGACATCCCTGTTCCTCCTCCAGATGTGACATTGTTCTGTGAATTCCCTCCCTCTAGGGTAGAGTGTCTTCTTGCTTCTCCCTAAGTCTTCTCTAGTGCAGCTCAGGAAGATCAGTCAATCTTCTTAGCTTCCAAATATGCTGCACTTCTCACAGATTAAGGCTTCTAATCCATATGATGGAGAGGAAGTGTGGTTTTGAAAAGAACATTAGTGGGGACGTCTGTCCCCTCCCAGTTCTTAAGTGTTCCTCCACTGTCCCCAGGATACAGGTTTAGGTGGTTTCCTCCCTGAAGATTTATACTTTAGTTCCGTATTTGTGAGGTCGGTCTGGAGGCATTTCAGAATTACATTCTTCCTCTCTCCCACACCCAGTCATCCGGGGGCGGGGGACGGGGGGAGGGCATATTGTGATGTGTCCCCAGTGCTACATAAAAAGACTTTGAAGGAAATAAAATAGCAATACCCCAACTAGGTACCACTAGAAGGCTCAGACCATAAAACATTTACTATAATCTAGTTCAAGCGATCAAGTGCATATTTCTAACTCAGTCTAGTCCTGTTCTATATGTCATCCCTCTGGTGGCCTCTTTTTAAGATTAACTAATATTCTGGTCTCATATCTCCCAGTAAGAACTTGTCTCTGTACAGATTTCAACTGTTTTATTTGTCATAGAACTTCTGTATCTGAAGTATTGAACAAAAAGTGCTAATCTGCAGCATGTCCAGAGCTGTTGGTGTGGATGAATATGATGATTGCAGTGATGATGTTTTTGGTCTTCCTGCTGTAGAAGAAGATCTGTGTTCTCTGCTGCCTACTTATTCCAGTAGAGTAGTGGCTTTATCTATATGACCAAGGTATTAGAAAAAACTCAAATACCAGTCAGTATCTTATTAAACATGCAAGCTTTGGTAAATGTATTCATTGGAATGTCACTCATTATTAATAACTGGACATGCTGTGCTTGGTAAAAACTACAACATTGTTGCATTCACAGTAATTTATGTTTAATAAGAGAAACCAAATTACATGATTCTACTTTTATAAATTCCAGAAAATGAAAACTAATATAAAGTGACATAAAATAGATCAGTAATTTCCTCTGTGAAAGGCAGGAGAAGAGAAGGGAACAAGAAGGAGAAATTTCAGAAAAAGCGTAAGAGCAAATATTGACAAGAATTGAATTGTTCACTGTCTGGCACATAGTGATGACTATGTCAACATTTATCAAGTGTGAACTTTAAATATGTGGGTTAGCGTATGTCGTTTGTATCTAATTAAAGTTAATGCAAGTAAACAAATGGATGATTTTGCAGGGAAAGCATGAAGACAAGACAGATAATGACACATTCAACAGTAGAGACTTTGGAAATCACATCTGTCTTCAGCCTGCATGTTGGGGAACCCAGGACCTCTCAATATATTTAGATAAACACTAGAATGTAGCAGGATCACAAGTGTTCCCACTCGAGGAAAGGGGCTGTGAAACCACCAAAGGCATGGCAAGTTCGACCCTGGAATTGTTGCAGGAAGAAGTCAGGTCCAGTGGGGAGGAACACAGGCCTAGAAACCAAAGCTCACTCTAACTAGATGTGAACTCTTAGATGCATCATATAGAGACTCCAACCTGATGGGTTTGCTTTTACATATGTAGATGGAGAAAATGTGGACACCTACAGATCAAGATTAATGTTCGAATAAAAATTAGATATGCTAATGTTAAATAATTGTTATTCACAGTCCCATCACTCACTATCCTCCCTAATGCGTCCCAGTCCCATCCCAGAGCTTACTATATAGCAGAGGACATGGAAATAGGGCCTGCCCTCTGCTATTGAAAACCAGCCCAGCCCTCTCCCTGCAGCTCTGGGAGAGGAGCCCTTGCCCCAGCATCCCCAGGTGCTCCCATTTGGTGAACAGAACTGAACGTAAAGAAACACTATGGAGTCTGGGCTGAGCTGGTTTTTCTTTGTGTTTCTGTTAAAAAGTAATTAATGGAGAGCAAGAGATATTGGGTGTGTGAGTGGATTTCAGTGAGAGAAACAGGGTGTATGTGACAGTTTCTGACCAGGATATGCCTCTGTTTCAGGTGTCCAGTGTGAGGTGCAGCTGGTGGAGTCTGGGGGAGGCTTGGTCCAGCCTGGGGGGTCCCTGAGACTCTCCTGTGCAGACTCCAGATTCACCTTCAGCAGCTATGAAAAGAATTGGGTCCACCAGGCTTCAGGGAATGGGCCAGAGTGGGTCTCAGCCATTATACCTGTGGTAGCACAGGCTACACAGATGCTGTGAAGGGATGATTCACTATCTCTGGAGACAACAGCAAGAACTTGCTGTATCTGCAAAAAAACAGTCTGTGAGCCAAGGACACAGCCTTGACCTTCTGTGCAAAAAGCTCAGTGAGGGGACATCAGTGCAAGCCCAGAGAAAAAACCTCCTGCGTGGGCGCACGAGGCCACTAGGGGGCGCACAGTACACAAGGAGCAGAGTCTGCCTAGGGCAGGTGCAAGTGGAGGGTAACAGCTGGTTTCCTCTCAGTGTTCTGGCTTCCTATCCATAAAAAAATTTTCTCTCGGAAACTTCTCTGAATTTATGAGTCTGTGTTTCTCTCTGCAGTCTCTGAGTTAGACATGTTTGTGGTAATGAGAGAAAATATTCTCACCTGTACAAAATGCAGTGAGTTGCTTCCAATTACTTTGTCTTGTGCCCAAATGTGCATTAATTATCAACCCTTGGGAATAATTATCAAAATCAATACAACATTATGTTTTGCATGACACAATGCTGCACAGAACACAGAAATGAAAGTTCCTTCTAGTCAGCTAGCAGGGTAAAGTGTTTACGGGACATCAGGGGCAGAGGGAGTCAGCATCCCAAGCAAGACAAGGAAGACCATGTGATTGTCTGTGTCCCAGCACCAGGCTCACAATGTAGATTATATCTGACACAATTTAAGGGCAGAGGAACCCCACCAACATTTATTGTAGATGTTGACATTGATGGCATTAGACACATGCACACATGTACACGCACATGCACGCACACGCACACTAAGTGAACATGGGAAGGTTTAGTCCCTCCACTACTGAGGAGGGACTGCAGAGCACTGCAGGCTCCTCAAGAGAGTCCAAACTGGCTTCATATAACAGTAATGGAGACTGGCTGAGGTTTTCACAACAGTTCCCTGACAGGGCAGGGAGGGGGCTCTCACTTCCAGGAAGGGTCTGGTGAGGTTTGACCTCCAACAGCTATCTCATGAGGAAGCATCTGTGATTCTTCGCTAGAATTCCCATAAGTGGAGCAAACAGGGAAGATGAAAGACATGCCTTCAAATGTCAGCGGGAAGACATCAGCTAAGAGACTGGCACTTCTTTTTCACTCAGCTACTGGGTTTCAAAACAAGCAAAAAAATAAAAAATAAAAATAAAAGAAGTTTAAAAAACATTAAAGGCAGTCAGCAACCAGGTTTGCAGAAAAATAGAAGATAGTTTATGAGATGATATTAATAATAATTAAGTTGTGTAGGAGGAGAAATTAGACAGGGATCCTGGAAGCATGTCATGAGTGAAACTTTTTCACTCTTCAAGATCATTAGCTTATCCTAAAGGTCGTGGGTCAGCTGTGGGCTTCAAAATACCAGAAGCTTCACAGATTCTATGAAAATGCTCACTTTGGCATCGTCTACTGCAGTAGCCAGAAAATACCCAGAGTTCTCAATGGATGCTGTCGTTCTGAAATATGAACCCAAGAATTGCCTCCCTGTAATTTCACTACATATTATATTAGAACTCCTTACTGATATTAGTTCTAATGTGGCTAAAGTGAAGTGCTCTGATATTTCTTCTAATATATACAATGTCCGGGTTGAACTTGTTGAGAGACTTTTAAAAAGATGTTGTAAAAGGCAGCCTGCATCTGTGGGTGATATGAGTGGGTATGACACATGGATTTCTTTAAAGTTTTTTTTTTCCCTTCCATGAAGTAGGGAGAATGTTAGTACCTGTGGTAAAATCTAAGTGTTTGATCTCTCCAGCTACCAAGACATCGGGTAGTAACTGATGTGTCCTCAAGGGAGGGGACTGTAATGCCACAGTGCTAATGGTAGGACCATTGGCCAGAGGAGTTCAGGATTCTCTTAAAATTGTGACATTTTGAACTTAATAATGTCAATTTGATCAACATTCTCAGAAGACTTTTAATGAATGGATGGTGTGTTACATGAATAATGGTAATGCCTTACAAGCTTAGATGCATTTATAGATGAGGTCAAGGCTGCTTTTTCTGTGTAATGATATTCTACAACACTTGTTTAGCTCCCATGCTGCTATTTATTTTTTGCATGATTTCCAAAGTTATATTTGTCATATCTCTAGGACTTAGAAGTTTACCTGAAAGATCCATAGCTTGTTATTCATTTTGATAGGGTCTCCAGAAGTTGTGAGAAACCCTTTTCTTTGCACAGTATACCACGTTCATGCATTATTGCAAAGACATGAATTTAATTCCAGTTTTGGATGATCCACAAGCTCTAAAAAGTGCAATGACTCTTGTCATCAAAGTCCATTTTACACCAGGCTGAGCACTATATGCTAATGAAAAGTTTACATTAGTAATATGAATTACTGGTTATCAACCTCCAGCTTTATTATATGGGGTGATTCATACCCCATAGAAGTAGCATTAATTTGCAGTCACACCAAAAGTGTATGAGTGTACCTTTCTCTTCACATACATGCCAGCATCTATTAGTTTGGGACTTCTTGATAAAAGCCACTTAATTTAGGTGATATCTCATTGTGATTTGGATTTGCATTTCACTGATGATTAGTGATTTTCTGAATTTTTTCGTATGTTTATTGGCCATTAGCCTGTCTTCTTTTGAAAAATTATTTTCATGTCTGCTGCACAGTTTATAAAGAGTTGCTAGATTTTTCCGCTCCTAATGTGCTTGATTACTTTGTAGATTTTGGTTATTAGCCTTTTCACATATATACAGCATGTAATTATTTTTTTCCAATTCTCTAGGTTGTCTATTTTCTCTATTGACTGTTTCCTTGGCTGTGCAGAAGCCTTTAGTTTAATCACTTCTCATTTATTTATTTTTACCATTACTGTGATTGCCTCTGGGATCTTCTTCATAAGTTATTTTCTTGGCCAATATCTAGAGATTTTC
Source organism: Microcebus murinus (assembly GCF_040939455.1). Classification (NCBI taxonomy): domain Eukaryota; kingdom Metazoa; phylum Chordata; class Mammalia; order Primates; family Cheirogaleidae; genus Microcebus; species Microcebus murinus. The sequence continues at coordinate 437,505 of NC_134109.1, forward strand.
TGACATTTTATAGTAAAATTCTTATGGTGTCTTGTCTTAGATTTAACTCTGTTATCTATCTTTAATTAATATGAGTAAGTGGTGATAGATATGGATCCTGATTCAATAGTCTTTATGTGGCTATCCAACTTTCCCTGCACAATTTCTACCAAAAGAGCTGCCCTCCAGGAAGTACTCAGAAAAGTGTTACACATGGCTCAGCACAATAGAAACACACCAATATAATTTAATCCAGAAGCTAAAAGTCAAAGGCCAGATACAACAATGTCTCAAGAAAGAAACCAAAGCAACAAAGTTTGACTAAACAGGTTGAACAGAAATCTGCCCCACTTATCAAGTTTTTCAGTAAATGTGAATGAGGAGAACTGCCCACTAAGGAGACATAGGCTGGCCAAATGGGTAAATACACACAAGCCAAGTATCTTTTGTCATCAGGAAATACATCCAACACACAGATTTGCATTCAGACCAAAAGTGAAGGGATAGGAAATCATATTCACGGAAGCAGAAGCCTAAAAAAAGCTAAATAGCTATTCTGATTTCAGATTACTCAGTCATGAAATCCCAAAAAGTACTGAAAGACAAAGATGGTAATTATATAATGGTTAGGGGTTCAAGTCAACAAGATTATATAACAATTCCAAATATTTATGCACCTATATATGGAGGATGCATATTAATAAACCAAATCCTACTTGGTCTAAAGAAAATGGTGATCACTAGCACCCTAAAAGCTACAGACTTCAACACACCTGTAACAGAAAAAGAAATATCCAAGAAACAGAAAATGAACAAAGAAAGACGCAATGGACTTAAACAGAATGCTAAAACAAATGGGCCTGACAGACAGTTACAGAACATTCTACACAGAATCCACTGAATATAAATTTTTCTCCTGAATTCAATGAACAAATTGTATGATTGGCCATATGCTATGCCACAAAACATGCCTCAAGAAATTTTAAAAAGTTACAAATTATACCACCAATCTTCTCAGACAAGAGTGGAATAAAATTAGGAATAATGTCTAATAGAAACACTCATATCTAAACAAATTTAAGGAAATTAGACAACATACTGGTGAAGGATAATTGGGTTAAAGAGGAAATCAATATGGACATGAGAAGATTCTTTAAACTAAATGATAAAGGAGACACAAGTTATCAAAATCTGTGGGACACAGCTAAAGCAGTTCTGAGAGGAAAATTTATACCCATGAATGTATACATCCAAAATACAGAAAGATCACAAATCAACAATCTCATTAATCACATCAAACCACTCAAAAAGGATGAGAAAACCAACCCAGAACCCAGCAGAAGAAGAGAAATAACCAAGATCAGAGCAGACTAAATGAAATCCATAAAAAGATTGCTGAAAGATTAATGATATTAAAGATTAATTAAATTAAAAACTAATTATTTGAAATGATAAGCACAATTGACATGCCTCCTGCTAGATTAAGCAGAATCAGAAAAGAAAGGACTCTAATAAACTCAGTCAGGAACTACAAAGGTGAAATTACAACTGATACCATGGAAACACAAAATATCATCTCTGAATAGTATAAAAACCTCTAATCACATAAACTCGAAAGTGTAAAGAAAATGCACAAATTCTTAGAAACACACATACTCCCGAAGCTCAATCAGGAAGTAACAGAACTCCTCAACAGGCCAATATATAAAGTATTGATATTATAGAAGCAATAAAAAATGTTCCCCTCCCAAAAGAGAACAAGTGTGTTTCACACCTGGATTTTACCATACTTACAAAAAAGAACTGGTACCTATCCTGCAGAAAGTACTCAACAACACTGAGGAGATAGGCGAAATCCACAACACATTTTATGAAACCAACATCACACTGATACCAAAGACAGGAAAAGACTCAACAACAAAAAAGAAAGCTACAGACCAATAACCCTTATGAATATGCATGCAAATATTCTCAATAGAATTCTAGCAAACTGAACTGAAGTGCTAATCAAAAATAATCCATCATGACCAAGCAGTATTCATCCCAGAGATCAAAGGATGGTTAAGCATACACAAATCAATAAAGACAATTCATGACATACATAGAACTGAAGAAAAAAAAAAACATATGATCCTATCAATACACACAGAAAAATCTTTGACAGAATTAAGCACACTTTTATGATAGTATGCTTCACAAAATAGGCATAAATGGAACTTACTTCAAAATTATAAAAGCCATGAGATACAAACCCACAACCAACATTAAACTGGAAAAAATTGAAAGAAATCTCACTTAGAACTGGCTTCTAAGACAGGGTTGCACTCTATCACCATCTTTATTTAACATACTGCTGGAAGTCCTAGCCAGAGCAATCACACAAGAGAAGGAAATCAAGGGCATCCAAATGTGCACAGAAGAGGTGAAAGTCTCACTTTTTTAGATGATATCTTACATTTAGAAAACTCCACAAATTCTGCCAAGACACTACTGGAATTGATCAACAAATTCAGCAAAATCTCAATTACAAAATCAATGTACACAAATCAGTAGCATTGACATACACCAACAAAAGTCAATCTGAGAACCAATTCAAACGCCAATCACAATAGCAAAAGTAAATTAAAGTACCTAGGAATACATTTAAATAATAATGTGAAGGACCTGTACAGGGAGAATTAGGAAACACTAAGACAATAGCAGAGGATACAAACAGATGGAACATGATACTGAGCTCATGTATTAGCATAATCAATATCATTAAAATTCTAAACTGCACAAAGTCATCTACACATTCAGTACAATTCCTATTAAAATATCAATATTATTTTTCACAGTCAGTCCTTAAAAAAGTAATTCTATACTTTGTATGTCAAAAGAGAAAATGCCCTATAGCTGTAGTAAAACTAAGCAAAAAGAACAAATTGGGAGGCATTATTCACCAGACTTAAAGCTACACTACAAGGCTATTGTAACCACAACATCATGGTACTAGGACAAGAATAGAGACATAGACAAAGGGAACAGAACTGAGAACCCAACATAAAGCCAATCTAATATAACATCTAATTTTTGACAAAGCAGGCAAAAATATACACTAGGGAAATAAATCCCCAGTCAATAAATGGTGCTGAGAAAATTGAATAGCCACATGGAGAATACTGAAACAGGATCTGCTCCTCTGACCTCTCACAAAAGTCAAATCACAATGGACAGCAGACTTAAACCTAAGGCATGAAACCATACCAATTCTAGAAGAAAATGTTGATAAAACTCTTATAGACATCAGCCTTTAGAATGATGACCCAAAAAGCAAACACAGTATCAAAAAAAAAAATAAATAAATGAATGGGACCTAATCAAATTATAAAGCTTCTGCACACTGAAGGAAACTATCACTAGAATGAATAGACAACTCACACAAGGGGAGAAATTATTTGCATGCTATACCGCTGACAAAGGGCTAATAATTATAATCCATATAGTAATAGAATCAAACAGCACCTTAATAAGTGGGAAAAGGACATGAACAGAAAATTTTCAAAAGAAGATAAACTAATGGCCAAGAAACATAAGAAAAAATGCTCAACATCGCTAATCATTAAGAAAATGCAAGTCAAAATTATAATAATATATCACTTCACTCCATTGAGAATGGCTTTTATCAAAATATGTGCACCATCTGGGGGATGGTCACCTTGGAAACTCACACTTGTGGGGGAGGGGAGGAAAGGACATTTTTTGAAACCTTAAAATTTGGTACCCCCATAATACTCCAAAATAAAAAAAAAATGTTTCCAAACAACAAATGTTGGCATGGATGCAGAGAGATAGGAACACTTATACACTTGAGACATCTGTGGTTCTTTCCATCTTTTGGAAGTTCTCAGATGTGGGTGTCTCGTGGATGCAGACATAAAGATGCGAGGGTTCTGCCACAAAGCACATGGTTCACTAAGGTCTCTGCATCTCCAGGAGTCTTGTCCCAGGTGCAGCTGCAGGAATCATGCACTGGACTGGTGATTCCCTCACAGACTTTCCCTCCTCTGTTGGTCTCTGGGTTTTGGTGGAGCTGGATTCAGCAGGCCCCAGGGAAGGGCTGTGATGGATGGGGCACGTCAGTAGTACAGGTGACAGGACCTCTTATCCATCCTTCAAGAGTGAGTCACTGTCTCTGGAAACACGTCCAAGACCCATATCTCCCTTCAGCTGAGCTTTCTGCCTATGAAGGACATGGCTTGGTATTACAGTATGAGAGACACAGTGAGTGTACATCAGTGTGAGCCCAGACCCAGGCCTCCCTTCAGTGGTCCACAGGACCTTGGGGGTGGTCACACCCACTAGAGAGACTCAGGATCTCCAGGGAGTCCAAAGGACCACCCAGTCCAGGCCCATGCCCCCAAAGAATATTCAGAGTGGTAACAGAGGAGTTTCCTCACAGGCACAGAATTTTCCTTTTTCAAAAGAGAAATAAAAAATGAGAATTCAACAAGCACTGCAGATGTTTGTATGAACATCATATCCTATGGGAACATTTGCCTATCTCAATAAGGCAGAGACACACATTTGAAGAGGGCATTTCTAGGGTTGTAGTGATCTTAACATTGAGAGAACAGAGAGGTGACACACATATCCAAGAATAAGTCTCCCTCATCAGGGCAGAGACAAGGCCTGGTCTGTGTGTGTGATAGGGAAGCCTTGGGTCAGAGACTGTGGCTGGCCGTGGATCCAAGATCATCCAAAATCCACAAGTAAAGGTGAAGAATGGTGGGCATTCACCAAAATGATGTAAATATTGAACCAATTTTTATTTTATAGACTTTGAAACAAGAAACAAACTTATCCAAACCACAATTTCCTAAGCCACGTGACGAAAGATGTGAGTTACTCCAGAACACAACGTGCTTGTTATGCTGCATGAGATCAGAAGGGAAGGATGTTCATTGAGACCTGTGCCCTGAGTCTGGTGCAGATGGACTCCCTGGAGGAAAGTCATTTGCAGAGTATTAACATGATAAGAGAACTCTGCCTCTTCCAGGACGCTCCTTTCCTCCTGTATCTCCCATGAGAGAAAATAATCAATAAGGTCAGAGAGTAAGGGGAATAGTCCAGGTCACTATTCCCAGGGAAGGGAGTAGAGCACAGGTTCAAATGACCTCTATTACTAGGGGCTCCTGGTGAAGTTCAAAGCCCAGGGGCAGAGGATGACTGAGTCATTAAAGTGTAGTCATAACAATATCTACCCTTCCCTTCCCAACGCTTCCTCATCCTATCAGCATGATGAGAGTGGTTGGAAGCTCCGTGTGTGATGACAGAGTCTATCTGAGCAGGAAAACTTAGGGAAACCCAGTCACACAGGGGGATAAAACCAATGTCACTAGCTGAACCTGGACCCTCTGACAACTACATGCTCAGCACCCCCCCTCATCCTCAGAGTCACTTCTTTCTCAGCCTTTGTGGTATTTGCAAAATTTCTCTTCTCCTCATGGTAATATTCAACATATGCTTGTGAATCACTTGGGTTCATCAAGGATCAGAACCAGGGGGACTCAGGTCTCTCCTGCAACGAGCTGGGTTTGGGCAATTTCAGGGGTGACTAAGAAGTGCCTCTGTCCCTGTGTCAGACGCAGGGCCTCTAAGCCACTGGGCAGGAGGTCAGGAAGGAGAGATAACCAGTAGGCTGTCACATGAGGATGGACAATGCCACCTTCCTTTTGGTGAGGAGGGACTGCAGTGGAAGTCTGGCCTCCCTCATAGGGCAGAAACAACACTCACCAGGCTGCTGCCCTACCCAGAAGCTGATCCCGCTGAGCAGCACCTGAGCTGGCTAACAACTCCTCTTCTCAATTATCAGGACCTAACTTCCCTCAATTGTGGCTTCTCATGGGACCCCCAGTCCCTTGCTCACAGCCCTGCTAGTCTCCATAGTGTCCTGGGCAGCAGTTAACTGAGGATACCCAGCGTCTCTGAATTTACATGGCCTCTGTGGCTAGCACAAGTGAGTTCCTGGGCACAGCTTCTGTTTGGGGCCAGACACAGCCCACTCCTCTGAGTAGGACACACTGGGAAGTCACATGGCATAGGACCTTGCTATGGGATGGAGTATCTGGGACCTTGGTGAAATTATCTGAGTCCTCCTCAGGCCACCTGCTCAGCCCAGGGGAGACACATGGGCCCATGGGCAGCATCCTCTGAAGCCTGGCAGACGTGTCTCCTCAACTGTGCTTTTGAAGTGCACTTCTTATGTTCCTGAGACTCGAGAAGTGAAAACACTAGTCAGTCACCCCGTGGAGTCCACCCGCCCAGATGGGAGAGTAACAAGATATCACAATAGGTGCCCAATGGGAGAAGGGGTGGATGGGGCCCCTCTCAGACCGTGGTTCTCAGGGACTCTGACCCACCCACCTGTCCCTCCCAGGTACCATGTTCCAATATCAGCTCCTACTTCTGATCCTCAAGAACATCTTGTCCAGGTCTCCAGGACCCAGCCCTCACACTCCTGGCTGTGTCTCTGAGAGGTGGACCTGCTGTGCTGCAGGGCCAGTGCGGTCCTCCCCACAGTCCAGACACCTCGGTGATGGCTCCACTAACTGCACATGACTTGGCCAGGTGTGAACTGCGGTGCCAAACTTGAACCCTACGCAGGGTCATCTGCAGGGTCCCCCTTGCTGGGAGAACAGACAAACTCACAGCGTGGGCAGGTCCCTTTCTCTAGTTATGAGGTTTCTGCTGTTGTCTGTCTGACAAGGGCACATACCCAGGCCCAGGGTCAGTGTGCCACATGCAGGGAAGAAGGGAAGTGTCCCTCCCATAGCTGTGAACTCTTGCCACAGTGTGTGTGTGTGTGTGTGTGTGTGTGTGTGTGTGTGTGTGTGTGTGTATGAGTGTGCTGCAGGATTAGCAGTGTGGTGGGTTCTGGGCCATCACCATTAGCTGTGTGTTAACATGTTCTCTGATATGACATTTAACCAGGGGAACTTAAATGAGATATGAGCGCCTCCAAAGCCCCTGAGGGTTTCGGACCCCTGTGTGTGTGACCATACTAGGGCATGTGGTGCTCTAGGGAAGGGGCTCCCTGATGGTTTCACAGAGTCTTTGCTGGGGGCCTCCCTGCAGTTCCCTGGGTTTAGAAAGGCCAGTTCATGGTTTACAGTGAAAAGCACATGCTGTCTGTGAAGGAGCATGTGATCCAGGGCACAACCAGGTCACACTGGGCTGGGACACAGGGAGGAAGATGTTCCGAGAGCCCAGAGGGAACCTCCCCTGCAGGTAGGGCTTGGCTTCAGGGGACGTGCAGGAACACCAGCACAGGCTGCCGCCCAGCAGGAGATGCACAGGAGGCTGGGATGGGGTTGCTCTTGGGGACTGAGTATTCCTTTTTGAAAATGTATAATAATAAGTTTATATGATATGTTGACATTTGTATGAATATCCTACTCAGCTGTGAGTGTTGATGTAACATAGCACTTTAATGAAAGCCACATTTACAAAGGGTCTCTAGCCCTCCTACATGTGTTACGAGTAAGCAGCTGGAGGCAAGGGAAGCTTTTTACATATAACTGGGTACAATATATCAAGAATTTCACTGATCCAAAGAAAAAGATATTCCTGTGTCAAAGCCCCTAGATGGTGCTGGATGTGTCCATGCAATTCACATGTGGGTTCACAGTGAATAACCTGTATTTGGGGCTTGTTTTTCAGTGGGAGGACCTCTGTGCACATACAGTTCAATGGGGTTGCAGGAACGCCTGTCCTCAGCATCTCCCTGATGTTGTATGGCCCACATATCCTCATGTTTCTCTTTCTTATACTGGGGCAGGTCTAGGGCTATGAAATGCCCTGCCTCATGAATATGCAAACTACCCGAGGTCTGCTGAGCTAAATACAGCTATGCCTATGTCCTGAGAGCATCACCCCACAGCCACGTCCCCCCACTGGAGAAGGCCCTGAGAGCTCAGCTCCTCACCATGGACTGGACCTGGAGGATCCTCTTCCTGGTGGCAGCAGCTACATGTGAGGGATTCCCCAGTCCCAGGGTGAGGAAGGGCCTGGAGCCAGCCAAGGTGGGTTTACCCACTCCTGTCTTCCCTGCACAGGTGCCCACTCCCAGGTCCAGCTGGTGCAGTCTGGGGCTGAGGTGAAGCCACCTGGGGCCTCCGTGAAGGTGTCCTGCAAGGCTTCCGGATACACCTTCACCAGCTACTATATGCACTGGGTGAGACAGGCCCCTGGACAAGGGCTGGAGTGGATGGGACGAATCAACCCTAACAGTGGAGGAACAAGCTATGCACAGAAGTTCCAGGGCCGAGTCACCATGACCAGGGACACGTCCACGAGCACAGCCTACATGGAGCTGAGCAGTCTGAGACCCGAGGACACGGCTGTGTATTACTGTGCGAGAGACACAGTGTGACAACCCACATCCCGAGGGGGTCAGAAACCCTGAGGGAGATGCAGCTGTGCTGCGGATGAGAAAATGATGAGGATTGTTAGGTTTAAATTTTTACAATATCGGTTAATTGGTTGAGGAAAATGAATATTTGACACATGTATACATTCTAATTATATTGTAAAGGTTTCATTCGGTTGTCACTGTATCAACAGAATTTAGAGAATGACAGAAGACTCCAGTTAATAAAGCTAGTACAAGCATTTCTACTGAGTTATTATTGTCAACATAAGTTTTAATATCAGTTGGATAAATAAACTGAAGTAAGAATCCTCAGGTACATGGTACATGCCTTTTAATACATAATAAATGGCCAAAATGTCTCCCAAAATGTCTTTCTTAATTACTTTAAATGAAATTTATTTTATGGTAGTTTTAAGTTCATGGTAACTTTGAGAGAAGGTACAAAGTTCTCATTTACACATGGCCTGCACAGCCACAAACTTCCCCACTGTCAACATACTGCAACAGATTCATAAATAGATTATAATGGAGGTACATTGACACGCCATAATTACACCAAATCTACAGTTTACATTTGGTTTCACCCTTGGTGTTGTCCCTTCTGTGGATTCTGACTAATTTATACTGATATATATTTGTTATTCTGGTGCTGTAATTTTTCAACTCATCTGTTTAAATTCCAAGGAAAGCAAACAATGGTGCCTAGGAAAAGAGGCCGCTCTAGGGAGGGTAGAAGAGGTTCAGCAGCTCAGGAAGCTGAGCCTGCCATGCTGAAGACATGCAGTGCGTCCTACACAGCATGCTGTGCTGGCCTGTGCCCTCCTCAGAGGTGAAGGACCCTTTCGTGTCCTCTGCAGAGCAGAGAGAGCCCAGGAGCCATCACTGCCTACTGCCCTACTGCGTTGTTGTCCCCCGCAGGGGAGGCACTCATGACTGCCTGCCCCATCCTAGGCCACGCTGAGAAGGGCAGGGCAACAACTCTCTCCCCCAACAAAGTGGCATCAGGGGATTGATGGCAGGAAGGTATTGAGATTAGGAATTATGAGACAGTTGAGGGACGACAATTCGGTTGACTGCTCTGAGGTATTGAGCACATTGAAGTGTAGGTGTGAGACCTTCCTTTGCTTTTGGCTTTAAGTAATTTCAGGCAGCTGGGGAGTGGGTTGCTTTCATCAATTAAAGTATATTGGAACTTTAATAAGTTTTATCCAAACTTTTATATCATGTCTATGGATATTTTAGCTTATTGAATAGAAAATATATTATATAAAGATATTTTCTTGGTTTATTCATAAAATATGATAGAAAAGTCAATGGTATAAACCAGATAGACACATTTGTTTAAGAATACAGAAATATATGCTGTGAATGTAACATTATAATCACTTTGGTAAAGTCTCTTTAACTTGAAAGTGCATCATTTAAAAGTAGCAAGGAATATTATTCGTCTTAGCCTCATGTATAACAATGAATAGCTGAGCGTTGGGAAAAATCTCCCCGTACTAAGGTGTTGCCTCCAAGGTTCAGCTGCAGGAGTTGGGCTCAGGGCTGATGAAGCCATCACACAGACTCTCCCTCACCTGTGTCATCTCTGGAGTTTTCACCACAGCTGTGGTTACCGCTAGAGCTGTACCTGCCAGCCCTGAGAAAAGGGATGAGACTGGATCAGGAGCATATGTTATGAAAGGAGCACAAATTACAATGTGTCCCTCAAGAGCTCATTTGCCATGTGCCAGTCAATGTGCCAAACTGGTTGTTCCTGCAGCTGAGCTCTGTGAGCACAAAGGACAAACCAGGATTCACTGTGGGAGACATAATGAGAGGACATCAGTGAGCCCAGTCACAGAGCTCCCTGCAAGGGCTCTTGTGGCTGCCAGGGGGCGACCGGAACCCACTGAGCACAGAGCCAGCCCAGGGCAGGTGCATGTGGAGAGTAAGGGCTAGTTTCCTGTTTGGATTGTGGCTTCCTCTGCATAAAACGGTCTCCTCTGGGAAACTTCTCTGAAATCATGATTCTGTGATTACCTCTGCAGTCTAAGTATTAGAAGCCTTGGTTTAATAAGAGAGAATCATTCTCAGCTGCACAGAGTACAGATCATGGCTACAGTTCTCTCCTGACCCTAATTGTAAATTAATTGTCAACACTGCTGAATAGTCCATAACTCTATGAACATGCTCTGTTGGACTCAGCAGTGCAGCACAGCGTACAGCAGGGTAAGGTGCCTGGGGGACATACGGGGCAGAGGGATTCAGCATCCCAAGCAAGGGAAGGATGGCCCTGTGGGTTGAGTGTCACAGCACCAGGCTCATGGCACTGACTGCTGTTGGCACCAGGTGAATGCAAAGACACTCCATCACCACTTTGAGTGATCTTGAGTCTGATAAGGCTACACTCACACCTGGTGAATACAGAAACTTTCTTGCCTCCACTGTTTCAGTACCAGGTGGAAGCAGGACGGGCCTCTCAAAAGGGGGCAGAATGGCTTATAGAGCAGGAAAGGAGAGGTGCTCAGTGTTTTCATAATGCACCAGTGGTGGGGGCCGAGTGTGGGTTTCCTCTCACAGGAAGGAACTCGTGAGGTTGGAGCTTCCCCCTGGGATCATGAGGGAGAACCTATGGTTATTTACTGTACCTCCACTGCAGGGAAAAGGAGAAGGGAGATGAACCTTCAGTGGTAAGTTGTCAAACATCAAAAAGTCTATCTATTCTATTGAATAATTATATTCAATAAAGTGGACAAACTGTTAAAGGTCCAGTAGGTGTTGGCAACAAGTGAGTCTATAGAATATGAAAATGTAACTGATGATAGCAACAGTAGTGATGATGACACACTGCACAGGAATTTTAGTCCGATATTGTGGATGGAATCTGTCCAATGTGTAAGACCATCAGCTTCTTCTGAAAGTTTAGGGCAGCTGTCTCCATCCACAACTCAAAGAACCCCAGGATTCACGACCACCCTCATTTCCACAGTCTACACTGGACGAGCTTCCCAGTGTGTATGACTCTGAGTTGATTGTGTCGTTGTGACACATGAATCCAAAGGTTGAGCCACTGGAGGTTCACTGCCATACTTGCTCAAAGTACCATTAAGATTGGTTCCTGTGTGGATAAAGAGTGGGTTCACACCCTCTTTGGTGGTCTTTACAACAGACACAAGGCAGTGTCTGGCAGTCTTAGGAAGAAAGTAAATGAAATGAAAATGAAAAAGTAAATGATAATAGATGTAGAGAAATTTCAGCCTCGATCTATGGACCACAGGAATAAGTTTAATACCTTAATTACTTTTAGCATTTTGCCATGCATGCAATAGGGGAAAGGCTAGTGTTGTCATTGAGGGAATGGACTGTAATGCCATAAGTGCTGACGTTTGACCAAGGGAATTCAAGATGGCCTTTATGTTTTTTAATTTTAAATCAAGAATGCCATTTTTCCACATTTCCAGAAGAGTTGATAGGATTGACAATATGTTGCATGATTCCTGGTAACATGTCACACAGTTACTATTGTGGATGGATATAATGTACATGCCTCCCACATTTGATATTAAAGTTGGTTTCCTACATACTGGAACAGAAAGTCCAGAATCTTTTGTATCCACTGTGAGAACATAGCCTTTTGCCATGAAATCACTTTAATACCTCAAGTATCTCTACAGACAATAAGTAAAACATATTAAATACCATGGAAGAATTCCCATCAAGGGGGACCTGGATACTGGGTTTATACTGGTCATGTCTCACCTTTTTTGGTTTTCTCAGGGTTTTGTTGTTGAGTGGTTAAAAAATGACCAAGAAATAACATCAGCTGCCTTTTAGGATGTTTCCTCACAAATGTTGATTTAAGATGGTAACAAACGTGCATGCTCCACATAGAGCAGTTTAATAGTTAAATGTAATTAATATGCATATATTATACACTATCACATAATTCTCAGCTGTTCTGAGAACACAGATCACCTGAATAAAACAGATACTGGAAAAGGTCAATTTTTAAAAATGTAAAACTAGGCACTAAATATTGCTATGTTTTAACTACTAGTTTCAGTCCCTCTGGAGAATATCATTTGCAGGTTTAGATAAGATAATTTGCTGTGATAAGACAGCCTGCATTGAATAATGATTTACTACAGTATTTTCCTTAGTTTCCATGTTATCACTTTTTGCACTGACCTCAATCTTAATATTAAGTCTCTGGAAGGTAGAAGTGCATCCAAAAGTTTGTTCTTTCCCACCTACAGTGTATAAGTGGTTGCTTTTTTTTTCTCTTGTCCCTTCTAAATTATTATATGTGGCTGTTTTCCCAGAATCTAAAGACAACAGACTGTAACTGACTAAATAACTAAATAACTGAAAAAGTAACTGACTAATGACTACAACTAGAAGAAACAAGAATTCTGGATGTTGGAGTCTCTCCAGGTTTGGGTAATTTGAAAGTTATTTTATGCAGGTCTTTCTATTTTTTTTCATCAATTTTTACATTGACATATCCAGAAAGCCAGCTTCATTCTTATCTTGACACATGATGTAGGAACAAAAAGAAAATATAGAAAAATGAGCCTTAGTTTGTCAGCAGTCAGCTATAAGAAAAAAAAGTTTAAAAACATTTATCATTCTGCTTAAAAATATTAGTAAAAATTAGTGAAAAAAGAGATAAGGGGGCAATATTGGTGGACAGCAACAAAATCTACAGAACATTAAAATAATATTTTTAAGTAGAAGAAAATAGTGTTAGGAAGAAGACTATGATGAAGACAAGGAGAAGGTTTCTTCTACGTCCACCAGAGACTTCAGATGGCTCCAGTGAACAGGTTTCTGTTTCCTGCTTGGCCTTATGTTTGCATCTTGTGCTCTTCTGCAGAGGTCTGTCAATTTCAGCTCTATCACAGGCAGTCCCCTGTGATGTCCCCTGACAATTGTCAATGCGTGGAAGGGGTGGGCTGAAGTAGGATTCTCTGCCCTTCGGCAGAGCTGCATTTCTAGTGGGTTGGTGACCCTGGGTCTGGGAGCTGCCTCTAGGTGTCCATGTTCCTGCTCCAGAAGAGCTGATGGTCCAGGCATTGTTGTCCATTCTCCTGGGGTAGAGTGTCCCTGCTTGTCCCTTCTTGTTCTCTCTCACAGCTGCAGTGCTTCTTCCTCAGTGTCTTTACCTTCCAGATTTGCTGCCCTTCCCTGTAGATCGAGGCTTTTATTCTCCAGGGAGGGGGAGCTGGCTCTGGACATAACCTTGGTGGGGACCCCTGTTTCCCTCCCACATCGTATTGGGTCCATCTGTGCCCTGAGGATGCCAGTTTTAGTGAGTTTGTGACAGATCAATTCTCAGTTCTATAGTGATGATGGGAAGATGGGTCTGGGTGTATTTCTGAAGTGTGTGCTCGCTCTCTCTCCAAGAGGGAACCTTCATGAGAGGGAGAGTTTTGTGACTGTCCCTGTTCTAGAGGACAGAGACAAGAGAAGAGGATTTCCCTTAAACACTTGAGAATTGAGAATTTCTCAATTCTCAATTGGCCATTGAGAATTTCCCAGCATGATGCCTTTACCATCCTGAGCTTCCAGCAGTCCTGTGCACACTGGCGGCTGCATCTTGCCATACCCTACATTATATATGGCAGCCTCTGCCACAGACCGCCTAGTCCCCTGGCTCTTTCACTTCCTGAATATGTCATGTCTCCCCCATTTCAGGTTAGTTTTTCGTCTTATAACATCAATTATCTGAAGTATTAAGTAATGTTTGCAAAATTTCCACTACTGCAGTTTGTTGTTTTCAAAGTTGGTCTAAGAATAAAATAAAAAAAATATGTTTCTCACAGTGTACATCTTCAAGCTGAGTAACAGATTTATTTGTAAGACCCAGAAAATTTAAGTCTTATATGTCAATAAACATCTTAACAGAAAAAAACACTGCAAATGTGTTCATTGGAATACTACCTCTTGTTACCATCTATGAATGTTTGATACACACCACAGCACGGCTATGATTTCTGGTCTTTATGCTGAGTTAATAAGAGTACAGACTACATTGTTCCATTTTTATGTATTCTAGAACATAAAAACTAAAATAGTTTAAAGAAGATCAACATCTGCCTCAGGGAATCATAGAAGAAGGTTAGCAAAAAGAAGGGAAGACAGAAGAAGAGATGGAAACATTACCAAGAACTGATTTCCTCACTGTCTTCATAATGATTATGGATATATCAATATTTGTCAATTGCACACCTTAAATGTATGAGGTTTTCCCCATGTCAATTATACCTCATTAAACTTATTTCAGATAAACTATAAAAATATTGGTAAGAAATCTTACAAAGATAATATGTTACATGTCCAAGTACCCTGAAAATTCAACAGCATCAACCCTAGTCCTCTGCATATGTTGGGGTAAAGTCTAAGTGTGGAAAATCACACATGTTCTCATTACAGAGCTCTTGAAACCTCACTAGGCACGTTCAGCTCTGTGCGGCAGTGGGATCATGGGTCAGGTGTGTCTATGCTGAGGAGCAAAGGCTCAGATACCAGAACTCACTCTTACCAGACGTGAGCTCCGGACACATTACGCAGGCCCTCGATGCTCTGTGCTTACTCTTGGATTTGTAACATGGAACAAACATGGACAGTCACAACATATGATCCATGCCCATGTGCCAATAGGAAATATGATGATGGATGCTAAGTATTGATCACATTACAATCTCACAAGAAGAATTTATATTGTATCAAATGTTAACCTTGTCATACACCTCCCTCCAGAACTCACTTGTGATCTGGACCCTGCACTATCCTCAAGTGTCCCACCCAGAACTTGCTATTAGCAGGGGACATGCAAATAGAGCCCTCCCTCTGCTGATGAAAACCAGCCCAGCCCTCACCCTGCAGCTCTGGGAGAGGAGCCCCAGCCCCGGCATTCCCAGGTGTCCTCATTCAGTGATCAGACTGAACACAGAGACTCACCATGGAGTTTGGGCTGAGCTGGGTTTTCCTTGTTGCTCTGTTACAAGGTAATTCATGGAGAACTAAAGACACTGGGTGTGTGAGTGGGTGTAAGAGCAACAGTGGGTGTGTGTCAGGCAGCTTCTGCCCAGGATGTGTCTGTGTTTGCAGGTGTCCAGTGTGAAGTGCAGCTGGTGGAGTCTGGGGGAGACTTTGTCCAGCCTGAGGGGTCGCTGAGACTCTCCTGTGCAGCCTCTGGATTCACCTCAGTGACTACTACATGAATTGTGTCCGCCAAGCTCCAGGGAAGGGGTGAGAGTGGTTTGGTTTTATTAGAAAAAAGGCTAATGGTGGCACAACAGAATATGCTGCATCTGTGAAAGGCAGATTCACCATCTCACGAGATGATTCCAAAAGCACTGTCTCTCTGCAAATGAACAGTCTGAGAACCAAGGACACAGCCACCTACTACTGTGTGAGAGACACAGTGAGGGGACATCAGCATCGCCCAGTCACACACCTCCTGCGATTATGAGCGAGGGCCACCAGGGGGCGTGTGGGCACAAGGAGCAGAGTCAGCCTAGGGCAGGGGTAGGGGATTATAATTGTTCATTTGCTGTCAGAATTTGTGGATTCTGCTCTAGAAATTTCATCCTGGGACCTTCTTTTGTGTCTCTGCACTTGTTACTGTAGTGTCTGAATTAGAAACATCTTGTTGTAGTGAATGAAGACATTCTCACCTGCCCACAAGGCAGAAGGTCACTCACATGAGCAGAAATCACCCTGCCATGATCACTTGGATCAGAGTCTTGAGGAGGCCCAAGGGAATCTGCTGAACGTTTTGGAACCAAACTCAGGACACAGACCTCAGTGGGACTCCCTGACTAGGACATCTCCCTGGTTAGGGCAGGTGGGAAGGGCAGGGGGATGGGTATACACACACCTAATAGAAGTTGTGTGCACTGTGTCAGGGATGGACACTCTTGAAGCTCTGACTTGGCTGGGGCAAAAGCAATACACTTAACAACATGCTTAACCCAAATACTTGCATCCCCATAATATGCTATGATGCTATAAAAGGAAGAGATCCATAAAATTCCTATTTTTACTTGGATTAGAAACACAGACCTGGTCCACACATCCCAGGGCTGCTCCGTGTCTAGGAAACTTTATGTCTAAACAGATGTGGAGCTAAGGACCCCAGACATGCATGGTGGCCATGTCAGGAGTTGCCTGCAGATCCCAGAGCCACCCATGGGCCTGGCTGGTCACTGACACAGGATGGCCAGTGATCACTGTCTCAGAGCTGCCAATGTGTGTGCTGCACCTGGTGTGACCAGGATGGGTTGACACACCTGCTCAGCATCACAGACAGTGATGGGACCATAAACAATTGAGAAGGTCTCCACACAATTAAGTTCATTAGGCCTGCCTTATAATGCCAAAAGGAGGGTTTTTAGCTGAAAACATCCATTGATTAATAACATAAAGCTTATGAAAGCACAAAACATAATGGTGTAATTAACATAGAGACATATGAAGAGCACTCTGTAATTATAATATTGGTGTGTCAAGCAATTTTATTTCTCATATAAGGGCTAAAATACAAAATTACTAATAACTATCTTACAAAAATATGTGAATTCTGATATCAGAAACATAAAATGTAATGGCTGTGTGTAAAAGTGTAAAATTTTTGGTATGCAATGACAATTCAGTTGTTATCTATTGAAAATAGACACTTTTAAGTGTAAGGTGTTTTATGTAAGCCTCATGGTAACAACAAATGTAAAATCTATACAAGACCTGAAAGAAAAATAGAAAGTATTCAAAGCATACCGCTACAGAAAACCACCAAACCACAAAGAAGTCAGCAAGCAAACTAGAAACCAACAATACATGTATAAAACAACCAGCAAACAAAACATAGGAGTAGTAAGTACATATTGAAATTACTAGGAGTATAAATGGATTAAATTACCCAATGGAAAGAAAGATGACTGAAAGGTTAAACAAATAAATGAATAAAAACGTTCAACTATTTCTCTGGTACAAGAGACACACCTAACTTGTAAGAACGCACATAGACAGAAACTGAAGCTATAGAAAAATAAATTTCATGAAAATGAAAACCAATATAGAGCAGGGATAGTTATAAGTACATGAAACACAGTAGACTTCAACACAAAAGTGGTAATTAGAGAAAAAGAAGAACCTTGCATAATTATAAGTTGTAAATTCATAAACAGGATATCGCTTTTGTAAATAAATCCTCCCTATAATCAGGTCACTGAACTATATCAAGCAATTTTGCAAAAATCTGAAGAGATGAAAAGACTGTTGTCCTCCAACACATGAATGGATATACAAAAGTCTACATAAACAATGAAATACTAGTCAGTAGGAAAAAAATGGAAGAAAGGAGCAAAAGAAATGCTGTTGCTCTATGACAACATGGGTGGATCTGAAAAACACTGTACAAAATTAAATCAGACAGACCCAGAAAGACAAAGGCTGGGTGACTCAAATATATTTTATACATGTGGAATTTCCAACAGTACAAGACAGTAAAGCAAGGAGTAGAATGGCGGTTATCAGATGCCAGGGGTGAAAGAAATAGTGGGATGATGGGCAAAGGGTACAAAGCCTCAATTAGACACGAAAATTTTTTGAGGTCTATGGCACCAAGCTGTCAATATAGCTAAAATAATTTATTTTACATCCCCAAATCGTTAAGAGAGTGATGAAAAATGTTCTGGACACAAGATACAGGTTCATTAGGTCGTGGACGTGTTGACTAGACGGATCAGGTGATTCCACCTCGCATTCCGCAGTCCCGCCTCAGTCTGTGCCCAGAACCACACTCGGGACAACTCGTGGATTTACATCAAGAAGAAACACCAAGAGGACGGGGATTTGCAGCTTCCTGGGGTGTGGGAGGCAGAGCTGCCAGACCGGAAGTGACCCAGGTGTAGTGTTTCCTGGGGCAGTGATCTCCCCCCGGGTCAGGCTGGGACACTGCGTGGCGCTGTCAGGTGCGCAGCCTCCAGGTGCGCACACTCCGTGTCCAGATTCTTATCTCCTGTGTAGACACAGCCGGAGCTCCCCGTGCCAGCGGTCGCCCAGTGTCTCCACTTCTGTGGCCCACGCACGTGCCGCGGAGCCGCCCAGCCAGTGGCGACGTGGCGATACACAGGCGACACAGCCTGGAGAGGACCCTCAAGGACCGGTAGGACCCAGCCCCTGGTGTTCCTATGCCCCGGCTCTGCCGCAGGCCCTGGGGCACCCCGAGTGGGAACCGCAGACCCAGCACGGAGCCTCAGGACTCCCGTGGTCTGTCCCACAAGGCCGGGCCTCCTGGACCCACGACTCGACGGAGGAGCTATTTAGTGTCCCTCACCCCCCCAGAGGTGACCCAGGGTCCTGTGGGTGTCCCAGCAGGAGCAAACTCAGTGTGAGGGACAGGGCGGGGCTGGCCTGTCTCTGTCTGGGCGGGGCGAGGCTGTGACAACAGAGACCCTGACTCTCCTACCTTCCTGCCGCAGGGCACATGGCAGGAGCTGGTCCAGGAGCTGATGAGGCCCAGGGTCAGAGCCAGATTTGGGAGGAGGTGCTGTGGGGCCTCTCCCACCTGCATAGACACGTCTCCAGGCACTCTTCGTGGGTGCGCAGACCTCTAAACTGTGGCTGCCCGGGGCTCTCCGTTCCTCTCTCCATGATTCACATTTAAATCTTGGACATTTGAAAGGGATCGGTGGATAAATAGAATAGTCACTTTGCATTCAGACAGAGCTGGGTACAGTCCAAAGTTTGTTGTTTTTCACAGGAGCTTCCCCGGACCAGCTAACTTGGATAAAGGTCTCCTTACTTGAATGAGCTTCAAACCCAAGTATATTCAGGGGTTGCTATGGAGTTGGGTCAGTTCATGCCAGCCAATCATGCAGTTTATGTTGGGACGATGTCGATGTTTCTGCTTAGGTTGATGAAATCACAGAGGCCTCTTTCTTGCACTTTCCTTGGACACAGCAGAGTGTCTGGAAAACAGCCTGGACCTCAGAACTCTCTCCTTGAGACAGGACTTTGATGAACACAAATACTCTCAGTGCTGCAGACACAGCTGGGGAAGCTGCTCAGCTACTGATATGCTGCCCAGGAACCTGGTCTTTGTGAACAAACCTGCATATGCTACACTGTTCATGTCTTCTCATTGCCAATTATAATAATTTTTATTCAATGAACATGTTTCCCCCCCAATATCTAGTGGAAAAACTTCACAACTTTTGACAATAGAACTGTATAATTAATGGTTTGCAGAAGAGATGTGCTTATCTTTGTTAGAGGAAAACTCTCTGCTGCAGGAAGCAGGTTCCCTCTGACCAACCCCTGACAGCTCCAGTCAGAGTCCACATGTCAGTGAGTCCTGGCGTGTGGCTGTGATCTTATGAGTTAGTCCTGGTGCAGAGCACAGTTCCCTTCTGAGTAGCTGTGTGACCCTGAGGATGTGGCCTCACACCCATGAACCTCCCACTGAAAGATGTAGATTGTGGGTAAAAGTGATAATTTAACATGTATGCTATTTAGAATGATATCAGTGTTCTTAGATATTCTCATCTCCTCTAGTAGTGTCATTTCATTTCCTAGGATCCACAAAGGACCTGTGTGAGCCTCACCTCTGATGGCCCAGGGAACCCCTGCTCTGGCCCTGCCCTGACATGTCACACCTGTGAGGCTGGGGCAGGTCCTGCACCCTCAGCCCAGGGTCCTCACACACACTGACTGAGTCAGACCCTGTTGTCTCTGAAAGGCCCTTTCCTCCGTATGATTTCATGGTCATAGCATTGATTACCCCCTAGTTCCACCTGAATATTCAAACATATTAGTAAGAGGAATTATTATAAATAAAGAAAAACCTACCACCCTGAATTTAAGTGATAGGACAATCCCCAGAAATTATGGGGGCCAAAATACTAGCACAAATCTTGGTTCATGTTACAGCTGAAGATCTGGGCCGAGGTGCTATAGGACACTGGAGGGGAGAGACAGGCCTAATGTGCAGATCAGGGTGAGAGGTTGCTTACATGGTGGTCACTGGGTCCATGATTTGAACAGATGGGAAAGGTCTGTCCTCCCTTCAGCAGGTGTGTGTGTTGTGATATTGGAGTGACAATGATTAAAGTTACTGCTCAAGGAGAAGGAAATTGTGCATATTTCCCTTTTGTGGGTAGGTTGCCAGTGTGTGTTCATCTCCAGGGAAGAGATAATTATGTCTGCTGTGAAGATAAAGCAGATCTTGTGACATTTGTGGTTATTATTAATGTAACTGATGCTGGAGACTGGATCACGTTATAATGCTCAGGGGAGGCCTAGTAGGAAAAAAAAGTCATTATAGATATTTTTAGGTTATTGAATATGAAATGTTGAAATTAAAATAAAGATTGTAGTTTATTATATTTCAAATAATAAGCAGTACTACAATATAAAGTATGTGCCTAAACTATCAACACAGTGTTGCAGTCTCACCGGTAGCTTGTTTCATGGAGAACTAGAGACGTTGGGTGTGTGAGTGGATGTGAGCGAGAGAAACAGCGGGTGTGTTTCAGGCAGTTTCTGCCCAGGATGTGTCTGTGTTTGCAGGTGTCCAGTGTGAGGTGCAGCTGGTGGTGTCTGGGGGAGGCCTGGTCCAGCCTGGGGGGTCCCTGAGACTCTCCTGTGAAGCCTCTGGATTCACCTTCAGTGACTACTACAATAACTGGGTACACCAGGCTCCAGGGAATGGGCTGGAGTGGGTTGGTTTTATTAGAAGCAAGGCTAATGGTGGGACAGCAGAATCTGCTTTATCTGAGAAAGGCAGATTCACCATCTCATGAGATGATTCCAAAAGCACTACCTGTCTGCTAATGAACAGGTGCGTGAGACCAGAAGGGAAGGGTGTTCCCTGTGACCTGTACCCTGAGGCTGGTGCAGACACACTCTCTGGAGGAAAGTCATTTGCAGAGTGTTAGCCAGGGAGGGGAACTGTGCCTCTTCCAGGACCCTCCTTTCGCCCTGTATCTCCTATGAGAGGAAATAATAAAAAATTTTGAGGACTAAGGGCCATAGTCCAGGTCACCATTCCCACGGAAGGGAGTAGAGCACAGGTGCAAATGACCTCTATTACTGGGGGCTCCTGGTGATGGTCACAGCCCAGGGGAAGAGGATGACTGAGTCAGTGAGACGTAGTCATAACAATATCCATCTTCCCCCTCCTCAAACTTCTTCACCCCCAGCAGCATGATGAGAGTGGGTGAAAGCTCAGTACGTGATGACAGAGTCTATCTGAGCAGGGGAACCTTGGGAAGCCCAGACACACAGGGGGACAAAACTCAGGTCACTAGAGGAACCTGGGCCCTCTGACAGCTACATGTTCAGCAACCCTCTATCACCATCCTCGGACTCACTTCTTTCTCATCCTTTGTGGTATTTGAAAAGTTTCTCTTCTACTCAAGGTAATATTCAACATATCCTTGTGAATCCCTTGGGTTCATCCAGCATCAGAACTAGGGACACTCAGGTCTCTCCTGCAGCGACCTGGACTTGGGCAATTGCAGGGGTGACTAAGAAGTGCCTCTGCCCCTGTGTCAGATGCAGGGCCTGTGAGCCGCAGGGCAGGAGGTCAGGAAGGGGAGATGACCATCAGGCTGGGCACATGAGGATGGACAAGGCCACCTTCCTTGCTGGTGAGGAGGGACCCCTGTGGAATCCTGGCCTCCCTCACAGGGCAGGAACTACACTCACCAGGCTGTTGCCCTGCCCAGGAGCTGACCTGGCTGAGCAGGAACTCCTGAGCTGGCTGATAACTCCTCTGAATTATCAGGACCTAACTTTCCTCAGTTGTGAGTTCCCAGTGGACCTTAAGACCCTGGCTCACACCCCTGCTGGTCTCCTGGGAAGCAGTGAACTGAGGACACCCAGCATCCCTGTACTTTTATGGCCTCTTGGATGGAACAAGTGAGTTCCTTGGCACAGCCTGTGTTTGGGGCCAGACACAGCCCCTTTCTCTGGGCAGGAGGCACTGGATAGGCACACTACAAAGGGCCCTGCTATGGGATGGGACATCTGGGACCCTGGTGCAATTGCCTGAGTCCTCCTCAGGCCACGTGCAGCCCCTGCTCACCCCAGAGGAGACATGTGGGCCCATGTGCAGCATCCACTGAAGCCTGGACTGGGAAGCAGACATGTATCCTTACCTGGGGTTTTCAAGTGCAGCTCTTCTCTGTTCCTGCGACTAGAGTCATCAAAACACGAGTCATTCACCCTGTGGAGCCCACCTGCCCAGGTGGCAGAGCTACACGGTCCCCCAATATATTCCCCATAGTGGAATTAGTAAGTGGTGACCCATCCTAGACCCTGTTTCAGGGAGTCTGACATGCCCAGCACTCCCTCCTGAGTCCCCTCTTCCAAGATCAGTTTTTGCTTCTTCCCCTGGGGCGATGTCCCATCCAACTCCCCAGGGCCCTGCTCTCAGGCTCCTGGCTGTGTCTCTGTGAGGGGGACCTGCTGAGCTGGGGGTCCAGTGTGGCCCTCCCCAGAGTCCAGACAGCTTGGTGTTGTCTGCACTGACTGCACATGGCTCTGCCGGGTTTGACCCTATAGGGGCAAGCCTGGCCCTACTCAGGGGCATCTTCAGGGTCTCGCTTGCTGGGAAACAAGCAAACTCACAACGTGTACAAGTCCTTTTCTTCAGTTGTGAGGCATTTGCTGTTTTCTGTCTGACAAGGGCACATGCCCAGGCCCAAGGTCAGTGTGTAGACTCGACCCATGTGCAACATGCAGAGAAGAAGAGAAGTGTTCCTCCCACAGCTGTGAACACTGGCCACAGTGTGTGTGTGTGTGTGTGTGTGTGTGTGTGTGTGTGTGTGAGTGTGCTACAGGATTAGCAGTGTGGTGGGTTCTGGGCCAGCCCATTAGCTCTGTGTTAAAGTTACGTTTGAGCAGAGGAACTTAAATGAGATATGAGGCTCCTCCATAACCCCTGAGGGTTTCTGGCCCCCTGTGAGTGTGACCATACTAACGCATGTGGAGCTTCGGGGAAGAGGCTCCCTGATGGTTTCATAGAATCCTTTTTTGGGGCCTCCCTGCAGAATTCTCTGGGTTTAGAAAGGCCAATTGACAGTTTCCAGTCAAAAGCACATGATGTCCGTGAAGGACATGTGACAGGGGCACAGTCGGGTCACACTGGGCTAGGGACACTGGGGGAAAGATGCTCTGAGAGTCCAGAGGGAACCTCCCCTGCAGGTGGGGCTGGGTTGCAGGGCGTGCTCAGGAGCACCCAGCACAGGCTGCCGCCCAGCAGGTGCACAAGAGGCTGGGAGGGGGTTGCTCTTGGGGACTGGGTATTCCTTTTCTGAAAATGTATAATAATAATTTTATATGCTATATTGATATTTGTATGAATATACTACTCAGCTGTGAGTGTTGATGTAACACAGTACTTTAAGGAAAGCCACATTTACAAAGGGTCTCTAGCCCTCCTACATGTGTTAAGAGTAAGCAGCTGGAGGCAAGGGAAGCTTTTTACATATAACTGGGTAGAACATTTCAAGAATCTCACTGATCCAGAGAAGAAAATATTCAGGTGTCAAAGCCCCTAGATGGTGCTGGATCTGTCCATGCAATTCACATGTGGGTTCACAGTGAAGAACGTGTATTTGGGGCTTGTTTTTCAGTGGCAGGACCTCTGTGCACATAGAGTTCAAGGGAGTTGCAGGAACGCCTGTCCTCAGCATTTCCCTGTTGTTGCATGGCCCACATATCATCTTGTTTCTCTTTTTTATGCTGGGGCAGGCCTAGGGCTATGAAATGCTCTGCCTCATGAATATGCAAACTACCTGAGGTCTGCTGAGGTAAATACAGCTATGCTTGTATCCTGAGAGCATCATCCCACAGCCACATCCCTCCTCTGCAGAAGCCCCTGAGAGCTCAGCTCCTCACCATGGACTGGACCTGGAGGATCCTCTTCCTGGTGGCAGCAGCTACATGTGAGGGGCTCCCCATGCCCAGGGTGAGGAGGGGTCTGGAGTCAGCCAAGGTGGGTTCAACCAGTCCTCTCTCTTCTGCACAGGTGCCCACTGCCAGGTCCAGCTGGTGCAGTCTGGGGCTGAGGTGAGGCCACCTGGGGCCTCCGTGAAGGTGTCCTGCAAGGCTTCCGGATACACCTTCACCAGCTATTATATGTACTGGATGAAACAGGCCCCTGGACAAGGGCTGGAATGGATGGGACGTATTGACCCTGAAGATGGTTCCACAAGGTACACGCAGAAGTTCCAGGGCAGAGTCACCATTACAGCGACCACATCCACAAACACAGCCTTCATGGAGCTGAACAATCTGAGACCTGAGGACACGGCTGTGTATTACTGTGCTAGACACAGTGTGACAAATCACATCCTGAGGGGTCAGAAACCCTGAGGGAGATGCAGCTGTGCTGGGCTGAGACAGTGACAGGGACAAGGAAGACTGAGGCTCTCTTTGATGTAGGATTATGAAAGCAGAGGGGAAATGGAGTTGATTACCTGTAAAATATCTTCAGTGATGTTTTGATGAACCAGATCATTGCGTTTCTCCCACTCCTTTAGGACGTTCAGCAAAGCAAGTCCCCGTGAGGGTGAATTTTAGCTGCTACATTGGTTGCATTAAGAAATACCTGCAGAGGTGGTAAAGCATTACTTCTGGGTGTGTCTGTGAGGGTGTTTGCAGAGGAGACTGTCAGTCAGTAAAATGAGTGGGGTCATCAGCACTCAGGTGGGTGGGCAGGGTGCAATCAGCTGGGGGCTCAGGCAGCAGGAAAAGCGGCAGAAGGCACAGTCATTCCCTCTCTTCCTCTTCAGGAGCTGGGACATCCTTCTCCTCCTGCAACTGCACAGCAACACACGAAGTTCTTTGGCCTTAGGTTTCACACTGAGATTCATCCACTGGTCTCAGGCCAGCAGAGTTGGACCTAGCCATGCTAGTAGATCCAATGGCTTCTGTCTTCCCTTTAATATATCTGTCTGTCTGTCCACCCATAGCTATCTCTTTGTTTACCTATCTATCTGAAATGTATCTATCTATCTATCTATCTATCTATCTATCTATCTATCTATCTACCAACCTATCTATATAGCTGTGTGTGTGTGTGTATATATATATATATATATATATATATATATATATATATATATATATATAATCTATCTCTCAACCAATGTAATAACCTAAGAAGCTCCCAGGGTGACAAGAGCCACATGTAGGATAAAGTCCAGGGAGGGAATGAGGAGCTGTGCTGGGCTGAGCATGGAGAAGTCCTGGCACTTCAGATCATGAGGAAAAGTGGGGCTGGGGCCTTGTAAAGGCTGGCGGGAGGGGAAACTTGAGCAAAGATGAGTCTGTGCTCGCAATACTCGACCCTCCTTTGCCAAGTTTAAAATGAGCATTGTAGACTCATTCAAACTCCAAAGTTGTCCTCCTGGGGCTAAGATCAGAAATGTCCCCCAGGGCCTGGGAAACTCAGGGGAAGCCAGATCTCAGTCCTTCCTCACTGATAAAACAACTCTCATTCAGATGTGAAGGTAAATTCATGCTGGGCTAGGGAAGCTCACAGCTCCCTCCTCACACAGGGCTGAGGTCTCTGTGAAGGTCGGAGATGTGGTCTATGGCAAGGTGGGATGGTGTCTCAGCTGTCACTCACGGGTCTAGGGGACAGTTGTGACCACATATGATGGCAGGGTCGGGTCCACTTTGTCCCCAGGTGTCCCCAGGTGTCCTGTCCCAGGCAGCGGCAGGAGTGGGCCAGGGGCTGGGGATGCTGCGCAGACCCTCTCCTCACCTGTCCTGTGTGTGGATTCTCCACCACCACCAGTGGCTGCTGTGGGACTGGGTCCCCTGGCCCATGGGGAAGGGTCTGTCATGGATGAGGTGCCTCTGTGATGATGGGAACTTAAGTCACAGCCAGTCCGTAAAGAGTCGTCTTTGACTCCAGAAGCACGTCCAGGATCCAGATGTCCCTGCAGCTGACTTCCCCAGGAACTTAGGACACAGCCCTGTGTGTCTGTGCCAGACACAGAGAGGGGACATCAGGGGAGCCCAGACACAGACCTGCAGGGGCACACGAGGCCTCCAGGGGGTGCTCAAGGCCCACCAGAGGCTCATCCCCAGCTCAGCAGCAGGTGTGGAGGGAAGCTAAGGATTCTTTCCAGATCCTGGAATTTCCTGTCCCTGCCTGTCATTCTTCTACTTCAGGGCTCTTAGAGTTTTCCCTTGTAATGCCCTGGCTTCTTCATGTGAAATGGGATGACTTGGGACATCATTTCAATACAAATTTAAGTTTTTTTTTTTTTTTGCATTATCTGCTACTCATAAACTTTCAGTACAATCTTTGAAAGATTGTATAAGAAATCATTGATCCTCAATCAATATCCTTACATCATGGAAGGGTTTTGTGTTTGCTACGCTGTGTTGGTCATTGAGGAGGAAACAATTCTCTGGAGAGACAACTCTGTATATGCCGGGCATTTGTTTGGCTCCTGCCTTTTACCTGCCTTATGTGGGAAGAACCATCATTTCAGTGTGTCCTCCCCTCCATCTGGCTCCTGATCGTCCACCCTCAGACGGTTCCTCCTCCTCACTGTTCTGTCAAAGCTCCTGGTCTCCTGGACATCCACACAACAAGGCAGCAGGTCCCTTTGTCTCTCCCTCACGCCTGGTGAATCAGCTCATTCTCCTCATTCTCACTGAAGCCAGACGTTTTCCTGCAGCTGACCGTGCTCCCCAGAACACCCTGTTCTGGGTGGCAGCACTCTGCCTCTGGCTCTTGTCTCAGGAGTGGAGGACTAATGCCTGCTCCATCCACCTGAATCTCCTGGTGTGGCAAAGTGAGCACCATCTGCTCTCCCTGGGCGTTCGTGCCAGGGGCTGGTCAGGAGAGGGCTCGTGTCTGTGCATCTGCACCCTCTGGATAGACTTGGGTGTATCCTGTCAGCCAGGTGCAGGGATCCTGCAGGGTGGGGGCCAGACAAGGGCCCAGGCTCAGCACCTTCTGCAGCCTGGGCTGTGAGATCTATTGATGAGCCCCGGTGTCCAGAAAGGACATTATTATCATAAATAGGAAATAAAACAACACAGAGCATAGAACTCAATGCCACTGGACTTGCCAGTGCTATGTTTGTTGAGGATGGCATTTACATTCAGTTTTAACCACATTTGTCTTTGAATGTATTTATTTATTTATTGGAGTTTGAATAGATGGACATATATATAGATGATTTTATACACTATCTTATGCTAAAAATTTTAGTTCAATTCATTTTTTTAATTCATTTTTAAATTCATTTTAAAATTAATTAATTTTAATTCAATTAACAATAATAAGATGCAGAAAATGGGCTCATTGTATGTGGTGACATGTGTTAGGTTTTATATATGCACATGTCTGAATCAGTAGCATGTGTATGTTTTATCCTACTTAAAGTTGCTCTGACATCCTTTGATCTGTGATATTTACATCTTCCATGAAGTTTAAAACATGTGTGACTATTATTTCTTCAATATTTACTTTCCATATCTGGTATTTTATATGTTTATATGACACTATTTGATACTGATGTTTTTCTTCATTGTTCTTTTCCTTTGCACTTTGCTGTGTAGTTCCTGGCAGCTATTTTTTGAGTCCATGGTCTCTTTTGAAAGGAGCCACCTCAGCTGGTTTGTTTGTCACAGGCTTATTTGTAATGAATGCCTTTTAATTACTTTAAGCATTTCTATTTGACTCTTCCTTAATAATCCCCATGTCTCTACCTAAGTCAATTCTATTGATTTGTACATTATTATGTTTCCCTTTGTATTTTAACACAGCACTAATAATCACTTTGTATTTCCTGTTTTATTAGTTCTAATATGAGTCATCTTAGAAGTTCATCCTGATATTTTTTCATTATGACTTTTTTGATATCCATTTATGATAGACCATAATTTTATATGTTAGCCAGAATGCTGGGATTGGTGCTTGGCATTGACTTATTATTTCATATTATGTATTTTTCTCCCTGTATATGTGCACACCTTATGTTTCTAGGCCTGTACTGTGGAAGTTTGTGTGACTCTAGTCAGATTTGCATTTGGAATGTATTATTGAAGTGGCTCCAAGTGTTGAAGGTTTTCTGTGCTATGAGCACAAAAGAGTTTAGACACCTCCACTGATACGTCATATGTGCTTCCTGCCTGGCTTTCTGTTTACACTCCCTGTTCTGAGAAAATCTACTTCAGCTTGCCCAGGTTAGTCTCAATTTTGCATTTACCTGATAGTGGTTGATGTGGTGGAAGAGGTGGGCTTGAAGTGGCCCTTTTTGACTTCCTTCCTGACACAGGTTCCTAGGCAGGCATCATGCCCTTGGTCTGCACTATGCCCTTGGGTGTTGCCCTGTCCATCCACAAGAGCCAATGCTGCCCTCATACCTTCTCAGTGCCTTTCTTTTCCCGGTTCTTTTCCCAGTTCTCCCAAAGCCCTGACAGTTATCCATCAGCCTCTTCAGCTTCCACCTTTGCTGCCTGTCCCTGAAGATCAAGCCTTTGTTCCTGTGATGGAGAGGAATCGTGTTTCTGAGCATAACTTCAATGATGACAACTCTCCCACTCCCATTTCCTTCGAGGTTCCCCAGTGGGCCTAGGACACTGATTTCTGCCTCTTGTCCCCAGAAGGGTAATTGAATAGATCCGTAGGAGACAGAGGAGGTGAGTCTGAATGCATTTCAGAAACGTGTTCTCCCACTCTCTCAGACAGAACCATCTGTGAGGGTGCCACCTTATGATGTGTCCCCAATCCTGGAAGAAAAAACTTCAGAGGGAATAGAATAGGAATTCCCCAATTATCTGACCACTGGAAAATTTAAACTGTTATCTCCATATCAAATCCAGCTTCAAGTGATTCAATATCTATGTCCAGTATAGTATTGTCCTAGCCCACATGCCATCTGGTGGACTGTGCCTATGAGCTACTGCTCTGGTCCTGTTTCTCCCTGCAAGTACTGCTCTCTGTAGATTTCAGGCTTGCTGTTGGTAATACAACTTCTGCTATTTGAAATATTAAATAAAATTTTCTAATCTACAGCTTCTACAGTCATGCTTTATAGATGATGATGATGGTGCTATTGTTTTGGTTGACGTAAGATTGATGGTAAAGGTGATTTTTCTCAGCTGCCTCCTTCTCCCAGATGAAGAGAAGCTTTATCCTTAATAGCAAGAAATTGGAAACAATCAAAATATTAACCAGCAGCTTAATAAATAAGCATATTTAAATGATTCATTAAAACAATATCCATATTTAACAAGAACTAATGTCTCACACACACTACAATGTGGTTGCATCCACAAGTATGTACAGGGAGTAAATAAGCAAAAAATCACATTTCTTCTTCATGATTTAACTTTTATAAATTCTGGAAAGTGAAAACTAACACAAAGTAACATAAACTGTATGAGCAGTTGCCTGTATAACTGGCGGGAGATAGAAAGGGGAAGAAAGAAGTAGAAATTTTAAAAGAACAAGTCAGAATATTGTGGAATTTATTTCTTGATATCTTGAATATGGTGGTGGTGCTGTCAGCATCTTTCATTTGCACACTTTAACCATGTCAAGGCCACTGTTTATCAACTATGCCTCACTGGAGTTAATATGAACAGTTGATAGAGTAGTTGGTAGGAACAGCTTAAAGGACAAATAGATAAAAATAAGTAAAACTTTAGGTACTTGGAAATAGATCTGCATTGACATTATCTTTCAGATTTTGTATATATTATATAACGAAGGCAAAAGTTTCCTTTACGTTCTTATCAAGAATCAAAATTCTAGAAACCACCATAGGCATGTCCAGCTCTCGTCTGAGGTGGGTTCCAAGGACAGGACCATAGGTCAGACACTAAGATTCATTCTTCTAGGATATGTGTTCCTGGACATATGACAAAACCTCTGTATGCTTCTTGGGTAATTTTACATGTGTAAAATGCATGGGAATTTGATATCTGCAACTCATCGTTAATGGTGCTTGTAAATTAGATAAACCAACAGAAGTTAATAGTAATCACTG
Organism: Microcebus murinus; assembly: GCF_040939455.1. Classification (NCBI taxonomy): domain Eukaryota; kingdom Metazoa; phylum Chordata; class Mammalia; order Primates; family Cheirogaleidae; genus Microcebus; species Microcebus murinus. The sequence continues at coordinate 467,919 of NC_134109.1, forward strand.
CGCCATCACACAGTTTTTCTCTGGGCCCTGTCCTCATTCAGAGATCCAGCCCAGAGCTTGCTATATAACAAGGGACATGCAAATAGGGCTCTCCCTCTGCTGATGAAAACCAGCCCAGCCCTCACCCTGCAGCTCTGGGAAAGGAGCCCCAGCCCTGGCATTCCCAGGTGTCCCAATTCCATGATCAGGAATGAACACAGACACTCACCATGGAGTCTGGGCTGTGCTGGGTTTTTCTCGTTGCTCTGTTAACTGGCAATTCATGGAGAACTAGATACAATGGGTGTGTGAGTGCATATGAGTGAGAGAAACAGTGGGTGTGTGTCAGGCAGTTTCTGACCAGTATGTGTCTCTGTTTGCAGGTGTCCAGTGCGAGGTGCAGCTGGTGGAGTCTTGGGGAGGTCTGGTCCAGCCTGGGGGGTCCCTCAGACTCTCCTGTGCAGCCTCGGGATTCACTTTTGATGACTATGCCATGGACTGGGTCCGCCAGACTCCAGGGAAGGGGCTGGAGTGGGTCTCTCATATTAGCTGGAACGGTGCTAGCACATACTACGCAGACTCCATGAAGGGCCGGTTCACCATCTGCAGAGACAACAGCAATAACATGCTGTATCTGCAAATGAACAGTCTGAGAGCTGAGGACATGGTCATGTACTACTGAGCAAGAGACACAGTGAGGGGTGCCATTGTGAGCCCAGACACAAACCTTCTGTGGGGTCTCATAGGGCCACTAGGGGGCAGGCAGGACACAGGAAGCAGAGTCGGCCCAGGGCAAGTGTAGATGGAGGTTAATGTCAGGTGCACAGGAGGTTAAGGTCAGCTTTCCAGGGAAAACCTAAGTCTCCCTCTGTATCTTACAGTTTCCCCTGGAAGCCTGTCTATATTTAAAATTCTGTGCCTACCAATGATGTCTGTGAACTTGAAAAGGTTCTTATATGAGGATAAATCATTCTCATATGCCACCAAATTATTTACCATTCATGCAGGCAGAAGAACGCACAGGAGTCAGGTGAGGTTGTGGAAACTGTCTGCCCAGGATGCAATGTGACATTCATTGCAAGTGGGGAGGTTAGTGGAACTTCCTGACTACACTGCAGTCAAAGCAAAATGTAGCAGAACCATCCATGCCTGTGTGAGCCTAAGTTGCCCTTAATAGGACCATCGGGTCTCCCAGCCATGACTGTTACTTAGGGTTCTGCCAGGATGTGTCATTGCCTCGAAGTGGTCCCCACAGGATATGGGTCTTTAGCACACACCAGGGGGTGGATGGTGGAGAGTGGCAGCTGGGTGCCTGGTCCTGGACCACTCATACATGGAGGCAGAGAGGAAAATCCTCAGGGTGCATACACTGCTCATAGATTTCCATAAAAGATAATACGGTTCTACATGAGCCTCTCAGATGATATATAAAAAGAAGCATTTAGTCTGCAAACAATTATAATTTCCATGTTTGCCACCTCTTCCTTAAATTTCTCCTGGCTCAGTGTTTCCCTTCACATGAGGAATTGTTATCTGTAGTGTGACCAACTGGGTCCCACATCCAGTGGTTTCTGTCCATGTGCAGAGATCTCGAGTAATTCGGTCATTTCGAGACACAAGCCCTCCCCTCACCCAGAGAAAGACCAGAGATCTCCCTGACTGCCGAGTCTGAGGAGGAGCTGGCCCTGCAGGCTGCAGAGTCTGCAGAGACCCCAGTACAGCTTTGTGTGGTCAGACACTTCCTGCATGGAGGGAGCTCAGCAGCCACACTTCAGTGGAAGTGGCTCAAGTGTAATTGTGGGATAAAGAATGAGGATAATTGGATTTTATTCTGAATATTTCCCTTATACATGATAGGGTGATAATTGAATCCCTCTTACTCTGATTTTTTTATTTTTTTATTTCTTATATGGTCAGATGTTTGGGGAGTATAAACTGTTGCCATATATTTGCACAAATCTAGCCTCAGAGTCTCCTGAATTTTTCTAGGAAACTCAGATATTGAACAAAAGTGGATTTTTGATTCTTACCAAGATGTGAGTGTTTGAAATTTCAACGTGTTTCCCAAAAGCCTGTGGACACCAACAACATCCCTTCTCAGTGCACGTCCTTGGTGCTGAGACGAGGAACCTACCTCTGACCTGGAAGACTGAGACAACCTTGACCACTGTCAGGACCATCATCTGTCCTTTCTTTTGTAATCTGGTGGTATCAGTCTTAATGTTTTTACTTTCTGAATTTATTTACTTGAATAGTGTATCCTTTTTCCCTAGTTAGTCTGAGTGTTGGTCATTTTTCATGTTTCAAAAGGAGGAAAAACCAGTGGTTTGTTGATATTTCTACTCTTTTAGTTCTTATGTCATTTATTTCTCTCATTGGCCTTAAAGGATCATGAATACATTAATGAGAAATAGATTGAGCTGTTGTTCTGAGAAGAACCCCACATTCTTCTCAGACTCAGAAAAACATGGAAGTGGGTCTTTGGAGTGGACTAAAGAGTTGATGTGGCTCCCACTACATTACTAGGATGAGACTCTCAGCTGTGGCAGGAGCACAGGCAGGGGGGTGTGAGGTAAGGGAGGCTGTGAGGTCCAGGTTTTTCTCTCCCAGGACCTGGGAGAGAAAAACTTCTCCTTCCCCACTCTCACATTCGGCCATAACCATCAGGTTTGGGAATCGATTAATCTGTCTTTGATGTAGGAATGGAGGCCCAGGAAGGAGACTTGTCAAACCTTCATTCTGCAGATGCTCTATTGGAGAATGTGCTTGTTTCTTTCCCTCTGTCCTAAGTCTACAACATAATAACTCCCCCATTCTACTGCACCCCACATGGACTCTTCATGGCCTCTTCCCCCTTTCTGCAATGTGGTACCTGCTGCTTTGACTTCTGGAGAACACACCTGCCCTGCCTTACCTCATGCCCCAGGTCTGCCCTATAGTCCCTGCACAGGTTCACAGCATCACTTTCATTCCATGTTGCACTAACATGGGTTCTGATCTTAAATCTCTCTTCACTCTCTCTTTTATTCTGAGTCATGACTTTCATTCTAACAGCCCTTTTTCATCTGAGCTGTACTGATGCACAGGAAAGAGTTTACTTAGCAGGCTTGGGCTGTCCAAACCATGTCCATTTCTGAGAAATTCCATTCTGGGAACCTACCCATTGTCAGCTCCTGAGGGATCAGTTCTGATCCTCTGGCATACTGCTCCTGATAATAGCATTTTTAAACCAACATTATTAAGGTGTGCTTTCCATGTAATTACAATATTCAACTTACATACTGAATGAGTTTGGGTGTATGCATACACCTAACCAACACCAGGACATAAACATATCCATCGCCTCCCAAGATTTTCTCCCATACCCTCTAATATTATTATGTTATTGTTATCATTTATCTCATTTTTATACTTGTTTGTGTGGGGGATGAATACACTACAGAACTTGATCACGTAGTGTTTATGGTGAATGCCAGTTCATGCCCCATGGGCTGGTGTTGAGCAGTGAAGGTCAGGTGTGCTGGTGCTGTGACACCTGGGACTTTTCCAGTGGACAGCACTGGGCAACAAGACTCAGGTGAGCTTCCCTGAAGACAACTGTCATGGACTGTTTACAGGATGAAGGATGAACACAGAACATAAAACACAAACGTGCAGAACAAAAGAAAACTGCAGACACACATACAGACAGTTGACTTGAGTAAAAATACACTGGGTCCATTTTATTTTTATACTCTAAAAGATTAAAGTTAGTTCCTTGTCCATAACCACCCAGGCATGGCAGTGATAGCCATAAATTCCGGAAAGCGTAACCTTAGGGAAGCAGATATCCCCTGACTCAGAATTTCAAGGTGGTTGCTCTAGGCATTAGGCATAGATAGAGGACCACAATTAGCAAGAATGGCCAAGGTGAGCCACAGGGGGCATTTCTCATCCCCAATTTCTCTTAGGGTGACCCCCTAAGATCTTCAGCTGAACCCCAGCGGCTGTGTCTGGCTTAGGTCGCCCCTCCCTTGAGGGGTCTTACCCATCATTGACTAACCAGCCATCTTATGGGGTGTTTACTGTGCGGCCTCCAGACCCCCAATGCCGTGAGGCAGGGCTGCTCTTGCTAGTTGCCACTCAGGTCCTTTGTTATGCCTCTAGGCACCACCGTTGTTTATCACAGGGAGCCTGTCCAGAACACATTACTTTCAAACACTCTGGGCAGAACACGTACATTACTCACTAACTTTAATTCTTAAACTAGGAAAATATAGGTCAGTCTCCTACAACAACCCCTAACATATGTCATCAGAGGTCACTGCTGGGAGAATTGAAGGTGAACAAAAGACTAAACTGAGATAGCACACCTGGCCACTTGCATCTATTTTCTCCGGGAGTTAACCCCTGCACCTTTGTTGATTTTGATTCATATACTTTTCTGTAATAAACTGACCAAGAGTATATTATCTCATTCTAAGACCTGTATTTACATTAGAGGATGAGGGTGGTCTTGGAAGACTCAATATAATTATGCCAGAAGTGGATTTGCCAGAAGAACCCTGCCTTATTGACACATGGATAAAGCATTGCTTAGCAAAGCAAAAGATAACAAGCTGGGGGCATTGAACCTTTGAGGCCTGGATGCTCACACATTCACATGGTGTGAGGCAACACATCCGCTCCAATAAGTGGTGGGAGATAAAAATTATCAATGCAGGGTGGGAAAGGTAGATCAACACTGTAGGAGTTCATATCACTAATACTAAGGCAATGTAGAGATAATCAGAAATAATCTAAATATAGAATCCGTGTATGTACAAATAAAAACTGAAATGAACCCAATAAACTTGCTGTCAATCCTGGCTCTGTACACACTAAGCTGTGGCTATAAAGCTCAGTTTCACCATCAAGATGACAATTGTCTTGGAGCAAACTACTATGGCCCACAGTGTCACAGAAGGTTGTCCATGTCTATGGCAGGGGAGGGAAAACCATTAAAATACTTAATCCAGAGAGTAGCATGAAAGAGTTGCATCATTTTGTGACATGATTTATGTCATTAATTGACCTCATCAGATTCCTGAGCAATATTTACTTAGGGACTGCAGAAGTGACAAGCATAGCAGAATCTCCTTGGCTTTGTACCCCAAATGACTGAGGAGGCATTTGTGTGGACTGACATCTTAGAATAGGGCCATTATGGCTAGGTGCTGGCGATCCTAACACATTGTTCCTGGTGGGATAACTAACCTGGTACAGGAGATAACAGACTGTTTACCCTGTAAGGTAAGTTCCTTCCTTTGAAGAGCAAAGCAAACTCTCCAGATGAACTGATGCTATGTACCCACATCCTGATGATGTGGCTTTATAGAGCTGGGGTTTGCATCACATGTTATGAATCTTGCCTAGGCCAGAGGAGAAGGTTGGGACAAAGGGAGGTGCTTTTGGTTCTTCACTCCAGATACTCCTACTGTGCAAGGTCAGAGAAATACCTTAGAAGCTGTATATGTTTTTCTTCCCACTCTAAGTTCTTTTTGGATATTGGAGGTACTAAGGAAAGAGGGTGGATACAAAGGAGAAGGGAACACATGCAGAGGAGAAGAAAGGAACTCATCCCAGCAAAGTGGGAGTCCTTTCATGGTAACTAAGGAAATAGGCAGCTGAAGAGGACAGTGATGGGTCAACACAAATGTGTAATTCAGCACCATGAAATGTTTAGTGGAGCAATGGTGATTCCCTCCAAGTCTGCCAACATTCAGAAATCTAAGCACATGTTCCATGTTCATGCTTGTTTGCAGGAATGTGGAAATGCAGGAGACAAGATGACTTTAGTAACTTGCCATGAATGCCATGAGTGTTGGTCTGGCAAATCAGCAAAGTGAGGATGGTTGGATGGCTGGAGCAACTGTCCTCACCCCAGACAGGTGCCCAGGCCCCATTCATGCTCATGTGCAAAATCCCAGTTGGTGAAGAAGAGTGACAGTTCTTGTTATGTGGCATTTATGGATGAACTCCTCAATTCATAGTTTTTAAGGCTTCATTTTATAGGGTTTTTTTTTATTTTTTTCTCCCCCATATATGACTCTATTTAGATTCTGACAATGTGCACCACAGGGTCACAGGGAAGGGTTGGTGAGAGGGAGCCCCCGGTCAAAGTCCTGCGGGCACCTGGACCACAGTGTTTGGGGAGTTTGGGGAAATTAATGTGACATTTTCCAGCTTCTCCCAGGAGGTTGAGTTCAGCCTCTTGCTTCCCTAGTGGTGATGGGCTATGCACTCTGTGGGGCAGGTCAGATGCAAACTCAAGTGGGGAACATCCCGGTTAAACCCACTGCATAGTGGGCCTCCCTCAGCACCCTGCTGGGGCCCTCACGGCCACCCTTTCTGTCCTCAAGGATGGGGTCTGCCACTATCCTTGCCCGCTCCTGCCTGTACCTGAAGGTGATTGCAAGCCCAGGGATTGGGTCCTACAGGGAGTAGGCTTACCAGACCCCTAATCTGTGTGCTGCATCTCCCACACAGGTGTCAGCACTCAGGTGCAGCAAGTGCAGTCTGGGCAGAGGTGAAAAGGGCTGGGAGTCTCTGACAATCTCCTATAAGGCATCTGGACACAGCTGTCAGCTACCACATCAGCTGACTGTGCCAGAGGCCTGGGAAGGACCTGGAGTGGGTGGGGATGATCTGCTCTAGTGACTCAGATACCCACTACTGCTCGTCCATCCAAGGACATGTCACCATCTCCACAGACAACTCCATGGGCACTGCATAGCTACAGTGGAGCAGCCTGAATGCCTTGGATGTGGATGTGTGCTGCTGTGGGATGTACAGGGGATATCGATGGAGGTCAGGAGCAAACGTCCCCACAGGGATGCCAGAACCCACCGTGCTGGTCATCCCAGGGCACAGAGGGGTGGTTGATAAGGGCTGGTTTCCTGTCGAGGTCACGGCTGCTTCTCCACATAACAATTTTCTCTGGGGAACTTCTCTGAGTTCACAATTCTGTGCCTCCCTCAGTGTCTGCATTAGATGTGTCTGCGGTAATGAAAGAAAATATTCTCAGCTGCTCAAAAGGCAGAGCTTGGCTTCCAGTCACTTTCTCCTGTCCCAAATATACATTAATTATCAACACTTTTGAATAAGTCTGAAAATTGATAACAGATTTTTGTCTTGCACAACAAAATGCAGCACAGCACACAGGAGCCAGCAAGCAGAACACAGGGCCCATGGGACATCATGGGCAGAGAGTTCATCCCCCATCTGGACAGCAGAAAGAGGCTCATTTCCCAGCTCATGAGCAGGTGTGGAGGGAAACTGAGGTTTCCTATAAGACCCTGGAGTTCTTTGTCTCTGCCTGTCACTCTTCTTCCTCAGGAGTCCAGGATTTTTCCTTGTAATGCCATGGCTTCATTCATCTGTAATGGCATGGCTTAGGACCTGATTTCTATTCAAAATTAACCCTTAATTGTTTTCACTTTTCTGCTATGCACAAACTTGCAGTAAAAATTTGAAGTATGAAATCAACAAACCGCCATCCACACCATAGTGCCATTGTTGGCTTTCTGTTTCCTACACTCTGTTGGTCATTCAGGAGAAAACACTTCGCTGGAGAGACAACTGTGTATGTTCTGGGGGTTTGTTTAGCCCCTGCCTTTCGCCTGCCTTGTGTTGAGAAGAACCTTCATTTCAGTGTTTTCTCCCATCCACCTGGATATTGGTAGTCCACCCTGAGATGGTTCCTCTTCCTTACTGTTCTATCAAAGCTTCTGGTCTTTTGGACATCCACACAACAGGACAGCAGGTCCCTTTGTCTCTTCTCATGCTTGGTGAATCAGCTCCTTCTTCTCATTCTCACTGAAGACAGATGTGTTTCTGCAGCTGACCATGCTCCTGACAACACCCTGGTCTCAGTGGCAGCACCCCACCTCTGGCTCTTGTCTCTTGAGTGGAGGAATAACACTTCTCCATACAGCTGTTTCTCCTGGTGTGGCAGAGTGAGCACCATCTGCTCTCCCTGGGGTTGCATGGCAGGGGCTGGTCAGGGGCTCATAACTGTGCACCTACATCCTGTGGATAGACTTGGGTTCATCCTGTCAGCCAGATGCAGGGTTTCTGCCAAGGTGAGAGGTTGGACCAAGGGCCAAGCCTCAGTGTCTCCTGCAGCCTTGATTGTGAGAACTCTCAGTAAGCCCCCGCTTAGAAAGGTTGTTATTGTCATGGTATGTAAACCAACACAGAGCTTAGAACTCAATAACATTGTACCTTCCAATTCAATGTTTGTCACGGATGCAATTTTCATTCAGTTTTTTTTAAAAAATAGATGTGTTTAAATATACATGTTTATTGGCATCAGAATAGATGGACAACACATAGAAGAATAAGTATTTGAATGACCATCTCATGCTATAAATAGAACTGAATTTAATTCAGTTAATTAAAGTAGTAACATAGAAGAAATGGGTGCTTGTGAGTGGACACAGTGTTAGTTTTTGCATATGCACAAGTATTTATCAGCAGCAGGGGTTTATGTTTGGTTTCTCCTGCAAGGAATTGTTCTTACATTATAGATCTGTGATGCTATATCTGTCATTCATTTTAGAACATGTGTGACTATTTTTCCTTCAATCCATTTTTCCATATCTGGTCTTTCACTTCTACCTTTGGGATTCCAATCACATTTATATGACACTATTAGGTACTAATATTGTTTTGTCTTCATGATTATTTTCCTTTGGATTTTGCTGGTGTAGTTCCTTGCACCTATTTTCCATGATTTCTTTCTTTCTTTTTGTATTTATTTTTATTTTTTTATTCATATTATGGGGGTACAAATATTGTTAGGGTTACATATCTTGCCCCTGCCCCCCACCCCACTATGACAGAGCTTCTAGAGTGTCCAGCCTCCAGGTGGTGTGCACTGAACCCACTGTATAAGTACATACTCTTCCCCTCCTCCCCCCTTCCACCTGCCCAGTTCCCGATTGTTTTTCCAGAGATTTTGATTTTTTTTCCAAAAATTTTGGTTACAATGTATATCTTTATCTCTCCCTAAAAAGGGATAGAGGTAATTCCTTCCCCCTCCACAATGCTCACCACTTCCTTAAGAAGTGGGTCTCTCCCCCCAAATCCCTGTTGAACACTACCATTTTTTGAGCACCACAAGCATTCTTAACAGATCAAAAAAAAAGAATTCTTCGCTTTGTATGGAACCAGAGAAAACCACGTGTAGCCAAAGAAATATTAAGTAAAAAGAACAAACTGGGAGGCATCAGTCTTCCTGACTTCAAACTGTACTATAAAGCAATAATAGTTAAATCTGCCTGGTACTAGCCCAAGAACAGAAGCATCAATATCTGGAATAGATTTGAGATTCCAGAGATGAAACCATTTGTATACGGTGACCTAATCTTTGATAAAGCAGACAAAAATATACTTTGGGGAAAAGATTCTCTCTTCAATAAATGGTTCTGCGAAAACTGGTTAGCAACATGCAGAAGAGCAAATCAGGATTCCAACCTCTCACCTCTCACAAAAATTCACTCAAGATGGATAACAGATCTAAACCTAAGGCATGAAACTTTAAGAATCCTAGAAGAAGTTATTGGGAAAACCCTATCAGATACTGGTCTAGGCAAAGAATTCATGATTTCTTTCAAAAAAGGAGACAACCCAGCTGGTTTGTTTGTCCAAGGCCTATTTGTACTGAATTCTTTCTGAATACCAAATGCCTTTCCAATTCACTCTTCCTTACAATCCACATTTTTCTACCTAAGTTAATTACCTTGTTTTCTAGTATAATTATGTTCCCTTAAATATTTTAACACATTAATAATACATACTGCCTTAGCATTTCCTAATTAAGACAGTTGTAATATATCTCATGTACAAACCTCATTGTCATAATTACTCCATTATGAATTTGGGTTTCAATTTGGGACACTCTATAATTTTTTCTGACTGCCAGACATGATTGTTTTACTTTTGCCATTGACTTATTATTTCATTTCATGTACTTTTTCTCCTGGATATATCCACATTTCACATTTTCCAGGACTGTACTGTGCAAGTTTACGTGACTCTAGTCAGACTTTTATTTGAAATTTATTGTTAAAGTGGCTCCAAGTTTTGAAGGTTTTCTGTGCTATGGGCAAAAAAGGGTTTAGATACCTTCACTGATACATAGTATGTGCTTCCTGCTTGACTTTCTGGTAACATACCATGTTGTAGAGACAATCTGTTTCTACTTGTCCAGGTTAGTCTAGATTTTGCATTTACCTGACACTTGTTGATGTGATGAGAGAGGTTGACCTAAAGAGGCCTTATCTGTCTTCCTCCCTGAGCCAGGTTCCTCAGAAGACATCATGCCCCTTGGTCTGCACTGTGACCTTGCATGTTGTCCTGTCCCTCCAAAGAGGTGATGCTGCCCTGGTACCCTTCTAAATGTCTTTCTTTTCCCGGTTCTTGTGTCCCACAGCTTGGGCAGTTTTCCATCAGCCCCTACAGCTTCCAGATTTGCTCCCTGTCCCTGACAATATAGCCTTTGTTCCCATGATAAAGTAGAGAAGTGTTTCTGGCATAACTTAAGTGGTGACATCTCTTCCAATCCCATTTCCTCCCAGGTTTCCTAGTGGCTAGGGCACTGATTTCTGCCTCTTATCCCCAGAATGGTAATTCTATAGAGCTCTAGAGGAAAGGAGGGGAGGGTCTGCATGCATTTCAGAAACCTGTTCTCCCTCCCTCGCAGACAGAACCATCAGTAAGGGCACCACCTTACCATGTCTCCCCAATCCTGGAGGAAGTGACCTAAAGGAAACAGAACAGGAATTCCCCAAACATGTGACCACTGTAAAATCTAAACTGCAATCCCTTTACTAAATCCAGCTTCCATCAATCCAATGTCTATGTCCAGCATAGTCTTGTCCTAGCCAACATGCCATCTAGTGGGATGTGCCTATAAGCTAATCCTCTGGTCCTGGTTCTCCCCTCAAGTACTGGTCTCTCTGTAGATTTCAGGTTTGCTGTTCTTCATATAACTTCAATTACCTGAAATATTAAATAAAATGTGCTCATCTTCAGCTTCTGCAGTCATGTTTTATATATGTTGATGATGTTGCTATTGTTTTGGTTGATGTAGAAGAATATATTTTTTATCAGCTGCCTACTTCTTCCAGGTGAAGAGAACCTTTATCCATAATAGTAAGGAAATGGAAGCAATCACAACATTAACCAGTAGCTTAATACACAAGGATTTCTTGCAAATGATCCATTAGAACACTACCCATCATTAACAACAATGACAGTTTCATGCACACTGCAGCATGGCTGCATCCACAGTATGCACTGTGAGTAAAATAAGCAAAAAACCACCTGCTACATGATTCCACTATTTTAAATTCTAGAAAATGCAAGCTGAAATAACATAAACTACATTGGCAGTTGTCTGGGTAAATGGAAGGAGAAGGAAGGAGAAAGGAGGAGAAATTTTAGAATGACAAGTGTAAAAACACTGAGGAAACTCAATATCCACAATATCCTAGACAGGGCGACGGTGCTGTCAGCATCTTTCACTTGTGGAATTTCACTATGTTAAGGCCACTGTATACCAACTATGCCTCATTAAAGTTTAAATATGAACATTTAGTAGATTATTTGTTGAGGAAGACATGGTGAACAAATAGAAAAACATTCAAAATTTAGGTACTTTAATATATACCTGCATTCAGCCTGTCTATTCTAGGTTTTTACTTTTTTTAAGAAAAAAAAAATAGAGGCAAGTAATTTGCTTTGCACTCTTATTGTGGAATTGGGGTTCTAGAAACCACCCTGTGAATGTCCAGCTCTGCTCTGCAGTGGGTTCCAAGGATGTCATCATAGAACAGACATTGAAAAGAATTCTTCCAAGGAATGTGTTCCTGGACATATCTCACATCTTCTATATGTGTCTGGGGTTACTTCCACATCTGTAAAATATGTGGAAACATTACACCTACAGCACACAATTTGTATGTGTTTCTAAATTACATAAGTGAACAGGACATAATTATTTATCACATTAAAGTCTCACAGTTTTTCTCTGGGCTCTCACCTCCCTCAGGCTTCCCCAACCAGAGCTTGCTATATAGCAGGGGACATGCAAATAGGGCGCTCCCTCTGCTGATGAAAACCAGCCCAGCCCTCACTCAGCCCCAGCATTCCCAGGTGTCCCCATTCAGTGATCAGGACTGAACACAGAGACTCACCATGGAGTCTCGGCTGAGCTGGGTTTTCCTCCTTGCACTGTTACAAGGTAATTCATGGAGAAGTATATATATTTGGTGTCTGAGGGGATGTGACTGAGAGAAACAGGGTGTGTGTCACTGTTTCTGACTAGGATGTGTCTGTGTTTGCAGGTGTCCAGTGTGAGGTGCAGCTGCTGGAGTCTGGGGGAGGCTTGGTCCAGCCTGGGGGTTCCCTGAGACTCTCCTGTGCAGCCTCTGGATTCACCTTCAGCAGCTACTACATGAGCTGGGTCCGTCAGGCTCCAAGAAAGGGGCTGGAGTGGGTCTCATACATTAATGGTGATGGTGGTTACACAAACTACGCAGACGCCGTCAAGGGCCGATTCACCATCTCCAGAGACAACAGCAAGAACTCGCTGTATCTACAAATGAACAATCTGAAAGCCGAGGACACAGCCATGTACTACTGTGCCAGAGACACAGTGAGGGGACCTCAGTGTGAGCCCAGACACAAACCTCATGTGGGGACATGCAGTGCCACCAGGGGGACTGTGGGACCCTCAAAGCCTAAAAAAGAGCTGAGAGGCAGGTGCAGGTGGCCAATAACAGTTGGTTTTCTGCCAGAGTCTGGGGCTTCCTGTCTAGAAATTTCATCCTCAGACCTATCTTTCGTGACTCTGCACTTGTCACTGTAGTGTCTGAATTAGAAATGTCTTGTTGTAGTAAATGAACACATTCTGCCCTGGATAAAGGCAGAATTCAATCACATGGGAAGAAATGATTCTGTCATGTTCAACTGGATCAGAGTCTAGAGGAAGCCCAGGGGACCTTCTTAGCATTTCCCAACCAGACTCAGTGCACAGACCTCAGCAGGACTCCCTGAGTGGGACAGTCTTTGGGATTCAGATTAGGGCATGTAGGGACCTCGGCCAAGGTCAGTGTCTCATAAAACCTCAGGTTTCAAATTGTTCTCTTCTCATTTAGAACTGTGCAATCCTGTTGCAGAACTGATTTAGTTGTAGCTGTTTCTGCAAGTCCATTTTCTTTCTGTCTAGGTTCTGTTTTCACATCTTCCTCTTCTTCTTTCCCCAGAAAATGGAAGATGTGGTCTCTGTTTCTACATCCCATGGGTGAGGTACTTTACCTGGAGGTCAGGTGTGGTCCATGCTGTGGCTCATCTGGGACCTGGGAGAGATTGATGGGATTGTCTCACTCACCATTGCTGGGACCCTCCTGCTGTCACCTGTTCATGGACTCACTTTGTAAATGCAAGTGGCAATTAGTAACTGAGAGAATAAAATTGATTGGACAACTGGGATGTGTCTCTCACAGAGTCACAGTCACCACCTATGGCATTGGGGAGACCTGTACATGGAACCTCATTGTGCTGAGTGCTCTGAGGTGGCATCAAGTTCTGTGTGAGTGGTGTCCTTGTGGACTCAGCATAACAACACAGCACCCTGCAGTCCAGTCCCTCCCATGTGAAATGCCTGCCCAGATGTCTTTTGTCCAAGAGTCTCCCCATTTTCTCTCCTCTGTCCCTCCCGAATGCCCTCTCCTATGTTGTCCTCCTTCCTAAGGAAATCAAAATCATTCCTTGTTTTTACTCTGATACCCATCGTTATCTGGAGGAACCAGTGTCGTGTACTGTAGCAAGGGTTTGTCTCTAAATTATGTGGGATTCACAATAAATTTCTTCCATAACTCAGCCTTAATCATGGGAGATACTTGTGTAAAATTATGCACAGCATAGATTTTAGGAAGAAATTTCCATTCTTGCATTATGTCCATGTCTACCTTAGACACAGCTGTGTCTTCATATAAGTAGGAAACTGTTAACTGTGTGAGAGGCTTCACCACCCTGTACAGTCCCTGCCTATGAAATGGATACAGAGTCAGACAGGAAGGTGGTAACAGCAAACTGCATATCAGGGAGTATGGAGGAAGGGACAGGACCAGCAGGGCAGATGTGACTACTGTCCTTTAGAGTTACATTGTTGATTTTAGTTGTTTATAGTATTTTAATTCAAAATTCCTATGGCATTAAAACACACTTGATTTATGTAAAATTTTATGTACATAAAATTTATGATGTATGTAAAGCCCAAGAAAACTGCAAAGTCCAGGTGATGGTGAGCACATATCATGGTGCAGGACACTGCGGGTGCCCCTTAGGTGACCACAAGAGAGGGGTCACACAGTGTGTGGGTAAGAAACATGCACATTATGGCAAAGAAGGCAGGTGTCCTCCTGGGGAGAACAGGACATGGGGACCCTGTTGGTTGAGTCCGCAAGGGCTTGGACAGGTACACCATGATCTGTCCATGAGAAGTGGTATCTGATGAAAGGACTTGATGTTGAGAGATTCTGCATTAAAGTGAGGAGAATGGAAATCATCCTGGGAGGCTCTTGTGAGGGCTTGAGAGAGGTTGCTTTATGAATATGAGAACATAACATTTGGAGTAGAGGTGCGGACAGTCACACTGTGGAGTAGCTGCCACCCTGGACCTGTTAGATAAGATCTTAGTGTGTGTAGAAACAGCAACAAATAATATCGTCTCAAGGGTCCCAATGAGAATCTCATCTAAGAAAGGTGCAGAACTTTTCCCTGATGCAGACAAATTATCTCTGTGCCCACACTTAGCTTTCAGCCGCGTCTCCTGTCACACAGTGAACCACATGCTACTGTTCACCTCAGCTGGGGCTGCTTCTGCTTAGGAGATCAGGTACTTTTGATTTGAATGTCCCTAGACCATCATATCTGGATATTTTAGCAAAAAGTAAAGAACAGCACTGAGGGCAGCGAAACTCCAACTAAAATAACCACACAGTAAGTTACACAAACTACACAGAAATAACTACACAGTGAGAAAAATCATAACCTAATGAAACAAGAATCTGGGATGTGAGTGTCTTCATGCTTTCCAATTTCCAAAGCTCATGTACTCAAGGAGTTTATCTCAATGTTTCACACTGATATCCTGAAAATGTCCGCTTTATCCCCCACTCCCCTCCCATGTGGATGCCGTGAGTGTGTTTCCAAGGGTCACACAGATAGGACAAGGGGTGGAAGAGGATAGGACACCATTCTGAAATTTCCTCTGAAGGATTAGCAATGTCACAACAGAGAACCTCTTCTGCCTCCATGACTAGAACTCTGTCACATGCCCACAGGAACACAAATTCCTGATGGGCTTAAAATGCTACAGTGATGAGGCTGACCATTTTATCGTATAAAATTACTGGAAACTGGTAAGGTGTGGTGGCTCATACCTGTAATCCTTGCAACTCTGAGAGGCTGAGGCAGGCAGATGATTTGAGCTCAGGAGTTCAAGACCAGCCTGAGCAAGAGTGAGACCCCATCTCTACTAAAAAAAATAGAAATAAATTAGCTGGACAACTAAGGGAAATATATATAATATTAGCCGGGCATGGTGGCACATGCCTGTATTGCCAGCTACTTGGGAAGCTGAGGCAGAAGGATTGCTGGAACCCAGGAGTTTTAGGTTGCTGTGAGCTGGCCTGACACCAGAGAACTCTAGCCCGGGCAACACAATGAGACTCTGTCTCAAGAAAAAACAAAGAAACAACAACAACAACTATATATATATATATGGAAACTGACATGTTTTCTTTTCTTTTTTCTTTTTCTTTTCATTTTTTATATTTTTGTTCTTTTGGAAAGAGGATCTTGTTATGCCACCTAGGCTACAGAACAGTGTCATCATCATAGCTCACTGCAACCTCAAACTAATGGCCACAAGTGATCCCACTGCCTCGGCCACCCAAGTATCTGGGACTACAGGTTCATCCCACATAGTCAGGTGATATATACATACTAATATATATTACATGGTCTCACTGTGTTGCCAGCCAGGCTGGCCTCAAACTCTCAGCCTCAAGTGAGCCTCTTACTGTAGCCTCCCAAAGTATGGGTTTACAGGCATGGGTCACAGCACATGATCAATATATTCAGTAACTAACTTTCCTTAACCTAAAGCTAATTACTTCTCAATCATTACCTGAACACTAACTGAAACTTTCCTAGCTGTGATTGAGTTTCATTTTCATTTCCAATGTTGAAAGCTGGGCTTTCATGAGAGTCAAGTGCATAGAAACCACTGAGGGCAGCGAAACTCCGCCATACAGTCAGTGCTCACCACTGCACTCCAGTGAGCCCAGTGCTACCTGCGAACGCGCGTTTCCATAGAGTTCGTGCTTCTGCTCTCACAATAACTCCAACAACGTCTCTCCATTCTCCTCAGACTTTTTCCCTGCATCTGCTGAGGGTTCACCCTGTGTTCTTAGTTGGAATTATGAACTCTTTTGTCGGGGATGGGGGTAAGCCATTGGATGAAACTTCCATAGTCCTCTGTCTGACAACCACTTCCATCACTGAGTTCTCCCTCTGCTCATGAGGGTCCATTCCTTTGGCCATTTGATTACTTATGACAGTCAAAGATATCTAAATTTTACTGCTTCCATTTCTATATATACAAC
The DNA here is from genome assembly GCF_040939455.1 of Microcebus murinus. NCBI lineage: Eukaryota > Metazoa > Chordata > Mammalia > Primates > Cheirogaleidae > Microcebus > Microcebus murinus. Next base: position 484,598 of record NC_134109.1, read on the forward strand.
AAACTATTTTTTCCACTGGGTCTTCCCCTGGCATTATAACATGATCTAATGTCCAGCATCATGTGTCATTAGTAACATGCACAAGTGTCACAGAACTGCTTTTTGTCAGAGCAGACATAATTCTCTCTTCCCTGGAGATGGGCACACCCTGACAACCTGTCCACACACATAAATATATGCACAATTTCCTTCTGTGAGCAATAACTACATAACTGTTTCTCCAAGTTTACAACTCCCCTGAAGGCCAGGACAGCCTGTTTTACATCTGTTCAAACCATGGGCCCAGTGACCACCTCACAAGTCATGCTTCACCTTGTTCTGGATGTTATGTCTGTCTCTGCCCATCCACTGTCCCATAGCACCTCAGCCCAGCTCTCCAGCTGTACCAGGGAAGCCAAGATGTGCCCTGTTAGTTTGTCTCATCCATCCTCAGGGGTTCTCCTATGATCTACATTCAGAGAGGTAGGTTTTTATTATTTACATTCCTTGACTAATATGGGTAAACATGCAGGTGGAAGTAGGGGGTGATCAATGCTCTGCTCATGAAATGATATGAAGGAAAGGGACTTTCAGAAACAACAGGGACTGACTCAGTCAGTGTGTGAGGACCCTGTGCTGAGGGTGCAGGACCTGCCCCAGCCTCACAGGTGTGACATGTCAGGGCAGGGCCAGAGCAGGGCGTTCCTGGGCCATCAGAGGTGAGGCTCACACAGGTCCTTTGTGGATCCTAAGAAAGGAAATGACACTAATAGAGGAGATGAGAATATTTAGCACCACTAAAATCATTTGTAATAACATACATGTCAAATTATCACTGTTATTCCCCATCGCCATCTTTTAGAATGATGCTCATGGGTGTGAGGGTCCCACATCCTGAGGGTCGCACAGCTATCAGAAGGGTACTGTGCTCTGCACCAGGACTAACACATAAGATCACAGCCACACGCCAGGACTCACTGACATGTGGACTCTGATGGCAGTTTTCAGGGGTTGGTCAGAGGGAACCTGCTTCCTGCAGCAGAGACTTGTCCTCTGACCCTGATAACCACATCTCTTCTGCACACCATTAGCAATATAGTTCTATTGTCAAAAATCATGAAGTTTTTCCACCAGAAATTGTGAGGAAACATGTTCACTGAATAAAGATTACTTGGCAATGAGAAGACATGATCAGTGTAGAATATGCAGGTTTGTTCACCAAGACCAGGTTACTCAACCATTATACCAATAGCTGAGAAGCTTCCCCAGCTGTGTCTGTAGCACTGAGAGTATTTGTGTTTATCAAAGTCCTGTCTCAAGGAGAGAGTCCTGAGGTCCAGGCTGTTTTTGCAGACACTCTGCTGTGTCCCAGGACAGGGCAAGAAAGAGGCCTCTGTGATTTCAACAACCTAAGCAGAAACATCGACATCGCCCCAACACAAACTGCATGATTGACTGGAGTGAACTGACCCAACTCCATAGCATCCCCTGAATATACTTGGATTTGGAGGTGATTCAAGTAAGGAGACCCTAACCCAAATTAGCTGCTCCAGTGAATCTCCTCTGAAAAACAACAAACTCTGGACTGTACCCAGGTTTGTCTGAATTCAAAGTGACTATTCTATTAAGCCGCTGCTCCCTGAGTTTCAAATGTCCAAGATTTAAACGCGGGTGATGGAGAGGGGATGGAGAGCGCCGGACAGCCGCAGTTCAGAGGTCTGTGCGTGCAGGGAGGGTGCCTGGGGATGTGTCTATGCAGGTGTGAGAGTCTCACTGTGCCTCTTCTGAAAGCTGGCCCTGACCCTGGGCCTCACGGGCCCTGGACCAGCTCGTGCCACGTGCCCTGCTGCTTGGAGGGAGGAGAGTCCCGTTCTCTGTGCGCGCATCCGCCCCCCAGCCAGCAAAGAAAGGCCGGTCCCGCCCAGTCCCTCACGCTGAGGTCGCTCCCACAGGGACACCCGCAGGAGCTGGACTCACCATAGCCCGCGCCGAGGGACCAGAAGTCACTCCGCCTTCAGGAACTGCGTCTGGAAGTCCAGGCCTCTTGTGGGACAGACCGCTGAGTCCTGCGACCTCCCTGTCCCGGCTGTGGTTCCCACACCAGGTTCCCTGGGACCTGCTATGGAGCTGGGACCGCCTGGACACCAGGGGGCGCTCGCCGGCAGGTGGCCCAGCGCATGTGCTTGGTGCCCTTGGGCTCAACCCTGCAGGTCCCCCACACTGTGGCTCCCGCTGTGTTGCATGTCCTTGGGGACCTCGCAGCTGGCTGGGCGGCTCCCCGTCCCTGCATCGGCCACAGAGCTCAGACGCTGCACAATCGCCAGCACAGGGTTCCGGTTGCGTCCTCACCAGAGCTCAGACTCTGCACGGGGAGTGCGTGCATCTGCTGCGGTAGCTGCCCACGTGACAGCGCCACGCAGCCTCCCCAGCCTGACTAGGAGGGAGATCACTGCAGCAGGAAACGCTCTGCCAGGGTCACTTCCGGTCCAGGAGCTTCCTCCACCCTAGGAGGCGGGAAAATGCGTCCTCTTCATGTTTCTTACTGTGAATTCGCATGTCCGCTGTGTTGTTCTTGGGGCACACTGAGGGTGTGACTGCTGAATGCGAGGTGGAGTCACCAGATCCATCTAGTCAACGCGTCCACGACCTAATGAACCTATTTCTTGTGTCCAGAACATTTTTCATTACTCTCTTAATGATTATGGGATGTTAAATAAATTATTTTAGCTATATTCACAACTGAGTGCAATGGACTTCAAAAAAATTGTCCTAATTGAGGCTTTCTAATCTTTGTCCATCACCCCACTATTCTCCTCACCCCGGCATCTGGTAACCACGTTTCTAGCCCCTGCTTTTATGACTTTTAGTGTTTGAAATTCCATATATATAAAGTATATTTTAATCATGCACCCTTTGTCTTTCTGTTCCTGGTTGATATCATTTAGCACAATGTTTTTCAGTTCTATCCATGTTCTCACAAGTGACAGCATTTCTTTCTTTTCTCTCTTTCCTTGAGTGGCTTGCATTCCATTGTGCCATCGTGTATAGACCACGTTTTCTGTATCTACCCATCTGTTGATGGACGTGCAGGTTGACTCCACACCTAGATCACTGTGACGACTGTTGCAATAAACACGGGACTGCACACATCCGTTTGACATACTGATTTCACACGTTCTGGGGTAAATACCCAGAAGTGGAATAGCAACATCTAATGGTGATTTGTTCTCTATTGGCTGTACTAACTTGCATTTCCACCAACAGCACAAGAGTCCTCTTTTCTCCACATCCTAGCCAGATGTTATATTTCATCAATTCGATAATAACCGTACTAACACGAGTGAGATGATAACTCATTGAGGTTTTATTTTGCAATTCCCTAATAGACAGTGATATTGAAAATTTCCTTCACATATCTGTGGGTCATTCATAATTCTTCTTTTGGGAAATGCCTACTCAGATCTCTTGGTCATGTTGTCATTGATTATGTTTCTCCTATAGAGTTTTTAAATTTATTTATAAATTGTGAATACTAACCCTTATCAGATCTATAGATTGCAAATATTTCCTCCTAGTTTATAGGTTGTCTTCACTTTGTTAATTGTTTCCTTTCTTCTGAATAATGTTTAGAGTTTGATTAAATCCCGTTTGATGACTTTGTTTTGTCTTCTTAGATTTGAGGGTTAAACCTAAAAATGCATTACCCAGATAAATGTTGTGGGGTGAGCCATCCGCCGTCCCCCGGAGAATATTCTCTTCAAGAAGTTTTACCATTTCAGGTTGTATGCTTATCTTTAATTCATTTTCAGTGTATTTTTTGCATATGCTGTGACAAGATCATTTCTACTCTGTATGTGGATATTCAATTTTCCCAACATTATTTATAAACAGGCCATCCTTCACCTTTGAGTATCCTTGGGAAAAAATGATGAAAATGAATTGATTGTAAACTCTAGGTGTTATTTCTTTTTTTCATTCTTTCTTTTTAAAAATAAAATGTTTCTCTATTCACTTTTTTCTTTTTTTCTTTTTTTTTTTTTCTACTCCTGCTGTCAAGTCTTCAGGTCTAGGTGTTGTTTCTGAGCACTCTATGCTGTTCTGTTGATAGACTTATGCACTTTAATGTCAGTGCTGTGCTGTTTTATGTCCCTCACTCTGTACTATAGTTTGAAAGCAGGTAGCATGGTGCATCTGACTTGTTCTTTTGGCTCATCATTTCTTTTACTGCTAAGTTGTTGTCAGGATTGTGTGTTATTTTATTCATATGCAAAATTACATTGAAATATTGAAAAAGATTGCATTGAATATGCAGAGGACTTTGAACATCATGAACATTCTAATATTATCCATTCCTTCAGTCTATCAATATAGGTAGGTGTATTTCCATAAATGAATGTTTTCTTTATTTTTCTTCATCAAATTTGAATAGACTTCATTGTGCAGGTCTTTCATCTCCTGGGCTAAATTTATTCTTAATTATTTTAAATTTTGTGGCTATTATAAATGGGATCTGTCTCTTCATTTTGTGGAAAGTTCACTGATTGTGTATAGAATGCTACTGATTTTTGCATGTTCATTTTTACCGACATTCATTATTGCATTCATCTATTAATATTGGATCTAACAGGTTTTTTGTGGAGCCTTTCGGATATTCGAGATGATGTGTACAACAAACAATGACAATTTTACTTCTTCCTTGACTACTTGCATGTCTTTTATTTCTTTCTATTGCCTAATTACTATGATAAGAACTTCTGATACTATGCTGAAAATAAGTGGCAAGAGTTGTCATTCTTACCTTGTTCCGGATATCAGAGGAAAGGGTTTCAATTTTAGTTGAATCATTTCTTTATTAAAACATTGGTATAACATTATCTGTGGGCTTATCATATATGACCTTTATTGGTTTTCTGTACATCCCTTCTACATCTAATTTTGGAGATATTTTGCTTTTAATCAAGAAAACGTTTTAAATTTCCTTAAATTATTTTTCTGCATCTCATGAGATGATTTAAACATTTTGTCATACATTCTGATAATGTGATGCATCATACTCATTGAATTGCATATGTTGAATCATCCTTGCATCACAGGGATAAATCACGTTTTGACCTGTTGTCTTTCACTAATAATGTTTTATGTGTTTCAGTTTGCTGTATTTTGCTGATAATTTTTCCATGTATGTTTATCAGAAATATTGGCATATAATTTTATTTTCCTTTCATGGGCTTCACTGGCTTTGGTATCAGGGCAATGCAGGTCTCATAGAAAGAATTCTAAAATACTCCCTGAGATTCATTTTTTGCAAGAGTTCATGAAAGATTGGTGTTACTTCCTCATTAACTATTTCGGGGAATCAACGATGAAACTATCAGATCCTGGATGCTTCTTCGTTGTGAAAATTTAATTAATAACTTAATGTCTTTACTCATTGTTGTTCTCTTCAGATATTCTGTGTTTTCATGAATTAATAGAAATAATTCATTTCTTGTAGGTTATCCAATTCTTTGGTGTATAATTATTCATAGTAATCCACTACCATTCTTTGTGTTTTTGTGCTATTAGTTTATTATTATTATTATTTCAGAACATTATAGTGGTATAAACACTTTGGCTACATATGATGCCTTTGTACCATCTGAGTCAGAGCTACAAGCATGCCCATCCCCCAGAAAGTGTGCACTGCTCCCATTAGGTGAGAATGTGCCCCCTCCCCCTGAACCGACCCTGGTTGCTGCCTCCACATGCCCTGCAGGATTCCTGTCACTGCCAGCTGATGCTGAGGATGCTGAGCAGCTGGACTCACACTCATCACTGGGGGGGGGGGGGGGTGTCCACAGGGTGCAGCTACTTTGGAAGGCAGATTCATTGTTTTTTACACAGCTAAATCTAATAACACAGCCTAGAAAATGTTATTTAAGAAATTGCCAAACTGAGTTGAAATAGCAACCATTTAAAAAATCTGCATGGGGTTGGGTTGCTTCATTTTAACTTGCTGAGAACTGGAAACAACAAAGGTCTCCTTTGGTACATTGTTAGGTAAACAAAGTGTGGTGCGATCGCAAAATGGAGTGTTTTCTAATTGTCCCTCCTTTGGTGATAATAAGATTGAGTGATCTCAAATTAATCTACCAAATCTTTTACTAAAATTTTCTATTTTATAAAAAATTCCCAAGTGGGCTTTTCTTCCTGTTGGTATCTTACCTTTGCCACCAGGCTCTTCTTAATTTAGACATTGATATCTAGTTTAGTATTTTTTTTAATTTTATTTTCTGAGAATATGTATTATAAAGAGTGTTTATGTTGGTCATGTGTTCATATCTGGAGATGAGCTGCAAAGTGAGAAAAAAACAAAAATAGAGAAACTTTGCATTTTCTCAGCGCATCATGAAATGTGAAAAGACTTTCAAATTAGCTGTCTTATTTTTATTTTGGAACCCACTTTTGGGTACTGTCATTGTTTTTAAGAATCTTAGATTGGTCAGTTTGAATAGAAATCCATTTAACCAGTCCCTGGCAGTAATGGTCTGACTGTCGCTCCCTGGACTCCCGACACTGGAAATTGAGTGAGAGTCCCACATCCAGCACAGGGAGGTCAGGTAGCCTTCCTGTCCAGTGGGGTGCCTCCTTTCCCCCCCAGACATATCCCATGACGTTAAGCACCTGCAAAAGTCACTGAATCCCTCTCTCCTATTCTAAATCCTTCTTGCACAGCCTACACTCAGTTGCAGCCTCTTCTCAAACTTCTGACGTGGCCCAAATCCTGCAGGGAGGGTGACATGCATGAGGTCTTTTCTTATATCAGTGATGAGTGTGGTTCGTACCATTTCCCACTGTTGAAGATGGAGGTCCCTGTTTCCGTGCAGAGGTAGAGCACAGCCCCAACTGGAGTGGCAGCCACAGCTCTGGACCCTGCACCACGGCCCACACTCTAATCTAGCAGAGTCTCTCCACAGATCCAACATCCTGATGATGGAACATCATAGAATCCCCAAACACTTCCTTCATGAGCTCAGAGACTGCAGAGCTTGCCCTCCCATGTCAGTGCAGGAGAGTAGCTGGCCAAGGCTGGCTCCCAAATCACCTGCCCAGCCTCAGCAGCTTCCACACCTCCCAGCACTGGGTCACCAGGAGCCACTAGCTCTGCCTCTTATACCTCCTGGGACTCACATGCAAATCACCCAGGGTGCAGGCAGAACAAATCCCCCTCACAGGCTGGGCCAGCACAGTGACCTTCATCCTGCAGAGCCATGCAGATGCTGTGGACTCTCCTCTGCCTGGTGGCAGCTCCGCTGGGTGAGGGTCTAGGGGGCTCCAGGTGTTTACATGGGCCTCCTTGTGGGATGAGGCACACTCACTGTGACTCTCTTTGTCCCCAGGTGTTTTGTCTGAGCTGACCCTGCAGGAGTCGGGCCCAGGACTGGTGATACCCTCCCAGACCATGTCCCTCACCTGCTCTGTCTCTGGGGGCTCTGTCACCAGCAGTTACTATTGGCACTGGATCCGCCAGCGTCCTGGGAGAGCGCTGGAGTGGATGGGGTACTGGACAGGAAGCACAAGCTACAACCCAGCTTTCCAAGGCCGCATCTCCATAACCGCTGACACGTCCAAGAATCAGTTCTCTCTGAAGCTGAGTTCCGTGACCCCAGATGACACAGCCATGTATTACTGTGCGAGAGACACAGTGAGGGTACTTCAGTGTGAGCCCAGACACAAACCTCCTGCAGGGGCATGAAGAACACCAGGGGGCACATGAGGCCACTTGTGGCAGGGACCACTGAGGGCAGGTGCAAGGAAGGAAATGGGGAGGATGAACAGCTTTCTCTTCCTTCTTGACAGGTTTGAGTTCCTCCCCCTTGCCCTTTTCCAAATACACGCCTGGAGTCTCCTGCTGTGCATGGCTCTGGGATGTATTTCATTGTGATCCCATAAATAACCCCCTAAATCTGTTAAAAGATGCTTTGGGTGTTGACCCTGACCAAGAAAAGAGAGCTGGGGGGCTGCCAAGGACAATGGCACTGGGCACGCAGACTCCAAGCATCATCCCCACAGTGTTCTCAAGAGATACACAAGGAAAACACACGTGCTGTCAATCCAGAGGAGCTGGTGTGGAAACACACACTGGGCCCACTGTATTCTGGCAAGGTTAATAGACGACATGGGGGTGAAGGTGTGGGTTTCTGCAGAAGGAAAGGCAGGAGAGAAAACATGACCTTATGATGTGTAACTATTGTAACATAGCTTTGGGATAACTTAATGGCTTTTATTACCTGGTGACAAGAAATTAGCCAAATAAAAGAGATTGATGACAGATAGTGCAACACTTATTTTCAAATATAAATTAAGAGCATTTGTAATATGAGATTTATAAATGAAGGTGTGATAAATCAGGAAGTTCATGCAACATTTTTGACTAACTTAATTCTTAAGAAAAGAGGTGTCAAAGAATATTTGTTTAAAAACAACTACATGTGCACTCCCCCCACTTCTGGTATACGCAGCTGCAAGATGAATTCTCTCCCTTGGCAACCATGGTAAATGCCAGAAAATTCACAAACTCACAGTTGCTGGACCTGTCAGAGATCTGAAGTGCACAAGTGAGGAACTGAACAGGACTCCACAGAGTGACCACCCTCCAGAGGAACAGGGCAGTGTCCCCTTTGGTGGAATGTCGGCATTAGAGAGCCTGTCACAGAAGTGTGTAGGTGAGCACTCGGGGTCTTCACTAGCTGCAGAGGCTTCCCTTGGGATCCCAGAGCCAACGGTGACTCAGCGCCTTCTCAGGGGTCCCCAGTGGTTGCTGATGGGATAATAGTGATGAGGGCAGGAAACCATGGAGACATCTGTGGTGGTAACGCATACAGCTGGTGCTCAAATGAAGTGAGAACTTGTGCAGGTCACTATCACCCAATTTTCCATGGCTTGAATGCCCCTTAAAATCTCTTGTTGACATTTATTTGGTAATGGGATGGTATTGGGTGTTGGGATCTTTACAAGGGGGTTGAATCAGGAGAGCTCTCTCGCATGCGTGGACTGATGCCATTACCCAGGCTCTGGGTTTTCTGTGGGTTCAACCCACCCCCATGTCCTCTGTCTCACATTCTTTTCTGCCATTGGATGGTTTCCCCCTTGTTAGGATGCAGCAAGGACGTCCACAACAGATGTGGCCCCTATATATTGGAAATTTCTGCCTTCAGATTTGTAAGCAAAATAAATCCCCTTTATTTATAAATTGCACAGTCTGTGGCATTCTGTTATAGCAGCAGAATAAACTGAGACAGAAAACTAGTACCAAGAAATAAGGGTTGTTGCTGCAACAAATACCCGAAATGAAGAAGTGGCTTTGGAACTGAGAAATGGAAACAGGCAGAAAGGAATCCATCGGTCAGGCTAGAAAAAGCCCAAATTGCCACACATGGAGCATTTAGGGTGATTCTGGGGAGGAAGGGCTGAAAGAAGAGAACAGCTGAGGGAAAACCTGAATTTTGTTGGGGCATACCTATGTGGTCATGAACAGAATACTGACGGACGTACGAACAGTAGATGTCATTCTGACGAGGTCTCACATTGAAATGAGGCTCAAACTACTGTAAATGTCAGTGAAAACCTCCCTACTATACAGTAGCATAGAACTGGCTGAACTGTGTCCATGCCAGGGGTGCCACAGATGGCAGCAATCCAAGAGTGACAAGCTCAGCTCTCTGGCAGAGCAGATGTCCAATAACAAAAACATTAAGGTTGCTGTGAGACTACCTTTAACTGTTTATTGGAAGGTTTCAGAAGAAACAAGGTAGAACAATTTGGAAAATTCACAGCCTGGCCATATAAAGGGTGAAAACTCATGTCTGGGTGTGACCAAGCAATCATTTGTCAGAGGTTGGCAAGGACAGAAAGGGCAGATTCTATCACATTTTCCAAGACAATGGGAGGAAAACTCTGCTGGCATCTCAGGGATCTTCAAGGCTGCCCACTGCATCTCAGATTGCAAGCACGAGGAGAGCAGGATGGTTTGAGCACACGGGACTGGGGGCCTGTCATGGCTTGCTGCCCAGTGCCATATGCAGTCTCTGCCCCCTGCACCCTGACCCAGCACCCGGCGAGCACCCAGCTGTGGTTCAAGGGACCCAGGGTGGGGCAAAACCTACAGCTCAGGAAGGTACAAGTTGTGAAACTTGGTGGGGTCCAGGTGTTGCTAATTGTGCAGGTGCACAGAATACAAGCATGGTGGGGGCGTGGCTTCCTCTGTTGGAGTAGGCAGTCAGGCAGGAGCAGGGGAGGGAATGGAAAAGACAATCAACAGCCCTTGAACAAACTGACCCGAGGAGAAGACAGGAGACCTTAGTCTCCCAGCACTGCACAGGTACAAAGTGACTCTTCCTGTTACACGTGTGTAAGAGCACAGTGAACACTGCCTGCCCAGCCTCTTGTGTCTTCCACAGACAAAAACAGCCACAACTCGGTTTGAGGCAGCAGCTGTTTTAAAGCCACTTGTTCATGTCTTGGGTGTTTCCTCTGCTTCTACCCAGCCTTTCCTTAGCCTGTCTCCTTTCACAAGTAAGTTCCACTATTGCTCAGTTTTGTGAAAGTCCTGAGATTCCTTTCTGTAACGTTGGATGTAACTTTGACACCTGTGAGATCTCCACCCAGATTTCAGAGGATGCCACCAGCTGTCTGTGCCCCCAGGCAGAAACTGCCACCTGTGGAGCTGCCACAGAGAGTGCCCACCAGGGCCATGCCTAGTGAAGCCCTGGGAGACCCCAGACTGCACAGTCACCAGTGGCAATGCCAGCCTGACAGAGCTGTGGCAGGTGATTGCAGCCTGTGAGAGCTTCTGTGTGCTCTGAGCCCTGTGAAGTCAGGGGGATGGGGCTGCCCAAGGCTTTGAGGCCCAACTCCTGCCCCAGCCTGCCCAGGAAGCTGGGCTTGGAAAATAAGGAGATTATTGTTTTTTTTCACATTTAAGGCTTAATATTCTTTCCCTGTTGGATTTTGGACTCATTTAGGGCAAATTACCCATCTATTCTTACCTATATCCCTCTTTTAGAGTGCAAATGCTGATCCTTTGCTTGTCCTACTACTGAAATTTGGAAGTCCATATCTTGTGTGGACCTTATGGGCTCACAGCTGCAGGAATTTGCTGTGACTCCCACGCATATCTGATTCATATGACTCTGTAGACTTTGGACTTTTTGTTTAATCCTGGAATGAGCTAAGACTTTGGGGCTACTGAGATGGAATGAAGCATCCATTTCAGCATTTAGTAATAGCATAGAGCACCCCCCCTCAAATATATTAGTCTTGAAAATGCATCAGCATCTCCAAGCAACTTAAAGCTGTTCCCCTGGGTCAAATCACATTTCAATGACTTTAGGGAGCCTAACCTATGATGCCCTACCAGTTTCTGTGCTGGCTGTGTCAATATCACGCCTCCTCCAGCTCTAGCATGGGTATGACCAAAGCTTCCTCCCAGCAAACCTAACCTAGGTCCTCTTTCTAATTGGCTGAGATGACAGTGACATACATCACCCCAGTCTGTCAGCATAGCCCCATCCTGCCGGGACACCCACTGTCCACATGGTAACACGTTGATTACTTGTGACCACATCCCCTCTTGAGAGGCAGTGATCTGTCTGAACCAAAACTTAGCAGCATTGTAATGTCAGTTTGCTTTTCCTGCCACAGTGCTTCTGTCAGAACCACTGCTCAGCTTCTGACGTGTGTGTCTCTGACATGCGATCATGTATGGTGCTGTCCAAGAGCAAGGAATCTGTCTGTCATTAGAGAATACAAGATGCAGCCATGGGGATGTGAGCACAGGGTCCAATCACACTACATCGTTCAGGTTTTCCCAGAAATACACAGCAGGAGAGAAAAACTAAAGAGCTGATTCAAGTCTCTGCAAATTGTTCTGAGTGAGTCTGACCCACACATTTATGGCACTGTCTTCCAGGAGGTAGCATACTCCCTAAACAAAACTCCATTTTAGGGCTTTCTAGGTCATGAAGGAAGCTGCATGTCGCTCAAGACAATGGGCACTCCAGAGTGCTGTGGCACTTGGGTCTGGAAATCAGGGGCAGAAATGAGATTAATTCTTTCAAACGCACCCATGGTGACAACTTGTGAAATCTTTCCTCTTACTGTTGCTATTGTAGGCTGTGATTGTTAGAAGTCTTGGTTCATAGGTCGGATCACTCCTGCTGGGGATACAATGTGCTCCCCTGAATCTGAGACCTGGTCTGATGCCCCTCAATTCAGGTCTCCATGACTGTGGACCAGTCCACAATGAAAGGCACTCTCCCACTGACAGACATTAACTCTGCTTTGTGGCTAAGTTTGTGCGTATCCATGGAGGCAGGTTCAGTCCCTCAGGCCTAGGCAGTTTCTGTGGTTTCTCCACTGCATTCAACACTGGGGAGGTCAATTGCATCAACCACATGCCTGAGGGTGGCCAAGGGACCAAGGACAATGGCTCTGCTGTGCCCAGGCCTGAGTCACTCCATCAGGGAACAGCACACAGCAACCCTCAATGCAAAGTGCTGGCCATGTGTTAGAAGGATCCAGAATAGGAGTAGGAGGAGACACTAGTGAATGTCAAGTATGACCACAGGGCCACCTGCAGCAGTGGACACTCTCACTCACATTATGATTTCCACAAACATTAGGGTGGGTACTGTCCCAAGCAAGTGGCAGCCCCATAGACTGAACCTGGGCTTGTGTGCACCTGCCTGGCAAGAGGGAAATATAAGGACAAACTTCAGTGGATTCCTTCTTGACCCTACTCATGAGCCTTGGGCCCAACACAAAAGAAGTAGCAGTTGAATGTGACAATTTGTGAGAACCTGAATCCCCTCAGCTGAGTGAGGTTCACTTCACACGTGACACACAACACTGTGGGGAGGTAGTGAGGACTCGGAGGCCCAAAGGTTGACGCAACCCTGAAGCTGTAACACCAGAATGATGAAAAATACTGTCATGTCCTCATTACTAAAAGTGGATACTAGAGACCCTATGAGGCATGTCCACATTGGTCCTGGAGTTGGTTCAGAGGAGAACTTGGATGCGATGGTGAGGAGCACAGTCTCAGATGCTGTGTGTCCCTCTCACTAGGTATGCGCTTACTCTTGAGGACATTGTAAAACTCCTCAATTCTTCTCTTAGTATGGTTTCACCTTTAAAATATGACATTTGAACTGCACCAGGACACTTACCTCTACTCTGCGCCCTGCCCTCACTCAGGCATCCCACAAGTGCTTGCTATGTATCAGGGGACATAGAGATAGGGCCCTCCCTATGCCGATGAAAACCAGCCCAGCCCTCACCCTGCAGCTCTGGGAGAGAAGCCCCAGCCCCGGTATTCCCAGGTGTCCCCATTTGGTCATCAGGACTGAACACAGAGACACACCATGGAGTCTGGGTTGTGCTGGGTTTTCCTTGTTGCTTGTTACAAGGTAATTCCTAGAGAACTAGAGACATTGAGTGTGTGTGAGGATGTGAGTGAGAGAAACAGCAGGCATGTGTGGCAGTTTCTGACTAGGATGTGTCTGTGTTTGCAGGTGTCCAGTGTGAGGTGCAGCTGGTGGAGTCTGGGGGAGGCTTGGTCCAGCCAGGGGGGTCCCTGAGACTCTCCTGTGCAGCCTCTGGATTCACCTTCAGTGACTACTGGATGAGCTGGGTCCGCCAGGCTCCAGGGAAGGGGCTGGAGTGGGTTCGATAAATTAAAGGTGATGGTAGCACAAACTACACTGGCACCTTGAAGGGCCGATTCACCATCTCCAGAGACAAGAGCAAGAACACGCTGTATCTGCAAATGAACAGTCTGAGAGCCGAGGACACGGCCTTGTACTACTGTGGAAGAAACAGAGTGAGGGGACATCAGTGGGAGCCCAGACACAAACCTTCTGTGTGAACGCACAGTGCCACCAGGGGGGAGTGTGGGACCCTGGAAGCCTAAAAAAGAGTTGAGGTGCAGTGCAGGTGGCCAATAATCGTTGGTTTCCTGTCAGAGTCTGGGGCTTCCTCTCTAGAAATTTCATCCTGGGACCTATCTTTTGTGGCTCTGTGCTTGTCACTGTAGTGTCTGAATTAGAAATGTCTTGTAGTAAATGAACACATTCTCACCTGGACATTAGTTAGAACATCAGTCACCTAGGCAGAAATGACCCTGTGTTCACATGGATCAGAGTTCTGAGGAAGCGCAGGGGAATCTGTTGAGCATCTTCCAGCCAGACTCAGTGCACAGACCTCAGCAGGACTTCCTGAGTGGGACAGGCTTTGGGATGTCTTAGGACATGTAAGGACCTCAGCCAAGGTCAGTGTCTCATAAAACCTAAGATTTCAAGTTGTTTTCCCTTCATTTAGAAGTATACATTCCTGTTGCAGAACTGACTCAGTTGTATCTGTTTCTGCAAGTCCATTTTCTTTCTTCCTAGGTTCTACTTTCACTACTTCCACTTCTCCTTCTTCCACCAGAAAATGGAGGATGCGGTATCTGTGTCTAAATCCCACAGCTAAGGCCCTTTACCTGGAGCTAAGGTGTGGCCAGGCTCTGCCTCCTGTAGGAGCTGGGAAAGACTGATGGGATCATCTCACCCACCATTGCTGGGTTGCCCCTGCTGTCACCTGGGCATGGACTCACTTTACAAATGCAAGTGGCCATTAGTAGCTGAGAGAATAGGATTGATTGATCACAGTGGGATGTGTCCACTGAGACTCTCACAGAGTCATCTTCAACACCTGTGGTATCGGGGAGACCTGTAGATGGAAACCTCTGTGTGCTGAGCGCTTTGTGGTGGCATCCATGTCTTTGTGAGTTGTATCTTTGTGACCCCAGCATGATGACACAGCACCCTGCAGTCAAGACTCTCCTGTATGAAGTGCCTGGTAAAGATGGTCCTTTGTCCAAGAGCCTCCGTATACTCCCCCTCTTCTCCTCCTGACTGCCCTCTCCTATGATCTTCTCCTTCCTATTCCTTGTTTTTATTGCCACACCCACTGTTATCAAGAAGGAACCAGGTTCAACTGTTTAACAATGATTTGTGTCTAAACCACATGGGATTCACAAAGGATTTCTTCCAAAATGAACTGTCTCATCATGGCAGATTCTCATGGAAAACAAGGCACTCCATCCTATGAAGAAATTTCCATTCTTGAGAAACTTTTATGTCTTCCTGGAGACACAGATGAGTCCTCATTGCAACGAGGGAAGAAATTAAATGCAGGAGATGCTTCCCGGTATTCTATGGGCCCTGCCTGTGAGATGGCTTTGGAATAAGATGGTTGAGGGTGATAACATGACAGTGTGTATCGTAGAGTGTGAAGGAAGGGACAGGGCCACCAGGGAAGTGGGGAGTGCTGTCCTTTGGAGTGTTTGTTTGTGTACAATATTTTTCTCTTCAAATTTCCTAGGGAATAAAAACATGCTTTATTTATGTAAAGCCCAGGAGAGTTTCCCAGCTCAGGTACTGTTGATACCATGCTACAGGAAGTTGTGTGTGCCTTGCTCGTAGACAGGGGAAAGTGTTTCCTCAGCATGCAGGTGAGGGACAGGATGATAGGGCAAAGAAGGCAGGTGTCCTCCTAGGGAGACCAGGACTTGGTGACTCTGTTGGCTGAGTCTGCAAGGGCCTGGGCAGCTGCACCAGGCTTTGTCCCAGATAAAGGGCATCTGATGGAAGGACCTGATGTTGAGAGAGTCGGGAGCAGAGTGAGTAGTATGTAAATTTGCCTAGGAGGTCCTCTGTGTGGTCTTGAAAGGTACAAGAGACACAACACATAGATATCATTCTCAATAGAAGTAGAAAAACATTTTTCATCACAATCACTGAACAGAAGATTATATAGTCAAAGTGATGAGGGAAATGTTTAAAAAACTGAAAACAAAGAATATTTTCCCACATTTTTTCCTTCAATAACAAGGAAGAAATTGTTCAAAAATATGAGAAAAACAAAAGATAATGGAGTTCATTACCATTAGGCCTGCCTTATAGTGCAAAAGGTGGGTTTTTAGCTGAAAAAGACCACTAATTAATAACACAAAACTTATGAAAGCACAAAACATAATGGTATAATTAACATAGAGACATATGAAAACTACTCTATAATTATAATATTGGTGTGTCAAGCAATTTTATTTCTCATATAAAGGCTAAAATACAAAATTATCAGTAACAACTATCTTACAAAATTATGTGAATTCTGGCTTCAGAAGCATAAAATGTAATGGCTGTGTGTAAAAGTGTAAAATTTGTGGTATGCAATGACAATTCAGTTGTTATCTACCGAAAATAGACACTTTTCAGTGTAAGGTTTTTTATGTAAGCTTCATGGTAAAAACAAACATAAAATCTATACTAGACATGAAAGAAAAATAGAAAGTATTCAAAGTATACCACTACAGAATACTATCAAACCACAAAGAACTCAGCAAGAAAACTAGAAGCCAACTATACACCTATAAAATGACCAGCAAACAAAACATCGGAGTAGTCACTACATATTGAAATTACTAGGAATATAAATGGATTAAATTATCTAATGAAAAGAGTGACTGAAAAGTTAAAAAAATAAATGAATAAAAATATCCAACTATTTCTCTTGTACAAGAGACACACCTAACTTTTAGGAACACACATAGACAAAAATTGAAGCTATAGAAAAATAAATTTCTTGAAAATGGAAACCGAAACAGAACAAGGGTAGTTACACGTACATGAAACACAATAGACTTCAACTCAAGAGTGGTAATTACAGAAAAAGAAGAACCTTGCATAATTATAAGTTGTACATTCATAAGAAGGATAACACTTTTGTAAATAAATACCCCCCCCCATCATCAGGACACTGAAATATAAAAAGAAATTTTGCCAAAATCCAAAGGGATGAAAAGACTGTTTTCCTCCAACACATGAATGGATAAAGAAAAGTCTATGTAAACAATGAAATACTAGTCAGTGGGGAAAAAAAGTGGAAGAAAGAGGTGAAAGAAATGCTTTCGTATTATGACAACATGGGAGGAACTGAAAAACACTGTGCAAAATTAAATCAGCCAGTGAAGGAAGCTGAAGCGAGCCATCCCAGGGGCAGAGTGGCTGAGACCCCAACTCAGCAGAACGGGAGCCTATTGCTTGTTCCCACAATTAGCAGGACATGACTTGTTGACTGGCTGAAGAAACTGTTTCTCCAGGCAAACCACCAAGAACCTATGGCTTTGCGAGCAAGCCAAGGTTGCCTGGTAACCAGCACGCGGTGCTAGGCACTAGCAAAAGGGTCTGGGATTCAAAGTCTTGCACTCAAGCCAAGATTGTTATCCGAAAGCGGTACAAAGCATAGAAGAGATCTCTTATAGAAGGCCATGCTTTTTTCTTTGACTGGAAAAGCAGGTGTTGTCGGCAGTGGGAAGTCACACACCAAAAAGCAGCTGGGAAAGTAGCTGGCATGAGAAAATAGCTATGGGACGCTTGCCCAATTAAACTGTATATAAGAAATTGATGAGCACTTTTACAGTGCTGCAGTCGGAAACTGTCTCTTGTCTCTGTGTCCTTTCTTCTTCCAGGACTGCAGCCAATTCTGTCTGTGTCTTATGTGTATGTTCCTTGTATGTCATCCCCCATTCTGTAATCGGGCCCTGACAGCCAGACCCAGAAAGACAAAGGCTGGATGATTCAAATATATTTTGTATATGTGGAATTTCAAACAGTACAACACAGTAAAGCAAGGAGAAGAATGGTGGTTACCAGATGCCAGGGGTGAAAGGAATAGTGGGATGATGGGCAAATATTACAAAGCCTCAAGTGGGATACGTTTTTGAGGTCTATTGCATGCAGCTGAGAATATAACTAAAATAATTTATTTTACATCCCTATAATCATTAAGACAGTAATGCAAACTGTTCTGGACACAAGAAATAGGTTCATTAGGTCGTGGACGAGTTGACTAGACGATCTGGTGATTCCACCTCCATTCAGCAGTCACAGCCTCACTGTGCGCCCAGAACCACACACAGGACAACGTGTGGATTCACAACAACAATAAACAAGAAGAGGATGCGGATTCACAGCTTCCTGGGGTGAGGGAGGCTCCCAGACCAGAAGTGACCCTGGGCAGAGCGTTTCCGGGTACGGTGACCTTGCTCCGGGTCATGCTGAGAATGCTGTGTGCGCACTGTCACGTGCTCAGCCACCAAGCCATATGTGCAAACCCGCAGCACATGCAGCGAATCCCACGCCCAGATTCTGAGCTCCCGTGTAGAAGAGCCGGATCCCCGTGCCAATGGTGGCTGAGCATTGGAGCTCTGTAGCCGATGCACGTGCAGGGGCACTGCCCAGGCAGCCGGAAGATCGCGATGGACACACGACACAGCCTGGAGCAGACGGCCAAGGACTGGTAGGACCCAGACTCTTGGTGTCCATATGGCCCCAGCTCTGAGGCAGGTCCCGGAGCACCCGGAGTGGGAACCGCAGCCCAGACACGGAGCCCCAGGACTCCCGCAGTCTGTCCCACAAGGCAGGAACTCCTGGACGCTTGTCTCCACGGAGGGGCAACTGCTGGTTCGTCAGTGCGCATGGCGGTGACTCCCACTCCTGCAGGTGTCCCAGGGGGAGCGACCTCAGTGTGAGGGATGGGGGATTCCGGCCTGTCTCTCTCTGCCTGGGTGGGGACAGGGTGCACCTGCTTAACTCTGACTCTTCTCCCTCCCTGCAGCCGGGCACCTGGCATGAACTGGTACAGGGGCCAATAAGGTCCAAGGTCAGGACCAGTTTTGGGAGGAGGGGCCCTGGGAGCTCTCACACCTGCATAGATGCCTCCCCAGGCACTCTCTGTGCGCACACAGACCTCTAAACTGCAGCTACCGGGCACTCTTTATTACCTCCCCATTACTGTGTTTAAATCTTGGACATTTATTGGAAAGGGAGCAGTGTATAAATAGAATAGTCACTATGAATTCAGACAGAGCTGGGTGCAGTCCAAAGTTTGTTGTTTTTCAGAGGAGCTTCACTGGAGCAGCTAACTTGGGTAAGGGTCTCCTTAGTTGAAACAGCTTCAATTCCAAATATATTCAGGGGCTGCTATGGAGTTGGGCTAATTCATGCCAGTCAATCATGCAGTTTGTGTTGGGGTGATGTAGATGTTTCTGCTTAGGTTGTTGAAATACAGAAGCCTCTTTCATGCCTCTTCCTTGGACACAGCAGAGTGTCTGGAAAACCAGCCTGGACCTTAGGACTCTCCCCTTGAGAGAAGACTTTGATGAACACAAATACTCTCAGTGCTACAGACACAGCTGGGGAAGCTGCTCAGCTACTGGTATGCTGCCCAGCAACCTGGTCTTCATGAACAAACCTGCATATGCTACAGTGTTCATGTCTTCTCATTGCCAATTATAATGATTTTTATTCAGTGAACATGTTTCCCCCCAATTTCTGGCAGAAGATCTTCACATCTTTTTACAATAGAACTATATTGCTAATGGTTTGTGGAAGAGATGCATTTATCAGGGTCAGAAGAAAACTCTCTGCTGCAGGAAGCAGGTTCCCTCTGACCAATGCCCTGAAAGCTGCCATCAGAGTCCACATGTCAGTGAGTCCTGGCGTGTGGCTGTGATCCTATGATTTAGTCCTGGTGCAGAGCACAGCTCCCTTCTGAGTAGCTGTGTGACCATGAGGATGTGGCCTCACACCCATGAACCTCCCACTGAAAGATGTAGATTGGGGATAAAAGTGATAATTTAACATGTATGCTATTAAAAATGATGTCAATGTTGTTAGATATTCTCATCCCCTCTAGTAGTGTCCTTTCATTTCCTAGGATCCACAAAGGACCTGTGTGAGCCTCACCTCTGATGGCCCAGGGAACCCTTGCTCTGGCCCTGCCCTGACATGTCACACCTGTGAGGCTGGGGCAGGTCCTGCACCCTCAGCACAGGGTCCTCACACACACTGACTGAGTCAGACCCTGTTGTCTCTGAAAGGCACTTTCCTCCATATCATTTCATGAGCAGAGCATTGATCACCACCTTGATCCACCTGGATATTCAAACATATTAGTAAAAGAAATTATTATATATAAAGAAAAATCTACCACTCTGAATGTAGGTGATGGGACAATCCCCAGAAGTTATGGGAGCAAAATACTAGCACGAATATGGGCTCCTGTGTTACAGCTGAAGATCTGGGCCAAGGTGCTATGGGACACTGGAGGGGAGAGACAGACCCAGCGTTTAGATCAAAGTGATATGTTGCTTACCTGGCGGTCACTAAGTCCATGATTTGAACATATGGGAAAGGTCTGTCCTTCCTTAAGCAGGGGGTGTGTGTTTTCAACTTGGAGTGACAATGTTATAAGTTACTGCTGATAGAGAAGGAAATTGTGCATATGTCCCTTTGTGTGGATAGGTTGCCAGTGTGTGTTCATCTCCAGGGAATAGATAACTATATCTACTGTAAAGAAAGAGCAGATCTTGTGACATTTGTAGATATTATTAATGCAACTGAGGCTGGACACTGGATCATGTTATAATGCTTGGGGGAGGCCTAGTAGAAAAAATAAGTCATTATAGATATTTTTAGGTAATTAGATATGAAATGTTGACTTTCAAATAAAAATTATAGTTTATTATATTTCAAATAATAAGCAGTACAGCTAACCAAAGTATCTTCCTAAGCTATGAACACAGTTTTGTAGTCTTACAGGTAGCTTGTTTATGCCACCCGCAAGGAAGCCTGGAGAGCAAGTGGCGATGAAATCACAAAACTCACTTTCCACAGCTTGTTGAGAATTGAATATTTTTTCTTTCAAGATGGGGTCCAAATGCAAAAACAAGTGCTAGTCAGTTGGTGCAAGGTCTGGTGCATATTGTAGCTCACAGAGTGTCCAAGTCCAGCTGGTGTAGTTTGAGCAGTGTCGTTTGTGCAGCATGTACTCAAATGTTGTCTTGCAAGGGGACTGGCCTGTCTCTGTTGACCAGTCTCAGGTGCTTCATCACAAGAATCCTCATCATTTCATCAAATCGGTTGCAGTGCACATCGCTGTAATTGATTGACTTCACATATTAAACAGTTATTTTACATTTGCTGTGTGACAACTTCAGACTATGTATAATACCTGAGTCTGGTCATGAAGAGGGGAAGGACCTCTTCCTGGAGTCACAGTAAGTCTCTGGGGAAGATGGTCCCTGAGAGTAGGCTTTGGTGTGGAGAAGCTCTGGGTGTCCTTCCCGATGTTTCCATTGCCCTGCCTCCCAGACCTGCATGGTGTCTCTGTGGGTCCCAGAGTAGAGGAACTAGTGGCTGTGGGAGAGGTGGGTGGTCCCAGCCTCATGCTGTGCTGCAATCTGCCTCCAGCAATTCAACAAAGTTGTAATGAAGATTTGTACTAGTTTGTGGTTCCTGCAGCCTATTCAGGAGGTAAGGAGGTCTGAGATCTGTCTTTGGATGCACCCATCTCTCCCCTATTCAGTCTGGTGCCTTGCCTTGAGAACTCAGCTCTGTGATAGGTTCATCATTTATTTAAAGTGGTGAACGATGATGCACTTTATATCAGCTTAACCTGAAACTGGAATTCTGGTTATTTATTTCTGAATGCCCAATAGCTACCCCTGTCCCTATTCTGATTATGTTATCTGTGAACCAAATTGCTGTGCTGATGTGCCTGTACCATCCTCAGCTTCCAACAGCCCAGTGCACACTGGTATCTGCATCTTGCCACAGCCTGCATTGTATATGGCAGCCTCTGCCCTAGAGCAGCTTGTTCCCTGGCTCTATCACTTCCTGGAAAACTCATCACTGCCCCATCTCAGGTTAGATTTTAGTGTTATAGCATCAATTATATGAAGTATTAAATAACGTCTGCAAAATGGCAACCACTTCAGTTTGTTGTTTTCAAAGTTGTTCTAAGAATGAAATAATAAAAAAATATGTTTCTCACTGTGTACAGCTTCAAGCTGAGTAAGAGATTTATTTGTAAGACCCATAAAATTTAAGTACTATATGTCGATCAATATCTTATCAGAAAAAGACACTGCAAATGTGTTCATTGGAATAATATGCTTTGTTAACTTCTATGAACATCTGAAACACACCACAGCATGACTATGTTTGCTGGTCTTTACACTGAGTTATTAAGAGTACACACCACATTATAAAATTTTTATGTATTCTAGAGCTTAAAAAGTAAAGTAGTTTAAACAAGATCAACATATGCCTCAGGTAGTCATAGAAGAAAGTCAGTGGAAAGGAGGGAAGACAGAAGAAGAGATGGAAACATTATCAAGAACTGATTTTGTCACTGTCTTCATAATGATTGTGGATGTGTCAATATTTGTAAATTGCACATTTTAAATATATGAAGTTTTCCCCATGTCAATTATACCTCATCAAACTTATTTCATATAAACAATAAAATATTATTGGTAAGAAATCTTACAAAGATAATATGTTACATGTCCAAGCACCCTAAAAATTCTACAGCATCAAGCCTAGGCCTCTGCATATGTTGGAGTAAAGTCTAGGTGTGGAAAATCACACATGTTCTCATCACAGAGTTCGTGAATTCTCACTAGGCATGTTGAGCTCTGTGCGGCAGTTGGTTCATGGGTCAGGTGCGTCCAGTGCTGAGTGGCACAGGCTCAGATACCAGAACTCACTTTTAACAGACACGAGCTCCTGACCCATTACACAGGCTCTCCATGCGTTGGGGTGACTCTCACATTTGTAACATGGAAAAAACATGGACAGTCACAAAACATGATCCATGTCCATATATCAATAGGAAATATGATGATGGATGCTAAGTATTGATCACATTGCAATCTCATCAGAAGAATTTATATTGTATCAAATGTTAACCTTGTCATACACCTGCCCCCAGACACTCACTTGTGACCTGGGCCAGCTCTGTTCTCAAGTGTCCCACACAGAGCTTGCTATATAGCAGGGGACATGCAAATAGGGCCCTCCCTCTGCTGATGAAAACCAGCCCAGCCCTCACCCTGCAGCTCTGGGAGAGGAGTCCCAGCCCCGGCATTCCCAGGTGTCCCTGTTTGGTGATCAGGACTGAACACAGAGACACCATGAGGTCTGGGCTGAGCTGGGTTTTCCTTGTTGCTCTGTTACAAGGTAATTCATGGACAACTAGAGATATTTGTTGTGTGAGTGGGTGCGAGTGAGAGTAACAGGGGTGTGTGTGTGGCAGTTTTTAACCAGGATGTGTCTGTGTTTGCAGGTGTCCAATGCGATGTGCAGCTGCTAGAGTCTGGCGGAGGATTGGTCCAGCCTGGGGGTTCCCTGAGACTCTCCTGTGCAGCCTCTGGATTCACCCTCAGCAGCTACTACATGCACTGGGTCCGCCAGGCTCCAGGGAAGGGGCTGGAGTGGGTCTCAACCATTAGTAGTGGTGGTAGCACATACTACGCAGACGCCGTGAAGGGCCGATTCACCATCTCCAGAGACAATGGCAAGAGCTCGCTGTATCTGCAGATGAACAGTCTGAAGGCTGAGGACACGGCTGTGTACTACTGTGCGAGAGACACGGTGACAGGACATCAGTGTGAGCCCAGACACAAACCTCCTGTGGGGACATGCAGGGCCACCAGGGGGTTGATCCCTAGTGCCTGAGCCCGTGCTGAGGGAAGCTGAGGTTTCCTTCCAGACCTTGCTGTTTCCTGTCTCTCTGCCTGTTAGTCTTCCTCAGGACTCATGGTGGTTTTTTTCCCTGCAATGTCCTGGGTTCTTTCATCTACAATTGGATGGCTTCTGACCTGATTTTAATACAAACTTAAGCCTTATTTTCTTTCAGTTATTTGCTGTTGATAAATTTTCAATAGTATCCTTACAGTAAGGAAACATCCACAATCCTCTCTAGAGTCATGAAGGGGTTTGTGTTTGCTATATGCTGTGTTGGTCATTGAGGAGCAAACAGTTCTCTGGAGACATGGCTCTGTATGTGCTGGGGGTTTGTTTATCCCCTGCCTTTTGTGGGGAAGAACCATCATTTCAGTGTGTCCTCCCCTCTCCTGGCGACTGGTTATCCATCCTGAGATGGGTCCTTCCCCTCCCTCATTGTTCTGTCAAAGCTCCTGGTCTGCCTGGACATCCACACAATGGGGCAGCAGGTCCCTTTGTCCCTCTCTCATGCCTGCTGAATCAGCTCCTTCTCCTCATTCTCACTGAAGCCAGACGTGTTCCTGCCATTGACCATGTTCCCTGCAACACCCTGGTCTGGGTGGCAGCACCCCACCCTGGTTCTTGTCTCAGGAGTGGAGGAATAACACCCGCCTTGCACACCTGCCTCTACTTGTGTGGCAGAGTGAGCACCGTCTGCTCTCCCTGGGGGTGCATGGCAGGGGCTGGTCAGGAGGGGCCTTGTCTCTGTGCACCTGCCCCCTGGACTTAGACCCAGGATCATTCTGTCAGCCAGGTGCAGGGGTCCTGTGGTGGTGGACCATGGACCCAGCCTGAGAGCCTTCTGCAGCCTGGGCTGTGAGAACTATTGGTAAACCCTGGTTTTCAGAAAGGACGCTATTCTCATAAATAGGAAATAAACCAACTCAGAGCTTAGAACTCAGTGTCATTGTACGTGCCAATCCTACATTTGCCAGTGACGGCATTAACCTTTACTTGTACCAGAGTATGTATTTTAATATATACAAATATTGAGATTGGAATAGACAGACTTACACATAGAAGAATATGATTTTCAACCACAACCTCATACTACAGGTAAAATTGTAGTTAAATTAACAACAACAACAAAATAACACAGGAGACACTCTTCAAAATCAAGCAAGTGGGGGTGCAGGAAGGGATGCGTGAATTCACACCTACTGTGTACAGTGCACACTGTCTGGCTGACGGGCAAATTATAACTTTGACTCACTGTACAAAAGCCATTCATGTAACCACAATGTAGCCCTGTAATATTCTGAAATATAATTCAATAAATGAAGTAATTAATTAATGAAAATACAGAGAAAAGTGTGTTTTGAATGGGAAATGTATGTTAGTTTTTTCACATGCATATGTATGCATTGGGGCTATGTGTGTGTTTTGTGTGTGTGTGTACAAGTTCATCCGACAAGAGGTGCTCTGAGGTTCTTGTATCTGTGATTCACGTGTCTGCCATTAGGTCTGGAACATTAGTGACCAGCACCTCTTCAATATGTACGTTTCTCCTCTATTACTTTGACTTTTGAGATTCCAGTTATGTCGATATTATGCCCTTTGATATCGATGTTCTTTTACTTCTCTATTTCTCCCTTTGCATGTTATGCTGTGTAATTGATTGGGCCTATTTCCAAGGTCATGGTTTCTTTGAAAGGTGAGGCCACTCTGCTGATGTGCCTGAGAGATGCTTGTTTACTTCTCACTGCAAAGTGCTCTGCGCATTTCCATCCGACTCTGTTAATACCCATCTCTCTGCTCAAGTCAGCTGTGTGGTTTTGTAGCATGGCTATACTCACCTTTACACATCTTAAGATATTGATTACAGTTACTTTCACATTCCTTTTAAATCAGACAGTTCTTCTGTATGCATTATGTATGAACCTCATTTTGAAAATTAATCATTATGATTAATTAAATTCTATTGCCATACCCTATAATTTTTTTTCTATAAGGCAGACATGTTGGATTTCATGGTTGTTTTTTGCTTATTATTTTATGTACATTTCTTCCTGTGTAGGACCACACCTGTATTTCCTAGGCATATACTATGGAAGTCTTGTGAATCTACTCGGGTCTGCATTTGAAGTTTATGGATGTCATGGCTCCTTGTGTTAAAGATGTTCTCTGCTCTGACCGCAAAGGATGTAGGGTACCCTCCAGAGATACCCTGCTTTTGTTTCCTATTTGGCTCTGTGTTATGACCTTTTGTTTTCCTAGAAACAACTGTTTCATCTTCCCAAGGTGCATTCTAGTTTTAAATTTACCGGACAGTTGTCAACATGGTGTAAAGGGTTGATTGACATGGCATACCTTGACTTTCTCATTGAGTCAAATTCCTCAGCGAATGTAATGCCCCTTGACACAGTGACCTATTCCAGACATCCCTGTTCCTCCTCCAGATGTGACATTGTTCTGTGAATTTCCTCCCTCTAGGGTAGAGTGTCTTCTTGCTTCTCCCTAAGTCTTCTCTAAGTGCAGCTCAGGAAGATCAGTCAATCTTCTTAGCTTCCAAATATGCTGCACTTCTCATAGATTAAAGTTTTAAATCCATATGATAGAGAGGAAGTGTGGTTCTGAAAAGAACATTAGTGGGGACATCTGTCCCCTCCCAGTTCTTAAGTGTTCCTCCACTGTCCCCAGGATACAGGTTTAGGTGGTTTCCTCCCTGAAGATTTATACTTTAGTTCCGTATTTGTGAGGTCGGTCTGGAGGCATTTCAGAATTACATTCTTCCTCTCTCCCACACAGTTATCCGGGGGCGGGGGGGGGAGGGCATATTGTGATGTGTCCCCAGTGCTACATAAAAAGACTTTGAAGGAAATAAAATAGCAATACCCCAACTAGGTACCACTAGAAGGTTCAGACCATAAAACATTTACTACACTCTAGTTCAAGCGATCAAGTGCATATTTCTAACTCAGTCTAGTCCTGTTCTATATGTCATCACCCTGGTGGCCTCTTTTTAAGATTAACTAATATTCTGGTCCCGTATCTCCCAGTAAGAACTTGTCTCTGTGCAGGTTTCAACTGTTTTATTTGTCATAGAACTTCTGTATCTGAAGTATTGAACAAAAAGTGCTAATCTGCAGCATGTCCAGAGCTGTTGGTGTGGATGAATATGATGATTGCAGTGATGATGTTCTTTGTCTTGCTGCTGTAGAAGAAGATCTGTGTTCTCTGCTGCCTACTTCTTCCAGTAGAGTAGTGACTTTATCTATATAACCAAGGTATTGGAAAAAACTAAAATGCCAGTCAGTATCTTATTAAACATGCAAGCTTTGGTAAATGTATTCATTGGAATGTCACTCATTATTAAAAACTGGACATGCTGTGCTTGGTAAAAATTACAACATTGTTGCATTCACAGTAATTTATGTTTAATAAAAGAAACCAAATTACATGATTCTACTTTTATAAATTCTAGAAAATGAAAACTAATATAAAGTGACATAAAATAGATCAGTAATTTCCTCTGTGAAAGGCAGGAGAAGAGAAGGGAAGAAGTAGGAGGAATTTCAGAAAAAGCATAAGAGCAAATATTGACAAGAATTGATTTGTTCACTGTCTGGCACATAGTGATGACTATGTCAACATTTATCAAGTGTGAACTTTAAATATGTGGGTTAGTGTATGTCGTTTGTATCTAATTAAAGTTAATGCAAGTAAACAAATGTATGATTTTGCAGGGAAAGCATGAAGACAAGAGAGATAATGACACATTCAACAGTAGAGACTCTGAAAATCACATCTGTCTTCAGCCTGCATGTAGGGGAACCCAGGACCTCTCAATATATTTAGATAAACATTAGAATGTAGCAGGATCACAAGTGTTCCCATTTGAGGAAAGGGGCTGTGAAACCACCAAAGGCATGGCAAACTCTACCCTGGAATTGCGGCAGGAAGAAGTCAGGTCCAGTGGTGAGGAACACAGGCCCAGAAACCAAAGCTCACTCTAACTAGATGTGAACTCTTAGATGCATCATATAGAGACTCCAACCTGATGGGTTTGCTTTTACATATGTAGATGGAGAAAATGTGGACACCTACAGATCAAGACTAATGTTCGAATGAAAATTACATATGCTAATGTTAAATAATTGTTATTCACAGTCCCATCACTCACTATCCTTCCTAAGGCATCCCAGTCCCATCTGAGAGCTTACTATATAGCAGAGGACACGGAAATAGGGCCTGCCCTCTGCTATTGAAAACCAGCCCAGCCCTCTCCCTGCAGCTCTGGGAGAGGAGCCCTTGCCCCAGCATCACCAGGTACTCCTATTTGGAGATCAGAATTGAACGTAAAGACACACTATGGAGTCTGGGCTGAGCTGGGTTTTCTTTGTGTTTCTGATAAAAAGTAATTAATGGAGAACAAGAGATATTGGGTGTGTGAGTGGATTTGAGTGAGAGAAACAGGGTGCATGTGACAGGTTCTGACCAGGATGTGTCTATGTTTGCAGGTGTCCAGTGTGAGGTGCAGCTGGTGGAGTCTGGGAGAGGCTAGGTACACCCTGGGGGTCCCTGAGACTCTCCTGTGCAGACTCCAGATTCACCTTCAGCAGCTATGAAATGAATTGAGTCCGCCAGGCTTCACGGAATGGGCCAGAGTGGGTCTCAGCCATTATACCTGTGGTAGCACAGGCTACACAGATGCTGTGAAGGGATGATTCACTGTCTCCGGAGACAACAGCAAGAACTTGCTGTATCTGCAAAAAAACAGTCTGGGATCCAAGGACACAGCCCTGACCTTCTGTGCAAAAAGCACAGTGAGGGGACATCAGTGCAAGCCCAGACAAAAAAACCTCCTGCGGGGCACATGAGGCCACTAGGGGGTGCGCAGTACACAAGGAGAAGAGTCTGCCTAGGGCAGGTGCAGGTGGAGGGTAACAGCTGGTTTCCTCTCAGTGTCCTGGCTTCCTGTCCATAAAAGAAATTTCTCTGGGGAACTTCTCTGAATTCATGATTCTGTGTTTCTGTCTGCAGTCTCTGAGTTAGACACGTTTCTGGTAATGAGAGAAAATATTCTCAGCTGTACAAAATGCAGTGAGTGGCTTCCAGTTACTTAGTCCTGTGACCAAATGTGCATTAATTATCAACCTTTGGCAATAATTATCAAAATCAATACAACATTATGTTTTGCATGACACAGTGCTGCACAGAACACAGAAATGAAAGTTCCTTCTAGTCAGCTAGCAGGGTAAAGTGTTTATGGGACATTAGGGGCAGAAGGAGTCAGCATCCCAAGCAAGACAAGGAAGACCATGTGGTTGTCTGTGTCCCAGCACCAGGCTCACAACGTAGATTATATCTGACACAATTTAAGGGCAGAGGAACCCCACCAACATTTATTGTAGATGTTGATATTGATGGCATTAGACACATGCACACATGTACACGCACACGCACACACACATGCACACTAAGTGAACATGGGAAGGTTTAGTCCCTCCACTACTGAGGTAACTGCAGAGCACTGCAGGCACTGCAGGCTCCTCAAGAGAGTC
Source organism: Microcebus murinus (assembly GCF_040939455.1). NCBI lineage: Eukaryota > Metazoa > Chordata > Mammalia > Primates > Cheirogaleidae > Microcebus > Microcebus murinus. Next base: position 513,735 of record NC_134109.1, read on the forward strand.
CAAACTGGCTTCATATCACAGTAATGGAGACTGGCTGAGGTTTTCACAACAGTTCCCTGACAGGGCAGGGAGGGAGCTCTCACTTCCAGGAAGGGTCTGGTGAGGTTTGACCTCCAACAGCTATCTCATGAGGAAGCATCTGTGATTCTTCGCTAGAATTCCCATAAGTGGAGCAAACAGGGAAGATGAAAGACATGCCTTCAAATGTCAGTGGGCAGACGTCAGCTAAGAGACTGACACTTCTTTTTTCACTCAGCTACTGGGTTTCAAAACAAGCAAAAAAATAAAAAAATAAAAATAAAAAAGTTTAAAAAACATTCAAGGCAGTCACCAACCAGGTTTGCAGAAAAATAGAAGATAGTTTAGGAGATGATATTAATAATAATTAAGTTGTGTAGGAGGAGAAATTAGACAGGGATCCTGGAATCATGTCATGAGTGAAAGCTTTTCACTCTTCAAGATCATCAGCTTTTCCTAAAGGTCGTGGGTCAGCTGTGGGCTTTAAAATACCAGAAGCTTCACAGATTCTATGAAAATGCTCACTTTGCCATCGTCTACTGCAGTAGCCAGAAAATACCCAGAGTTCTCAATGGATGCTGTCGTTCTGAAATATGAACCCAAGAATTGCCTCCTTGTAATTTCACTACATATTATATTAGAACTCCTTACTGATATTAGTTCTAATGTGGCTAAAGTGAAGTGCTCTGATATTTCTTCTAATATATACAATGTCCTGGTTGAACTTGTTGAGAGACTTTTAAAAAGATGTTGTAAAAGGCAGCCTGCATCTGTGGGTGATATGAGTGGGTATGACACATGGATTCTTTAAAGTTTTTTTTTTTTTTTTCATCTTCCATTCAGTAGGGAGAATGTTAGTGCCTGTGGTAAAAACTAAGTGTTTGATCTCTCCAGCTACCAAGACATTGGGTAGTAACTGATGTGTCCTCAAGGGAGGGGACTGTAATGCCACAGTGCTAATGGTAGGACCATTGGCCAGAGGAGTTCAGGATTCTCTTAAAATTGTGACATTTTGAACTTAATAATGTCAATTTGATCAACATTCTCAGAAGACCTTTAGTGAATGGATGGTGTGTTATATGAATAATGGTAATGCCTAACAAGCTTATATGCATTTATAAATGAGGTCAAGGCTGCTTTTTCTGTGTAATGATATTCTACAACACTTGTTTAGCAACCATGCTACTATTTATTTTTTGCATGATTTCCAAAGTTACATTTGTCATATCTCTAGGACTTAGAAGTTTACCTAAAAGATCCATAGCTTGTTATTCATTTTGATAGGGTCTCCAGAAGTTGTGAGAAACCCTTTTCTTTGCACAGTATACCACGTTCATGCGTTACTGCAAAGACATGAATTTAATTCCAGTTTTGGATGATCCACAAGCTCTAAAAAGTGCAATGACTCTTGTCATGAAAGTCTATTTTACACCAGGCTGAGCACTATATGCTAATGAAAAGTTTACATTAGTAATATGAATTACTGGTTATCAACCTCCAGCTTTATTATTGAAGTGTACTTCACACCCCATAGAGGTTGCATTAATTTGTAGGCACACCAACAGTGTATGAGTATATCTTTATCCCCACATTCATGCCAGCATCAATTAGTTTGGGACTTCTTGATAAAATCCACCGGAATTAGGTGATATCTCATTGTGGTTTTGATTTGCATTTCACTGATGATTAGTGACTTTCTGAATATTTTCATATGTTTATTGGCCATTAGGCTGTCTTCTTTTGAAAAATTCTTTTCATGTCTGCTGCACAGTTTATAAAGAGTTGTTAGATTTTTCCACTCCTGATGTGCTTGATTTCTTTGTAGATTCTGGTTATTAGCCCTTTAACATCTATATAGCATGCAATTATTTTTTTCCAATTCTCCAGGTAGTCTATTTTCTCTATTGACTGTTCCCTTGGCTTTGTAGAAGCCTTTTAGTTTAATCACTTCTCATTTATTTATTTTTACCATTACTGTGATTGCCTCTGGGATCTTCTTCATAAGTTATTTTCTTTGGCCAATATCTAGAAGGGATTTTACAACAATTTATAGTAAAATTATTATGGTGTCTTGTCTTAGATTTAACTCTGTTATCTATCTTGAATTAATATCAGGAAGTGGTGACAGATATGGATCCCGATTCAATTGTCTTTATGTGGCTATTTAACTTTCCCAGCACAATTTAAACAAAATGAGCTGCTCTCCAGGAAGTACTCTGAAAATGTTACACACAGCTCAGCACAATATAATGTAATTTAATCCAGAAGCTAAAAGTCAAAGGCCAGATATCACAATGTCTCAAGAAAGAAAACAAAGCAACAAAGTTTGACTAAACAGGATGAACAGAAATCTGCCCCACTTATCAAGTTTTCAATAAATGCGCATGAAGAGAACTGCCCACTAAGGAGACATAGGCTGGCCTAATGGATAAATACACACAAGCCAAGTATCTTTTGTCATCAGGAAACACATTCAACACGCAGATTTGCATTCAGACTGAAAGTTAAGGAATTGAAAATCATATTCATGCAAGCAGAAGCCTAAAAAAAGCTGACATAGCCATTCTGATTTCAGATAACTCAGTCATCAAATAGACAAAAAGCAATGAAATACAAAGATGGTAATTATATAATGGTGAGGGATTCAATCCAACAAGAATATATAACAATTCCAAGTATTTATGCACATAACTCAGGGGGATGCATATGAATAAACCAAATCCTACTTGGTCTAAACAAAATGATGAGCACTGGCACCATAATAGCCAGAGACTTCAACACCCCTGTAATGGAAGAGGACAGATAATAGAAACAGAAAATCAACAAAGAAACACACAGTGGACTTAAATAGAACTCTAAGACAAATGGGCCTGACAGACAGTTACAGAACATTCTACACAGAAACCACTGAAGATAAATTTTTCTCCTGAACTCAATGAACACGTTGTATGATTGGCCATCTCCTATGCAAAGGCCAGATATTACAATGGCTCAAGAGAGAAATCAAAACAACTACATCCAACCCAACAGAATGAACAGTAATCTACCCTACCTATCAGTTCTCTCAATAAATGTGAATGGCTTCAACTCTCCACTCAAGGAGGATCAAGACGTCGGACGAGAAAAACAACTAGACAAAGTGTCTCTGCAGAAAACACATATTCTACAAGAAATTAGAAAAAGGAAGCAAGAAGACGAACATGCAGCGGATGAGGGCCATAAGGAGGTGTACCTGAGACCCCGGGAGACTCCACGGGAGGAGGTTGCTGAGGAGAACTGGAAGCTGAGACCAAAAGAGCAGCCCGGAGAACAGTGGGAAGGAGAGTGGTTGAATCTCACCCACAGACACCACCAAACAGCTCAGAAACTAAAAAAGGCGTGTGAATACCCAAACAAAAACCTAAAGGAAAGAAACAACAACTGATCGACATGGGAAGAAATCAGAGAAAAAACTCAGGAAATATGGAGAACCAAATGGAAAACACACCCCCAAAGAGGAACACCAGCTCCCTGGAAATGGACACCAACCAAAATCAGGCAACCAAAATGACAGAAGAGGAATTTCATATGTGGATCATAAGAATACTTAACGACCTGCAAGAACAACTCAATAACCAACACAAAGAATCCACAAAAAGCCTCCAGGATCGGGAAAAAAAGTTCACTAAAGAAATAGACACAATGAAGAAAAGTTTAACAGAACCCCTGGAAATGAAGAATCAATTCAGGGAACTACAAAATACAGTAGAAAGTCTCAAGAACAGGGTAGATCAAACAGAAGAAAGAATCTCAGAGATGGAAGATAACACCCTACAACTAAATAAAACCGTCACAGAGATAGAGAAGAGGAACAAGAGAAAAGATCAAAACCTACAAGAGATGTGGGACTATGTGAAGAAACCTAATGTGAGGGTCATAGTGTTACCAGAAGGGGAAGAAGACAATACTCTTGGGTTGGACAAGCTATTTGAAGATATAATAGAGGAATATTCCCCAGGCCTTGCTAAAAATCTTGATATACAAGGTCAAGAAGCTCAGAAGACTCTTGGGAGATTCAATGTAAACAGCAATATGTCATGGTATGCAGTCATCAGACTGACCTAAATATCAACTACAGAGGCCGTTCTAAGAGCTGTAAGACGAAAGAAGCAAGTAACATACAAGGGAAAGTCAATTCAAATAACACCAGACTTCTCTAATGAGACTTTACAAGCAAGAAGAGATGGGGGCCCCATTCTCACTCTTCTGAAACAAAACAATTCCCACCCTAGAATCTTATTCCCTGCAAAATTAAGCTTCATATATGAAGGAGAAATAAAGACATTCCCAGACAAGCAAAGTCTCAGAGAACTCACCAAGACATGACCAGCCCTACAAGAAGTACTCAAAACAGCATTACACATGGAACATCATAATAAAAACTCACAAATATAATAACAAACAAAATCCAAATATTATAGGCCAGATAATACAATGGCTCAAGAGAGAAATCAAAGCAACAACATCCAACCCAACAGAATGAACAATAATCTACCTTACCTATCAGCTCTCTCAATAAATGTGAAAGGCTTAAACTCTCCACTCAAGAGACATAGGCTGGCTGAATGGATAATAAATTGCAGGCTATGTATATGCTGTCTTCAGGAAACACATCTAACCTGCAAGGATGCATATAGACTAAAAGTAAAAGGGTGGAGATCAGTATTTCAGGCAAGCGAAAGCCAAAAGAAGGCTGGCGTGGCAGTTCTAATTTCAGATGATTTAGTTTTTAAACCAACAAAAGTAGTGAAAGACAAAGATGGTCATTAAATAATGGTGAAGGGCACACTTAAACAAGGATAGATAACAATTTTAAATATATATTCACCCAACTTAGGTGCACCCAGTTTCATAAAGCAAACCTTACTGGAGCTAAGCAAATGGATTAATAGCAACTCCATAATCACCGGAGATTTCAACACCCCACTGATGGCACAAGACAGATCCTCCACACAGAAAATTAATAAACAAATAATGGACTTCAACAGAACTCGAGAACAATTGGGTCTGACTGACATTTACAGGACATTCTACCCAAAATCCACCGAATATATGTTCTTTTCATCAGCTCACGGGGCATTCTCTAAGATTGACCATATCCTAGGACACAAAGTAAACCTCCAGAAATTAAAAAAAAAAATAGAAATCATACCAAGTACATTCTCGGATCACAGTGGAATAAAAGTAGAAATCAATCCTAACAGAAACTCATATTTCTACACAAAAATGTGGAAATTAAACAACCTCCTACTAAATGATTACTTCATAAATGAAGAAATCAAGATGGAAATAAAAAAATTCTATGAACAAAGTGACAATGGACAGACAAGTTATCAAATCCTCTGGTACTCAGCTAAAGTAGATCTGAGAGAAAAGTTTATCTCCATAAATGCCTATAACCAAAAGACAAAAAGATCACAAATAGACAATCTAACGAAACGACTCCAAGAGCTGGAAAATGAACAGACCAACCCCAAACACAGCAGAAGAAGTGAAATAAACAAGATCAAATCAGAACTAAATGAAATTGAAAACAGGGAAGCTATTCAGAAGATTAATACAACAAAAAGTTGGTTCTTTGCATAAATAAACAAAATTGACACCTCACTGACTAAGGTGACGAAAAGCAGAAAAGAGAAATCTCTAATAAGCTCCATCAGGAATAAAAAAGGAGATATCACAACTGATCCCAAAGAGATACAAGATATAATATATGAATACTACAAAAATCTTTATGCACACACACTGGAAAATGTGTAGGAAATGGACAAATTTCTAGAAACACACAGCATCCCTAGGCTCAATCAGGAAGAAGTAGATTCCCTGAACAGACCAATCTCAACAGCTGAAATAGAAACAGCAATTAAAAATCTCCCTAAAAAGAAAAGCCCTGGTCTAGATGGTTTGACACCTGAATTTTACCACACTTACAAAGAACTAGTACCTATCTTGCAGAAACTATTCCACAACATCGAAAAGAACGGAAACCTCCCCGACACCATTTATGACGCGAATATTACTCTGATATCAAAACCAGGAAAGGATCCAACAAAAAAGGAAACTACAGACCAATATCCCTAATGAATGTAGATGAAAAAATTTTCAACAAAATATTAGCTAATCGAATCCAGACACTTATCAAAAAAATAATCCACCACGACCAAGTGGGCTTCATCCCAGGGATGCAGGGATGGTTTAACATACGTAAATTTATAAATGCAATTCACCACATAAACAGAAGCAAAAACAAAGACCACATGATTCTTTCAATAGATGCAGAAAAAGCTTTTGACAAAATTCAACACCCTTTCATGATACGAACACTTAAGAAAATAGACATAGAAGGGACATACCTAAAAATAATACAAACCATATATGACAGACTCATAGCCAACATCATACTGAATGGGGAAAAATTGAAAGCATTCCCACTCAGAACTGGAACCAGACAAGGCTGCCCACTATCTCCACTTTTATTCAACATAGTGCTGAAAGTCGTAGATATAGCAATCTGACAGGAAACTGGAATTAAAGGTTCCAAATAGGGGCAGAAGAGATCAAACTTTCACTGTTTGCTGATGATATGATATTATATCTAGAAAACCCCAAAGCTTCCACCAAGAAACTACTGGAACTGATAAATGAATTTAGCAAAGTCTCAGGATAAAAAATCAATACACAGAAATCAGAGGTATACATATACACCAACAACAATCTAATTGAGAACCAAATCAAAGACTCAATACCCTTCACAATAGCAACAAAGAAATTAAAGTACCTAGGAATATACTTAACCAAGGACGTAAAAGACCTCTACAGGGAGAACTATGAAACACTAAAGAAGGAAATAGCAGAGGATGTAAACAGATGGAAATGCTTTCCATGCTCGAGGAACGGCAGACTCAACATCATTAAAACGTCTATACTACCCAAACTTATCTACAGATTCAATGCTATACCTATTAAAATCCCATCAGCATTCTTCACAGATATAGAAAAAATAATTTTATGCTTCTTATGGAACCAAAGAAGACCCCGAATGTCAAAAGCAATTCTAGGCAACAAAAACAAAATGGGAAGCATTAATATGCCAGATATCAAACTATACTACAAAGCTGTAGTAATTAAATCAATATGGTGTTGGCACAAAAATATGAATATTGACCAGTGGAACAGATGTGAGAATCCTGATATAAAACCACGCTCATATAGCCATCTAATCTTTGACAAAGCAGACAAAAACATACGCTGGGGAAAAGAATCCCTTTTCAATAAATGGTGCTGGGAAAACTGGATAGCCACCCGTAGAAGCCTAAAACAGGACCCACGCCTTTCACCTCTCACAAAAATCAACTCACGCAGGACAACAGAGTTAAACCTAAGGTTTGAAACTATTAGAATTCTAGAGGATAAGATTGGAAACACTCTCCTAGACATCGGCCTAGGCAAAGAGTTTATGAAGAAGTCCCCAAAGGCAATCACAGCAGCAACAAAAATAAATAAATGGGACATGGTCAAACTAAAAAGCTTCTGCACAGCCAAAGAAATAGACATGAAAGTAAACAGAAAACCTACAGAATGGGAGAAAATTTTTGCATCCTATGCATCCGATAAGGGACTGATAACTAGAATATACTTAGAACTCACGAAAATCAGCAAGAAAAAATCAAATAACCCTATTAAAAAGTGGGCAAATGTCTTGAACAGAAACTTTTCTAAAGAAGACAGAAGAATGGCCAACAAACATATGAAAAAATGCTTAACATCTGTAATCATCAGGGAAATGCAAATCAAAACCACAATGAGATATCACTTAACTCCAGTGAGAATGGCCTTTATCAAAACGTCCCCAAAAAATAAATGCTGGAGTGGATGCGGAGAGAGAGGAACAATCCTATACTGGTGGTGGGACTGAAAACTAGTTCAACCTCTGTGAAAAGCAATATGGAGATACCTTAAAGCGATACAAGTGGGTCTACCATGTGATCTACCAATCCCATTACTGGGCATCTACCCAAAAGATCCAATGGCACTCTATAAAAAAGACATCTGCACTCGAATGTTTATAGCAGCACAATTCATAATTGCAAGGCTGTGGAAACAGCCCAAGTGCCCATCAATTTAAGAATGGATTAATAAAATGTGGTATATATATCCCACAGAGTACTATTCAGCTCTGAGAAACAATGGTCATATAGCACATCTTATATTTTCCTGGTTAGAGCTGGAACTCATACTACTAAGTGAAGTATCCCAAGAATGGAAAAACAAGCACCACATATACTCACCAGCAAACTGGTATTAACTGACCAGTACCTAAGTGGACACATAGGTAATACAGTAATAGGGTACTGGGCAGGTGGGAGGGGGGAGGTGGGCGGGTATATACATACATAATGAATGGGATGTGCACCATCTGGGAAATGTTCACGCTGGAACCTCAGAATTCTGAGGGGAGGCGGGAAAGGGTATTTTTTGAAATCTTAGAATTTGTACCCCCATAATATGCAGAAATTAAAAAAATTTAAAAAGATACAAATTATATCACAAATTTTCTCAGACCAGAAAGGAATAATATTAGGAATGATGTTTAATAGAAACACTCATATCTAAACAAAGTGAAGGAAACTAAAGAACATACCAGTGAAGGATAATTGGGTTAAAGAGGAAATCAATATGGACATGAGAAGATTCTTTAAACTAAATGATAAAGGAGACACAAGTTATCAAAATCTGTGGGACACAGCTAAAGCAGTTCTGAGAGGAAAATGTATAGCCATGAATGTATACATCCAAAATACAGAAAGATCACAAATCAACAATCTCATTAATCACCTCAAACCACTCAAAAAGGATGAGAAAACCAACCCAGAACCCAGCAGAAGAAGAGAAATAACCCAGATCAGAGCAGACTCAATGAAATCAATAAAAAGATTGCTAAAAGATTAATGATATTAAAGATTAATGAAATTAAAAACTAATTATTTGAAATGATAAATACAATTGAAATGTCTCTTGCTAGATTAAGCAGAATCAGAAAAAAAAGGATTCTAATAAACTCAGTCAGGAACTTAAAAGGTGAAATTACAACTGATACCATGGAAATACAAAATATCATCTTGAATACTATAAAAATCTCTAAGCACATAAACTCAAAAGTGTAAAGAAAATGCACAAATTCTTAGAAACACACATCCTCCCTAAGCTCAATCAGGAAGTAATAGAACTCCACCACAGGCCAATATAAAGTATTGATATTATATCAGCAATAAAAAATATTCCCCTCCCAAAAGAGAACAAGTGTGTTTCTCACCTGAATTTTACCATACTTACAAAAAAGAACTGGTACCTATCCTGAAGAAAGTATTCAACAATACTGAGAAGATATCTCCAACACATTTTATGAAATCAACATCACACTGAAACCAAAGATAGGAAAAGACTCAACAACAACAAAACAAGAAAGCTACCGACCAATAAGCCTTATGAATATGGATACAAGTATTCTCAATAGAATTCTAGCAAACTGAAATGAAGTGCTTATCAAAAATAATCCATTATGACCAAGCAGTATTCATCCCAGAGATCAAAGGATGGTTGAACATACACAAATCTATGAAGACAATTCATGACATAAATAGAACTGAAAAAAAAATATATGATCTTCTCAATACACACAGAAAAAACTTTGACAAAATTAAGCACACTTTTATGATAGTATGCTTCACAAAATAGGCATAAATGGAACTTACCGCAAAATTATAAAAGCCATGAGATACAAACTCACAACCACATCAAATTGAATGGGGAAAATTGAAAGAATTCTCACTTAGAACTGGCTTCTAAGACAGGGATGCCGTCTATCACCATCTATATTTAACATACTGTTGGAAGTCCTAGCCAGAGCAATCACACAAGAGAAGGAAATCAAGTGCATCCAAATGTGCACAGAAGAGGTTAAAGTCTTGCTTTTTTCAGATGATATTTTAACATTTAGAAAATCTCACAAATTCTGCCAAGAGACTACTGGAATTGATCAACAAATTCAGGAAAATCACAAGTTACAAAATCAATGTACACAAATCAATAGCATTGACATACACCAACAAAAGTCAAACAGAGAACCAACTCAAAGGCCAACCACAATAGCAGAAGTAAATTAAAATACCCAGGAATACATTTAAATAAGAATGTGAAGGACCTGTACAGGGAAAATTAGGAAACACTAAGACCAAAAATAGGAGAAGACAAAAAACAGATGGAACATGATACCAAGTTCATGTATTGGAATAATTAATATCATTAAAATTCTATACTGCACAAAGTGATCTACACATTCAATACAATTCCTATTAAAATATCAACATTATTTTTCACAGATCTAGAAAAAATAATTCTATACTTTGTATGTAAGCAGAGAAAATGCCCCATAGCTGTAGCAAAATGAAGCAAAAAGAACAAATTGGGAGGCATTATTCACCAGACTTAAAGCTATACTACAAGGCTATTGTAACCACAACATCATGATACTAGAACAAGAATAGAGACATAGACAAATGGAACATAACTGAGAACCCAACATAAAGTCAATCTAATATAACTACCTAATTTTTGACAAAGCAGGCAAAAATATACACAGGGGAAATGAATCCCCAGTCAATAAATGGTGGTGAGAAAATTGAATAGCCACATGGAGAAGACTGAAACAGGATCTGTACCTCTCACCTCTCACAAAAATCAAATCACAATGGACAGCAGACTTAAACCTAAGGCATGAAACCAAAACAATTTTAGAAGAAAATGTTGATAAAACTCTTATAGACATCAGCCTAGGCAACAAATTTAGAATCCTGACCCAGAAAGCAGTCACAGTATCAACAAAAATAAATAAATGGGACCTAATCAAATTATAAAGTTTCTGCACACCAAAGGAAACTATCACTAGAATGAATAGACAACCCACACAATGGGAGAAAATATTTGCATGCTACACCTCTGACAAAGGGCTAATAATTATAATCCATATAGTAATAGAATCAAACGGCACATTAAAAAGTGAGAAAAGGACATGAATAGAAAAGTTTCACAAGAAGATACATTAATGGCCAAGAAAGATATGAAAAAATGCTCAACATCACTAATCATCAGGAAAATGCAAGTCAAAATTATAATAATATATCACTTAACTCCATTGAGAATGGATTTTATCAAAATGTCCTCAAACAACAAATGTTGGCATGGATGCAGAGAGATAGGAACACTCATACACTTGACACATCTGTGGTTCTTTTCATCTTTTGGAAGTTCTCAGATGTGGGTGTCTCATGGATGCAGACATAAAGATGTGAGGGTGCTGCAAGAAAGCACATGGTTCACTAAGGTCTCTGCATCTCCAGGGTGTTGTCCCAGGTACAGTTGCAGGAATCATGGACTGGACTGGTGATTCCCTCACAGACTTTCCTTACCCTGTTGGTCTCTGGTTTTTGGTGGAGCTGGATTCAGCAGGCCCTAAGGAAAGGCTGTGATGGATGGGACACATGGTGACAGGACCTCTTATCCATCCTTCAAGAGTGAGTTACTTTCTCTGGAAACATGTGCAAGACCCAGAAATCCCAGCAGCTGAGCTTTCTGCCTATGAAGGAGATGGCCTGGTATTACAGTATGAGAGACACAGTGAGTGTACATCAGTGTGAGCCCAGACCCAGGCCTCCCTTCAGTGGTCCACAGGACCATGGGGGTGGTCACACCCACCAGAGAGACTCAGGATCTCCAGGGAGTCCAAAGAACCATCCCAACCAGGCTCATGCCCCAACAGGATATTCAGAGTGGTAACAGAAGAGTTTCCTCACAGGCACAGAATTTTCCTTTTTCAAAAGAGAAATACAAAATGAGAATTTAACAAGCACTGCAGATGTTTGTATGGACATCATATTCTATGGGAACATTTGCCTATCTCAATAAGGCAGAGACACACATTTGAAGAGGGCATTTCTAGGGTTCTATTGATCTTAACATTGAGAGAACAGAGAGGTGACACATATATCCAAGAATAAGTCTCCCTCATCAGGGCAGAGACAAGGCCTGGTGTGTTTGTGTGTGATAGGGAAGCCTTGGGTCAGAGACTGTGGCTGGCCGTGATCCAAGATCATCCAAAATCCACAAGTAAATGTGAAGAATAGTGGGCATTCACCAAAATGATGTAAATATTGAACCAATTTTTATTTTATAGACTTTGAAACAAGAAACAAACTTATCCAAACCACAATTTCCTAAGCCAGGTGATGAAAAATGTGAGTTACTACAGAACACAACGTGCTTGTTATGCTGCATGAGATCAGAAGGGAAGGATGTTCATTGACACCTGCGCCCTGAGTCTGGTGCAGATGGACTCTCTGGAGGAAAGTCATTTGCAGAGTACTAACAGGATAAGAGAACTCTGCCTCTTCCAGGACGCTCCTTTCCTCCTGCATCACCCATGAGAGAAAATAATCAGTAAGGTCAGAGAGTAAGGGGAATAGTCCAGGTCACTATTCCCAGGGAAGGGAGTAGAGCACAGGTTCAAATGACCTCTATTACTGGGGGCTCCTGGTGAAGGTCAAAGCCCAGGGGCAGAGGATGACTGAGTCATTAAGGTGTAGTCATAACAATATCTACCCTTCCCTTCCCAACGCTTCCTCATCCTACCAGCATGAGAGTGGTTGGAAGCTCCGTGTGTGATGACAGAGTCTATCTGAGCATGAAAACATAGGGAAACCCAGTCACACAGGGGGATAAAAACCAACGTCACTAGATGAACCTGGACCCTCTGACAGCTACATGCTCAGCACCCCCCTCATCCTCCGCAGAGTCACTTCTTTCTCAGCCTTTGTGGTATTTGCAAATTTTCTCTTCTCCTCATGGTAATATTCAACATATGCTTGTGAATCACTTGGGTTCATCAAGGATCAGAACCAGGGGGACTCAGGTCTCTCCTGCAATGACCTGGGCTTGGGCAATTTCAGGGGTGACTAAGAAGTGCCTCTGTCCCTCTGTCAGATTCAGGGCCTGTGAGCCACTGGGCAGGAGGTCAGGAAGGAGAGATAACCAGTAGGCTTTTACATGAGGATGGACAATGCCACCTTCCTTTTGGTGAGGAGGGACTGCAGTGGAAGTCTGGCCTCCCTCACAGGGCAGAAACAACACTCACCAGGCTGCTGCCCCACCCAGAAGCTTACCCGGCTGAGCAGCACCTGAGCCTGCTCACAACTCCTCTTCTCAATTATCAGGACCTAACTTCCCTCAATTGTGGCTTCTCATGGGACCCCCCCAGTCCCTTGCTCACAGCCCTGCTAGTCTCCATAGTGTCCTGGGCAGCAGTTAACTGAGGATATCCAGCGTCCCTGCATTTATATGGCTTCTGTGGCTAGCACAAGTGAGTTACTGGGCACAGCTTCTGTTTGGGGCCAGACACAGCCCACTCCTCTGGGTAGGACACACTGGGAAGTCACATGGCATAGGACCTTGCTATGGGATGGAGTATCTGGGACCTTGGTGAAATTATCTGAGTCCTCCTCAGGCCACCTGCTCAGCCCAGGGGAGACACATGGGCCCATGGGCAGCATCCTCTGAAGCCTGGCAGACGTGTCTCCTCAACTGTGCTTTTGAAGTGCACTTCTTATGTTCCTGAGACTCGAGAAGTGAAAACACTAGTCAGTCACCCCGTGGAGTCCACCCGCCCAGGTGGGAGAGTAAAAAGATCCCACAGTAGATGCCCAATGGGAGAAGGGGTGGATGGGGCCGCTCTCAGACCGTGGTTCTCAGGGACTCTGACCCACCCACCTGTCCCTCCCAGGTACCATGTTCCAATATCAGCTCCTACTTCTGATCCTGAAGAACACCTTGTCCAGGTCTCCAGGACCCAGCTCTCACACTCCTGGCTGTGTCTCTGAGAGGGGGACCTGCTGTGCTGCAGGACCAGTGCGGACCTCCCCACAGTCCAGACACCTCGGCGATGGCTCCACTGACTGCACATGACTTGGCCAGGTGTGAACTGCGGTGCCAAACTTGAACCCTACTCAGGAGCATTTGCAGGGCCCCCTTGCTGGAGAACAGACAAACTCAGAGCGTGGGCAGGTCCCTTTCTCTAGTTATGAGGTTTTTGCTGTTGTCTATCTGACAAGGGCACATACCCAGGCCCAGGGTCAGTGTGCCACATGCAAGGAAGAAGGGAAGTGTCCCTCCCATAGCTGTGAACTCTTGCCACAGTGTGTGTGTGTGTATGTGTATGTGAGTGTGCTGCAGGAATAGCAGTGTGGTGGGTTCTGGGCCATCACCATTAGCTGTGTGTTAACATGTTCTCTGATATGACATTTAACCAGGGGAACTTAAATGAGATGTGAGGGCCTCCAAAGCCCCTGAGGCTCTTGGACCCCTGTGTGTGTGACCGTACTAGGGCATGTGGTGCTCTAGGGAAGGGGCTCCCTGATGGTTTCATAGAATCTTTGCTGGGGGCCTCCCTGCAGTTCCCTGGGTTTAGAAAGGCCAGCTCATGGTTTACAGTGAAAAGCACATGCTGTCTGTGAAGGAGCATGTGATCCAGGGCACAACCAGGTCACACTGGGCTGGGACACAGGGAGGAAGATGTTCCGAGAGCCCAGAGGGAACCTCCCCTGCAGGTAGGGCTCAGCTTCAGGGGACGTGCAGGAACACCAGCACAGGCTGCTGCCCAGCAGGAGATGCACAGGAGGCTGGGATGGGGTTGCTCTTGGGGACTGGGTATTCCTTTTCTGAAAATGTGTAATAATAATTTTATATGATATGTTGACATTTGTATGAATATCCTACTCAGCTGTGAGTGTTGATTTAACACAGCACTTTAATGAAAGTCACATTTACAAAGGGTCTCTAGCCCTCCTACATGTGTTAAGAGTAAGCAGCTGGAGGCAAGGGAAGCTTTTTACATATAACTGGGTAGAATATTTCAAGAATTTCACTGATCCAGAGAAAAAGATATTCCTGTGTCAAAGCCCCTAGATGGTGCTGGATCTGTCCATGCAATTCACATGTGGGTTCACAGTGAATAACCTGTATTTGGGGCTTGTTTTTCAGTGGCAGGACCTCTGTGCACATACAGTTCAAGGAGGTTGCAGGAACCCCTGTCCTCAGCATCTCCATGTTGTTGTATGGCCCACATATCCTCATGTTTCTCTTTCTTATGCTGGGGCAGGTCTAGGGCTATGAAATGCCCTGCCTCATGAATATGCAAACTACCCGAGGTCTGCTGAGCTAAATATAGCTATGCCTGTGTCCTGAGAGCATCACCCCACAGCCACGTCCCCCCACTGGAGAAGTCCCTGAGAGCTCAGCTCCTCACCATGGACTGGACCTGGAGGATCCTCTTCCTGGTGGCAGCAGCTACATGTGAGGGACTCCCCAGTCCCAGGGTGAGGAAGGGACTGGAGCCAGCCAAGGTGGGTTTACCCACTCCTGTCTTCCCTGCACAGGTGCCCACTCCGAGGTCCAGCTGGTGCAGTCTGGGGCTCAGGTGAAGCCACCTGGGGCCTCCGTGAAGGTGTCCTGCAAGGCTTCCGGATACACCTTCACCAGCTACTATATGCACTGGGTGAGACAGGCCCCTGGACAAGGGCTGGAGTGGGTGGGACGAATCAACCCTAGCAGTGGAGAAACAAACTATGCACAGAAGTTCCAGGGCCGAGTCACCATGACCAGGGACACGTCCACGAGCACAGCCTACATGGAGCTGAGCAGTCTGAGACCCGAGGACACGGCTGTGTATTACTGTGCAAAAGACACAGTGTGACAACCCACATCCCGAGGGGGTCAGAAACCCTGAGGGAGATGCAGCTGTGCTGTGGATGAGAAAATGATGAGGATTGTTAGGTTTAAATGTTTTACAATATGGGTTAATTGGTTGAGAGAAGGAATATTTGACACATGTATACATTCTAATTATATTGTAAAGGTTTCATTCGGTTGTCACTGTATCAACAGAATTTAGAGAATGACAGAAGACTCCAGTTAATAAAGCTAGTACAAGCATTTCTACTGAGTTATTATTGTCAACATAAGTTTTAATATCAGTTGGATAAATAAACTGAAGTAAGAATCCTCAGGTACATGGTACATGCCTTTTAATACATAATAAATGGCCAAAATGTCTCCCAAAATGTCTTTCTTAATTACTTTAAATGAAATTTATTTTACGGTAGTTTTAAGTTCATGGTAACTTTGAGAGAAGGTACAAAGTTCTCATTTACACCTGGCCTGCACAGCCACAAACTTCCCCACTGTCAACATACTGCAACAGATTCATAAAGAGATTATAATGGAGGTACATTGACACGCCATAATTACACCAAATCTACAGTTTACATTTGGTTTCACCCTTGGTGTTGTCCCTTCTGTGGATTCTGACTAATTTATACTGATATATATTTGTTATTCTGGTGCTGTAATTTTTCAACTCATCTGTGTAAATTCCAAGGAAGGCAAACAATGGTGCCTAGAAAAAGAGGCCGCTCTAGGGAGGGTAGAAGAGGTTCAGCAGCTCAGGAAGCTGAGCCTGCCATGCTGAAGACATGCAGTGTGTCCTACACAGCATGCTGTGCTGGCCTGTGCCCTCCTCAGAGATGAAGGACCCTTTCGTGTCCTCTGCAGAGCAGAGACAGCCCAGGAGCCATCACTGCCTACTGCCCTACTGCGTTGTTGTTCCCCGCAGGGGAGGCATTCATGACTGGCTGCCCCATCCTAGGCCACGCTGAGAAGGGCAGGGCAACAACTCTCTCCCCCAACAAAGTGGCATCAGGGGATTGATGGCAGGAAGGTATTGAGATTAGGAATTATGAGACAGTTGAGGGACGACAATTCGGTTGACTGCTCTGAGGTATTGAGCACATTCTGAGGTATTGAGCACATTCAAGTGTAGGTGTGAGACCTTCCTTTGCTTTTGGCTTTAAGTAATTTCAGGCAGCTGGGGAGTGGGTTGCTTTCATCAATTAAAGTGTACTGGAACTTTAATAAGTTTTATCCAAACTTTTATTTTTTATTTATTTATTTTTTTTTGAGACAGAGTCTTACTCTGTTGCCCTGACTAGAGTGAGTGCCATGGCGTCAGCCTAGCTCACAGCAACCTCAGACTCCTTGGCTCAAGCAATCCTCCTGCCTCAGCCTCCGAGTAGCTGGGACTACAGGCATGCACCACCATGCCTGGCTAATTTTTTCTGTATGTATTACTTGGCCAATTAATTTCTTCCTATTTATAGTAGAGACTGGGTCTCGCTCTTGCTCAGGCTGGTTTCGAACTCCTGACCTTGAGCAATCCGCCTGCCTCGGCCTCCCAGAGTGCTAGGATTACAGGCATGAGCCACCGCGCCCGGCCTAAGTTTTATCCAAACTTTTATATCATGTCTATGGATATTTTAGCTTATTGAATAGAAAATATATTATATAAAGATATTTTCTGGGTTTATTCATAAAATATGATAGAAAAGTCAATGGTATAAACCAGATAGACACATTTGATTAAGAATACAGAAATATATGCTGTGAATGTAACATTATAATCACTTTGGTAAAGTCTCTTTAACTTGAAAGTGCATCATTTAAAAGTAGCAAGGAATATTATTCGTCTTAGCCTCATGTATAACAATGAATAACTGAGCGTTGGGGAAAATCTCCCCGTCCTAAGGTGTTACCTCCAAGGTTCAGCTGCAGGAGTCAGGCTCAGGGCTGATGAAGCCATCACACAGACTCTCCCTCACCTGTGTCATCTCTGGAGTTTTCTCCACAGCTGTGGTTACCGCTAGAGCTGTACCTGCCAGCCCTGAGAAAAGGGATGAGACTGGATCAGGAGCATATGTTATGAAAGGAGCACAAATTACAATGTGTCCCTCAAGAGCTCATTTGCCATGTGCCAGTCAATGTGCCAAACTGGTTGTTCCTGCAGCTGAGCTCTGTGAGCACAAAGGACAAGACCAGGATTCACTGTGGGAGACATAATGAGAGGACATCAGTGAGCCCAGTCACAGAGCTCCCTGCAAGGACTCTTGTGGCTGCCAGGGGGTGACCGGAACCCACTGAGCACAGAGCCAGCCCAGGGCAGGTGCAGGTGGAGAGTAAGGGCTGGTTTCCTGTTTGGATTGTGGCTTCCTCTGCATAAAACGGTCTCCTCTGGGAAACTTCTCTGAAATCATGATTCTGTGATTACCTCTGTAGTCTGAGAATTAGAAGCCTTGGTTTAATAAGAGAGAATCATTCTCAGCTGCACAGAGGGTGGATCATGGCTAAAGTTCTCTCCTGACCCTAAATGTAAATTAATTGTCAACACTGCTGAATAATCCATAACTCTATGAATATGCTTTGTTGGACTCAGTAATGCAGCACAGTGTACAGCAGGGTAAGGTGCCTGGGGGACATACGGGGCAGAGGGATTCAGCATTCCAAGCAAGGGAAGAATGGCCCTGTGGGTTCAGTGTCACAGCACCAGGCTCACGGCACTAACTACAGTTGGCACCAGATGAATGCAAAGACACCCCATCACCACTTTGAGTGATCTTGAATCTGATAAGGCTACACTCACACTTGGTGAATACAGAAACTTTCTTACCTCCACTGTTTCAGTACCAGGTGGAAGCAGGATGGGCCTTTCAAAAGGGGGCAGAATGGCTTGATAGAGCAGGAAAGGAGAGGTGCTCAGTGTTTTCATAATGCACCAGTGGTGGGGGCCGAGAGTGGGTTTCCTCTCACAGGAAGGAGCTTGTGAGGTTGGAGCTTCCCCCTGGGATCATGAGGGAGAACCTATGGTTATTTACTGTACCTCCACTGCAGGGAAAAGGAGAAGGGAGATGAACCTTCAGTGGTAAGTTGTCAAACATCAAAAAGTCTATCTATTCTACTGAATAATTATATTCAATAAAGTGGACAAACTGTTAAAGGTCCAGTAAGTGTTGGCAACAAGTGAATCTATAGAATATGAAAATGTAACTGATGATAGCAACAGTAGTGATGATGACACACTGCATAGGAATTATAGTCTGATATTGTGGATGGAATCTGTCCAATGTGTAAGACCATCAGCTTCTTCTGAAAGTCTTAGGGCAGCTGTCTCCATCCACAACTCAAAGAATCCAAGGATTCACGACCACCCTCATTTCCACAGTCTACACTGGACGAGCTTCCCAGTGTGTATGACTCAGTTGATTGTGTCGTTGTGACACATGAATCCAAGGGTTGAGCCACTGGAGGTTCACTGCCATACTTGCTCAAAGTATCATTAAGATTGGTTCCTGTGTGGATAAAGAGTGGGTTCACACCCTCTTTGGTGGTCTTTACAACAGACACAAGGCAGTGTCTGGCAGTCTTAGGAAGAAAGTAAATGAAATGAAAATGAAAAAGTAAATGATAATAGATGTAGAGAAATTTCAGCCTCGATCTGTGGACCACAGGAATAAGTTTAATACCTTAATTACTTTTAGCATTTTGCCATGCATGCAATAGGGGAAAGGCTAGTGTTGTCACTGAGGGAATGGACTATAATGCCATAAGTGCTGACGTTTGACCAAGGGAATTCAAGATGGCCTTTATGTTTTTTTAATTTTAAATCAAGGATGCCATTTTTCCACATTTCCAGAAGAGTTGATAGGATTGACAATATGTTGCATGATTCCTGGTAACATGTCGCACAGTTACTATTGTGGATAGATATAATGTACATGCCTCCCACTTTTGATATTAAAGTTGGTTTCCTACATACTGGACAGAAAGTCCAGAATCTTTTGTATCCACTGAGAGAACATAGCCTTTTGCCATGAAATCACTTTAATACCTCAAGTATCTCTACAGACAATAAGTAAAACATATTAAATAGCATGGAGGAATCCCCATCAAGGGGGACCTGGATACTGGGTTTATACTGGTCATGTCTCACCTTTTTTGGTTTTCTCAGGGTTTTGTTGTTGAGTGGTTAAAAAATGACCAAGAAATAACATCAGCTTCCTTTTAGGATATTTCCTCACAAGTGTTGATTTAAGATGTTAACAAACTTGCAGGCTCCACATAGAGCAGTTTAATAGTTAAATGGAATTAATATTCATATATTATACACTATCACATAATTCTCAGCTGTTCTGAGAACACAGATCACTTGAATAAAACAGATACTGGAAAAGGTTAATTTTTAAAAATGTAAAACTAGGCACTAAACATTGCTATTTTTTAACTACTAGTTTCAGTCCCTCTGGAGAATATCATTTGCAGGTTTATTAGATAAGATAATTTGCTGTGATAAGACAGCCTGTATTGAATAATGATTTACTACAGTATTTTCCTTAGTTTCCATGTTATCTCTTTTTGCATGGACTTCAATCTTAATATTAAGTCTCTGGAAAGTATAAGTGCATCCAAAAGTACAAAAGTTTGTTCTTTCCCACCTACAGTGTATAAGTGGTTCTTTTTTTTTTTTCTTTTGTCCCCTCTAAATTATTATATGTGGCTGTTTTCCCAGAATCTAAAGACAACTGACTGTAACTGATTAAATAACTGAATAACTGAATAAATAACTGACTAATGGCTACAACTTGATGAAACACGAATTCTGGATGTTGGGATCTCCAGATTTCAGTAATTTGAAAGTTTCTTTCTCTCTTTTTTTTTCCCATCAATTTTCACATTGACACATCCAGAAAGCCAACTTCATTCTTGTGTTGACACACGATGTAGGAACAAAAAGAAAATATAAAAAATGAGCCTTAGTTTGTCAGCAGTCAGGTATAAGAAAAAAAAGTTTAAAAACATTTATCATTCTGCTTCAAAATATTAGTAAAATTAGTGACAAAAACAGATGAGGGGATCTAAATCAAGATGGCAGATGAGAAACACCACCAGACAGAGTGTCTCTGCTGAAAATACAGATTCTAGCAGAAATTAGAAGAAAGAAGCAAGAAGACAAGCATACATCGGATGAAGGTCGGAAGGAGGGGTACCTGAGACCATGGGAGATTCCACAGGAGGAGGTTGCGGGGGAGAACTGGAAGCAGAGACCTCCGGAGCACCCTGGAGACCAGTGGCAAGGGTAGGTAGAGCAATTAACTCTCTCCTCCCTTGTATCTTGGACTGCTGGTGGGCACCCCAGCGGGTGGAAAGATCTGTGGACACCAGCCCAGAGATGGCCACTGCCAGTGAGCGGTAAGCCTGTAGCAGACATGGCACCAGGCTCCCAACTCCCACAGAGCATTTCCCTGTGCACAGACCCGAGCAGCCTGGCAGGCACCATATTGCCTCATTCTCCCCTCCCCTGACACTTTCCGCAGCTGCCAAGAGAGACAGTATAGCCACCAGCTGGAGGCACCTCCAGGGAATGGGACCTTCACATTTGGGGCCCTACAGCTGACTCAGGGAAACTCAGGCGGTGAGCTCCCAACCCGCCAGCTGTCCCAGGAGCTGCTGGCCTAGTGATACCAGGAAAACAGGGAAGACCCTGAGGCTGAGAGACAAAGATTCAGCTTGGGCTCCCCATGAGTGAATTGGGACCTGCACTCCTCTCTGGTGGGGATATAGTTTGAACTCTGGGGCCCAGAGGTCAGACATGCAGACCAGATCCCGTGCACCCAAGTCTTGCATTGCCCGGGGCACAGAAGGGATATACGTGAACAGCCTACTGAGGTGTATGTGCCTTCACAGGCAGATCAGCATCCTAGAGGGCAACCCTCCTCCCAAAAGTAGGCCGTGCACTCAGCCCAGGTGGTGTTCCTGTGCAGGGAACCTCCTGGCCAGCATCACAGCCAGGGGAGGCCTGGTGGTGTGTGGTCTGGCCTGCTGGCAGAGACCCAGGAGTAGCCTCAGAGTTGGGGAGGGTGGAAAGAAGTGAGGCCTGCTCCAGACTTCGGGTCTCAGACAGCCCCACCCCAACACACAGACTCTCTGACTAAGCGGGGCCATTCCAGCCTCTCCTTGGCAGCTTTTTCTGGAAGCAGAAAACAGAGCTTTGACCCCTGCTAACAGCATTGGTGGTGCCTGAGGGCAGGCTTACCCAATCTAGCTCCGCCCAGACTATCTCCTAGACCAGCCCTAACTGAGAGGCAGAAAAGGACACTTGTAAGTCCCAGGGCCCCACCAACTACCTGAGGCACTAGAGTGCCTCTCCAGAGGAACAAGAGCTGGTCAAAGGTCACAAAAAAAAACCAACACCAAAGCTGGTTTCTCCAACCATGTGCCACCTACTGACAAGGAGGACACCCTGCACACCCTCTTCATGGCACCTACTGACTCATTATACAGGGAGTAATTGAATCTCACTCACAGACACCACCTACTGGCTCAGAAACTAAACAAGACGTGTGAATACCAAAATAAAAACCTAAAGGAAAGAAGCAACAACTGATCGACATGGGAAAAAATCAGCAAAGGAACTCTGGAAATATGAAGAACCAAATGGAAAACACCCCCCAAAAGAGGAGCACCAGCCCCTTAGAAACAGACACTAACCAAAATCAGGCAACCAAAATGACAGAAGAGGAATTTTGAATGTGGATCATCATAAAATTCAACAACCTGCAAGAACAACTCAATAGCCAACACAAAGAAACCACAAAAAGCCTCCAGGACCTGGAGAAAAAGTTTACTAAAGAAATCAATACAATGAAGAAAATTTAACCAAACTCCTGGAAATGAAGAATCAATTCAGGGAACTACAAAATTCAGTGGAAAGCCTCAAGAAAAGGGTAGATCAAACAGAAGAAATAATCTCAGAGACTGAAGATAACACCCTCCAATTAAGTAAATCAGTCACAGATATTGAGCAGAGAAACAAGAGAAAAGAGCAAAGCCTACAAGAGCTGTGGGATTATGTGAAGAAACCTAATGTGAGGGTCATAGGGTTACCAGAAGGGGAAGAAGACAACACTCAAGGGTTGGACAAGCTATTTGAAGATATAATAGAGGAAATTTTCCCAGGCCTTGCTAAAAATCTCGACACATAAGTTCAAGAAGCTCAGAGGACCCCTGGGAGATTCAATGCAAACAGAAAGACATCATGACATGCAGGCATCAGACTAACCAAAATATCAACTAAAGAGGCCCTTCTAAGAGCTGTAAGACGAAAGAAGCAAGTAACATATAAGGGAAAGCCAATTCGAATAACACCAGACTTCTCTAATGAGACTTTACAAGCAAGGAGAGGCTGGGTTTCCATTCTCAATCTTCTGAAACAAAACAATGCCCAGCCTAGAATCTTATTCCCTGCAATACTAAGTTTTGTATATGAAGGAGAAATCAAGACATTCTCAGATAAGCAAGGACAGGGAATTCACCAAGACAAGACCAGCCCTTCAAGAAGTACTCAAAACAGTTCTACCCACGGAGCAGCACAATAACACTCATGAATGTAAATCTACTCAAAGCTAAAGATCAAAGGCCAGACACTATGATGGCTCAAGAGGGAAAACTAAGGAACAAAGTTCAACCCAACATAATGAACAGAAATCTTCCCCACCTATCAGTTATCTTCAAAAATATCAATGGCTTGAACTCCCCACTCAAGAGACATAGGCTGGCCAAATGGATAAAAAAAAAAAAAAAAAAAAAAAAAAAAAAAAAAGCCAAGTATCTGCTGCCTTCAGGAAACACATCTAACCTGCAAGGACATTGGCCTAGGCAAAGAATTTTTGAAGAAGACCCCACAGGCAATCACAACAGCAACAAAAATAAACAAATGGGACCTAATGAAATTAAAAAGCTTCTGCACATCCAAAGAACCTGTCAAGAGAGCAAACAGACAACCCACAGAATGGGAGAAAATGTTTGCAAGCTACAAATCTGATAAAGGGCTCATAACAAGAATCTATTTAGAACTCAGGAAAATCAGCAAGAAAAAAATCAAACAACCCTATCAAAAAAATGGGCAAAGTACATGAATAGAAACTTCTCAAAAAAAGAAAGAATAATGGCCAACAAACATATGAAAAAATGTTCAACATCTCTAATCATCAGGGAAATGCAAATCAAACCCACAATGAGATATCACTTAACTCCAGTGAGAATGGCCTTTATCAAAAAGTCCCCAAACAACAAATGCTGGTGTGGATGCGGAGAGAGAGGAACACTCCGACACTGCTGGTGTGACTGCAAACTAGTTCAACCTCTGTGGAAAGCAATATGGAGATACCTCAAAGCGATACAAGTAGATCTACCATTTGATCCAGCAATTCCACTACTGGGCATCTACCCAAAAGATCAAAAGTCACTTTATGAAAAAGACACCTTCATTCAAATGTTTATAGCTGCACAATTCACAATTGCAAAGCTATGGAAACAACCCAAGTGCCCATCAATTCATGAGTGGATTAATAAAATATTGTAATATCTGGCCTTTAATCTTTGGGTTTTGGCTGTTTTTATATTAGTGGGTTATTATTACGATATTCCATGCATAACACTGTTTTGAGTACTTCTTTTAGGGCTGGTCTTGACTTGGTGAATTCTCTGAGACTTTGCTTGTCTGAGAATGTCTTTATTTCTCCTTCATATATGAAGCTTAGTTTTGCAGGGAATAAGATTCTAGGATGGGCATTGTTTTGTTTCAAAAGAGTGAGAATGGGGCCCCAGTCTCTCCTTGCTTGTAAAATCTCATTAGAAGGCCGGGCGCTGTGGCTCACGCCTGTAATCCTAGCTCTTGGGAGGCCGAGGCGGGCGGATTGCTCAAGGTCAGGAGTTCAAAACCAGCCTGAGCAAGAGCGAGACCCCGTCTCTACTATAAATAGAAAGAAATTAATTGATATATAAAAAATTAGCCAGGCATGGTGGCGCATGCCTGTAGTCCCAGCTACTCGGGAGGCTGAGGCAGAAGGATCACTCAAGCCCAGGAGTTTGAGGTTGCTGTGAGCTAGGCTGATGCCACGGCACTCACTCTAGCCTGGACAACAAAGTGAGACTCTGTCTCAAAAAAAAAAAAAAAAATCTCATTAGAGAACTCTGGTGTTATTCAAATTGGCTTTCCTTTATATGTTACTTGCTTCTTTTGTCTTACAGCTCTTAGAAGGGCCTCTTTAGTTGATATTTTGGTCAGTCTGATGACTTTGGTCACTTGTGACATCTTCCTGTTTGCATTGAATCTCCCAGGGGTCCTCTGAGCTTCTTGAACTTATGTGTCGAGATTTTGAGCAAGGCCTGGGAAATTTTCCTCTATTATATCTTCAAATAGCTTGTCCAACCCTTGAGTGTTGTCTTCTTTCCCTTCTGGTAACCCTATGTCCCTCACATTAGGTTTCTTCACATAATCCCACATCTCCTGTAGGCTTTGCTCTTTTCTCTTGTTTCTCTGCTCTATCTCTGTGACTGTTTTATTTAGTTGGAGGATGTTATCTTCAATCTCTGAGATTATTTCTTCTGTTTGATCTACCCTTTTCTTGAGACTTTCCACTGTATTTTGTAGTTCCCTGAATTGATTCTGTATTTCCAGGAGTTTGGTTAAACTTTTCTTCATTGTGTCTATTTCTTTAGTGAACTTTTGTTCTAGGTCCTGGAGGCTTTTTGTGGTTTCTTTGTGTTGGTTATTGAGTTGTTCTTGCAGGTTGGTGAGTGTTCTTATGATCTACATATGAAATTCCTCTTCTGTTATTTTGGTTGCCTGATTTTCGTTGGTGCCTCCTTCTAGGGTGCTGGGGCTCCTCTTTTGGGGGGGGGTGTTTTCCATTTGGTTCTTCATATTTCCTGAGTTTTTTCTCTGATTCTTCCCATGTCGATCAGTTGTTGTTTCTTTTCTTTAGGTTTTTGTTTGGGTATTCACACGTCTTGTTTAGTTTCTGAGCCAGTGGGTGTCCTCAAAAGGGTGTGCAGGATGCCGTCCCTGTCAGTAGGTGACACTTGCTTGGAGGAACATGCTAATCTGTTGTTTTTATGTCCTCTTATCAGCTCTTGTTCCTGTAGAGAGAACTCTAGTGCCTCATGTGGTGGGTGTGGCCCTGGGACTTCCAGGTGTGTGCTTTTCTCCTCTTCAGTGAGGGCTAGAATAGGAGAGAGTCTGGGCGGAGCTGGGTTGGGTAAGCCTGCCCTCAGGCACCACCAATGTCCTTAGCAGGGGTCAAAGTTCTGTTCTCTGCTTCCAGACCAAGATGACAGGGAGGGGCTGGAATGGCCAGGCTCAGTCAGAGAGTCTCCATGTGGGGGTGGGGCTGTCTGAGACCCGAATTCTGGAGCGGTCCTGGCTTCTTTCCACCATCCCCAACTCCATGGCTACTCCTGGGTCTCTGCCAGCAGGCCAGACCACACACCACCAGGCCTCCCCTGGCTGTGCTGCCAGCGGGGAGGTTCCCTGTGTAGGCACACCACCTGGGCTGGGCTCAGGTATATCCCTTCTGTGCACCAGGCAATGGGAGGCCTCAGTGCATGGGATGTTATCTGCAGGTCTGATCTCTGGGACCCAGAGTTCAAACTATATCCCCACCAGGGAGAGCAGTGCCAGTCCCAATTCACCCACCGTGGGCCCACGCTGGGTCTATGTCTCTCAACCTCAGGGTTTGCCCTGTTCTCCTTGGATCACCGCGCCAGCAGCACCTGGGAGGGCTGGCGGGTAGAGAGCTCACAATCTGAGTTCCCCTTAGTCAACTGTAGGGCCCCAAAAGGGAAGGTCCCGTTCCCTGTAGGTGCCTTCAGCTGGTGGCTATATTATCTGTCTCTCTGGGCAGCCGCGGGTAGGGTCGGGAGAGGGGAGCAGAAGGCAATATGGCACCTGCCACGCTGCTCGGGTCTGTGCACAGGGAGGTGCCCTGAAGGAGTTGGGAGCCTGTTGATGCGTACACTACTGGCCTACTGCTCACTGGCAGCACTCGTCACTGAGCTGGTGTCCGCAGGTCTCTCCCCTCGCTGGGGAGCCCACCAGCAGTCCAGGATGCAGGGGAGGGGAAACAGCCGTCCACCTACACTTCCTGCTGGTCTCCGGGCTGCTCTGGGCTTCCCAGCTTCCAGTTCTCCTCCGTGACCTCCTCCTGTGGAGTCTCCCATAGTCTCAGGTACTCCTCCTTCCGACCCTCATCCGATGTAGGCTCATCTTCTTGCTTCTTTTTTCTAATTTCTGCTAGAATCTGTCTTTTCTGCAGAGACACTCTGTCTGGTGGTGTTTCTCATCCACTATCTTCTCTTCTCCAAGCAGCAGTTTGTTGTTTTCAAAGTTGTTCTAAGAATAAAATAAAAAATGTGTTTCTCACAGTGTACATCTTCAAGATGAGTAACGAATTTATATGTAAGACCCAGGAAATGCAAGTCTTATATGTCGATCAACATCTTAACAGAAAAACAAACAAACAAACAAAAACTGCGAATGTGTTCATTGGAATACTACATCTTATTAACATCTATGAATGTTTGATACACACTACAGCACGGCTATGATTGATGGTCTTTACGCTGAGTTAATAAGAGTACAGACTACATTATTCCATTTTTATGTATTCTAGAACATAAAAACTAAAGTAGTTTAAACAAGATCAACATCTGCCTCAGGGAATCATAGAAGAGGGTTAGTGGAAAGAAAGGAAGACAGAAGAAGAGATGGAAACATTACCAAGAACTGATTTTCTCACTGTATTCATAATGATTGTGGATGTATCAATGTTTGTCAATTGCACACTTTAAATATATGAAGCTTTCCCCATGTCAATTATACCGCATTAAACTTATTTCAGATAAACTATAAAAATATTATTGGCAAGAAATCTTACAAAGAAAATATGTTACATGTCCAAGCACCCTGAAAATTCTACAGCATCAAGCCTAGGCCTCTGCATATGTTGGAGTAAAGTCTAGGTGTGGAAAATCACACATGTTCTCATTACAGAGTTCTTGAAACCTCACTAGGCATGTTCAGCTCTGTGCAGTAGTTGGATTATGGGTCAGGTGTGTCTAGTGCTGATCAGCACAGGCTCAGATACCAGAACTCACTCTTACCAGACACAAGCTCCTGACACAGGCCTTCGATGTTCTGCGCTGACTCTCACATTTGTAACATGGAACAAACATGCACAGTCACAACACAGGATCCATGTCCATGTGCCAATAGGAAATATGATGATGTATGCTAAGTATTGATCACATTACAATCTCATAAGAAGAATTTATATTGTATCAATTGTTAACCTTGTCATACACCTCCCCCCAGACACTCACTTGTGATCTAGACCCTGAACTATCCTCAAGTGTCCCACCCAGCGCTTTCTATATGGCAGGGGAAATGCAAATAGGGCCCTCTCTCTGCTGATGAAAACCAGCCCAGCCCTCACCCTGCAGCTCTGGGAGAGGAGCCCCAGCCCCGGCATTCCCAGGTGTCCCCATTTGATTATTAGGACTGAACACAGAGACTCACCATGGAGACTGGGCTGAGTTGGGTTTTCCTTATTGCTCTGTTACAAGGTAATTCATGGAGAACTAGAGACACTGGATGTGTGAGTGGATGTGAGTGAAAGAAACAGTAGGTGTGTGACAGGCAATTTCTTACGAGGATGTGTCTGTGTTTGCAGGTGTCCAGTGTGAGGTGCAGCCGGTGGAGTCTGGGGGAGGCTTTTTCCTGCCTAAGGGGTCCCTGAGACTCTCCTGTGCAGCCTCTGGATTCACCTTCAGTGACTACTACATGAATTGGGTCCGCCAGGCTCCAGGAAAGGGGCTGGAGAGGGTTGATTTTATTAGAAACAAGGCTAATGGTGGCACAACAGAATATGCCACATCTGTGAAAGGTAGATTCACCATTTCATAAGATGATTCCAAAAGTGCTGTCTCTCTGCAAATGAACAGTCTGAGAACCAAGCCTTATACTACTGTGTGAGAGACACAGTGAGGGGACATCAGCATAGCCCAGACACAAACCTCCTGCGATTATGTGCGAGGGCCACCAGGGGGCGTGTGGGCACAAGGAGCAGAGTCAGCCTAGGGCAGGTGCAGGGGATTATAATTGTTCGTTTGCTGTCAGAATTTTTGGATTCTGCTCTAGAAATTACATCCTGGGACCTTCTTTTGTGTCTCTGCACTCGTTACTGTAGTGTCTGAATTAGAAACGTCTTGTTGTAGTGAATGAACACATTCTCACCTGCCCACAAGGCAGAAGGTCACTCACATGGGCAGAAATCACCCTGCCATGATCACCTGGATCAGAGTCCCGAGGAAGCCCATGGGAATCTGCTGAGTGTTTTCCAGCCAAGCTCAGGGCAAAGACCTCAGCGGGACTCCCTGACTAGGACATCTCCCTGGTTAGGGCAGGTGGGAAGGGCAGGGGGATGAGTATACACACACTTAATAGAAGCTGTGTGCACTGTGCGAGGGGTAGACACTCTTGAAGCTCTGACTTGGCTGGGGCAAAAGCAATACACTTAACAACATACTTAACCCAAACACTTGCACCCCTTTAATATGCTGAAATGCTACAAAAAGAAGAGATCCATAAAATTCCTATTTTTACTTGGATCAGAAACACAGACCTGGTCCACACATCCCAGGGCTGCTCCGTGTCCAGGAAACTTTATTTCTAACAGATGTGGAGCTAAGGACACCAGACATGCATGGTGTCCATGTCAGGAGTTGCCTGCAGATCCCAAAGCCACCCATGGGTCCTGCTGGTCACTGACACAGGATGGCCAGTGGTCACTGTCTCAGAGCTGCCAATGTGTGTGCTGCACCTGGTGTGACCAGGATGGGTTGACACACCTGCTCAGCATCACAGACAGTGATGGGACCATAAACAATTGAGAAGGTCTCCACATAATTCAGTTCATTAGGCCTGCCTTATAATGCCAAAAGGAGGCTTTTTAGCTGAAATCCTCCATTGATTAATAACATAAAGCTTACGAAAGAGCACAAAACATAATTGCATAATTAACATAGAGACAGATGAAGAGTACTCTATAATTATTATATTGGTGTGTCAAAGCAATTTTATTTCTCATATAAGAGCTAAAATACAAAATTACTAATAATAACTATCTTACAAAAATATGTGAATTCTAACATCATAAATATAAAATGTAATGGCTGTGTGTAAAAGTGTAAAATTTTTGGTATGCAATGATAATTCAGTTGTTAACTATTGAAAATAGACACTTTTAAGTGTGAGGTGTTTTATGTAAGCCTCATGGTAAGAGCAAATGGAAAATCTATACAAGACATGAAAGAAAAATAGAAAGTATTCAAAGCATACTGCTACAGAAAACCATCAAACCATAAAGAAGTCAGCAAGAAAACTAGAAACCAACAATACATGTATAAAATGACCAGGAAATAGGACCAGAGGAGTAGTCACTACATATTGAACATACTAGGAATATAAATGGATTAAATTATCCAATGGAAAGAAAGATGACTGAAAGGTTAAACAAATAAATGAATTAAAATATCCAACTATTTTTCTGGTACAAGAGACATACCTAACTTTTAAGAACGCACATAGAAATTGAAGCTATAGAAAAATAAATTTCATGAAAATGAAAACCAAAATAGAGCAGGGGTAGTTATACGTACATGAAACACAGTAGACTTCAACACAAAAGTGGTAATTAGAGAAAAAGAAGAACCTTGCATAATTATAAGTTGTAAATTCATAAAAAAGGATATCGCTTTTGTAAATAAATGCCCCCTATAATCAGGTCACTGAAATATATAAAGCAATTTTGCAAAAATCTGAAAAGATGAAAAGACTGTTGTCATCCAACACATGAATGGATAAAGAAAAGTTTATATAAACAATCAAATACTAGTCAGTGGGGGGAAAAAGGGAAGAAAGAAGTAAAAGAAATGCTGTCATTTTATAACAACATGTGTGGAACTGAAAAACTCTGTGCAAAATTAAATCAGCCAGACCCAGAAATACAAAGGCTGCATGATTCAAATATGTTTTATACATGTGGAATTTCCAACAGTACAAGACATTAAAGCAAGGAGCAGAATGGCGGTTATCAGATGCCAGGGGTGAAAGGAATAGTGGGATGATGGGCAAAGGGTACAAAGCCTCAATTAGACACTATAATTTTTTGAGGTCTATGGCACCAAGCTGTCAATATAGCTAAAATAATTTATTTTACATCCCCAAATCATTAAGAGAATGATGAAAAATGTTCCGGACACAAGATACAGGTTCATTAGGTCGTGGACGTGTTGACTAGAGGGATCTGGTGATTCCACCTCCATTCCGCAGTCCCGCCTCAGTCTGTGCCCAGAACCACACGCAGGACAACTCGTGGATTCACATCAAGAAGAAACACCAAGAGGATGGGGATTCGCAGCTTCCTGGGGTGTGGGAGGCAGGCAGACCGGAAGTGACCCAGGTGGAGTGTTTCCTGGGGCAGTGATCTCCCCCCGGGTCAGGCTGGGGATGCTGCGTGGTGCTGTCAGGTGCGCAGCCTCCAGGTGCGCACACTCGGCGTCCAGATTCTTATCTCCCGTGTAGACACAGCCGGAGCTCCCCGTCCCAGCAGTCGGGCAGTGTCTCCAATTCTGTGGCCCACGCACGTGCCGCGGAGCCGCCCAGCCAGTGGCGAGGTCGGGATACACAGGTGACACAGCCTGGAGAGGAGCGTCAAGGACCGGTAGGACCCAGCCCCTGGTGTTTCTATGGCCCCGGCTCTGCCGCAGGTCCTGAGGCAAACCGGAGTGGGAACCGCAGCCCCAGCACGGAACCTCAGGACCCCTGCGGTCTGTCCCACAAGGCCGGGACTCCTGGACCCACGACTCAAGGGAGGAGCTATTTAGTGTCCCTCAGCGTACGTGGAGGTGACTCAGGCTCCTGAGGGTGTCCCTGTGGGAACAACCTCAGTGTGAGGGACAGGGTGGGGCTGGCCTGTCTCTGCCTGGGCGGGGGCGAGGCTGTGACAACAGAGTCTCTAACTCTCCTCCATCCCAGCAGCCAGGCACATGGCAGGAGCTGGTCCAGGGGCTGATGAGGCCCAGGGTCAGAGCCAGATTTCAGAGGAGGCGAGGTGAGATGCTCACACCTGCATAGACACGTCCCCAGGCACCCTCCCTGGCCTCGCAGGCCTATAAACTGTGGCTGCCCGGTGCTATCTGGTCCCCTCTCCATCACTCACATTTAAATATTGGACATTTGAAAGGGATAGGTAGATAAATAGAATAGTCACTTTGCATTCAGACAAAGCTGGGTACAGTCCAAAGTTTGTTGTTTTTCAGAGGAGCTTCACTGGACCAGCTAACTTGGGTAAGGGTCTCCTTACTTGAATAAGCTTCAAACCCAAGTATATTCAAGGGTTGCTATGGAGTTGGGTTAATTCATGCCAGTCAATCACGCAGTTTGTGATGGGGCGATGTCGATGTTTCTGCTTAGGTTGTTGAAATTACAGAAGCCCCCTTTTTGCCCTTTCCTTGGAAACAGCAGAGTGTCTGGAAAACAGCCTGGACCTCAGAACTCTCCTTGAGACAGAAATTTGATGAACACAAATAATGTCAGTGCTGCAGACACAGCTGGGGAAGCTGTTCAGCTACTGAATGCTGGCCCAGGAACTTGGTCTTTGTGAATGAACCTGCATATTCTACACGGTTCATGTCTTCTCATTGCCAATTATAATTTTTATTCAGTGAACATGTTTCCCCCTAATTTCTAGTGGAAAAACTTCATGACTTTTGACAGTAGAGGGGTATAATTAATAGTTTGCAGAAGAGATGTGGTTATCATTGTTAGAGGAAATTTCTGCTGCAGGAAGCAGGCTCCCTCTGACCAACCCCTGAAACCTGCTGTCAGAGTCCACATGTCAGTGAGTCCTGGCGTGTGGCTGTGATCTTATGAGTTAGTCCTGGTGCAGAGCACAGCTCCCTTCTGAGTAGCTGTGTGACCCTGAGGATGTGGCCTCACACCCATGAGCTTCACTCTGAAAGATGTACATTGGGGGTAAAAGTGATAATTTAACAAGTGTGCTATTTAGAATGATGTCAGTATTCTCATCTCCTCTAGTAGTGTCATTTCCTTTCCTAGGATCCACATAGGACCTGTGTGAGCCTCACCTCTGATGGCCCAGGGCACACCTGCTCTTGCCCTGCCCTGACATGTCACACCTGTGATGCTGGGGCAGGTCCTGCACCCTCAACACAGGGTCCTCACATACACTGACTGAGTCAGACCCTGTTGTCTCTGAAAGGCCCTTTCCTGCATATCATTTCATGAGCAGAGCTTTGATCACCCCCTTGTTCCACCTGGATATTCAAACATATTAGTAAAAGAAATTATTATAAATAAAGAAAAATCTACCACCCTGAATTTAAGTGATAGGACAATCCCCAGAAGTTATGGGGGCCAAAATACTAGCACAAATCTTGGTTCATGTTACAGCTGAAGATCTGGGGTGAGGTGCTATAGGACACTGGAGGGGAGAGGCAGGCCTAACGTGCAGATCACGGTGAGAGGTTGCTTACATGGTGGTCACTGGGTCCATGATTTGAACAGATGGGAAAGGTCTGTCCTCCCTTCAGCAGGTGTGTGTGTTGTGATATTGGAGTGACAATGATTTAAGTTACTGCTCAAGGAGAAGGAAATTGTGCATATGACCCTTTTGTGGATAGGTTGCAAGTGTGTGTTCATCTCCAGGGAAGAGATAATTATGTCTGCTGTGAAGATAAAGCAGATCTTGTGACATTTTTGGCTATTATTAATGTAACTGATGCTGCAGACTGGATCACGTTATAGTGCTCGGGGGAGGCCTAGTAGGAAAAAAAAAGTCATTATAGATATTTTTAGGTTATTAAATATGAAATGTTGAAATTAAAATAAAGATTGTAGTTTATTATATTTCAAATAATAAGCAGTACCACAATATAAAGTATGTGCCTAAACTATCAACACAGTGTTGCAGTCTCACCGGTAGCTTGTTTCATGGAGAACTAGAGACGTTGGGTGTGTGAGTGGATGTGAGTGAGAGAAACAGCGGGTGTGTTTCAGGCAGTTTCTGCCCAGGATGTGTCTGTGTTTGCAGGTGTCCAGTGTGAGGTGCAGCTGGTGGAGTCTGGGGGAGGCCTGGTCCAGCCTGGGGGGTCCCTGAAACTCTCCTGTGCAGCCTCTGGATTCACCTTCAGTGACTACTACATGAACTGGGTCCACCGGGCTCTAGGGAAGGGGCTGGAGTGGGTTGGTTTTATTAGAAACAAGGCTAATGGTGGCACAGCAGAATCTGCTTTATCTGAGAAAGGCAGATTCACCATCTCATGAGATGATTTCAAATGCACTGCCTGTCTGCTAATGAACAGGTGCGTGAGACCAGAAGGGAAGGGTGTTCCCTGTGACCTGTACCCTGAGGCTGGTGCAGACACACTCTCTGGAGGAAAGTCATTTGCAGAGTGTTAGCTAGGGAGGGGAACTGTGCCTCTTCCAGGACCCTCCTTTCGCCCTGTATCTCCTATGAGAGGAAATAATAAAAAATTTTGAGGACTAAGGGCCATAGTCCCGTTCACCATTCCCACGGAAGGGAGTAGAGCACAGGTGCAAATGACCTCTATTACTGGGGGCTCCTGGTGATGGTCACAGCCCAGGGGAAGAGGATGACTGAGTCAGTGAGACGTAGTCATAACAATATCCATCTTCCCCCTCCTCAAACTTCTTCACCCCAGCAGCATGATGAGAGTGGGTGAAAGCTCAGTATGTGATGACAGAGTCTATCTGAGCAGGAGAACCTTGGGAAGCCCAGACACACAGGGGGACAAAACTCAAGTCACTAGAGGAACCTGGACCCACTGACAGCTACATGTTCAGCAACCCTCTATCACCATCCTCGGACTCACATCTTTCTCATCCTTTGTGGTATTAGAAAAGTTTCTCTTCTACTCAAGGTAATATTCAACATATCCTTGTGAATCACTTGGGTCATCCAGCATCAGAACCAGGGACACTCAGGTCTCTCCTGCAGCGACCTGGGCTTGGGCAATTGCAGGGGTGACTAAGAAGTGCCTCTGCCCTGTGTCATATGCAGGGCCTGTGGGCCACTGGGCAGGAGGTCAGGAAGGTTAGATGACCAGCAGGCTGGGCACATGAGGATGGACAAGGCCACCTTTTTTTCTGGTGAGGAGGGACCCCTGTGGAAGCCTGGCCTCCCTCACAGGGCAGGAACCACACTCACCAGGCAGCTGCCCTGCCCAGGAGCTGACCTGGCTGAGCAGGAACTCCTGAGCTGGCTGATAACTCCTCCTTTGAATTATCAGGACCTAACTTTCCTCAGTTGTGAGTTCCCAGTGGACCTTCCGCCCCTGGCTCACACCCCTGCTGGTCTCCTGGGAAGCAGTGAACTCAGGACACCCAGCATCCCTGCACTTTTATGGCCTCTTGGATGGCAAAAGTGAGTTCTTAGGCAAAGCCTGTGTTTGGGGCTAGACACAGCCCCTTTCTCTGGGCAGGAGGCACTGGGTAGGCACATTACAAAGGGCCCTGCTATGGGATGGGACATCTGGGACCTTGGTGCAATTGCCTGAGTCCTCCTCAGGCCACGTGCAGCCCCTGCTCACCCCAGAGGAGACATGTGGGTCCTTG
The DNA here is from genome assembly GCF_040939455.1 of Microcebus murinus. Taxonomy (NCBI): domain Eukaryota; kingdom Metazoa; phylum Chordata; class Mammalia; order Primates; family Cheirogaleidae; genus Microcebus; species Microcebus murinus. The sequence goes on from NC_134109.1 coordinate 549,280, forward strand.
TGCAGCATCCACTGAAGCCTGGACTGGGAAGCAGACATGTATCCTTACCTGGGGTTTTCAAGTGCAGCTCTTCTCTGTCCTGTGACTAGAGTCATGAAAACACAAGTCATTCACTGTGGAGCCAACCTGCCCAGGTGGCAGAGCTACACGGTCCCCCAATATATTCCCCATGGTGGAATTAGTAAGTGGTGGCCCATCCTAGATCCGGTTCTGGGAGTCTGACATGCCCAGTACTCCCTCCTGAGTCCCCTCTTCCAAGATCAGTTCTTGCTTCTTCCCCTGGGGCGATGTCCCATCCAAGTCCCCAGGGCCCTGCTCTCAGGATCCTGGCTGTGTCTCTGAGAGGGGGACCTGCTGAGCTAGGGGCCAGTGTGGCCCTCCCCAGAGTCCAGGCAGCTTGGTGTTCTCTGCACTGACTACATATGGCTCTGCCGGGTTTGACCCTCTATGGGCAAGCATCTGCAGGGTCTCTCTTGCTGGGAGAACAAGCAAACCCACAACGTGTGCAAGTGCCTTTCTCCAGTTGTGAGGTGTTTGCTGTTTTCTGTCTGACAAGGGCACATACCCAGGCCCAAGGTCAGTGTGTGGACTCGACCCATGTGCAACATGCAGAGAAGAAGAGAAGTGGTCCTCCCACAGCTGTGAACACTGGCCACAGTGTGTGTGTGTGTGTGTGTGTGTGTGTGTGTGAGTGTGCTACAGGATTAGCAGTGTGGTGGGTTCTGGGCCAGCCCATTAGCTGTGTGTTAAAGTTACATTTGAGCAGAGGACCTTAAATAAAATATGAGGCTCCTCCATAACCCCTGAGGGTTTCTGGCCCACTGTGGGTGTGACCGTACTAGGGCACGTGGAGCACTGGGGAAGGGGCTCCCTGATGGTTTCATAGAATCCTTGCTTGTGGCCTCCCTGCAGAATTCCCTGGGTTTAAAAAGGCCAGTTCAGAGTTTCTGGTCAAAATCACATGCTGTCCGTGAAGAAGCATGTGACCCAGGGCACAGTGCGGTCACACTGGGCTAGGGACACTGGGAGGAAGATGTTCTGAGAGTCCAGAGGGAACCTCCCCTGCAGGTGGGGCTGGGTTGCAGGGTGTGCTCAGGAGCACCCAGCACAGGCTGCCGCCCAGCAGCAATGCACAGGAGGCTGGGAGGGGGTTGCTCTTAGGGACTGCGTATTTCTTTTCTGAAAATGTATAATAATAATTTTATATGATATGTTGACATTTGTATGAATATCCTACTCAGCTGTGTTTATGTAACACAGTACTTTAGTGAAAGCCACATTTACAAAGGGTCTCTAGCCCTCCTACATGTGTTAAGAGTAAGCAGCTGGAGGCAAGGGAAGCTTTTTACATATAACTGGGTAGAACATTTCAAGAATTTCACTAATACAAAGAAGAAGATATACAGATGCCAAAGCCCGTAGGTGGTGCTGGAGCTGACCATGCAATTCACATGTGGATTCACAGTGAAGAACGTGTATTTGGGGCTTGTTTTTCAGTGGGAGGACCTCTGTGCACATAGAGTGCAAGGGGGTTGCAGGAACCCCTGTCCTCAGCATCTCCCTGTTGTTGCATGGTCCACGTATCCTCATGTTGCTCCTTCTTATGCTGTGGCAGGTCTAGGGCTATGAAATGCCCCACCTCATGAATATGCAAACTACCCGAGGTCTGCTGAGGTAAATACAGCTATGCCTGTGCCCTGAGAGCATCACCCTAAGCCACGTCCCCCCACTGGAGAAGCCCCTGAGAGCTCAGCTCCTCACCATGGACTGGACCTGGAGGATCCTCTTCCTGGTGGCAGCAGCTACATGTGAGGGTCTCCCCAGTCCCAGGGTGAGGAAGGGACTGGAACCAGGCAAGGTGGGTTCACCCAGTCCTGTCTCCTCTGCACAGGTGCCCACTCCCAGGTCCAGCTGGTGCAGTCCGGGGCTGAGGTGAGGCCACCTGGGGCCTCTGTGAAGGTGTCCTGCAGGGCTTCCGGATACACCTTCACCAGCTACTATATGCACTGGGTGAAACAGGCCCCTGGACAAGGGCTGGAGTGGATGGGAGGTGTTGATCCTGAAGATGGTTCCACAAGTTACGCGCAGAAGTTCCAGGGCCGAGTCACCATGACAGCGACCACATCCACAAACACAGCTTTCATGGAGCTAAGCAATCTGAGACCTGAGGACACGGCTGTGTATTACTGTGCAAGAAACACAGTGTGACAAATCACATCCTGAGGTGTTCAGAAACCTTGAGGGAGATGCAGCTGTGCTGGGCTGAGACAGTGACGGGGACTAGGAGGACCGAGCCTCTCTTTGATGTAGGATTATGAAAGCAGAGGGGAAATGGAGTTGATTATCTGTGAAATATCTTCAGTGATGTTTTGATGAACCAGATCATTGTGTTTCTCCCACTCCGTTAGTGTGTTCATCAAACAGGTCCCCGTGAGGGTGAATTTTACCTGCTAAATAGGTTGCATTAAAGAATACCTGCAGAGGTGGTAAAGCATTACTTCTGGGTGTGTCTGTGAGGGTGTTTGAAGAGGAGACTGTCAGTCAGTGGAATGACTGGCATCATCTGAGCTCAGGTGGGTGGGCAGGGTGCAATCAGCTGGGAGCTCAGACAGCTGGAAAGGCAGCAGGAGGCACAGTCATTCCCTCTCTCCCTCTTCAGGAGCTGGGACATCCTTCTCCTCCTGCACCTGCACATCAGCACACCAGGTTCTCTGGCCTTAGGTTTCAGACTGAGAGTCACCCACTGGTCTCAGGCCAGCAGAGTTGGACCAAGCCATGCTAGCAGATCCCATGGGCTCTGTCTTCCCTTTAATGTATCTGTCTATCTGTCTGTCCATAGCTATCTTTCTGTCTACTTATCTATCTGAAATCTATTTATCTATCTATCTGTATCTGTCTATCTATCTATCTACCTATCAACTAATGCAACATCCTAAGAAGCTTCCAGGGTGACAAGAGCCACATGCAATCAGGAGATGTGCTGGGCTGAGCATGGAGGAGAAGTCCTCAGATCATGGGGGAAAGTGGGGCTGGGGTCTTGTAAGGGCTGGTGGGAGGGGGAACTTGAGCAAAGGTGAGTCTGTGCTCACAATACTTGGCCCTCCTTTGCCATGTTTAAAATGAGCATCGTAGTCTCATTCGAACTCCAAAGTTGTCCTCCTGGGGCTAAGATCAGAAATGTCCCCCAGGGCCTGGGAAACACAGGAGAATCCAGATCTCAGTCCTTCCCCATTTATAAGACAGGGCTCCCCACAGGCAACTCTCATTCAGATGAGAAGGTTAATTCATGCTGGGCTGGGGAAGCTCACAGTTCCATCCTCACACAGGGCTGAGGTCTCTGGGAAGGTCGGAGATGTGGTCTATGGCAAGGTGGGATGGTGTCTCAGCTGTCGCTCATGGGCCCAGGGGACAGTTTTGACAACACATGATGGCAGGATCGGGTCCACTTTGTCCTCAGGTGTCCCCAGGTGTCCTGTCCCAGGCAGCAGCAGGAGTGGGCCCGGGGCTGGGGAAGTTGTGCAGACCCTCTCCTCACCTGTCCTGTTTGAGGATTCTCCACCACCACCAGTGGCTGCTGTGGGACTGGGTCCCCCGGCCCATGGGGAAGGGTCTGTCATGGATGAGGTGCCTCCGTGATGATGGGAACTTAAGGCATAGCCAGTCCGTAAAGAGTCGTCTTTGACCCCAGAAGCACGTCCAGGATCCAGGTGTCCCTGCAGCTGACTTCCCCAGGAACTTAGGACACAGCCCTGTGTGTCTGTGCCAGACACAGAGAGGGGACATCAGGGGGAGCCCAGACACAGACCTGCAGGGGCACACGAGGCCTCCGGGGGTGCTCGAGGCCCACCAGAGGCTCATCCCCAGCTCAGCAGCAGGTGTGGAGGGAAGCTAAGGATTCTTTCCAGATCCTGGAATTTCCTGTCCCTGCCTGTCATTTTTCTTCTTTAGGGCTCTTAGAGTTTTCCTTGTAATGCCCTGGCTTCTTCATGTGAAATGGGATGACTTGGGACATCATTTCAATACAAATTTAAGCTTCTTATTTTTTTTTTTTTTGCATTATCTGCTACCCATAAACTTTCAGTACAATCTTTGTCACAATAAATCATTGATCCTCAATCAACATCCTTACATCATGGAACGGTTTTGTGTTTGCTACGCTGTGTTGGTCATTGAGGAGCAAACAATTCTCTTTTTTAAGTGTAAGGTGTTTTATGTAAGCTTCATGGTAACAACAAATGTAAAATCTATACTAGACATGAAAGAAAGATAGAAAGTATTCAAAGCATAGTGCTACAAAAAACCATCAAACCACAAAGAAGTCAGCATGAAAACTAGAAACCAATGGTACATGTATAAAATGACCAGCAAACAAAACAGAGGAGTAGTCACTACATATTATCCAGGATTTGAAAGATTCACTGTTGTCTCCATTGGACATTTAATGAAGAAATAAAACAAATCATTCATGAACTCTTGCAAAAAAGGAAGATGAGGGAGTACTTCCAAATTCTTTGTTTGGGACCTGATTTCTCCTGGTAACAAAGCTAATCAAGCACATCACAAGAAAATAAAATTGTACCTAAATATCCTTGATAAACATACATGAAAATATTCTCAATAAAATACAATCTGTATTCTATAACACATTAATAGTACAAGGCAACATGATAAAATTCAATTCATCCCTAGGATGCAATGATGATTCAACATCGCAATTCAAGAAATTGGATACATCATATTATCAGGATGTACCACAAAAACCACAAGATCATGACATGAGATGCAGAAAAATTATGTAACAAAGTTTAACATACATTTTTGATTAAAAAAAAACTATTCAAAACTAGATGCAGAAGGAGTGTAACAAAATCCAATACAGGTCATGTATGCTAAACCAACAGCTAACATTATAATCAATAGCATAATAAAGAAAAGATCCATACTAATTGAAAAGCTTTCATCTAAAATTTGCAACAAAGTAAGAATGCCCACTATTGCCGCTTCTTTTGGTCATAGTGGTGGAAGTCCTTATCAGAGTAATTAGGCAAGAGAAAAAAGTAAAACGCATACAAATATGAAAAAAAAAGAAGTAAAATTGTCATTGTTTGCTGTCCACATGATTTTACACAGAGAGAACCCTAAAGACACCACAGACACAAAAAATTGGATCCAATACATGAATGCAATAAATTTTCGGTTACCAAATAAAAACACAAAAATTGGTAGCATTGTATACATTCTCAGTGAACTTTCCAAAAAATGAAAAGAAAAATCCCATGTATAATAGGTACAAAATATAAAATAATTAGGAATAAATTTAATCAAGGAGATGAAAGATCTGCACAAGGAATACAACAAAAATTTCATGAAAGAAAATAAGGAAAACACGAATGCATGGAAAGACACATAAGTTCATAGATTGAAGGAATGAATATTGTTATAATGTCCATACTATAAAATATTCAAAGCAATTGTTTCCAATATTTCTATGTAATTTGACATATCAATAAAATAACACACAATCCTAACAATTTAGCAGATAAGGAAACCATGAACTAAACGGACCAAATGAGATACATCACACTACCTGATTTCAAACTATATCACAAAGTGATGTACATAAAACAGCATGGTACTGGCATAAAAATACATAAATCAACCAAAAGAACAGAATAAAAAGCCCAGAAATCAACCTAGAATCAACCATCAATTGATTTTCAACAGTATTGCCAAGAATACACAAAGGTGAAGAAAGGCTTGTTCAGAAATTGCATTGGGATTATTGAATATCCACATATGGAAGAATTAAAGTGATCCCTTACATCACACAATATACAAGAATCCACTCCAAATGGATTGAAGGTGAGCATATAACCTGAAATGGTAAAGCTTCTTGAAGAAAATGTAGGGGAAAACTGCACACCATTCATCTGAGTAATACATTTCTAGATTTTACTTGCAAATGCAAAAAGGCAAAACAAAATCATCAAATGGGATAAAAATCAAACAGGAAACCATCTGCATAAGAAAGGAAACAATTAACAAAGTGAAGAAAACCTACATTTTGGAAGAAAATATTTGCAAACTATATATCTGCTAAGAGGTTAATATTCAGTATATATAAATATATTTTTGAAAGCTGTCCAACAAATAATCAATGAAAACATGAGAAAGAGATCTGAATGGGAATTTTCCCAAAAGAAGAATTATAAATGACCAACAGATATGTGAAGAAAATGTTCAATATCACTGTCTATTAGGGAAATGAAATTAAACCTCAATAACATATCACCTCACTCATATTATTAATAGAAGGGTTATTATCAAATAGATGAAATGTAACACTTGCTGGCTGGCTTGTGAAGAAAACAGGACTCATGCACTGTTTGTGGAAATGTAAGTTAGTACAGCCAATAGAGAACATGGTATGGAGGTCCCTTAAAAAACCAAAAGAAGTATCATATGATGCTGCTATTGCACTTCGGGGAATTTACCAAAAATATTTGAAATGAGTATGCCGAGCGATGCCTGCGGTCCCCTGTTTATTGCAGCACACTGTGAAGGACAATGATCTAGTTACTGAATCATCCCGCATGTCTCCAACAGATGAATGGATAAAGAAAAGTCTATATAAACAATGAAATACTAGTCACCAGAAAAACAAAAATGGGGAAGAAAGAAGTAAAAGAAAAGCTGTCATTTGTGACAACATGGGTGGAACTGAAAAACACTGTGCAAATTAAATCATCCTGACCCAGAAAGACAAAGGCTGCATGATTCAAATATATTTTATATATGTGGAATTCCACACAGTACAAGACAGTAGAGCAAGGAGTAGAATGGCGGTTACCAGATGCCAGGGGTGAAAGGAATAGTGGGATGATGGACAAAGGGTACAAAGCCTCAATTTGACACGATGAGTTTTGAGGTCTATGGCACCGAGCTGTAAATATAGCTAAAATAATTCATTTTGCATCCCGGAATCGTTAAGAGACTAATGAAAACTGTTCTGAACGCAAGAAATAGGTTCATTAGGTCGTGGACGTGTTGACTAGAGGGATCTGGTGATCCACCTTGCATTCAGCAGTCACACCCTCACTGTGAGCCCAGAACCACTCACAGGACAACGTCTGGATTCACAACAATAAGAAACAGGAAGAGGATGCGGATTCGCGGTCACCGGAAGTCACCCAGGAGGACCATTTCCGGGGGTGATGACCTTCCTCCCAGTCCAGCTGGGGAGGCTGTGAGGAGGCGCTGGCACCTGCGCGGCCACCACAGCACAGGTGTGCACGCCACGCCCAGAGCCTTACCTCCCGTGTAGACGCACCGGTCCTCCCGGTGCCAGCCGTGGGCGGCGTCTCCAGCTGTGTAGCCCACGCACGTGCTGTGGCGCCACCCAGCCGGCAGGAAGATCCCGAGGGACACGAGACACAGCCCAGAGCAGCGTGTCAACACCGGTAGGACCCAGCCCCCTGTGGTCGGCAGTTCCCTGGCTCCGCAGCAGGTCCTGGGGCACCCCGAGTGGGAACCGCAGCCCGGACACGGAGCCTCAGGACTCCCCGCGGTCTGTCCCACAAGGCCGGGACTCCTGGAGGCAGTACTCAAGGGAGGAGCGACTTCCGGTCCTCAGCGCGAGCTATGGTGAGTCCAGCTCCTGTGGGTGTCCCTGTGGGAGCGACCTCAGTGTGCGGGACAGGGCGTGCCGGCCTGTCTCTGCCTGGGCGGGGCGCGGATGAGCACACAGGGACCAGGACTCTCCTCCCCTCCTGCAACCCGGCATGTGGCAGGAGCTGGTCCAGGGCCGGCTTAGGAGGAAGCCCGGTGAGGCCTCTCACACCTGCGTAGACACGTCTCCAGGCAACCTTCATGCACGCGCAGACCTCTAAACTGCTGCTGCCCGGGGCTCTCCATTCCCCTCTCCATCATTCGCGTTTAAATCTTGGATATTTGAAAGGGATCAGTGGATAAATAGAATAGTCACTTTGAATTCAGACAAAGCTGGGTACAGTCCAAAGTTTGTTATTTTTCAGAGGAGCTTCACTGGACCAACTAACTTGGGTAAAGGTCTCTTTACTTGAATCAGCATCAAATCCAGTATATTCAGGGGTTGCTATGGAGTTGGGTCAGTTCATGCCAGTCAATCATGCAGTTTGTGTGGGGGCGATGTAGATGTTTCTGCTTAGATTGTTGAAATTACAGAAGCCCCTTTTTTGCCTCTCCCTTGGAAACAGAGTGTCTGGAAAAGCACCCTGGACCTCATGTCTCTCTCCTTGAGACAGGACTTTGATGAACACAAATACTGTCAGAGCCACAGACACAGCTGGGAAAGCTTGATGGGACTGTCTCACCATCATTGCTGGTACCCTCCTGCTGTCACCTGCTCATGGACTCACTTTGAAAATGCAAGTGGCCATGAGTAGCTGAGAAAATAAGATTGATTGCTCAAAGTGGGATGTGTCCACTGAGTCTCTCACAGAGTCACCTTCAACACCTGTGGCATTAGTGAGACCTGCAGGTGGAAACCTCAGTTTGATGAGCACTTTGTGGTAGCACCCATGTCCTTGTGACAGGTGCCTTTGTTGCTCCACAGGACAACACAGCACCCTGAAGTCGAGTCCCTTGTGTATGAAGTGCCTGCCCCAGATGGTCTCCTGTGCAAGAGCTTCCTCATCCTCCCCCTTCTGCTCCTCCTGACTGCCCTCTCCTATGTTCTCCTCCTTGCTATGGAGAGTAAAATTATTCCTTGTTTTTACTCTGATACCCATCATTATCAAAAAGGAACCCGTGTCATGTATAGAACAAGGATTTGTCTCTAAACCACATGAAATTCACAAAAGATTTCTTCCATAACTCAGTATTCATCATGGGAGATACTTGTGTAAAATTATGCACAAAATCCATCTTATGAAGACATTTCCATTCTTGAGTTATTTCCATGTCTACCTTTAGACACAGATGTATCCTCATTGTAAGTAGGAAACTGATAACTGTGTGAGAGGCTTTGGACCTTGTACAGTCCCTGCCTTGACATGACTACAGAGTCAGACAGGAAGGTGGTGACACCACCCTGCATATGAGGGAGTGTGGAGGAAGCAACAGGACCAGTGGACAGATGTGACTACTGTCCTTTAGAGTTGTTTTGTTGATTTTAGTTGTTTATAGTATTTTTAATTCAAAATTACTAAAGCATTAAAATACACTTGATTTATGTAAAGCCCAAGAAAGCTGCAAAGCTCAAGTGTTGGTGAGCACATATCATGGTACACGATGCTGTGGTTGGCCATAAAGTGACCACAGGAGAAGGGTCACTCAGAGTATGGGTGAGGATCCTGGACATTATGGAAAAGAAGGCAGGTGTCCTCCTGGGGAGAACAAGACACAGTGACTCTGTAGGCTGAGTCTGTGAGGGCTTGGGCAAGTGCACCAGGGTCTGTCCAAGAGAAGTGGCATCTGATGAAGGGACCTGATGTTGTGTGATTCTGGAATAAAGTGAGGGGCATGGAAATCAGCCTGGGAGGCTCCTGTGAGGGCTTGGGAGAGGCTGTTGCTTAAATGAGTGGTCATCACAGTTGGAGTAGAAGGGGAGACAGCTGCACTGTGGAGGAGCCACCACCTCTGGACCTGTTAAATGGGATCTTTGTGTGTGCGGAAGCAGCACATCTGACATACAGCACAAAGGAATGATGTGCATGTGAGTGGCTGCACATGTCTCTCATGGGAAAGTGTGAAAAGTGCAGGACAACACAAGTCAGCACAGAATTCTGTCTTCACAATATCAGCTTTGAATATTCATGTCTAGAGTTAGGAACATGCTTATTTTCTTAGTTTATTTGCTCAAGACAATAGTATATGTTTTGCATAATTCATGATTATTTTATAATTACTGATGTTTATAGGTTCCTTTTGTCAATAAGCTTGCTTTGGCAAATTAACTGTGGCTTGGGAGCCTGTTTAAATGTGCCCCTATCAGAGCACAGCCACCACATCCACAAGAGAAAAATATTTACAAGTTGCTGATTGAAAGGAGTCAGCGACTTCAGTAAGATGCATGTGGTGAGGGTGTCTGGAGCCACAACGTGACATGTGCAGTAACCTACCTTGAAATGCCCTTCACTGTTTCCCAGTTAAACATATCAAATGGGGGTGGCTAAAGCAGATGCAGTTGGGGTAATCACTTCTGTTCTAAACTACTCCTGCGAATGGTGTTCATCTTTGAAAAGTCTGTTTTGACTTACATCAGCCTGTATTTACTATTGTAAAGAGGTGATACATGGAGTATTTTTTTTGTCACATCTAAGTGTAAATCATAATGATTTAACTTAATTTTAACTTACTACTCTGCGGGTTAGAGCATCCAAGCCCACAGTAGAGTATTTGGGAACGATGTGTGCTATGACCATGGTGATTTAGGCAAGGGAATGCTTACAGTGTTTAAGGTGAGATGTACCTCTTTGTCCCTATTGTATATGGCAAAACCATAGCAGTATAGGGGTACTTTTTAAAAATTTTTTCTTGGTTTCCTAGATATAATTGTAATATGTGCTTCGGTATTAAGGATATGCAGTATTTTCAACAGTGAATTTCTGCAATGTGTAAGATACTTACAGCCTTCATTGAAGAGGACCAAAAGCCTGGCAACACCCTTTTTATATTTTATCATATTTTAGTATATTTTAGATTTCCAATTAGGTCAGTCACAAGTGTTCTCTGTTCTATTGCACGGTATAACTATTGTTAACAATTATGTATTGCATACTTGGAAATAAGTGAAACAGGATTTTAAATATTCTCATTACAAAGAAATAACAAATATTTGAAGGTGATTAACATGCTAATTATGCTGATTTGATCATTCTACAATGTATACATGCATTGACATCCCATTGCATTCCTTCAATATATATAATTATTGTTTTCCAATCAAAAATAAATAAAATTTTACCCAAGTGCCCAACAATACAGAGCAAATTAGTAAAATGTGGTATCTGTATACCATTGAGTTCTACCCAGCCACAAAATTCAATGGTGATCTAGCATCTCTTGTATTATCCTGTTAACTGGATAAAATAGCTGGAGCCCATTCTACTAAGTGAAGTATCATGAGAATGGAGAGACAAGCACCACATGTGCTCACCATCAAATTGGTACCAACTGATTAAAACACTAAGGTGTTCACATGGTAGTAATATTCAATGGGTGCCACACAGGTGGGGGCAGTGGGGTCAGTAAACTCACACTAATGGATGGGGAGTGAACTGTGTGGGGGAAGGGCATTTCTGTAGACCTGGCTTGGGGGTGGCTAAGGTGTATGTGTAACCAAAATGTCTGCACCCCCATAATATTGTGAAATGCAAAAAAGAAATGATAGAAATGATAAATACTTTGGATGAGTAATATACTGGTTTTCTTAATTTGATCAGTATGCAAGGTAAATATATATCAAAACACATTTTATGAGATTAAATATAGGTATTTTTTGTCAACTAAAATAAAATGAGGTTTTTTTAATGTAACAGTACAAATAATGCAGGTATACTTCCATTTATGCAAATTGTATAATTTTCTTTATTTTTTAAAATTTATTTCAGCATATTATTGGGGTACAAATTTTAAGGTTTCAAATAATGCCCTTGCCCCCCTCCCCCCACAAGTCTGAGCTTCCAGCATGACCATCCCCCAGACGGTGCGCATCTCACTCATTATGTATGTATATACCCGCTCCCCTCCCCCCTCCCATCTGCCTAATACCAATTACTGTAGTTCCTGTGTCCACTTAGGTGCTGTTCAGTTAATTTTTATTTAATTTTTTACATATCTCTTTTTATTTTAGAATATTCCTGGGATATAAAATTTAGAATCCATATATTGCCTTTGCCCCACCCACGTCAGAGCTACAAGCATGTCCACCCCTAGAATCCACAGGGAATCAGAGCAACAACAAAAATAAGTAAATGGGACCCAATAAATTAAAAAGTTTCTTCACAGCCTAGGACACTATCAGAAGAGCAAACAGACAACCTACAGAATGAGAGGAAATACTCACATGCCACACATTTTACATTCTTTAAGTCATTTTGTCCACATCTCTATTCAGATCATATGCAAACTGGTCCTTGCTGTGAAAATGTACAGGCCTCTCCAGCAGCTCCAGCTGATCTCTCATGGCTTCTGGGCGTCTTCAATGTTCAGTGACAGAGAGAATGGTGTGAATATTTCAGTTCTTTTTTCTTAAGATGAGAAAGTCAGAATAATAGTGGGAGGGCACCAGTATCAGTGTTTACGCTAAATCCACTTTACAAGACCTGCAACTGCTGGTCTCTTTGTCCAGGGGCATGTTTTGTCTTCAGACCCTCATGCTCACCTACATGGGGAAGATGAGAGCATCCACCCAAAGACTATACCCTGCTACACACATATCTCAGTGTCTCCAGGCTATGGAAGGGTGGTGTTTGTGTGTTGGAGCAAATGCCATGGGGTGATATCATGTCTCTGCTTCCCAAGAATCCTGAGATAGTGGGTGATGTGCTATGAAGATGATGTTGGCCAAGTGAGTAAAAGTTCATGTAGATGTGCAGAAGTGAAATCTAATTTGAAATAAAAATTGGAATCTGTTTTGAAATGCTGGATGATTGCAGCTTCTGATCGTTTGGGAATGAGGTGGCAATAGACAAAGTAGGGTTAATTGTGGTTTTGTCGTCTGATAGCCTGGTGGATGGTCATTGCACGGAGTGCAGTGGGCATTCCAACACATACTGGACTATTGCAATGGCCGAGGTCATACACTAATGTGTTTAATTATCATTGAGTTAATTATGCATTTAAGTTGCATCTCTGTATATATTGTCAAAACCTAGGATTTCCAAATAATATTCCAGTGGAATTACTGGAATTTAAATATATTCCTCATGTACTGTGCAAACACAGCCACACCCTAATACTGTAGTCACTGCCCTTGCAAAGACGGTGACTCTTTCCTACCCTGCTAATTTTTTGCATGAGAAGGTTAAATGAGTTGGGCAGCACCACGTGTTCCTCAGATGGGCCACTGGGAGTGCTGCCAGATAAAGTGAGGGGCTGGTGCTATTCCTATTCATGCTCCTTTTTGTTCCCATGAAATGTCTACAGACTGGGATAAAATCTGCCACCTGCTACATTGTGACCCTTCCACCCAGTAAAGGGAGCTATGCATGTACATGCGGGAAGCCCCATTGTACTTAATGTAATGGTCAGTAACGTGGCATACAAAATTGCTGACACAGGTAAACCTCTCAGTCAGGCCAGCACCTTCTGAAGAATACCATGCTGAGTGTCTATACTGGGAGGTGGAGCCCTTGGCCCCAGGAAATGTCAGGTTGACACCACTAATTGAATTGGATGCATAGTAATCACAGAGCGAGTGGTCCTGAGTGAGGCCTTGTGTTGTGGAAGACACACACATGCTCTAGATCCAGTCAAGTTGAGTTGCTGTACCTTCTAGAGTCAAAGGTCTTAGTGAATTTGCCATCAGGTGATTCCTGGACTTGGTTAAGGAGCCCTGTTGAGGTCACTGGTGGTCTATTTTGCTTGCAGACTTCAGATTAGGCAGAGGGAGGACCTCAGTCTGCCTTGATGGGTTAAAGTACAGGAAGTTGGGTGATGTGTGTCGTCCATCTCTGTCACTGTGACCTCTTAATTCATGGATCATTTGGGCAGCACTGGAGTCCCTGATTGCAGCGGATTACTATTGTCCTCTGGCTAATTCCATGCATGTGACTGTCAATGTAATTCCACAGGGAGTGCTCTGTAAAGATGCTGAAATGCAGTGCAAAGGTCTTCACACCAAGGCCCTGACAGCACAGGCATAAATAACCCACATGCTAGAGACAGGTGCTGCCTGTAGGGAGAAAGAATCAAGATGGTGAATTTTATTATGTGGTAATAAGCTTGCAACTGTCACATGACCCCTTAAACTAAAATTTACTAGAGATGTTTAACCTAGGAATGTTTACAAATGATTAAACTATGAATGTTCAACAGGTGGCCAAGGTATGAGCACATATGTAATCATAGACACTCTCAGTGGTACACACAGCAGGGCCCACCTCCCACACAGGCTTCCCTCCAGTCTCACACCAGGCCCTCACACAGGGGACTGGGGAACAGTCCTGTGTAAGATCCTCTATCATACTGGCTGTGGGAGATAAACTGTGATGTGGTTTAAGTCTGTTATATGCCATTAATTAATTTTTGTGAGTGGCGAGCAGGAGAATAATAGAATAAAATGTTGGAAAACCTCTTCAACATATAAGCTTATGCCAATAGATTATTAAGACCCCAACAGTAACCACAGCAACAACAAAAATTAACATATGGGTCTTGGTTAATCTGCACCACGGGTCCTCAAACTTTTTAAACAGGGGGCCAGTTCACTGTCCCTCAGACCTTTGAAGGGCCATTTGATAGTGTAGCACACATTCCACACATGTGCACTGTGGGCACAGGACGAGTCAGCTGCTAAGTAGGACAGGCAGCAGCTGCTAAGCAGGATGGGCAGCAGCCACCAAAACACCTGGTGGACCAGATAAATGTCCTAGGTGGGCCGCATGTGGCCCGCCGGCCATAGTTTGAGGACGCCTGTACTAAGGTCCCTTACAAGGATTCCTTGATCACAGAGAATTCAGCATGTGCTGGGCACTACAGACCGCTGTGGCACATGGGTATGCAAATCAGGGATAGATGTGAGATTAATTCCTATCAGCAAACCATCATGACAACTTGAGAAATCTTTGCTCTTACTGCCACAGTGTTAGGCTGTGATTGGTTAGAAGCCCTGGTTCCCAGGGAGGATCACTCCTACTGGGGCACAATGTGCTTGCCTAAATTTGCAGGTTCGTCTGGTGCCCCTCAATTGGAGTCCTCATGACTGTGAACCATTCACAATGAGAGGCACTCTCCCACTGGAAGACATTAACTCTGTTTTGGAGGTGAAGCTTGTGTGTATCCATGGAGGCAGGGGCAGTCCCTCAGGCCTAGGCAGTTTCTTTGGGCTTCTCGACTGCATTCACCACTGGGGAGGTCAATAGCATCAACCCAATGGCTGAAGGTAGCCAAGGGACCAAGGAAAATGGCTCTGAGTGCTCAGGCCTGAGTCACTCCATCAGGGAGCAACACACAGCACCCCTCACTGTGAAATGCTGGCCGTGTGTTAGAGGAATCCAGAGTGCAGGTGGTAGGGGACACCAACGAATGTCAAGTATGACCACAGAGCCACCTGCAGCAGTGGAGAGTGATAACTCACACACATATTGTGACTTCCACAAAGATCAGGGCTGACTACTGTCCCAAGCATGTGGCAGCTCCATAGACTGAACCTGGGCCTGTGTGGACCTTCCTGGCTAGAGGGAAATGTAATGACAAACTTCAGTGCATTCCTTCTTGAACCCGCGCTTGTGCCCTGGACCCAACACACAGGAAGCAGCAGTAACATTTGACAACTTGTGTGAACTCGAGACCCCTCAGCTGAGCGAGGCATATGTTGTAGTTCATGGACAAGGGTGTCAAGGGCAGTGTGAGTTCTGTGGCCAAAGTTTGATTCAACCTTGACTTTGTAACAGTAGAATGCAGCAAAACACCACCATGTTCTCATTATGGAAAGGAGTTTTTGAAAACCCTAGGAGGCTTGTTCACACTAATCCTGGAGTTGATTCAGGGGAGCTGTAGGGTCAAGTTTTGTGGAGCACAGTCCCAGATCCTGCCAATGCCTCTCACCAGATGCGTGTCTGCTCTTGCACACATAGCGCAACTTCTCTCTGTTTCTGTTTGTACAGTTTCATCTGTAAAATATCATGACCTATAAACTCCCTCAGAGCTCTTACCTTTTCTTTGGGCTCTGCACTCTCCTCAGATGTCCCACTCCAGAGCTTGCTATATGACAGGGGAAATGCAAATAGGGCCCTCCCTCTGCTGATGAAAAGCAGCCCAGTCCTCACCCTGCAGCTCTGGGAGAGGAGCCCCAGCCCTGACATTCAAAGGTGTCCTGATTTGGTGATCAGAACTGAACACAGACACTCACCATGGAGTCTGGGCTGCGCTGGGTTTTCTTTGTTGCTCTGTTACAAGGTAATTCATGGAGAACTAGAGACATTGAGTGTGTGAGTGGATATTAGTGAGAGAAACAGCGGGGGTGTGTGGCAGTTTCTGACCAGGATGTGTCTGTGTTTGCAGGAGTCCAGTGTGAGGTGCAGCTGGTGGAGTCTGGGGGAGGCCTGGCCCAGCCTGGGGGTTCTCTGAGACTCTCCTGTGCAGCCTCCGGATTCACCTTCAGTGACTACTACATGAACTGGGTCCGCCAGGCTCCAGGGAAGGGGCTGGAGTGGGTTGGTGTAATTAGAAACAAGGCTAATGGTGGAACAGCAGAATATGCCGCATCTGTGAAAGGCAGATTCACCATCTCACGAGATGATTCCAAAAGCACCGCATATCTGCAAATGAACAGTCTGCGAGCTGAGGACACAGCCTTGTACTACTGTGCAAGAGACACAGTGAGAGGACTTCAGTGTGAGCCCAGACATAAACCTCCTGTGGGGCCCACGTGGGCCGCCAGGGGGCGCCCAGCACCCACTGAACACAGAGCCGCCCAGTGAGGGTGGAGGTGGAGGTTAACAGCTGATTTCCTATTGGTGGGTGGAGCTTCCTCTCCATCTAATTTTCCCCAAGGGACCTCTCTAGATTTAGAATTCTGTACTGACATTTGCCATCTGTAAATACAAACCTTTGTTTCTTTGTCTTATAAGAGGAGGACACACTCTCACCTGTGCAAATGTCACACTGTCGCTTTAGGGGCCAAAGTGCTCCTGCAGTTGTAACCAGGAACAGAGTCCTCAGGAAGCTTTGGGGAAGCTGATGAGTGTTCAGTCACACTCCAGGAAGAGACCTCAGTGGGATTTCCTCATTAGGACAGGCCTTGGGATTCAGGTTAGAAGCAACCGACAGGCTAGGGAAGGGTCAGTGGACTCTGAAATCTAACAGGTTCCAAATCTGTCCCTGTCTCTCCTGTATAACTGTGCACATCTGCGTCAGGACTGACCCAATTGTTCCATTTTGTGCCAATCCATTTTCTTTATCTCTAGGCTTTTCTATCACAATTCCCTTTTCTCCATATTTTCCCTGAAAATGGAGGTTGTATATTCTGTTGTCTAAGAGGACACAGCCCCTCTTCCTGTAGCTCAGGGGAGTCCCAGGCTGTGCCCTGCAGGTCCTGGGAGAGATTGAAGAGACCTTCTCACTTGCCTTTGCAGGACATCCTGCTGTCTTATTTGATGGTCTCATTTGGGAAATGCAAGTACACATTAATTAGTCATCAAGTGCATAATAGCAGTTTGCTCACAACAGCATATTGATGTAGAACTGACCTTCAGCTCTCTGTAACTGAGTCCAAGCTCATACCACTTGCCACACGAGGGCTGATACATTGAAAGAAAGGAGTTGGGGCAAAGACAGTGACTTCATTTTGAAAGCCATTGATCTGGAAAGATCGAGGACTAGTGTCCTAAAGAAACATCTTAAGGTTGTATGGAATTTAGGATGTTTTCTATGCTAAGGGAAGGGGAGTAGAAGGGATTGGGGTCAAGGGATGATTGACAACCACAAACTCTGAGGTGACAGCAAGAGTCTGAGGAGGCTGTGAAAGTTTGTTGTTGTTTTTTAATTTCAGCATATGAATATATTATGGGAATACAAATGTTCAGGTGAAATATATTGCCCTTGCTCCAAGTGAGGCAGAGCTTCAAGTATGTCCATCCCCCAGATAGAGTGCCTTCTCCCATCAGGTGTGTGTACCCATCCCTCTTTCCTGCTCCCACCTTCCTGACACCCAGTGAATGTAACTACTATGTGTGCACTTAAGTGTTGATCAATCAATACCAATTTAATGGTGACTACATGTTGTGCTTGTTTTTCCATTCTTGGTATACCTCACTTAGTAGAATAGGCTCTAGCTCCATCCAGGACAATACAGAGGTGCTAGATCACCATTTTTTTTTTGTGGCTGAGTAGAACTCCATGGTATACATGTGCCACATTTTCTTAATCCACTCATATATTGATGGGCACTTAGATTGTTTTCACATGTTTGCAAATGTGAATTGCAATACTATGAACATTCTAGTGCAGATGTCTTTTTTTATCGAATATCCTTTGTTCTTTGGGTAGATGCCTGGTAACAGGATTGCTGGATCAAATAGTATTTCTACTTGTGTGTCTTTGAGGCAAATATTGCTTTCCACAGAGGTTGCACTAGTTTGCAGTCCCACCAGCAGTGCATGAGTGTTCCTGCCTCCCTGTATCTATGCCAACATTTATTGTTTTGGGACTTTTTGATAAAGGCTATTTTCACTGGAGATACGTAATATCTCATTGTGATTTTGATTTGCATTTTCCTGGTGATTACAAATGTTCAGCATTTTTTATATTTTTGTTAGCCATTAGTATATCTTCTTTTGAAAGTTTCTGTTCATGTCCTTTGCCCACTTTTTTTTTTGCATTTTTTTTTAATTTCGGCATATTATGGGGGTACAGATTTTAAGGTTTCAATAAATGCCCATTTCCCCCCTCCCCCCAAAAGTCTGAGTCTCCATCATGACCATCCCCCAGATGGGGCACATCTCACTCATTATGTATGTATATACCCGCCCCCCTCCCCCTTCCACTTGCCCAATACCCTATTACTGTAGTACCTATGTGTCCACTTAGGCGCTACTCAGTTAATACCAGTTTGCTGGAGAATATATCTGGTGCTTGTTTTTCCATTCTTGGGATACTTCACTTAGTAGTATGGGTTCCAGCTCTAACCAGGAAAATATAAGATGTGCTATATCACCATTGTTTCTTAGAGCTGAATAGTACTCCATGGTATACATATACCACATTTTATTAATCCATTCTTGGATTGATGGACACTTGGGCTGTTTCCACAGCCTTGCAATTATGAATTGTGCTGCTATAAACATTCGAGTGCAGGTGTCTTTTTTGTAGAGTGTCATTGGATCATTTGGGTAGATGCCCAGCAATGGGATTGCTGGATCAAATGGTAGATTCACTTGTATCGCTTTAAGGTATCTCCATATTGCTTTCCACAGAGGTTGAACTAGTTTGCAGTCCCACCAGCAGTTTAGGAGTGTTCCTCTCTCTCCGCAACCACGCCAGCATTTATTGTTTGGAGATTTTTTGATAAAGGCCATTCTCACTGGGGTTAAGTGATATCTCATTGTGGTTTTGATTTGCATTTCCCTGATGATTAGAGATGTTGAGCATTTCTTCATATGTTTGTTGGCCATTCTTCTGTCTTCTTTAGAAAAATTTATGTTCAAGTCCTTTGCCCACTTTTTAATGGGGTTATTTGATTTTTTTCTTCCTGATTTTCGTGAGTTCTAAGTATATTCTAGTTATCAGTCCCTTATCGGATGCATAGGATGCAAAAATCTTCTCCCATTCTGTAGGTTGTCTGTTTACTTTAATGACTATTTCTTTGGCTGTACAGAAGCTTTGTAGTTTGATCATGTCCCATTTATTTATTTTTGTTGCTGCTGTGATTGCCTTTGGGGACTTCTTCATAAACTCTTTGCCCAGGCCAATGTCTGGGAGAGTGTTTCCAACTTTTTCCTCTAGAGTTCTAATAGTTTCATACCTTAGGTTTAAGTCTGTTATCCAGCGTGAGTTGGTTTTTGTGAGAGGTGAAAGGTGTGGGTCCTGTTTTAGCCTTCTACAGGTGGCTATCCAGTTTTCCCAGCACCATTTATTGAAGAGGGATTCTTTTCCCCAGCGTATGTTTTTGTCTACTTTGTCAAAGATTAGATGGCTATATGAGGATGGTTTTAAATCAGGATTCTCACATCTGTTCCACTGGTCAATATTCCTATTTTTGTGCCAATACCATATTGTTTTAATTACTACAGCTTTGTAGTATAGTTTGATATCTGGCATATTAATGCCTTCCATTTTGTTTTTGTTGCCTAGAATTGCTCTTGATATTCGAGGTCTTCTTTGGTTCCATACAAAGCGTAAAATTATTTTTTCTATATCTGTGAAAAATGGTGATGGGATTTTAATAGGTATTGCATTGAATCTGTAGATCAGTTTGGGTAGTATAGACATTTTGATGATATTGAGTCTGCCGATCCACGAACATGGTATGGATTTCCATCTGTTTACATCCTATGCTATTTCCTTCCTCAGTGTTTCATAGTTCTCCCTGTAGAAGTCTTTTACGTCCTTGGTTAAGTATATTCCTAGGTACTTTAATTTCTTTGTTGCTATTGTGAAGGGATTTGAGTCTTTGATTTGGTTCTCAATTAGATTGTTGTTGGCGTATATGAATGCCTCTGATTTCTGTGTATTGATTTTGTATCCTGAGACTTTACTAAATTCATTGATCAGTTCCAGGATTTTCTTGGTTGAATCCTTGGGGTTTTCTAGATACAGTATCATATCATCAGCAAACAGTGAAAGTTTGATCTCTTCTGCCCCTATTTGGATACCTTTGATTCCATTTTCCTGTCTGATTGCTGTAGCCAAGACTTCCAGCACTATGTTGAACAGAAGTGGAGATAGTGGGCAGCCTTGTCTGGTTCCAGTTCTAAGTGGGAATGAGTTCAATTTTTCCCCATTCAGTATGATGTTGGCTATGGGTCTGTCGTATATGGCTTGTACCATTCTTAGGTATGTCCCTTCTATGCCTATTTTCTTAAGTGTTCGTATCATGAAAGGGTGTTGAATTTTGTCAAAAGCTTTTTCTGCTTCTATTGAAAGAATCATATGGTCTTTGTTTTTGCTTCTGTTTATGTGGTGAATTGCATTTATAGATTTACGTATGTTGAACCATCCCTGCATCCCTGGGATGAAGCCCACTTGGTCGTGGTGGATTATTTTTTTGATAAGTGTCTGGATTCGGTTAGCTAAGATTTTGTTGAGAATTTTTGCATCTATATTCATTAGGGATATTGGTCTGTAGTTTTCTTTTTTTGTTGCATCCTTTCCTGGTTTTGGTATCAGAGTAATATTCGCTTCATAAAAGTTGTCGGGGAGGTTTCCGTTCTTCTCGATGTTGTGGAATAGTTTCTGCAAGATAGGTACTAGTTCTTCTTTGTAAGTGTGGTAAAATTTAGGTGTGAAGCCATCTGGACCGGGACTTTTCTTTTTAGGGAGATTTTTAATTGCTGTTTCTATTTCAGCTGTAGAGATTGGTCTGTTCAGGGAATCTATTTCTTCCTGGTTGAGCCTAGGGAGGCTGTGTGTTTCTAGAAATTTGTCCATTTCCTCCACATTTTCCAGTTTGTGTGCATAAAGATTTTTGTAGTATTCATAAATTGTATCTTGTATCTCTTTGGGATCAGTTGTGATATCTCCTTTTTAGTTCCTGATGGAGCTTATTAGAGATTTCTCTTTTCTGCTTTTCGTTAGCTTAGCCAATGGTGTGTCAATTTTGTTTATTTTTTCAAAGAACCAACTTTTTGTTTTATTAATCTCCTGAATAGCTTCCCTGTTTTCAATTTCATTTAGTTCTGATTTGATCTTGTTGATTTCACTTCTTCTGCTGGGTTTGGGGTTGGTCTGTTCTTCTTTTTCCAGCTCTTTGAGTCGTTTCATTAGATTGTCTATTTGTGATCTTCTTGTCTTTTGGTTATAGGCATTTATGGAGATAAACTTTCCTCTCAGAATTGCTTTAGCTGTGTCCCAGAGGAGTTGATAACTTGTCTCTCCATTGTAGTTTTCTTCATATAACTTTTTTATTTCCGTCTTGATTTCTTCATTTACGAAGTAATCATTTAGTAGGAGGTTGTTTAATTTCCACGTTTTTGTGTAGAAATGTGAGTTTCTGTTAGGGTTGATTTCTACTTTTATTCCACTGTGATCTGAGAAGGTACATGGTATGATTTCTATTTTTTTAAATTTCTTGAGATTTTCTTTGTGTTCTAGGATATGATCAATCTTAGAGAATGTCCCGTGAGCCGATGAGAAGTACGTATATTCAGTGGATTTTGGGTAGAATGTTCTGTAGATGTCTGTCAGACCCAATTGTTCTAGAGTTTTGTTTAAGTCCATTATTTCTTTATTAATTTTCTGTTTGGAGGATCTGTCTCGTGCCGTCAGTGGGGTGTTGAAATCTCCGACGATTATGGAGTTGCTATTAATCCATTTGCTTAGCTCCAGTAAGGTTTGCTTTATGAATCTGGGTGCAGCTAAGTTGGGTGCATATATATTTAAAATTGTTATCTCTTCTTGTTGGACTGTGCCCTTCACCATTATATAATGACCCTCTTTGTCTTTTACTACATTTGTTGGTTTAAAAACTAAATTGTCTGAAATTAGAACTGCCACACCAGCCTTCTTTTGGCTTCTATTTGCTTGGAATATTGATCTCCACCCTTTTAATTTTAGTCTATATGCATCCTTGCATGTTAGATGTGTTTTCTGAAG
The DNA here is from genome assembly GCF_040939455.1 of Microcebus murinus. Taxonomy (NCBI): domain Eukaryota; kingdom Metazoa; phylum Chordata; class Mammalia; order Primates; family Cheirogaleidae; genus Microcebus; species Microcebus murinus. The sequence goes on from NC_134109.1 coordinate 571,735, forward strand.
ACAGCATATACTTGGCCTGTATTTTCTTATCCATTCAGCCAGCCTATGTCTCTTGAGTGGAGAGTTTAAGCCATTCACATTTATTGAGAGAACTGATAGGTAAGGTAGATTACTGATCATTCTGTTGGGTTGGGTGTTGTTGCTATGATTTCTGTCTTGAGCCATTGTAATATCTGGCCTTTAATATCTTTGGCTTTTGGTTGTTTTTATATTCGTGGGTTATTATTATGATGTTCTGTGCGTAACGCTGTTTTAAGTACTTCTTGTAGGGCTGGTCTTGTCTTGGTGAATTCTCTGAGCCTTTGCTTGTCTGAGAATGTTTTTATTTCTCCTTCATATACGAAGCTTAGTTTTGCAGGGAATAATATTATAGGCTGGGCATTGTTTTGTTTCAAAAGAGTGAGAATGGGGCCCCAGTCTCTCCTTGCTTGTAAAGTCTCATTAGAGAAGTCTGATGTTATTCGAATTGGCTTTCCCTTGTATGTTACTTGCTTCTTTTGTCTTACAGCTCTTAGAAGGGCCTCTTTAGTTGATACTTTGGTCAGTCTGATGACTGCATATCGTGACGTCTTCCTGTTTGCATTGAGTCTCCCAGGGGTCTTCTGAGCTTCTTGAACTTGTATATCAAGATTTTGAGCAAGGCCTTGGAAATTTTCCTCTATTATATCTTCAAACAGCTTGTCCAACCCTTGACTGTTGTCTTCTTCCCCTTCTGGTAACCCTATGACCCTCACATTAGGTTTCTTCACATTATCCCACAGCTCTTGTAGGCTTTGCTCTTTTCGCTTGTTTCTCTGCTCTATTTCTGTGACTGATTTATTTAATTGGAGGGTGTTATCTTCAAGCTCTGAGATTCTTTCTTCTGTTTGATCTACCCTGTTCTTGAGACTTTCCACTGTATTTTGTATTTCCTTGAATTGGTTCTTCATTTCCAGGAGTTTGGTTAAACTTTTCTTCATTATGTCTATTTCTTTTTCCATATCCTGGAGGCTTTTTGTGGTTTCTTTGTGTTGTTTATTGAGTTGTTGTTGCAGCTCGGTTTGTGTTCTTATGATCCACATACGAAATTCCTCTTCTGTCATATTGGTTGCCTGATTTTGGTTTGTGTCCGTTTCTAGGGGGCTGGTGCTCCTCTTTGGGGGTGTGTTTTCCGTTTGGTTCTTCATATTTCCTGAGTTCTTTCGCTGATTTCTTCCCATGTCGATCAGTTGTTGTTTCTTTCCTTTAGGTTATTGTTTGGGTATTCACACACCTTGTTTAGTTTCTGAGGCCTTATGTGGTGTCTGTGGGTGAGATTGGACCACTCCCTCTATATTGAGTCAGTGGGTGCCATGGAAAGGCTGTGCAAGATGCCGTCCCTGTCAGTAGGTGGCGTTTTCTTGGAGGAACAGGCTATGCTATTGATTTTGTGTCCTGTTATCAGCTCTTGTTCTGGGCAGAGCTGGGTTGGGTAAGCCTGCCCTCAGGCAGTTAGCAGGGTTCAAAGTTCTGAACACTGCTTCCAGGAAAAGCTGTCAGGGCAGGGCTGGAATGGTCCCGCTCAGCCAGAAAGTCTGGGTGTGGGGGTGGGGCTGTCTGAGACCTGCAGTCTGGAGCGTGCCTCACTTCTTTCCACCCTCCCCAACTCTGCAGCTACTCCTGGGCCTCTGCCAGCATGCCAAACCACAAGCCACCAGGCCTTCCCGGACTGTGATGCCGGCGGGGAAGTTCCCTGTACAGGAACGCCACCTGGGTTGGGCACACAGCCTCCTCCTGGGAGGAGGGTTTCCCTCTAGGATGCTGACTCGCCCCTGGAGGCACACACACCTCAGTAGGCTGTTCACGTATAACCTTTCTGTGCCCCGGGCAATGCTAGCCCTTGGTGCAGGGGATCTTGTCTGCAGGTCGGACCTCTGGGTCCCAGAGTTCAAATTGTATCCCCACCAGGGAGGGGATTTCCGGTCCCAATTCACCCACAGGGAGCTCAAGCTTGGTCTATGTCTCTCAGCCTCTGAGTCGGCACCTTTCTCCTGGGAACACCGTGCCAGCAGCACCTGGGAGAGCTGGCAGGTAGGGAGCTCACAGTCTGAGTTCCCCTTAGTCAGCTGTAGGGTCCCAAAATGGAAGGTCCCATTCCCTGGAGGTGCATCTGGCTGGTGGCTGTATTGTCTCTCTGGGCAGCCCCAGGTAGGGTCGGCGGAGGGGAGGAAGAGGCAATATGGTGCCTGCCGCGTGGCTCAGGTCTGTGCACACGGAGGTGCCAGGAGGAAGTTGGGAACCTGGTGCCATGTCTGCTTCAGGATTACCGCTGGATGGCGGTGGCTGTCTCTAGGCTGGTGTCCGCAGGTCTCTCCACCGGCTGGGGAGCCCACCAGCAGTCCCAAATGCAGGGGAGGGGAAACAGCAAATCCACCTACCCTTGCCGCTGGTCTCCGGGCTGCTCCAGTGGTCTCAGCCTCCAGTTCTCCTCCACAGCCTCCTCCCGTGGAGTCTCCCGGGATCTCAGGTACTCCTCCTTCCAGCCCTCGTCCCCTGTATGCTCGTCTTTTTGCTTCTTTTTTTCTAATTTCTGCTAGAATCTGTCTTTTCTGCAGAGACACTCTGTCTGGCAGTGTTTCTCGTCTGCCATCTTGCTCCACTGACCTCATTATGACTTTTTTGATATCCATTTATTATAACCCATAATTTTGTAAGTTAGTCAGAATTCTGGGATTGGTGCTTGGCATTGACTTATTATTTCATATTATGTATTTTTCTCTCTGTATATGTGCACACCTTATGTTTCTAGGCCTGTACTGTGGAAGTTTTTGTGGCTCTAGTCAGATTTGCATTTGGAATGTATTATTGAAGTGGCTCCAAGTGTTGAAGGTTTTCTGTGCTATGAGCACAAAAGAGTTTAGACACCTCCACTGATACATCATATGTGCTTCCTGTCTGGCTTTCTGTTTACACTCCCTGTTCTGAGACAATCTATTTCAGCTTTCCCAGGTTAGTCTCAATTTGCATTTACCTGATAATGGTTGATGTGGTAGAAGAGGTGGCCTTGAGGTGGCCCTCTTTGACTTCCTCCCTGACACAGGTTCCTAGGCAGGCATCATGCCCTTGGTCTGCACTATGCCCTTGGGTGTTGCCCTGTCCGTCCACAAGAGCCGATGCTACCCTCGTACCCTCTCATTGCCTTTCTTTCCCTGGTTCTTTTCCCAGTTCTCCCAAAGCCCGGACACTTATCCATCAGCCTCTTCAACTTCCACATTTGCTGCCTGTCCCTGAAGATCAAGCCTTTGTTCCTGTGATGGAGATATTTCTGAGCATAACTTCAATGGTGACATCTCTCCCACTCCTATTTCCTGTGAGGTTTCCCAGTGGGCCTAGGACACTGATTTCTGCCTCTTGTCCTTACAAGGATAATTGAATAGATCCGTAGGAGACAGAGGAGGTGGGTCTGAATGCATTTCAGAAACGTGTTCTCCCTCTCTCTCAGACAGAACCATCTGTTGGGTGCCACCTTATGATGTGTCCCCAATCCTGGAGGAAGAAATTTCAGGGGGAATAGAATAGGAATTCCCCAATTATGTGACCACTGGAAAATTTAAACTGTTATCTCCATATTAAATCCAGCTTCAAGTGATTCAATATCTATGTCCAATATAGTATTGTGCTAGCCCACATGCCATCTGGTGGACTGTGCCTATGAGCTACTGCTCTGGTCCTGTTTCTCCCTGCAAGTACTGCTCTCTGTAGATTTCAGGCTTGCTGTTGGTAATACAACTTCTGCTATTTGAAATATTAAATAAAATTTTCTAATCTACAGCTTCTACAGTCATGCTTTATAGATGGTGATGATGTTACTATTGTTTGGGTTGATGTAAGATTGATGGTAAGGTTGATTTTTCTCAGTTGCCTCCTTCTCCTAGATGAAGAGAAGCTTTATCCTTAATAGCAAAAAATTGGAAACAATCAAAATATTAACCAGCAGCTTAATAAATAAGCATATTTAAATGATTCATTAGAACACTACCCATATTTAATAAGAACTAATGTCTCACACACACTACAATGTGGTTGCATCCACAAGTATGTACAGGGAGTAAATAAGCAAAAAATCACACTTCTTCATGATTTCACTTTTATAAATTCTGGAAAGTGAAAACTAACATAAAGTAACATAAACTATATGAGCAGTTGCCTGTATAACTGGCAGGAGATGGAAAGGGAAAGAATGTAGAAATTTTAAAAGAAAAAGAATATTGTGGAATTTATTTCTTGATATCAGGAATATGGTGTTGGTACTGTCAGCATCTTTCATTTGCACACTTTAACCATGTCAAGGCCACTGTTTATCAACTATGCCTCACTGGAGTTAATATGAACAGTTAAATAGATTAGTTGGTAGAAACAGCTTGATGGAGAAATAGATAAAAATAAGTAAAACTTTAGGTACTTGGAAATGGATCTGCATTGACATTATCTTTCAAATTTTGTATATATTATATAATGAAGGAAAAAAATTTCCTTTACATTCTTATCAAGAATCAAAATTCTAGAAACCACCATAGGCATGTCCAGCTCTCGTCCGAGGTGGGTTCCAAGGACAGGACTATAGGTCAGACACTAAGATTCATTCTTCTATGATATGTGTTCCTGGACATATGACAAAACCTCTGTATGCTTCTTGGGTAATTTTACATGTGTAAAATGCATGGAAATTTGATATCTGCAACTCATCGTTAATGGTGCTTGTAAATTAGATAAACCAACAGAAGTTAATAGTAATCACTGTGCCATCACACAGTTTTTCTCTGGGCCCTGTCCTCATTCAGAGATCCAGCCCAGAGCTTACTATATATCAAGGGACATGCAAATAGGGCTCTCCCTCTGCTGATGAAAACCAGCCCAGTCCTCAACCTGCAGCTCTGGGAAAGGAGCCCCAGCCCTGGCATTCCCAGGTGTCCCAATTCCATGATCAGGACTAAACACAGACACTCACCAAGGAGTCTGCGCTGTGCTTGGTTTTCCTGGTTGCTCTGTTAACAGGTAATTCATGGAGAACTAGATACAGTGGGTGTGTGAGTGGATATGAGTGAGAGAAACAGTGGGTGTGTGTCAGGCAGTTTCTGACCAGTATGTGTCTGTGTTTGCAGGTGTCCAGTGTGAGGTGCAGCTGGTGGAGTCTGGGGGAGGTCTGGTCCAGCCTGGGGGGTCCCTGAGACTCTCCTGTGCAGCCTCGGGATTCACTTTTGATGACTATGCCATGGAGTGGGTCCGCCAGACTCCAGCGAAGGGGCTGGAGTGGGTCTCTCATATTAGCTGGAACGGTGCTAGCACATACTACGCAGACGTCATGAAGGGCCGGTTCACCATCTGCAGAGACAACAGCAATAACATGCTGTATCTACAAATGGACAGTCTGAGAGCTGAGGACATGGCCATGTACTACTGAGCAAGAGACACAGTGAGGGGTGCCATTGTGAGCCCAGACACAAACCTTCTGTGGGGTCTCATAGGGCCACTAGGGGGCAGGCAGGACACAGGAAGCAGAGTAGGCCCAGGGCAAGTGTAGATGGAGGTTAATGTCAGGTGCACAGGAGGTTAAGGTCAGCTTTCCAGGGAAAACCTAAGTCTCCCTCTGTATCTTACAGTTTCTCCTGGAAGCCTGTCTATATTTAAAATTCTGTGCCTACCAATGATGTCTGTGAACTTGAAAAGATTCTTATATGAGGATAAATCATTCTCATATGCCACCAAATTATTTACCATTCATGCAGGCAGAAGAATGCACAGGAGTCAGGTGAGGTTGTCGAAACTGTCTGCCCAGGATGCAATGTGACATTCATTGCAAGTGGGGAGGTTAGTGGAACTTCCTGACTACACTGCAGTCAAAGCAAAATGTAGCAGAACCATCCATGCCTGTGTGAGCCTAAGTTGCCCTTAATAGGACCACTGGGTCTCCCAGCCATGACTGTTACTTAGGGTTCTGCCAGGATGTGTCATCACCTGGAAGGGGTCCCCACAGGATGTGAGTCTTTAGCACACACCAGGGGGTGGATGGTGGAGAGTGGCAGCTGGGTGCCTGGTCCTGGACCACCCATAGGTGGAGGCAGAGAGGTAAATCCTCAGGGTGCACACGCTGCTCATAGATTTCCATAAAAGATAATACGGTTCTACATGAGCCTCTCCGATGATATATAAAAAGAAGCATTTAGTCTGCAAACAATTATAATTTCCATGTTTGCCACCTCTTCCTTAAATTTCTCCTGGCTCAGTGTTTCCCTTCACATGAAGAATTGTTATCTGTAGTGTGACCAACTGGGTCCCACATCCAGTGGTTTCTGTCCATGTGCAGAGATCTCGAGTAATTCGGTCATTTCGAGACACAAGCCCTCCCCTCACCCAGAGAGAGAGCAGAGATCTCCCTGACTGCCGAGTCTGAGGAGGAGCTGGCCCTGCAGGCTGCAGAGTCTGCAGAGACCCCAGTACAGCTTTGTGTGGTCAGACACTTCCTGCATGGAGGGAGCTCAGCATCCACACTTCAGTGGAAGTGGCTCAAGTGTAATTGTGGGATAAAGAATGAGGATAATTGGATTTTATTCTGAATATTTCCCTTATACATGATAGGGTGATAATTGAATTCGTCTTACTCTGATTTTTTTTTTTTATTTCTTATATGGTCAGATGTTTGGGGAGTATAAACTGTTGCCATATATTTGCACAAATCTAGCCTCAGAGTCTCCTGAATTCTTCTAGGATACTCAGAGATTGAACAAACTTGGATTTTTCATTCTTACCAAGATGTGAGTGTTTGAAAATTTCATCGTGTTTCCCAGAAGCCTGTGGACATCAAAAACATCACTTCTCAGTGCACGTCCTTCGTGCTGAGACGAGGAACCTACCTCTGACCTGGAAGACTGAGACAACCTTGACCACTGTCAGGACCATCATCTGTCCTTTCTTTTGTAATCTGGTGGTATCAGTCTTAATGTTTTTACTTTCTGAATTTATTTATTTGAGTAGTGTCTCCTTTTCCCCTAGTTAGTCTATCTGAGTGTTGGTCATTTTCATGTTTCAATAGTAGGAAAAACCAGTGGTTTGTTGATATTTCTACTCTTTTAGTTCTTATGTCATTTATTTCTCTCATTGGCCTTAAAGGATCATGAATACATTAATGAGAAATAGATTCAGCTGTTGCTTCTAACCCCACATTCTTCTCAGACTCAGCAAAGCATGGAAGTGGGTCTTTGGAGTGGACTAAAGAGTTGATGTGGCTCCCACTACATGACTAGGATGAGACTCTCAGCTGTGGCAGGAGCATAGGGAGTGTGGTGTGAGGTAAGGGAGGCTGTGACGTCCAGGTTTTTCTCTCCCAGAAACACCTCTCTTCTCCTTCCTCACTCTCACATTCGGTCATAACCATCAGGTTTGGGAATCAATTAATCTGTCTTTGATGTAGGAATGGAGGTCCAGGAAGGAGACTTGTCAAACCTTCATTCTGCAGATGCTCTATTGGAGAATGTGCTTGTTTCTTTCCCTCTGTCCTAAGTCTACAACATAATAACTCCCCCATTCCACTGCACCCCACATGGACTCTTCATGGCCTCTTCCCCCTCTCTGCAATGTGGCACCTGCTGCGTTGGCTTCTGGAGAACACACCTGCCCTGCCTTACCCCATGCCCCAGGTCTGCCCTATAGTCCCTGCACAGGTTCACAACATCACTTTCATTCCATGTTGCACCAACATGGTTTCTGATCTTAAATCCCTCTTCACTCTCTCTTTTATTCTGAGTCATGACTTTCATTCTAACAACCCTTTTTCATCTCAGCTGTACTGATGCACGGGAAAGAGTTTACTTAGCAGGCATGGGCTGTTCAAACCATGTCCATTTCTGAGAAATTCCATTCTGGGGACCCACTCATTGTCAGCTCATGAGAGATCAGTTCTGATCCCTTGGCATATTGCTCCAGATAATAGCATTTTTAAACCAACATTATTAAGGTGTGCTTTCCACGTAATTACAATATTCAACTTCCATACTGAATGAGTTTGGGTGTATGCATACACCTAACCAACAGCAGGACATAAATATATCCATCACCTCCCAAGATTTCCTCCCATACCCTCTAACATTATTAGGTTATTGTTATCATTTATTTTGTTTTTATACTTGTTTGTGTGTCGGATGAATACACTACAGTACTTGATCACATAGTGTTTATGGTGAATGCCAGTTCATGCCCCAGGGGCTGGTGTTGACCAGTGAAGGTCAGCTATGCAGGTGCTGTGACACCTGGGAGTGACCCAGTGAGCAGCACAGGGCACCAAGGCTCAGGTGAGCTTCCCTGAGGACAACTGTCATGGCCTGTTTACAGGATGGAGGATGAACACAGAACATAAAACACAAACGTGCAGAACACAAAGAGAAACACAGACACACATACAGACAGTTGACTCGAGTAGTAATATACCTGGTCTGTTTTATTTTTATATTCTAAAATATCAAAGTTAGTTCCTTGTATGTAACCACCCAGGTGTGGCAGAGATAGCCATAAATTCCAGAAAGTGTAGCCTTAGGGAAGCAGATATCCCCTGACTCAGAATTTCAAGGTGGTTGCTCTAGGCACGAGGCATAGATAAAGGACCGAGATTAGCAAGGATGGCCAAGGTGAGCCACAGGGGACATTTCTCATCCCCAGTTTCTTTTAGGGTGACCCCCTAAGATCTTCCGCTGAACCCCGGCATCTGTGCATGGCTTAGGTCATCCCTCCCTTGAGGGGTCTTACCCATCATTGACTAACCAGCCATCTTATGAGGTGTTTACCGTGCGGCCTCCAGACCCCCAATGCCATGGGGCAGGGTTACTCTTGCTAGTTGTCACTCAGGTCCTTTGTTATGCCTCTAGGCAACACCTTTGTTTATCACAGGGAGCCTGTCCAGAACACATTACTTTCAAACACTCTGGGCAGAACACGTACATTACTCACTAACTTTAATTCTTAAACTAGGAAAATATATGTCAGTCCCCCACAACAACCCCTAACATATGTCATCAGACATCACTACTGGGAGAATTGAAGGTGGACAAAAGACTAAACTGGAAGAGCACACCCGGGCACTTGCATCTATTTGCTCTGGGAGTTAACCCCTGTGCCTTTGCTGATTTTAATTCATATACTTTTCTGTAATAAACTGACCAAGAGTATATTATCTCATTCTAAGACCTGTATTTATATTAGAGGATTAGGGTGATTTTGGAAGACTCAATATAATTACAGCAGAAGTGGATTTGCCAGAAGAACCCTGCCTTGTTGACACATGGATAAAGCATTGCTTAGCAAATCAAAGGATGACAAGCTGGGGGGGGGGGTTTGAACCTTTGATGCCTGGATGCTCACACAGTCACATGGTGTGAGGCAACACATCCACTCCAATAAGTGGTGGGAGATAAAAATTATCAATGGAGGGTGTGAAAGGTAGATCAACACTGTAGGAGTTCATATCACTAATACTAAGGCAATGTAGAGATAATCAGAAATAATCTAAATATACAATCTGTATATGTATAAATAAAAATTGAAATGAACCCAATAAACTTGCTGTCAATCTAGGGTCTGTACACACTCAGCTGTGGCTACAAAGCTCAGATTCACCATCAAGATGACAATTGTCTTGGAGCAAACTACTATGGCCCACAGTGTCACAGAAGGTTGTCCATGTGTATGACAGGGGAGGGAAAACCATTAAAATACTTAACCCAGGGAGTAGCATGAAAGAGTTGCATCATTTTGTGACATGATTTAAGTCATTAATTGATCTCATCAGGTTCCTGAGCAATATTTACTTAGGGACTGCAGAAGTGACAAGCATAGCAGAATCTCCTTGGCTTTGTGCCCCACATGACTGAGGAGCCATTGGTGTGGACTGACATCTTACAATAGGGCCATTATGGCTGGGTGCTGGCGGTCCTAACACATAACACATTGTTCCTGGTGGGATAACTAACCTGGTACAGGAGATAACAGACTCTTTACCCTGCAAGGTAAGTTCCTTCCTTTGAAGAGCAAAGCGAACTCTCCAGAGGAACTGATGCAGTGTACCCAAGAACTGCTGATGTGGCTTTATAGAGCTAGGCTTTGCATCACATGTTATGAATCTTGCCTAGGCCAGGGGAGAAGGTTGGGACAAAATGAGGTGCTTTTGGTTCTGCACTCCAGATACCCTGACTGTGCAAGGTCAGGGAAATACCTTAGAAGTTGTGTATGTCTTTCTTCCCACTCTAAGTTCTTTTTGGATGTCAGAGGTACTAAGGAAAGAGGGTGGATACAAAGAAGAAGGGAACACATGCAGGGGAGAAGAAAGGAACTCATCCCAGCAAGGTGGGAGTCCTTTCATGGTAACTAAGGAAAGAGGCAGCTGAAGAGGACAGTGATGGGTCAACACAAATGTGTAATTCAGCACCACAAGATGTTGAGTGGAGGAATGGTGATCCCTCCAAGTCTGCTGACATTCAGAAAGCTAAACACATGTTCCCTGTTCATACAAGTTTGCAGGAATGTGGAAATGCAGGAGACAAGATGATTTTAGTAATTTGTCGTGAATGTCATGGGTATCGGTCTGGCAAATCAACAAAGTGAGGATGGTTGGACAGCTGGAGCAACTGTCCTCACCTCAGATGGGTGCCCAGGCCCCATTCATGCTCATGTGCAAAATCCCAGTTGGTGAAGAAGAGTGACAGTTCTTGTTATGTGGCATTTATGCATGAACTCCTCAATTCATAGTCCTTTGACGCTTCATTCTATAAGTTGTTTTTGTTTTCTCCCAGATATGTGACTCTATTTAGATTCTGACAACCTCCACCACAGGGTCACAGGGAAGGGTCCGTGAGAGGGAACCCTGGACCAAAGTCCTGTGGGCACCTGGACCACAGTGTTTGGGTAGTTTGGGGAAATTATTGGGACATTTTCCAGCCTCTCCCAGGAGGTTCAGTTCATCCTCTTGCTTCCCTAGTGGTGATGAGCTATGCACCCTGTGGGGCAGGTCAGATGCAAACTCAAGTAGGGAACATCCCAGTTAAACCCACTGCATAGTGGGCCTCCCTCAGCACCCTGCTGGGGCCCTCACGGCCACCCTTTCTGTCCTCAAGGATGGGGTCTGCCACTATCCTTGCCCGCTTCTGGCTGTACCTGAAGGTGATTGCAAGCTCAGGGATTGGGTCCTACAGGGAGTGGGCTTACCAGACCCCTAATCTGAGTCCTGCATCTCCCACACAGGTGTCTCCACTCAGGTGCAGCAAGTGCAGTCTGGGCAGAGGTGTAAATGGCTGGGGAGTTTCTGACAATCTCCTATAAGGCATCTGGACACAGCTGTTAGCTACCACATCAGCTGACTGTGCCAGATGCCTGGGAAGGACCTGGAGTGTGTGGGGACGATCTGCTCTAGTGACTCAGATACCCACTACTGCTCGTCCACCCAAGGACATGTCACCATCTCCACAGACAACTCCATGAGGACTGCATAGCTGCAGTGGAGCAGCCTGAATGCCTTGGATGTGGACGTGTGCTGCTGTGGGATGTACAGGGGATATCAATGGAGCTCAGGAGCAAACGTCCCCACAGGGGTGCCAGGACCCACTGTGCTCAGTCATCCCAGGGCACGGGGGGGTGGTTGATAAGGGCTGGTTTCCTGTAGAGGTCACGGCTTCTTCTCCACATAACAATTTTCTCTGGGGAAATTCTCTGAGTTCACAATTCTGTGCCTCCCTCAGTGTCTGCATTAGATGTGTCTGCGGTAATGAAAGAAAATATTCTCACCTGCTCAAAAGGCAGAGCTTGGCTTCCAGTCACTTTCTCCTGTCCCAAATGTACATTAATTATCAACACTTTTGAATAAGTCTGAAAAGTGGTGACAGATTTTCTCTTGCACAACACAATGCAGCACAGCACATGGGAGCCAGCAAGCAGAACACAGGGCCCATGGGACATCATGGGCAGAAAGTTCATCCCCAATCTGGACACCAGAAAGAGGCTCATTTCCCAGCGCATGAGCAGATGTGGAGGGAAACTGAGGTTTCCTATAAGACCCTGGAATTTTCTGTCTCTGCCTGTCACTCTTCTTCCTCAGGAGTCCAGGATTTTTTCCTTGTAATGCCATGGCTTCATTCATCTGTAATGGCATGGTTTAGGACCTGAATTCTGTTCAAAATTAACCTTTAATTGTTTTCACTTTTCTGCTATGCACAAACTTGCAGTAAATATTTGAAGTATGAAATAGACAAACCGCTATCCACAACATAGTGCCATTGTTGGCTTTCTGTTTCCCACACTGTGTTGGTCATTCAGGAGAAAACACTTCGCTGGAGAGACAACTATGTATGTTCTGGGGGTTTGTTTAGCCCCTGTCTTTCACCTGCCTTGTGTTGAGAAGAACCTTCATTTCAGTGTTTTCTCCCATCCACCTGAATACTGGTAGTCCACCCTGAGATGGTTCCTCTTCCTTACTGTTCTATCAAAGCTCCTGGTCTCCTGGACATCCACACCACAGGACAGCAGGTCCCTTTGTCTCTTCTCATGCTTTGTGAATCAGCTCCTTCTTCTCATTCTCACTGAAGACTGATGTGTTTCTGCAGCTGACCGTGCTCCTGACAACACCCTGGGTCGATGGCAGCACCCCACCTCTGACTCTTGTCTCTTGAGTGGAGGAATAACACTTCTCCATACAGCTGTTTCTCCTGGTGTGGCAGAGTGAATACCATCTGCTCTCCCTGGGGTTGCATGGCAGGGGCTGGTCAGGGGCTCATAACTGTGCACCTACATCCTGTGGATAGACTTGGTTTCATCCTGTCAGCCAGATGCAGGGTTTCTGCCAAGGTGAGAGGTTGGACCAAGGGCCAAGCCTCAGTGTCTCCTGCAGCCTTGGTTGTGAGAACTCTCAGTAAGCCCCCGCTTAGAAAGGTTGTTATTGTCATGGTATGTAAACCAACACAGAGCTTAGAACTCAATAACATTGTACCTTCCAATTCAATGTTTGTCACGGATGCAATTTTCATTCATTTTTTTTTAAAAAAATAGATGTGTTTAAATATACTTGTTTATTGGCATCAGAATAGATGGACAACACATAGAAGAATAAGTATTGGAATGACCATCTCATGCTATAAATAGAACTGAATTTAATTCAGTTAATTAAAGTAATAACATAGAAGCAATGGGTGCTTGTGAGTGGACACAGTGTTAGTTTTTGCATATGCACAAGTATTTATCAGCAGCAGGGGTTTATGTTTGGTTTCTCCTGCAAGGAATTGTTCTTACATTCTTGGATCTGTGATTTTATATCTGTCATTCATTTTAGAATATGTGTGACTATTTTTCCTTCAATACATTTTTCCATATCTGGTCTTTTACTTCTACCTTTGGGATTCCAATCACATTTATATGACACTATTAGGTACTAATATTGTTTTGTCTTCATGATTATTTTCCTTTGCATTTTGCTGGTGTAGTTCCTTGCACCTATTTTCCATGATTTCTTTCTTTCTTTTTGTATTTATTTTTATTTTTTTATTCATATTATGGGGGTAAAAATATTGTTAGGGTTACATATCTTGCCCCTGCCCCCCACCCCACTATGCCAGAGCTTCTAGCGTGTCCAGCCTCCAGGTGGTGTGCACTGAACCCACTGTGTAAGTACATACTCTTCCCCTCCTCCCCCTTCCACCTGCCCAGTTCCCGATTATTTTTCCAGAGATTTTGATTTTTTTCCCAAAAATTTTGGTTACAATGTATATCTTTACATCTCCCTAAAAAGGGATAGAGGTAATTCCTTCCCCCTCCACAATGCTCACCACTTCCTTAAGCAGTGGGTCTCTCCCCGCAAATCCCTGTTGAACACTACCATTTTTTGAGCACCACAAGCATTCTTAACAGATCAAAAAAAATAATTCTTCGCTTTGTATGGAACCAGAGAAAACCACGTATAGCCAAAACAATATTAAGTAAAAAGAACAAACTGGGAGGCATCAGTCTTCCTGACTTCAAACTGTACTATAAAGCAATAATAGTTAAATCTGCCTGGTACCAACCCAAGAACAGAAGCATCAATATCTGGAATAGATCTGAGATTCCAGAGATGAAACCATTTGTATACAGTGACCTAATCTTTGATAAAGTAGACAAAAATATACTTTGGGGAAAAGATTCTCTCTTCAATAAATGGTGCTGGGAAAACTGGTTAGCAGCATGCAGAAGAGCGAATCAGGATCCCAACCTCTCACCTCTCACAAAAATTCACTCAAGATGGATAACAGATCTAAACCTAAGGCATGAAACTTTAAGAATCCTAGAAGAAGATGTTGGGAAAACCCTATCAGATACTGGTCTAGGCAAAGAATTCATGATTTCTTTCAAAAAAGGAGACAACCCAGCTGGTTTGTTTGTCCAAGGCCTATTTGTACTGAATTCTGTCTGAATACCAAATGCCTTTCCAATTCACTCTTCCTTACAATCCACATTTTTCTACCTAAGTTAATTACCTTGTTTTCTAGTATAATTATGTTCCCTTAAATATTTTAACACATTAATAATACATACTGCCTTTGCATTTCCAATTAAGATAGTTGTAATATATCTCATGTACAAACCTCATTGTCATAATTACTCCATTATGGATTTGGGTTTCAATTTGGGACACTCTATAATTTTTTCTGACTGCCAGACATGATTGTTTTACTTTTGCCATTGACTTATTATTTCATTTCATGTACTTTTTCTCCTGGATATATCCACATCTCACATTTCCCAGGACTGTACTGTGCAAGTTTGCGTGACTCTAGTCAGACTTGTATTTGAAATTTATTGTTGAAGTGGCTCCAAGTTTTGAAGGTTTCCTGTGCTATGGGCACAAAAGGGTTTAGATACCTTCACTGATACATAGTATGTGCTTCCTGCTTGACTTTCTGGTAACATCCCATGTTGTAGAGACAATCTGTTTCTACTTGTCCAGGTTAGTCTAGATTTTGCATTTACCTGACACTTGTTGAGTGATGATAGAGGTTGACCTAAAGAGGCCTTCTCTGTCTTCCTCCCTGAGCCAGGTTCCTCAGAAGGCATCATGCCCCTTGGTCTGCACTGTGACCTTGCATGTTGTCCTGTCCCACCAAAGAGGTGATGCTGCCCTGCTACCCTTCTAAATGTCTTTCTTTTCCTGGTTCTTGTCTCCCACAGCATGGGCAGTTTTCCATCAGCCCCTACAGCTTCCAGATTTGCTCCCTGTCCCTGACAATACAGCCTTTGTTCCCATGATAAAGTAGAGAAGTGTTTCTGGCATAACTTAAGTGGTGACATCTCTTCCAATCCCATTTCCTCCCAGGTTTCCTAGTGGCTAGGGCACTGATTTCTGCCTCTTATCCCCAGAATGGTAATTCTATAGATCTGTAGAGGAAAGGAGGGGAGGGTCTGCATGCATTTCAGAAACCTGTTCTCCCTCCCTCGCAGACAGAACCATCAGTGAGGGCACCACCTTACCATGTCTCCCCAATCCTGGAGGAAGTGACCTAAAGGAAACAGAAAAGGAATTTCCAAAACATGTGACCACTATAAAATTTGAACTGTAATCCCTTTACTAAATCCAGCTTCCATCAATCCAATGTCTATGTCCAGCATAGTCTTGTCCTAGCCAACATGCCATCTAGTGGAATGTGCTTATAAGCTAATCCTCTGGTCCTGGTTCTCCCTTCAAGTACTGGTCTCTCTGTAGATTTCAGGTTTGCTGTTTTTCAAATAACTTCAATTACCTGAAATATTAAATAAAATGTGCTCATCTTCAGCTTCTACAGTCATGCTTTATATATGGTGATGATGTTGCTATTGTTTTGGTTGATGTAGAAGAAGAGATTTTTTTATCAGCTGCCTCCTTCTTCCAGGTGAAGAGAAACTTTATCCATAATAGTAATGAATTGGAAGCAATCACAACATTAACCAGTTGCTTAATACACAAGTATTTTTTGTAAATGATCCATTAGAACACTACCCATCAATGACAGTTTCATGCACACTGCAGCGTGGCTGCATCCACACTATGCACTGTGAGTAAAATAAGCAAAAAATCACCTGCTACATAATTCCACTATTATAAATTCTAGAAAGTGCAAGCTGAAGTAATATAAACTACATTGACAGTTGTCTGAGTAAATGGAGGGAGGGGGAAGGAGAAATGAGGAGAAATTTTAGAAGGACCAGTGTAAACACTGAGGGAACTCAATATCCACAATATCCCAGACAGGGCGACGCTGCTGTCAGCATCTTTCAGTTGTGGAATTTCACTATGTTAAGGCCACTGTATACCAGCTATGCCTCATTAAAGTTTAAATATGTACATTTAGTAGATTATTTGTTGAGGAAGACATGGTGAACAAATAGAAAAAAATTCAGAATTTAGGTACTTTAAAATATAGCTGCATTCAGCTTGTCTATTCTAGGTTTTTACTTTTTTTAAGAAAAAAAATAGAGGCAAGTAATTTGCTTTACACTCTTATTCTGGAATTGGGGTTCTAGAAACCACCCTGTGAATGTCCAGCTCTGCTCTGCAGTGGGTTCCAAGGATGTCATCATAGAACAGACATTAAAAAGAATTCTTCCAAGGTATGTGTTCCTGGGCATATCTCACATCTTCTATATGTGTCTGTGGTTAATTCCACATTTGTAAAATATGTGGAAACATTACATCTGCAGCACACAGGTTGTATGTGTTTCTAAATTACATAAGTGAACAGGACATAATTATTTATCACATTAAAGTCTCACAGTTTTTCTCTGGGCTCTCACCTCCCTCAGGCTTCCCCAACCAGAGCTTGCTATATAGCAGGGCACATGCAAATAGGGCCCTCCCTCTGATGATGAAAACCAGCCCAGCCCTCACCCTACAGCTCTGGGAGAGGAACTCCAGCCCCAGCATTCCCAGGTGTCCCCATTCGTTGATCAGGACTGAACACAGAGACTCACCATGGAGTCTCGGCTGAGCTGGGTTTTCCTCCTTGCACTGTTACAAGGTAATTCATGGAGAAGTATAGATATTTGGTGTCTGAGGGGATGTGACTGAGAGAAACAGGGTGTGTGTCACTGTTTCTGACTAGGATGTGTCTGTGTTTGCAGGTGTCCAGTGTGAGGTGCAGCTGCTGGAGTCTGGAGGAGGCTTGGTCCAGCCTGGGGGTTCCCTGAGACTCTCCTGTGCAGCCTCTGGATTCACCTTCAGCAGCTATGGGATGGACTGGGTCCGCAAGGCTCCAGGGAAGGGGCTGGAGTGGGTCTCATACATTAATGGTGATGGTGGTTACACAATCTACGCCGACGCCGTCAAGGGCCGATTCACCATCTCCAGAGACAACAGCAAGAACTTACTGTATCTACAAATGAACAATTTGAAAGCTGAGGACACAGCCATGTACTACTGTGCCAGAGACACAGTGAGGGGACCTCAGTGTGAGCCCAGACACAAACCTCATGTGGGGACATGTAGTGCCACCAGGGGGACTGTGGGACCCTCAAAGCCTAAAAATGAGCTGAGAGGCAGGTGCACGTGGCCAATAACAGTCGGTTTCCTGCCAGAGTCTGGGGCTTCCTGTCTAGAAATGTCATCCTCAGACATATCTTTCGAGGCTATGTGCTTGTCACTGTAGTGTCTGAATTAGAGATATCTTGTAGTAAATGAACACATTCTGCCCTGGACATAAGGCAGAATTCAATCACATGGGAAGAAATGATCCTGTCATGTTCAACTGGATCAGAGTCTAGAGGAAGCCCAGGGGACCTTCTTAGCATTTTCCAAACTGACTCAGTGCACAGACCTCAGCAGGACTCCCTGAGTGGGACAGTCTTTGGGATTCAGATTAGGACATATAGGGACCTCGGCCAAGGTCAGTGTCTCATAAAACCTAAGGTTTCAAATTGTTCCCTCTTCATTTAGTACTGTGAAATCCTGTGGCAGAACTGATTTAGTTGTAGCTGTTTCTGCAAGTCCATTTTCTTTCTGTGTAGGTTCTGTTTTCACATCTTCCTCTTCTTCCCCCAGAAAATGGACTATGTGGTCTCTGTGTCTACATCCCATGGGTGAGGTCGTTTACCTGGAGCTAACGTGTTGTCCATGCTGTGGCTCATGTGGGACCTGGGCAAGATTGATGGGATTGTCTCACCCACCATTGCTGGGACCCTCCTGCTGTCACCTGTTCATGGACTCACTTTGTAAATGGAAGTGGCCATTAGTATCATAGAGAATAAAATTGATGGGTCAACTGGGATGTGTCTCTCACAGAGTCACAGTCACCACCTATGGCATTGGGGAGACCTGTACATGGAACCTCATTGTGCTGAGTGCTCTGAGGTGGCATCAAGTTCTGTGTGAGTGGTGTCCTTGTGGCCCCAGCATAACAACACAGCACCCCGCAGTCCAGTCCCTCCCGTGTGAAATGCCTGCCCAGATGTCTTTTGTCCAAGAGTCTCCCCAATTTCTCCCCTCTGTCCCTCCCGAATGCCCTCTCCTATGTTGTCCTCCTTCCTAAGGAAATCAAAATCATTCCTTGTTTTTACTCTGATACCCATCGTTATCTGGAGGAACCAGTGTCATGTACTGTAGCAAGGGTTTGTCTCTAAACTATGTGGGATTCACAATAAATTTCTTCCATAACTCAGCCTTAATCATGGGAGATACTTGTGTAAAATTATGCACAACATCGATTTTAGAAAGAAATTTCCATTATTGGATTATGTCCATGTCTACCTTAGACACAGCTGTGTTTTCATGTAAGTAGGAAACTGTTAACTCTGTGAGAGGCTTCATGACCTTGTACATTCCCTGCCTATGAAATGGATACAGAGTCAGACAGGAAGGTGGTAACAGCAAACTGCATATCAGGGAGTATGGAGGAAGGGACAGGACCAGCAGGGCAGATGTGACTACTGTCCTTTAGAGTTACATTATTGATTTTAGTTGTTTATAGTACTTTAATTCAAAATTCCTACGGCATTAAAACACACCTGATTTATGTAAAATGTTATGCACATAAAATTTATGATTTATGTAAAGCCCAAGAAAGCTGCAAAGTCCAGGTGATGGTGAGCACACGTCATGGTGCAGGACACTGCGGGTGCCCCTTAGGTGACCACAAGAGAGGGGTCACCCAGTGTGTGGGTGAGAAACATGGACATTATGCCAAAGAAGGCAGGTGTCCTCCTGGGGAGAACAGGACATGAGGACCCTGTTGGCTGATTCCGCAAGGGCTTGAACAGTGCACCATGATCTGTCCATGAGAAGTGGTATCTGATGAAAGGATTAATGTTGAGAGATTCTGCAATAAATTGAGGAGCATGGAAATGATCCTAGGGGCTCTTGTGAGGGCTTGAGAGAGGTTGCTTTATGAATGTGAGAACATAACATTTAGAGTAGAGGTGCAGACAGCCACACTGTGGAGTAGCTGCCACCCTGGACCTGTTAGATAAGAGCTTAGTGTTTGTAGAAACAGCAACAAATAATATTGTCTCAAGGGTCCCAATGAGAATCTCATCTAAGGAAGATACAGAGCTTTTCCCTGATGCAGACAAAATAGCTCTGTGCCCACACTTAGCTTTCAGCAGCGTTTCCTGTCACACAGTGAACCACATGCTACTGTTCACCTCAGCTGGGGCTGCTTCTGCTTAGGAGATCAGGTACTTTTGATTTGAATGTCCCTAGACCACCATATCTGGCTATTTTAGCAAAAGGTAAAGAATAGCAACATGAAATAACTACACAGTAAGAAAAATCATAACCTAATGAAACAAGAAACTGGGATGTGAGTGTCTTCATGCTTGCCAATTTCCAATTTCATGTACCCAAAATGTTTCTTGTCTCAATTTCACAGATATCCTGAAAACGTCTGCTTTATCCCCCACTCCCCTCCCATGTGGACGCGGTGAGAGCGTTTCCAAGGGTCGCACAGATAGGACAAGGGGTGGAAGAGGATAGGACACCATTCTGAAATTTCCTCTGAAGGATTAGCAATGTCACAACAGAGAACCTCTCCTGCCTCCATGACTAGAACTCTGTCACATGCCCAGAGGGACACAAATTCCTGATGGGCATAAAATGCTACAGTGATGAGGCTGACCATTTTATCATATAAAATTACTGGAAACTGGTAAGGTGCAGTGGCTCATACCTGTAATCCTTGCACTCTGAGAGGCTGAGGCAGGCAGATGATTTGAGCTCAGGAGTTCAAGACCAGTCTGAGCAAGAGTGAGACCCCATCTCTACTAAAAAAATAGAAATAAATTAGCTGGACTACTAAGGGAAAAAAAATATATATATGTATATATTAGCCGGGCATGGTGGCACATGCCTGTAGTGCCAGCTACTTGGGAAGCTGAGGCAGAAGGATTGCTGGAACCCAGGAGTTTTAGGTTGCTGTGAGCTGGCCTGACACCAGAGAACTCTAGCCCAGGCAACCAGAGAACTCTAGCCCAGGCAACAGAATGAGACTCCGTCTCAAGAAAAAACAAACAAACAACAACAACTATATATATATATATATATATATATATATATATATATATATATATATGTATGTATCTGGAAACTGACATAAATATTTTCTTTTCTTTTTTCTTTTTCTTTTCCTTTTCATTTTTTATTTTTTTGTTCTTTTGGAAAGAGGATCTTGTTATGCCACCTAGGCTACAGAACAGTGTCATCATCATAGCTCACTGCAACCTCAAACTAATGGGCACAAGTGATTCCACTGCCTCGGCCACCCAAGTATCTAGGACTACAGGTTCATCCCACATAGTCAGGTGATATATACATACTAATATACATTAAAATATATATATATATAATGCTGATCCTTTGCTTGTCCTACTACTGAAATTTGGAAGTCCATATCTTGTGTGGACCTTATGGGCTCACTGCTGGAGGGATTTGCTGTAACTCTCACACATATCTGATTCATATGACTCTGTAGACTTTGGGCTTTTTGTTTAATCCTGGAATGAGCTAAGACTTTGGGGCTACTGAGATGGAATGAAGCATCCATTTCAGCATTTAGTAATAGCATAGAGCACCCCCCCCCCAAATATATTAGTCTTGAAAATGCATCAGCATCTTCAGGCAACTGAAAGCTGTTCTCCTGGGTCAGAGTGTGAAGGAAAATTATATTTCAATGACTTTAGGGAGCCTAACCTATGATGCCCTACCAGTTTCTGTGATGGCTGTGCCAATATCACGCCTCCTCCAGCTCTGGCATGGAGTATGACCAAAGCTTCCTCCCAGCAAGCCTGACCTAGGTCCTCTTGCTAATTGGCTGAGCTGACAGTGACATACATCACCCCAGTCTGTCAGCATAGCCTCATCCTGCCGGGACACCCACTGTCCACATGGTAGCACGTTGATTACTTGTGACCACATCCCCTCTTGAGAGGCAGTGATCTGTCCAAACCAAAACTTAGCAGCATTGTAATGTCAGTTTGCTTTTCCTGCCACAGTGCTTCTCTCAGAACCACTGCTCAGCTTCTGACGTGTGTGTCTCTGACATGCGATCATGTATGGTGCTGTCCAAGAGCAAGGAATATGTCTGTCATTAGAGAATACAAGATGCAGCCATGGGGATGTGAGCACAGGGTCCAATCACACTACATCGTTCAGGTTTTCCCAGAAATACACAGCAGGATAGAAAAACTAAAGAGCCGATTCAAGTCTCTGCAAATTGTTCTGAGTGAGTCTGGCCCACACATTTATGGCACTGTCTTCCAGGAGGTAGCATACTCCCTAAACAAAACTCCATTTTAGGGCTTTCTAGGTCATGAAGGAAGCTGCATGTCGCCCAAGACAATGGGCACTCCAGAGTGCTGTGGCACTTGGGTCTGGAAATCAGGGGCAGAAATGAGATTAATTCTTTCAAACGCACCCATGGTGACAACTTGTGAAATCTTTCCTCTTACTGTCGCTATTGTAGGCTGTGATTGTTAGAAGTCTTGGTTCATAGGTCGGATCACTCCTGCTGGGGATACAATGTGCTCCCCTGAATCTGAGACCTGGTCTGATGCCCCTCAATTAGGGTCTCCATGACAGTGGACCAGTCCACAATGAGAGGCACTCTCCCGCTGACAGACATTAACTCTGCTTTGCAGCTAAGCATGTGTGTATCCATGGTTCAGTCCCTCAGGCCTAGGCAGTTTCTGTGGTTTTTCCAGTGCATTCAACACTGGGGAGGTCAATTCCATCAACCACATTCCTGAGGGTGGCCAAGGGACCAAGGACAATGGCTCTGCTGTGCCCAGGCCTGAGTCACTCCATCAGGGAACAACACACAGCAACCCTCAATGCAAAGTGATGGCCATGTGTTAGAAGGATCCAGAATGGGAGTAGGAGGAGACACTAGTGAATGTCAAATATGACCACAGGGCCAACTGCAGCAGTGGACACTCTCACTCACATTATGATTTCCACAAACATTAGGGCAGGTACTGTCCCAAGCAAGTGGCAGCCCCCTAGACTGAACCTGGGCTTGTGTGCACCTGCCTGGCAAGCGGGAAATATAAGGACAAACTTCAGTGGATTCCATCTTGACGCTACTCATGAGCCTTGGGCCCAACACAAAAGAAGTAGCAGTTGAATGTGACAATGTGTGAGAACCTGAATCCCCTCAGCTGAGTGAGGTTCACTTCACACGTGACACACAAATTTGTGGGGAGGTAGTGAGGACTCTGAGGCCCAAAGGTTGATGCAACCCTGAAGCTGTAACACCAGAATGCTACAAAATACTGTCATGTTCGCATTACTAAAAGGGGATACTAGAGACCCCATGAGTCATGTCCACATTGGTCCTGGAGTTGGTTCAGAGGAGAACTTGAATGCGATGGTGAGGAGCCCAGTATCAGATGCTGTGTGTCCCTCTCACTAGGCATGCGCTTACTCTTGAGGACATTGTAAAACTCCTCAATTCTTCTCTTAGTATGGTTTCACCTTTAAAATATGACATTTGAACTGCACCAGGACACTTACTCTACTCTGGGCCCTGCCCTCACTCAGGCATCCCATAAGTGCTTGCTATATATCAGGGGACATAGAGATAGGGCCCTCCCTCTGCTGATGAAAACCAGCCCAGCCCTCACCCTGCAGCTCTGGGAGAGGAGCCCCAGCCCCAGCATTCCCAGGTGTCCCTGTTTGGTCATCAGGACTGAACACAGAGACACACCATGGAGTCTGGGCTGTCCTGGGTTTTCCTTGTTGCTCTGTTACAAGGAAATTCCTAGAGAACTAGAGACATTGAGTGTGTGTGAGGATGTTAGTGAGAGAAACAGCAGGCATGTCTGGCAGTTTCTGACTAGGATGTGTCTGTATTTGCAGGTGTCCAGTGTGAGGTGCAGCTGCTGGAG
The DNA here is from genome assembly GCF_040939455.1 of Microcebus murinus. NCBI lineage: Eukaryota > Metazoa > Chordata > Mammalia > Primates > Cheirogaleidae > Microcebus > Microcebus murinus. The sequence continues at coordinate 595,102 of NC_134109.1, forward strand.
TCTGGGGGAGGCTTGGCCCAGCCTGGGGGGTCCCTGAGACTCTCCTGTGCAGCCTCAGGATTCAGCTTTGATGACTACACCATGCACTGGGTCCGCCAGGCTCCAGGGAAGGGGCTGGAGTGGGTCGGAGAAATTAAAGGTGATGGTAGCACAAACTACGCCGGCACCTTGAAGGGCCGATTCACCATCTCCAGAGACAACAGCAAGAACACGCTGTATCTGCAAATGAACAGTCTGAGAGCCGAGGACATGGCCTTGTACTACTGTGGAAGAAACAGAGTGAGGGGACATCAGTGGGAGCCCAGACACAAACCTTCTGTGTGAACACACAGTGCCACCAGGGGGGAGTGTGGGACCCTGGAAGCGTAAGAAAGAGTTGAGGTGCAGGTGCAGGTGGCCAATAATCATTGGTTTCCTGTCAGAGTCTGGGGCTTCCTCTCTAGAAATTTCATCCTGGGACCCACCTTTTGTGGCTCTGTGCTTGCCACTGTAGTGTCTGAGTTAGAAATTTCTTGTAGTAAATGAACACATTCTCACCTGGACATTAGTTAGAACATCAGTCACCTAGGCAGAAATGACCCTGTGTTCACATGGATCAGAGTTCTGAGGAAGCGAAGGGGAATCTGCTGAGCATCTTCCAGCCAGACTCAGTGCACAGACCTCAGCGGGACTCCCTGAGTGGGACAGGCTTTGGGATGTCTTAGGACATGTAAGGACCTCAGCCAAGGTCAGTGTCTCATAAAACCTAAGATTTCAAGTTGTTTTCCCTTCATTTAGAAGTATACATTCCTGTTGCAGAACTGACTCAGTTGTATCTGTTTCTGCAAGTCCATTTTCTTTCTTCCTAGGTTCTACTTTCACTACTTCCACTTCTCCTTCTTCCACCAGAAAATGGAGGATGTGGTATCTGTGTCTAAATCCCACAGCTAAGGCCCTTTACCTGGAGCTAAGGTGTGGCCAGGCTCTGCCTCCTGTAGGATCTGGGAAAGACTGATGGGATCATCTCACCCACCATTGCTGGGTTGCCCCTGCTGTCACCTGGGCATGGGCTCTCTTTACAAATGCAAGTGGCCATTAGTAGCTGAGAGAATAGGATTGATTTATCACAGTGGGATGTGTCCACTGAGACTCTCACAGCGTCATCTTCAACACCTGTGGTATCGGGGAGACCTGTAGATGGAAACCTCTGTGTGTTGAGTGCTTTGTGGTGGTATCCATGTCTTTGTGAGTTGTATCTTTGTGGCCCCAGCATGATGACACAGCACCCTGCAGTCAAGACTCTCCTGTGTGAAGTGCCTGGTAAAGATTGTCCTTTGTCCAAGAGCCTCCTTATACTCCCCCTCTTCTCCTCCTGACTGCCCTCTCCTATGATCTCCTCCTTCCTATTCCTTGTTTTTATTGCCATACCCATTGTTATCAAGAAGGAACCAGGTTCAACTGTGTAACAATGATTTGTGTCTAAACCACATGGGATTCACAAAGGATTTCTTCCAAAATGAACTGTCTCATCATGGCAGATTCTCATGGAAAACAAGGCACTCCATCCTATGAAGAAATTTCCATTCTTGAGAAACTTTTATGTCTTCCTGGAGACACAGATGCGTCCTCATTGCAACGAGGGAAGAAATTAAATGCAGGAGAGGCTTCCTGGTATTCTATGGGCCCTGCCTGTGAGATGGCTTTGGAATAAGATGGTTAAAGGTGATAACATGACAGTGTGTATCATGGAGTGTGAGGGAAGGGACAGGGCCACCAGGGAAGAGGGGAGTGCTGTCCTTTGGAGTGTTTGTTTGTTTACAATATTTTTGTCTTCAAATTTCCTAGGGAATGAAAACATACTTTATTTATGTAAAGCCCAGGAGAGCTTCCCGGCTCAGGTGCTGTTGAGCGTATGCCATGCTCCAGGAAGTTGCGTGTGCCCCAGTCGCAGACAGGGGAACGTGTTCGCTCAGCGTGTAGGTGAGGGACAGGAATGATAGGGCAAAGAAGGCAGGTGTCCTCCTGGGGAGACCAGGACTTGGTGACTCTGTTGGCTGAGTCTGCAAGGGCCTGGGCAGCTGCACCAGGCTTTGTCCCAGATAAAGGGCATCTGATGAAAGGACCTGATGTTGAGAGACTCTGGAGCAGAGTGAGTAGTATGTAAATTTGCTTAGGGGGTCTTCTGTGAGGGCTTGAAAGGTACAAGAGACACAACACATAGATATCATTCTCAATAGAAGTAGAAAAACATTTTTCATCAGAATCACTGAACAGAAGACTATATAGTCAAAGTGATGAGGGAAATGTTTAAAAAACTGAAAACAAAGAATATTTTCCCACATTTTTTCCTTCAATAACAAGGAAGAAATTGTTTAAAAATATGAGAAAAACAAAAGATAATGGAGTTCATTACCATTAGGCCTGCCTTATAGTGCAAAAGGTGGGTTTTTAGCTGAAAAAGACCAGTAATTAATAACATAAACCTTATGAAAGCACAAAACATAATGGTATAATTAACATAGAGACATATGGAAACTACTCTATAATCATAATATTGGTGTGTCAAGCAATTTTATTTCTCATATAAGGGCTAAAATACAAAATTATCAGTAACAACTATCTTACAAAATTATGGGAATTCTGGCTTCAGAAACATAAAATGTAATGGCTGTGTGTAAAAGTGTCAAATTTGTGGTATGCAATGACAATTCAGTTGTTATCTACTGAAAATAGACACTTTTCAGTGTAAGGTGTTTTATGTAAGCTTCATGGTAAAAACAAACATAAAATCTATACTAGACATGAAAGAAAAATAGAAAGTATTCAAAGCATACCACTACAGAATACTATCAAACCACAAAGAACTCAGCAAGAAAACTAGAAGCCAACTATACACCTATAAAACAATCAGCAAACAAAACATTGGAGTAGTCACTGCATATTGAAATTACTAGGAATATAAATGGATTAAATTATCTAATGAAAAGAGAGACTGAAAAGTTAAACAAATAAATGAATAAAAATATCCAACTATTTCTCTTTGACAAGAGACACACCTAACTTTTAGGAACACACATAGACAAAAATTGAAGCTATAGAAAAATAAATTTCTTGAAAATGGAAACCAAAATAGAACAAGGGTAGTTACACGTACATGAAACACAGTAGACTTCAACTCAGAAGTAGTAATTAGAGAAAAAGAAGAACCTTGCATAATTATAAGTTGCAAATTCATAAGAAGTATAACACTTTTGTAAATAAAGGCCCCCCATCATCAGGACACTGAAATATAAAAAAGCAATTTTGCCAAAATCCAAAGGGATGAAAAGACTGTTTTCCTCCAACACATGAATGGATAAAGCTCTAAAAAACAATGGTGACATAGCACATCTTATATTTTCCTGGTTAGAGCTGGAACCCATACTATTAAGTGAAGTTTCCCAAGAATGGAAAAACAAGCACCACATATACTCACCAGCAAATTGGTATTAACTGAACAGCACCTAAGTGGTCACATAGGTACTACAGTAATAGGGTATTGGGCAGGTGGGAGGGGGAGGGGGCGGGTATATACATACATAATGAGTGAGATGTGCACCATCTGGGGGATGGTCATGATGGAGACTCAGACTTGTGGGGGGAAGGGGGGAAATGGGCATTTATTGAAACCTTAAAATCTGTACCCCCATAATATGCCGAAATAAAAAAAAAAAAAGAAAAGTCTATATAGACAATGAAATACTAGTCAGTGGGAAAAAAAGCAGAAGAAAGAAGTGAAAGAAATGCTTTTGTATTATGACAACATAGGTGGGACTGAAAAACACTGTGCAAAATTAAATCAGCCAGACCCAGAAAGACAAAGGCTGCATGATTCAAATATATTTTATATATGTGGAATTTCAAACAGTACAAGACAGTAAAGCAAGGAGAAGAATGGCGGTTACCAGATGCCAGGGGTGAAAGGAATAGTGGGATGATGGGCAAATATCACAAAGCCTCAAGTGGGATACGTTTTTGAGGTCTATTGCACCGAACTGTGAATATAGCTAAAATAATTTATTTTACATCCCTATAATCATTAAGACAGTAATGCAAACTGTTCTGGACACAAGAAATAGGTTCATTAGGTGGTGGACGTGTTGACTAGACGATCTGGTGATTCCACCTCCATTCAGCAGTCACAGCCTCACTGTGCGCCCAGAACCACAAACAGGACAACGTGTGCATTCACAACAACAATAAACAAGAAGACGGTGCGGATTCACAGCTTCCTGGGGTGAGGGAGGCTCCCGGACCAGAAGTGACCCTGGGCAGAGCGTTTCCGGGTGCAGTGACCTTGCTCCAGGTCATACTGGGAAAGCTGTGTGTGCGCTGTCACGTGCAGCCACCACGTGTGCACATGCGCAAACCGCAGCACATGCAGCGGACCCCACGCCCAGAGTCTCAGCTCCCGGGTAGAAGCTGCCGGACCCCCATGCCAGAGGTGGCTGAGCACTGGAGCTCTGTAGCCCACGCACGTGCGGGGGCACTGCCCAGGCAGCCGGAAGATCACGATGGACACAGGACACAGCCTGGAGCAGACTGCCAGGGACTGGTAGGATCCAGACTCTCGGTGTCCACTTGGCCCCAGCTCTGAGGCAGGTCCCGGAGCACCCGGAGTGGGAACCGCAGCCCAGACACGGAGCCCCGGGACTCCCGCAGTCTGTCCCACAAGGCCGGAACTCCTGGACGCTTGTCTCCACGGAGGGGCAACTGCCGGTTTTTCAGTGCGCATGGCGGTGACTCCCACTCCTGCAGGTGTCCCAGGGGGAGCGACCTCAGTGTGAGGGATGGGGGATTCCGGCCTGTCTCTGCCTGGGCGGGGGCGAGGATGCACCTGCTTAACTCTGACTCTTCTACCTCCCTGCAGCCGGGCTCCTGGCATGAGCAGGTACAGGAGCCAATAAGGTCCAAGGTCAGGACCAGCTTTGGGAGGAGGGGCCCTGGGACCCCTCACACCTGGGTAGATACCTACCCAGGCACTCTCTGTGCGCACACAGACCTCTAAACTGCAGCTACCAGGCACTCTTTATTACCTCCCCATCACTCTGTTTAAATCTTGGACATTTATTGGAAAGGGAGCAGTGTATAAATAGAATAGTCACTATGAATTCAGACAGAGCTGGGTACAGTCCAAAGTTTGTTGTTTTTCAGAGGAGCTTCACTGGAGCAGCTAACTTTGGTAAGGGTCTCCTTACTTGAAACAGCTTCAATTCCAAATATATTCAGGGGCTGCTATGGAGTTGGGCTAATTCACGCCAGTCAATCATGCAGTTTGTGTTGGGGTGATGTAGATGTTTCTTCTTAGGTTGTTGAAATACAGAAGCCTCTTTCATGCCTCTTCCGTGGACACAGCAGAGTGTCTGGAAAACCAGCCTGGACCTCAGGACTCTCTCCTTGAGAGAAGACTTTGATGAACACAAATACTCTCAGTGCTACAGACACAGCTGGGGAAGCTGCTCAGCAACCTGGTCTTCATGAACAAACCTGCATATGCTACACTGTTCATGTCTTCTCATTGCCAATTATAATGATTTTTATTCAGTGAACAAGTTTCCCCCCCAATTTCTGGCAGAAAATCTTCACATCTTTTTACAATAGAACTATATTGCTAATGGTTTGTGGAAGAGATGCATTTATCAGGGTCAGAAGAAAACTCTCTGCTGCAGGAAGCAGGTTCCCTCTGACCAACCACTGACAGCTGCAGTCATAGTCCACATGTCAGTGAGTCCTGGCGTGTGGCTGTGATCCTATGATTTAGTCCTGGTGCAGAGCACAGCTCCCTTCTGAGTAGCTGTGTGACCCTGAGGATGTGGCCTCACACCCATGAACCTCCCACTGAAAGATGTAGATTGGGGATAAAAGTGATAATTTAACATGTATGCTATTTAAAATGATGTCAGTGTTGTTAGATATTCTCATCCCCTCTAGTAGTGTCATTTCCTTTCCTAGGATCCACAAATGACCTGTGTGAGCCTCACCTCTGATGGCCCAGGGAACCCCTGCTCTGGCCCTGCCCTGACATGTCACACCTGTGAGGCTGGGGCAGGTCCTGCACCCTAAGCACAGGGTCCTCACACACACTGACTGAGTCAGACCCTGTTGTCTCTGAAAGGCCCTTTCCTCCATATCATTTCATGAGCAGAGCATTGATCACCCCCTTGTTCCACCTGGATATTCAAACATATTAGTAAAAGAAATTGTTATAAATAAAGAAAAATCTACCACTCTGAATGTAGGTGATGGGACAATCGCCCAGAAGATATGGGGGCCAAAATACTAGCACGAATCTGGGCTCCTGTGTTACAGCTGAAGATCTGGGCCAAGGTGCTATAGGACACTGGAAGGGAGAGACAGACCCAACGTTTAGATCAAGGTGAGACGTTGCTTACCTAGCGGTCACTAAGTCCATGATTTGAACATATGGGAAAAGGTCTGTCCTTCCTTAAGCAGGGGGTGTGTGTTGTGAACTTGGAGTGACAATGTTATAAGTTACTGCTCACAGAGAAGGAAATTGTGCATATGTCCCTTTGTGTGGATAGGTTGGCAGTGTGTGTTCATCTCCAGGGAATAGATAACTATATCTACTGTAAAGAAAAAGCAGATCTTGTGACATTTATAGATATTATTAATGCAACTGAGGCTGGACACTGGATCATGTTATAATGCTTGGGGGAGGCCTAGTAGGAAAAATAAAGTCATTATAGATATTTTTAGGTAATTAGATATGCAATGTTGAATTTCAAATAAAAATTATAGTTTATTATATTTCAAATAATAAGCAGTACAGCTAACCAAAGTATCTTCCTAAGCTATGAACAGAGTTTTGTAGTCTTACAGGTAGCCTGTTTATGCCACCCGCAAGGAAGCCTGGAGAGCAAGTGGCGATGAAATCACAAAACTCACTTTCCACAGCTTGTTGAGAATTGAATATCTTTTCTTTCAAGATGGGATCCAAATCCAAAAAGAAGTGGTAGACAGTTGGTGCAAGGTCTGGTGCATATTGTGGCTCACAGAGTGTCCAAGTCCAGCTGGTGTAGTTTGAGCAGTGTCGTTTGTGCGGCATGTACTCAAATGTTGTCTTGCAAGAGGACTGGTCTGTCTCTGTTGACCAGTCTCAGGTGCTTCATCACAAGAATCCTCATCATTTCATCAAATCGGTGCAGCAGACATCGCTGTAATTGATTGACTTCACATATTAAACAGTTATTTTACATTTGCTGTGTGACAACTTCAGACTATGGGCAATACCTGAGTCTGCTCATGAAGAGGGGAAGGACCTCTTCCTGGAGTCACAGTAAGTCTCTGGGGAAGATGGTCCCTGAGAGTAGGCTTTGGTGTGGAGAAGCTCGGGGTGTCCTTCCCGATGTTTCCATTGCCCTGCCTCCCAGACCTGCATGGTGTCTCTGTGGGTCCCAGAGTAGAGGAACTAGTGGCTGTGGGAGAGGTGGGTGGTCCCAGCCTCATGCTGTGCCAAAATCTGCCTCCAGCAATTCAACAAAGTTGTAATGAAGATTTGTGGTAACTAGTTTGTGGTTCCTGCAGCCTATTCAGGAGGTAAGGAGGTCTGAGCTCTGTCTGGATGCACCCACCTCTTCCCTATTCAGTCTGGTGCCTTGCCTTGAGAACTCAGCTCTGTGATTGGTTCATCATTTATTTAAAGTGGTGAACGATGATGCACTTTACATCAGCTTAAGCTGAAACTGGAATTCTGGTTATTTATTTCTGAATGCCCAATAGCTACCCCTGTCCCTATTCTGTTATCTATGAACCAAATTGCTGTGCTGATGTGCCTGTACCATCCTCAGCTTCCAGCAGCCCAGTGCACACTGGTAGCTGCATCTTGCCACAGCCTGCATTGTATATGGCAGCCTCTGCCCCAGAGCAGCTTGTTCCCTGGCTCTGTCACTTCCTGCAAAACTCATCACTGCCCCATCTCAGGTTAGATTTTAGTGTTATAGCATCAATTATATGAAGTATTAAATAATGTCTGCAAAATTGCAACTACTTCAGTTTGTTGTTTTCAAAGTTGTTCTAAGAATGAAATAAAAAAAAATGTTTCTCACCATGTACAGCTTCAAGCTGAGTAACAGATTTATTTGTAAGACCCATAAAATTTAAGTATTATATGTCGATCAATATCTTATCCGAAAAAGACACTGCAAATGTGTTCATTGGAATAATATGCCTTGTTAACATCTATGAACATTTGATACACACCACAGCATGACTATGTTTGCTGGTCTTTATGCTGAGTTATTAAGAGTACACACTACATTATACCATTTTTATGTATTCTAGAGCTTAAAAAGTAAAGTAGTTTAAACAAGATCAACATATGCCTCAGGTAGTCATAGAAGAAAGTTAGTGGAAAGAAGGGAAGACAGAAGAGATGGAAACATTACCAAGAACTGATTTTCTCACTGTCTTCATAATGATTGTGGATGTGTCAATATTTGTAAATTGCACACTTTAAATATATGAAGTTTTCCCCATGTCAATTATACCTCATCAAACTTATTTCAGATAAACAATAAAATATAATTGGTAAGAAATCGTACAAACATAATATGTTACATGTCCAAGCACCCTAAAAATTCTACAGCATCAAGCCTAGGCCTCTGCATATGTTGGAGTAAAGTCTAGGTGTGGAAAATCACACATGTTCTCATTACAGAGTTCGTGAATCCTCACTAGGCCTGTTCAGCTCTGTGCGGCAGTTGGTTCATGGGTCCGGTGTGTCCAGTGCTGAGCGGCACAGGCTCAGATACCAGAACTCACTTTTAACAGACACGAGCTCCTGACCCATTACACAGGCTCTCCATGCGCTGGGGTGGCCCTCACATTTGTAACATGGAAAAAACATGGACGGTTACAAACATGATCCATGTCCATGTATCAATAGGAAATATGATGACAGTTGCTAAGTATTGATCACATTGTAGTCTCATCAGAATAATTTATATTGTATCAAATGTTAACCTTGTCATACACCTGCCATCTGACACTCAGTTGTGATCTGGGCCAGCTCTGTTCTCCAGTGTCCCACACAGAGGTTGCTATATAGCAGGGGTCATGCAAATAGGGCCCTCCCTCTGCTGATGAAAACCAGCCCAGCCCTCACCCTGCAGCTCTGGGAGAGGAGCCCCAGCCCCGGCATTCCCAGGTGTCCCTGTTTGGTGATCAGGACTGAACACAGAGATACCATGGAGTCTGGGCTGAGCTGGGTTTTCCTTGTTGCTCTGTTACAAGGTAATTCACGGAGAACTAGAGATATTTGTTGTGTGAGTGGATGCGAGTGACAGTAACAGGGGTGTGTGTGGCAGTCTAACCAGAATGTGTCTGTTTTGCAGGTGTCCAATGTGATGTGCAGCTGGTGGAGTCTGGGGGAGGCTTGGTCCAGCCTGGGGGTTCCCTGAGACTCTCCTGTGCAGCCTCTGGATTCACCTTCAGCAGCTACTGGATGCACTGGGTCCGCCAGGCTCCAGGGAAGGGGCTGGAGTGGGTCGGAGAAATTAATGGTGATGGTGGTAGCACAAACTACGCAGACGCCGTGAAGGGCCGATTCACCATCTCCAGAGACAACGGCAAAAACACGCTGTATCTTCAGATGAACAGTATGAAAGCAGAGGACACGGCTGTATACTACTGTGCGAGAGACACAGTGACAGGACATCAGTGTGAGCCCAGACACAAACCTCCTGTGGGGACATGCAAGGCCACCAGGGGGTTTATCCCTAGTGCCTGAGCAGGTGCTGAGGGAAGTTGAGGTTTCCTTCCAGACCTTGCTGTTTCCTGTCTCTCTGCCTGTTAGTCTTCCTCAGGACTCATGGTGGTTTTTTTCCCTGCAATGTCCTGGGTTCTTTCATCTACAATTGGATGGCTTCTGACCTGATTTTAATACAAACTTAAGCCTTATTTTCTTTCAGTTATATGCTGTTGATAAATTTTCAGTAGTATCCTTATAGTAAGGAAACATCCACAATCCCCTCTAGAGTCATGAAGGGGTTTGTGTTTGCTATATGCTGTGTTGGACATTGAGGAGCAAACAGTTCTCTGGAAACATGGCTCTGTATGTGCTGGGGGTTTGTTTATCCCCTGCCTTTTGTGGGGAAGAACCATCATTTCAGTGTGTCCTCCCCTCTTCCTGGCTACTGGTTATCCATCCTGAGATGAGTCCTTCCCCTTATTGTTCTGTCAAAGCTCCTGGTCTGCCTGGACATCCACACAATGAGGCAGCAGGTCCCTTTGTCCCTCTCTCATGCCTGCTGAATCAGCTCCTTCTCCTCATTCTCACTGAAGCCAGACGTGTTCCTACCATTGACCATGCTCCCTGCAACACCCTGGTCTGGGTGGCAGCACCCCACCCTGGTTCTTGTCTCAGGAGTGGAGGAATAACACCCGCCTTGCACACTCTGGTGTGGCAGAGTGAGCACCGTCTGCTCTCCCTGGGGGTGCGTGGCAGGGTCTGGTCAGGAGGGGCCTTGTCTCTGTGCACCTGCCCCTGGACTTAGACTCAGGATCATTCTGTCAGCCAGGTGCAGGGGTCCTGTGGTGGTGGACCATGGGCCCAGCCTGAGAGCCTTCTGCAGCCTGGGCTGTGAGAACTATTGGTAAACCCTGGTTTTCAGAAAGGACGCTATTCTCATAGATAGGAAATAAACCAACTCAGAGCTTACAACTCAATGTCATTGTACTTGCCAATCCTACATTTGCCAGTGACGGCATTAACCTTTACTTGTACCAGAATATGTATTTTAATATATACAAATGTTGAGATTGGAATAGACAGACTTACACATAGAAGAATATGATTTTCAACCACAAACTCATACTACAGGTAAAATTGTAGTTAAATTAACAACAACAAAAAAATAACACAGGAGACTCTCTTCAAAATCAAGCAAGTGGGGGTGCAGGAGGGGATGTGTGAATTCACACCTACTGTGTACAGTGCACACTGTCTGGCTGATGGGCAAATTATAACTTTGACTCACTGCACAAAAGTCATTCATGTAACCACAATGTAACCCTGTAATATTCTGAAATATAATTCACTAAATGAACTAATTAATTAATGAAAATACAGAGAAAAGTGTGTTTTGAATGGGAAATTTATGTTAGTTTTTTCACATGCATATGTATGCATTGGGGCTATGTGTGTGTGTTGTGTGTGTGTGTGTGTACAAGTTCATCCGACAAGAGGTGCTTGAGGTTCTTGTATCTGTGATTCGCGTGTCTGCCATTAGGTCTGGAACATTAGTGACCAGCACCTCTTCAATATGTATGTTTCTCCCCTTTACTTTGACTTTTGAGATTCCAGTTATGTCTATATTATGCTCTTTGATATCGATGTTCTTTTACTTCTCTGTTTCTCCCTTTGCATGTTATGCTGTGTAATTGATTGGGCCTATTTCCAAGGTCATGGTTTCTTTGAAAGGTGAGGCCACTCTGCTGATGTGCCTGAGAGATGCTTGTTTACTTCTCACTGCAAAGTGCTCTGCGCATTTCCATCCGACTCTGTTAATACCCATCTCTCTGCTCAAGTCAGCTGCCTGGTTTTGTAGCATGGCTATACTCACCTTTACACATCTTAAGATATTGATTACAGTTACTTTCACATTCCTTTTAAATCAGACAGTTTTTCTGTCTGCATTATGTATGTACCTCATTTAGAAAATTTATCATTATGATTTATTAAATTCTATTGCCATACCCTATAATTTTTTTTCTATAAGGTAGACATGTTGGATTTCATGGTTGTTTTTGGCTTATTATTTTATTTTCATTTCTTCCTGTATAGGACCACACCTGTATTTCCTAGGCATATACTATGGAAGTCTTGTGAATCTACTGAGGTCTGCATTTGAAGTTTATTGATGCCATGTCTCCTTGTGTTAAAGGTGTTCTCTGCTCTGACCACAAAGGATGTAGGGTACCCTCCAGAGATATCCTGCCTTTGTTTCCTATTTGGCTCTGTGTTCTGACCTTTTGTTTTCCTAGAAACAACTGTTTCATCTTCCCAAGGTGCATTCTAGTTTTAAATTTACTGGACAGTTGTCAACACGGTGTAAAGGGTTGATTGACATGGCATACCTTGACTTTCTCACTGAGTCAAACTCCTCAGCGAATGTAATGCCCCTTGACACAGTGACCTATTCCAGACATCCCTGTTCCTCCTCCAGATGAGACATTGCTCTGTGAATTCCCTTCCTCTAGGGTAGAGTGTCTTCTTGCTTCTCCCTAAGTCTTCTCTACTGCAGCTCAGGAAGATCAGCCAATCTTCTTAGCTTCCAAATATGCTGCACTTCTCACAGATTAAGGCTTCTAATCCATATGATGGAGAGGAAGTGTGGTTCTGAAAAGAACATTAGTGGGGACGTCTGTCCCCTCCCAGTTCTTAAGTGTTCCTCCACTGTCCCCAGGATACAGGTTTAGGTGGTTTCCTCCCTGAAGATTTATACTTTAGTTCCGTATTTGTGAGGTCGGTCTGGAGGCATTTCAGAATTACATTCTTCCTCTCTCCCACACCCAGTTATCCGGGGGCGGGGGGCGGGGGGAGGGCATATTGTGATGTGTCCCCAGTGCTACATAAAAAGACTTTGAAGGAAATAAAATAGCAATACCCCAACTAGGTACCACTAGAAGGCTCAGACCATAAAACATTTACTATAATCTAGTTCAAGCGATCAAGTGCATATTTCTAACTCAGTCTAGTCCTGTTCTATATGTCATCCCTCTGGTGGCCTCTTTTTAAGATTAACTAATATTCTGGTCCCATATCTCCCAGTAAGAACTTGTCTCTGTACAGATTTCAACTGTTTTATTTGTCATAGAACTTCCGTATCTGAAGTATTGAACAAAAAGTGCTAATCTGCAGCATGTCGAGAGCTGTTGGTGTGGATGAATATGATGATTGCAGTGATGATGTCCTTGGTCTTGCTGCTGTAGAAGAAGATCTGTGTTCTCTGCTGCCTACTTATTCCAGTAGAGTAGTGGCTTTATCTATATGACCAAGTATTAGAAAAAACTCAAATACCAGTCAGTATCTTATTAAACATGCAAGCTTTGGTAAATGTATTCATTGGAATGTCACTCATTATTAATTACTGGACATGCTGTGCTTGGTAAAAACTACAACATTGTTGCATTCACAGTAATTTATGTTTAATAAGAGAAACCAAATTACATGATTCTACTTTTATAAATTCTAGAAAATTAAAACTAATATAAAGTGACATAAAATAGATCAGTAATTTCCTCTGTGAAAGGCAGGAGAAGAGAAGGGAAGAAGAAGGAGAAATTTCAGAAAAAGCGTAAGAGCAAATATTGACAAGAATTGAATTGTTCACTGTCTGGAACATAGTGATGACTATGTCAACATTTATCAAGTGTGAACTTTAAATATGTGGGTTAGTGTATGTCGTTTGTATCTAATTAAAGTTAATGCAAGTAAACAAATGGATGATTTTGCAGGGAAAGCATGAAGACAAGAGAGATAATGACACATTCAACAGTAGAGACTTTGGAAATCACATCTGTCTGCAGCCTGCATGTTGGGGAACCCAGGACCTCTCAATATATTTAGATAAACACTAGAATGTAGCAGGATCACAAGTGTTCCCACTCGAGGAAACGGGCTGTGAAACCACCAAAGGCATGGCAAACTCTACCCTGGAATTGTTGCAGGAAGAAGTCAGATCCAGTGGTGAGGAACACAGGCCCAGAAACCAAAGCTCACTCTAACTAGATGTGAACTCTGAGATGCATCATATAGAGACTCCAACCTGATGGGTTTGCTTTTACATATGTAGATGGAGAAAATGTGGACACCTACAGATCAAGACTAATGTTCAAATGAAAATTAGATATGCTAATGTTAAATAATTGTTATTCACAGTCCCATCACTCACTATCCTCCCTAAGGCGTCCCAGTCCCATCTGAGAGCTTACTATATAGCAGAGGACATGGAAATAGGGCCCGCCCTCTGCTATTGAAAACCAGCCCAGCCCTCTCCCTGCAGCTCTGGGAGAGGAGCCCTTGCCCCAGCATCCCCAGGTGCTCCCATTTGGTGAACAGAACTGAACGTAAAGACACACTATGGAGTCTGGGCTGAGCTGGTTTTTCTTTGTGTTTCTGTTAAAAAGTAATTAATGGAGAACAAGAGATATTGGGTGTGTGAGTGGATTTGAGTGAGAGAAACAGGGTGTATGTGACAGTTTTTGACCAGGATATGCCTCTGTTTCAGGTCTCCAGTGTGAGGTGCAGCTGGTGGAGTCTGGGGGAGGCTTGGTCCAGCCTGGGGGGTCCCTGAGACTCTCCTGTGCAGACTCCAGATTCACCTTCAGCAGCTATGAAATGAATTGGGTCTGCCAGGCTTCACGGAATGGGCCAGAGTGGGTCTCAGCCATTATACCTGTGGTAGCACAGGCTACACAGATGCTGTGAAGGGATGATTCACTATCTCCGGAGACAACAGCAAGAACTTGCTGTATCTGCAAAAAAACAGTCTGGGAGCCAAGGACACAGCCTTGACCTTCTGTGCAAAAAGCTCAGTGAGGGGACATCAGTGCAAGCCCCAGACAAAAAACCTCCTGCGTGGGCGCACGAGGCCACTAGGGGGCGCGCAGTACACAAGGAGCAGAGTCTGCCTAGGGCAGGTGCAAGTGGAGGGTAACAGCTGGTTTCCTCTCAGTGTCCTGGCTTCCTATCCATAAAAGAATTTTCTCTCGGAAACTTCTCTGAATTTATGAGTCTGTGTTTCTCTCTGCAGTCTCTGAGTTAGACATGTTTGTGGTAATGAGAGAAAATATTCTCACCTGTACAAAATGCAGTGAGTTGCTTCCAATTACTTTGTCTTGTGCCCAAATGTGCATTAATTATCAACCCTTGGGAATCATTCTCAAAATCAATACAACATTATGTTTTTCATGATACAATGCTGCACAGAACACAGAAATGAAAGTTCCTTCTAGTCAGCTAGCAGGGTAAAGTGTTTACGGGACATCAGGGGCAGAGGGAGTCAGCATCCCAAGCAAGACAAGGAAGACCATGTGGTTGTCTGTGTCCCAGCACCAGGCTCACAACATAGACTATATCTGACACAATTTAAGGGCAGAGGAACCCCACCAACATTTACTGTAGATGTTGACATTGATGGCATTAGACACATGCACACATGTACACGCACACACGCACGCACACGCACACTAAGTGAACATGGGAAGGTTTAGTTGCTCCACTACTGAGGTATCTGCAGAGCACTGCAGGCTCCTCAAGAGAGTCCAAACTGGCTTCATATCACAGTAATGGAGACTGGCTGAGGTTTTCACAACAGTTCCCTGACAGGGCAGGGAGGGGGCTCTCACTTCCAGGAAGGGTCTGGTGAGGTTTGACCTCCAACAGCTATCTCATGAGGAAGCATCTGTGATTCTCCGCTAGAATTCCCATAAGTGGAGCAAACAGGGAAGATGAAAGCCATGCCTTCAAATGTCAGTGGGCAGACGTCAGCTAAGAGACTGACACTTATTTTTCCACTCAGCTACTGGGTTTCAAAACAAGCAAAAAAATAAAAAAATAAAAATAAAAGAAGTTTAAAAAAACATTAAAGGCAGTCAGCAACCAGGTTTGCAGAAAAATAGAAGATAGTTTAGGAGATGATATTAATAATAATTAAGTTGTGTAGGAGGAGAAATTAGACAGGGATCCTGGAAGCATGTCATGAGTGAAAGCTTTTCACTCTTCAAGATCATCAGCTTTTCCTAAAGGTTGTGGGTCAGCTGTGGGCTTCAAAATACCAGAAGCTTCACAGATTCTATGAAAATGCTCACTTTGGCATCGTCTACTGCAGTAGCCAGAAAATACCCAGAGTTCTCAATGGATGCTGTCGTTCTGAAATATGAACCCAAGAATTGCCTCCCTGTAATGTCACTACTATATTATATTAGAACTCCTTACTGATATTAGTTCTAATGTGGCTAAAGTGACGTGCTCTGATATTTCTTCTAATATATACAATGTCCTGGTTGAACTTGTTGAGAGACTTTTAAAAAGATGGTGTAAAAGGCAGCCTGCATCTGTGGGTGATATGAGCGGGTATGACACATGGGTTTCTTTAAAGTTTTTTTTTTTTTTTTCTCTTCCATGCAGTAGGGAGAATGTTAGTGCCTGTGGTAAAATCTAAGTGTTTGATCTCTCCAGCTACCAAGACATCGGGTAGTAACTGAAGTGTCCTCAAGGGAGGGGACTGTAATGCCACAGTGCTAATGGTAGGACCATTGGCCAGAGGAGTTCAGGATTCTCTTAAAATTGGGATATTTTGAACTTAATAATGTCAATTTGATCAACATTCTCAGAAGACTTTTAATGAATGGATGGTGTGTTATATGAATAATGGTAATGCCTTACAAGCTTAGATGCATTTATAGATCAGGTCATGGCTGCTTTTTCTGTGTAATGATATTCTACAACACTTGTTTAGCTCCCATGCTACTTTTTATTTTTTGCATGATTTCCAAAGTTACATTTGTCATATCTCTAGGACTTAGAAGTTTACCTAAAAGATCCATAGCTTGTTATTCATTTTGATAGGGTCTCCAGAAGTTGTGAGAAACCCTTTTCTTTGCACAGTATACCACGTTCATGCATTACTGCAAAGACATGAATTTAATTCCAGTTTTGGATGATCCACAAGCTCTAAAAAGTGCAATGATTCTTGTCATGAAAGTCCATTTTACACCAGGCTGAGCACTATATGCTAATGAAAAGTTTATATTAGTAATATGAATTACTGGTTATCAACCTCCAGCTTTATTATATGGGGTGATTCATACCCCATAGAAGTAGCATTAATTTGCAGTCACACCAAAAGTGTATGAGTGTACCTTTCTCTCCACATCCATGCCAGCATCTATTAGTTTGGGTCTTCTTGATAAAATCCACTGAATTTAGGTGATATCACATTGTGGTTTTGATTTGCATTTCACTGATGATTAGTGACTTTCTAAATTTTTCATATGTTTATTGGCCATTAGCCTGTCTTCTTTTGAAAAATTATTTTCATGTCTGCTGCACAGTTTATAAAGAGTTGCTAGATTTTTCCACTCCTGATGTGCTTGATTACTTTGTAAATTTTGGTTATTAGCCCTTTAACATATATACAGCATGCAATTATTTTTTCCAATTCTCTAGGTTGTCTATTTTCTCTATTGATTGTTTCCTTGGCTGTGCAGAGCCTTTTAGTTTAATCACTTCTCATTTATTTATTTTTACCATTACTGTGATTGCCTCTGGGATCTTCTTCATAAGTTATTTTCTTTGTCCAATATCTAGAAGATATTTTCTGACATTTTATAGTAAAATTCTTATGTGTCTTGTCTTAGATTTAACTCTGTTATCTATCTTGAATTAATATTAGTAAGTGGTGACAGATACGGATCTTGATTCAATTTTCTTTATGTGGCTATCCAACTTTCCCCCCACAATTTCTACAAAAAGAGCTGCCCTCCAGGAAGTACTTAGAAAAGTGTTACACATGGCTCAGCACAATAGAAACACACCAATGTAATTTAATCCAGAAGCTAAAAGTCAAAGGCCAGATACAACAATGTCTCAAGAAAGAAAACAAAGCAACAAAGTTTGACTAAACAGGTTGAACAGAAATCTGCCCCACTTATCAAGTTTTTCAATAAATGTGAATGAGGAGAACTGCCTACTAAGGAGACATAGGCTGGCCAAATGGATAAATACACACAAACCAAGTATCTTTTGCCATCAGGAAATACATCCAACACACAGATTTGCATTCAGACTGAAAGTGAAGGAATGGGAAATCATATTCATGCAAGCAGAAGCCTAAAAAAAGCTGAATAGCCATTCTGATTTCAGATAACTCAGGCATCAAATCCAAACAAGTAATGAAAGACAAAGATTGTAATTATATAATGGTTAGGGGTTCAAGTCAACAAGAATATATAACAGTTCCAAGTATTTATGCACCTAAATAAGGAGGATGCATATTAATAAACCAAATTCTACTTGGTCTATACAAAATGGTGAACACTAGCACCCTAATAGCTAGAGACTTCAACACCCCTGTAACAGAAGAGGACATATCCCAGAAACAGAAAATGAACAAAGAAAGACACAATGGACTTAAACAGAATGCTAAAACAAATGGGCCTGACAGACAGTTACAGAACATTCTACCAGAATCCATTGAATATAAATTTTTCTCCTGAACTCAATGAACAAGTTGTATGATTGGCCATATCCTATGCCACAAAACATGCCTCAAGAAATTTTAAAAAGGTACAAATTATACGACCAATCTTCTCAGACAAGAGTGGAATAAAATTAGGAATAATGTCAATAGAAACACTCATATCTAAACAAAGTTAAGGAAATTAAACAACATACCGGTGAAGGATAATTTGCTTAAAGAGGAAATCAATATGGACATGAGGAGATTCTTTAAATAAATGATAAAGGAGACACAAGTTATCAAAATCTGTGGGACACAGCTAAAGCAGTTCTGAGAGGAAAATGTATAGCCATGAATGTATACATCCTAAATAAAGAAAGATCACAAATCAACAATCTCATTAATCACCTCAAACCACTCAAAAAGGATGAGAAAACCAACTCAGAACCCAGCAGAAGAAGAGAAATAACCAAGATCAGAGCAGACTAAATGAAATCAATAAAAAGATTGCTGAAAGATAAATGATATTAAAGATTAATTAAATTAAAAACTAATTATTTGAAATGATAAGCACAATTGACATGCCTCTTGCTACATTAAGCAGAATCAGAAAAGAAAGGACTCTAATAAACTCAGTCAAGAACTACAAAGGTGAAATTACAACTGATACCATGGAAACACAAAATATCATCTCTGAATAGTATAAAAACCTCTAAGCACATAAACTCGAAAGTGTAAAGAAAATGCACAAATTCTTAGAAACACACATACTCCCTAAGCTCAATCAGGAAGTAACAGAACTCCTCAACAGGCCAATATATAAAGTAATGATATTATAGCAGCAATAAAAAATGTTCCCCTCCCAAAAGAGAACAAGTGTGTTTCACACCTGGATTTTACCATACTTACAAAAAAGAACTGGTACCTATCCTGCAGAAAGTACTCAACAACACTGAGGAGATAGGCGTAATCCCCAACACATTTTATGAAACCAACATCACACTGATACCAAAGACAGGAAAAGACTCAACAACAAAAAAGAAAGCTACAGACCAATAACCCTTATGAATATGGATGCAAATATTCTCAATAGTATCCTAGCAAACTGAACTGAAGTGCTAATCAAAAATAATCCATCATGACCAAGCAGTATTCATCCCAGAGATCAAAGGATGGTTAAGCATACACAAATCAATAAAGACAATTCATGACATACATAGAACTGAATAATAAAAAAAAAACATATGATCCTATCAATACACACATAAAAAGCTTTGACAAAATTAAGCACACTTTTATGATAGTATGCTTCACGAAATAGGCATAAATGGAACTTACTTCAAAATTATAAAAGCCATGAGATACAAACCCACAACCAACATTAAACTGGAAAAAATTGAAAGAAATCTCACTTAGAACTGGCTTCTAAGACAAGGTTTCACTCTATCACCATCTTTATTTAACATACTGCTGGAAGTCCTAACCAGAACAATCACACAAGAGAAGGAAATCAAGGGCATCCAAATGTGCACAGAATAGGTGAAAGTCTCACTTTTTTCAGATGATATCTTACATTTAGAAAACCCCACAAATTCTGCCAAGACACTACTGGAATTGATCAACAAATTCAGCAAAATCTCAATTACAAACTCAATGTATACAAATCAGTAGCATTGACATACACCAACAAAAGTCAAACTTAGAACCAATTCAAAGGCCAATCATGATAGTAAAAGTAAATTAAAGTACCTAGAAATACATTTAAATAATAATGTGAAGGACCTGTACAGGGAGAATTAGGAAACACTAAGACAATAGCAGAGGATACAAACAGATGGAACATGATACTGAGTTCATGTATTAGCATAATCAATATCATTAAAATTCTAAACTGCACAAAGTCATCTACACATTCAGTACAATTCCTACTAAAATATCAATATTATTTTTCACAGTCAGTCCTTGAAAAAGTAATTCTATACTTTGTATGTCAAAAGAGAAAATGCCCTATAGCTGTAGTAAAATGAAGCAAAAAGAACAAATTGGGAGGCATTATTCACCAGACTTAAAGCTATACTACAAGGCTATTGTAACCACAACATCATGGTACTAGAACAAGAATAGAGACATAGACAAAGGGAACAGAACTGAGAACCCAACATAAAGCCTAATATAACATCTAATTTTTGACAAAGCAGGCAAAAAATATACACTGGGGAAATAAATCCCCAGTCAATAAATGGTGCTGAGAAAATTGAATAGCCACATGGAGAAGACTAAAACAGGATCTGCTCCTCTGACCTCTCACGAAAATCAAATCACAATGGACAGCAGACTTAAACCTAAGGCATGAAACCATACCAATTCTAGAAGAAAATGTTGATAAAACTCTCATAGACATCATTCTAGGCAACAAATTTAGAATGATGACCCAAAAAGCAAACACAGTATCTAAAAAAATAAATGAATAGGACCTAATCAAATTATAAAGCTTCTGCACACCGAAGGAAACTATCACTAGAATGAATAGACAACCCACACAATGGGAGAAAATATTTGCATGCTATACCACTGACAAAGGGCTAATAATTATAATCCATATTGTAATAGAATTAAACAGCACATTAATAAGTGGGAAAAGGACATGAACAGAAATTTTTCAAAAAATGATAAACTAATGGCCAAGAAACATATGAAAAAATGCTCAACATCGCTAATCATTAAGAAAATGCAAGTCAAAATTATAATAATATATCACTTCACTCCATTGAGAATGGCTTTTATCAAAATATGTGCACCATCTAGGGGATGGTCACACTGGAAACTCACACTTGTGAGGGGAGGGGAGTTAAGGACATTTTTTGAAACCTTAAAATTTGGTACCCCCATAATACTCCAAAATAAAATAAAATGTTTCCAAACAACAAATATTGGCATGGATGCAGACAGATAGGAACACTTACACACTTGAGACATCTGTGGTTCTTTCCATCTTTTGGAAGTTCTCAGATGTGGGTGTCTCATGGATGCAGACATAAAGATGCGAGGGTTCTGCCACAAAGCACATGGTTCACTAAGGTCTCTGCATCTCCAGGGTCTTGTCTCAGGTGCAGCTGCAGGAATCATGCAATGGACTGGTGATTCCCTCACAGACTTTTGCTCCCCTGTTGGTCTCTGGTTTTTGGTGGAGCTGGATTCAGCAGGCCCCAGGGAAGGGCTGTGATGGATGGGGCACCTCAGGAGTACAGGTGACAGGACCTCTTATCCATCCTTCAAGTGTGAGTCACTGTCTCTGGAAACACGTCCAAGACCCAGATCTCCCTGCAGCTGAGCTTTCTGCCTATGAAGGACATGGCCAGGTATTACTGTATGAGAGACACAGTGAGTGTACATCAGTGTGAGCCCAGACCCAGGCCTCCCTTCAGTGGTCCACAGGACCATAGGGGTGGTCACACACACTAGAGAGACTCGGGATCTCCAGGGAGTCCAAAGGACCACCCAGTCCAGGCCCATGCCCCCAAAGAATATTCAGAGTGTTAACAGAGGAGATTCCTCACAGGCAGAGAATTTTCCTTTTTCAAAAGAGAAATAAAAAATGAAAATTCAACAAGCACTGCAGATGTTTGTATGAACAGCATATCCTATGGGAACATTTGCCTATCTCAATAAGGCAGAGACACACATTTGAAGAGGGCATTTCTAGGGTTCTATTGATCTTACCATTGAGAGAACAGAGAGGTGACACACATATCCAAGAATAAGTCTCCCTCATCAGGGCAGAGACAAGGCCTGGTCTGTGTGTGTGATAGGGAAGCCTTGGGTCAGAGACTGTGGCTGGCCGTGATCCAAGATCATCCAAAATCCACAAGTAAATGTGAAAAATGGTGGGCATTCACCAAAATGATGTAAATATTGAACCAATTTTAATTTTATAGACTTTGAAACAAGAAACAAACTTATCCAAACCACAATTTCCTAAGCCAGGTGACGAAAGATGTGAGTTACTCCAGAACACAACGTGCTTGTTGTGTTACATGAGATCAGAAGGGACGGATGTTCATTGAGACCTGCGCCCTGAGTCTGGTGCATATGGACTCCCTGGAGGAAAGTCATTTGCAGAGTATTAACAGGATAAGAGAACTCTGCCTCTTCCAGGACCCTCGTTTCCTCCTGTATCTCCCATGACAGAAAATAATCAATAAGGTCAGAGAGTAAGGGGAATAGTCCAGGTCACTATTCCCAGGGAAGGGAGTAGAGCACAGGTTCAAATAACCTCTATTACTGGGGGCTCCTGGTGAAGGTCAAGGCCCAGGGGCAGAGGATGACTGAGTCATTAAGGTGTAGTCATAACAATACCTACCCTTCCCTTCCCAGTGCTTCCCCATCCTACCAGCATGAGAGTGGTTGGAAGCTCCGTGTGTGATGACAGAGTCTATCTGAGCAGGAAAACTTAGGGAAACCCAGTCACACAGGGGGATAAAACCAATGTCACTAGATGAACCTGGACCCTGTAACAGCTACACACTCAGCACACCTCCCCTCATCCTCCTCAGAGTCACTTCTTTCTCAGCCTTTGTTTTATTTGTAAATTTTCTCTTCTCCTCATGGTAATATTCAACATATGCTTGTGAATCACTTGGGTTCTTCAAGGATCAGATCCAGGGGGACTCAGGTCTCTCCTGGAACGAGCTGGGTTTGGGTAATTTCAGGGGTGACTAAGAAGCGCCTCTGTCCCTCTGTCAGATGCAGGGCCTGTGGGCCACTGGGCAGGAGGTCAGGAAGGAGAGATAACCAGCAGGCTGTCACATGAGGATGGACAATGCCACCTTCCTTTTGGTGAGGAGGGACTGCAGTGGAAGTCTAGCCTCCCTCACAGGGCAGAAACAACACTCACCAGGCTGCTGCCCCGCCCAGAAGCTGACCCAGCTGAGCAGCACCTGAGCTGGCTCACAACTCCTCTTCTCAATTATCAGGACCTAACTTCCCTCAATTGTGGCTTCTCATGGGACCCCCCAGTCCCTTGCTCACAGCCCTGCTAGTCTCCATAGTGTCCTGAGCAGCAGTTAACTGAGGATACCCAGCATCCCTGCATTTACATGGCCTCTGTGGCTAGCACAAGTGAGTTCCTGGGCACAGCTTCTGTTTGGGGCCAGACACAGCCCACTCCTCTGGGTAGGACACACTGGGAAGTCACATGGCATAGGACCTTGCTATGGGATGGAGTATCTGGGACCTTGGTGAAATTATCTGAGTCCTCCTCAGGCCACCTGCTCAGCCCAGGGGAGACACATGGGCCCATGGGCAGCATCCTCTGAAGCCTGGCAGACGTGTCTCCTCAATTGTGCTTTTGAAGTGCACCTCTTATGTTCCTGAGACTCGAGAAGTGAAAACACTAGTCAGTCACCCTGTGGAGTCCACCCGCCCAGATGGGAGAGTAACAAGATATCACAATAGGTGCCCAATGGGAGAAAGGGTGGATGGGGCCGCTCTCAGACCATGGTTCTCAGGGACTCTGACCCACCCACCTGTCCCTCCCAGGTACCATGTTCCAATACCAGCTCCTACTTCTGATCCTCAAGAACACCTTGTCCAGGTCTCCAGGACCCAGCCCTCGCACTCCTGGCTGTGTCTCTGAGAGGGGGACCTGCTGTGCTGCAGGGCCAGTGCGGTCCTCCCCACAGTCCAGACACCTCCGCGATGGCTCCACTAACTGCACATGACTTGGCCAGGTGTGAACTGCGGTGCCAAACTTGAACCCTACTCAGGGTCATCTGCAGGGTCCCCCTTGCTGGGAGAACAGACAAACTCACAGTGTGGGCAGGTCCCTTTCTCCAGTTATGAGGTTTTTGCTGTTGTCTGTCTGACAAGGGCACATACCCAGGCCCAGGGTCAGTGTGCCACATGCAGGGAAGAAGGGAAGTGTCCCTCCCATAGCTGTGAACTCTTGCCACAGTGTGTGTGTGTGTGTGTGTGTGTGTGTGTGTGTGTGTGTGTGTGTATGAGTGTGCTGCAGGATTAGCAGTGTGGTGGGTTCTGGGCCATCACCATTAGGTGTGTGTTAACATGTTCTCTGATATGACATTTAACCAGGGGAACTTAAATGAGATATGAGCGCCTCCAAAGCCCCTGAGGGTTTTGGACCCCTGTGTGTGTGACCGTACTAGGGCATGTGGACCTCTAGGGAAGGGGCTCCCTGATGGTTTCATAGAATCTTTGCTGGGGGCCTCCCTGCAGTTCCCTGGGTTTAGAAAGGCCAGTTCATGGTTTACAGTGAAAAGCACATACTGTCTGTGAAGGAGCATGTGATCCAGGGCACAACCAGGTCACATTGGGCTGGGGCACAGGGAGGAAGATGTTCCGAGAGCCCAGAGGGAACCTCCCCTGCAGGTAGGGCTTGGCTTCAGGGGACGTGCAGGAACACCAGCACAGGCTGCCGCCCAGCAGGAGATGCACAGGAGGCTGGGATGGGGTTGCTCTAGGGGACTGGGTATTCCTTTTGTGAAAATGTGTAATAATAATTTTATATGATATGTTGACATTTGTATGAATATCCTACTCAGCTGTGAGTGTTGATGTAACACAGTACTTTAATGAAAGCCACATTTACAAAGGGTCTCTAGCCCTCCTACATGTGTTAAGAGTAAGCAGCTGGAGGCAAGGGAAGCTTTTTACATATAACTGGGTAGAATATTTCAAGAATTTCACTGATCCAAAGAAAAAGATATTCCTGTGTCAAAGCCCCTAGATGGTGCCGGATCTGTCCATGCAATTCACATGTGGGTTCACAGTGAATAACCTGTATTTGGGGCTTGTTTTTCAGTGGGAGGACCTCTGTGCACATACAGTTCAAGGGGGTTGCAGGAACGCCTGTCCTCAGCATCTCCCTGATGTTGTATGGCCCACATATCCTCATGTTTCTCTTTCTTATACTGGGGCAGGTCTAGGGCTATGAAATGCCCTGCCTCATGAATATGCAAACTACCCGAGGTCTGCTGAGCTAAATACAGCTATGCCTGTGTCCTGAGAGCATCACCCCACAGCCACGTCCCCCCACTGGAGAAGGCCCTGAGAGCTCAGCTCCTCACCATGGACTGGACCTGGAGGATCCTCTTCCTGGTGGCAGCAGCTACATGTGAGGGATTCCCCAGTCCCAGGGTGAGGAAGGGACTGGAGCCAGCCAAGGTGGGTTTACCCACTCCTGTCTTCCCTGCACAGGTGCCCACTCCGAGGTCCAGCTGGTGCAGTCTGGGGCTGAGGTGAAGCCACCTGGGGCCTCCGTGAAGGTGTCCTGCAAGGCTTCCGGATACACCTTCACCAGCTACTATATGGACTGGGTGAGACAGGCCCCTGGACAAGGGCTGGAGTGGATGGGACGAATCAACCCTAGCAGTGGAGGAACAAGCTATGCACAGAAGTTCCAGGGCCAAGTCACCATGACCAGGGACACGTCCACGAGCACAGCCTACATGGAGCTGAGCAGTCTGAGACCCGAGGACACGGCTGTGTATTACTGTGCGAGAGACACAGTGTGACAACCCACATACTGAGGGGGTCAGAAACCCTGAGGGAGATGCAGCTGTGCTGCAGAGGAGAAAATGATGAGGATTGTTAGGTTTAAATTTTTTACAATATCGGTTAATTGGTTGAGGAAAATGAATATTTGACACATGTATACATTCTAATTATATTGTAAAGGTTTCATTCGGTTGTCACTGTATCAACAGAATTTAGAGAATGACAGAAGACTCCAGTTAATAAAGCTAGTACAAGCATTTCTACTGAGTTATTATTGTGAACATAAGTTTTAATATCAGTTGGATAAATAAACTGAAGTAAGAATCCTCAGGTACATGGTACATGCCTTTTTATACATAATAAATGGCCAAAATGTCTCCCAAAATGTCTTTCTTAATTACTTTAAATGAAATTTATTTTATGGTAGTTTTAAGTTCATGGTAACTTTGAGAGAAGGTACAAAGTTCTCATTTACACCTGGCCTGCACAGCCACCAACTTCCCCACTGTCAACATACTGCAACAGATTCATAAATAGATTTTAATGGAGGTACATTGACACATCATAATTACACCAAATCTACAGTTTACATTTGGTTTCACCCTTGGTGTTGTCCCTTCTGTGGATTCTGACTAATTTATACTGATATATATTTGTTATTCTGCTGCTGTAATTTTTCAACTCATCTGTGTAAATTCCAATAAAGGCAAACAATGGTGCCTAGGAAAAGAGGTCGCTCTAGGGAGGGTAGAAGAGGTTCAGCAGCTCAGGAAGCTGAGGCTGCCATGCTGAAGACATGCAGTGCATCCTACACAGCATGCTGTGCTGGCCTGTGCCCTCCTCAGAGGTGAAGGACCCTTTCGTGTCCTCTGCAGAGCAGAGAGAGCCCAGGAGCCATCACTGCCTACTACCCTACTGCGTTGTTGTCCCCTCAGGGGAGGCACTCATGACTGCCTGCCCCATCCTAGGCCACGCTGAGAAGGGCAGGGCAACAACTCTCTCCCCCAGCAAAGTGGCATCAGGGGATTGATGGCAGGAAGGTATTGAGATTAGGAATTATGAGACAGTTGAGTGACGACAATTCGGTTGACTGCTCTGAGGTTTTGAGCACATTGAAGTGTAGGTGTGAGACCTTCCTTTGCTTTTGGCTTTAAGTAATTTCAGGCAGCTGGAGAGTGGGTTGCTTTCATCACTTAAAGTATATTGGAACTTTAATAAGTTTTATCCAAACTTTTATATCATGTCTATAGATATTTTAGCTTATTGAATAGAAAATATATTATATAAAGATATTTTCTGGGTTTATTCATAAAATATGATAGAAAAGTCAATGGTATAAACCAGATAGACACATTTGATTAAGAATACAGAAATATCTGCTGTGAATGTAACATTATAATCACTTTGGTAAAGTCTCTTTAACTTGAAAGTGCATCATTTAAAAGTAGCAAGGAATATTATTCGTCTTAGCCTCATGTATAACAATGAATAGCTGAGCGTTGGGAAAAATCTCCCCGTCCTAAGGTGTTGCCTCCAAGGTTCAGCTGCAGGAGTTGGGCTCAGGGCTGATGAAGCCATCACACGGACTCTCCCTCATCTGTGTCATCTCTGGAGTTTTCACCACAGCTGTGGTTACCGCTAGAGCTGTACCTGCCAGCCCTGAGAAAAGGGATGAGACTGGATCAGGAGCATATGTTATGAAAGGAGCACAAATTACAATGTGTCCCTCAAGAGCTCATTTGCCATGTGCCAGTCAATGTGCCAAACTGGTTGTTCCTGCAGCTGAGCTCTGTGAGCACAAAGGACAAACCAGGATTCACTGTGGGAGACATAATGAGAGGACATCAGTGAGCCCAGTCACAGAGCTCCCTGCAAGGACTCTTGTGGCTGCCAGGGGGCGACCAGAACCCACTGAGCACAGAGCCAGCCCAGGGCAGGTGCATGTGGAGAGTAAGGGCTGGTTTCCTGTTTGGATTGTGGCTTCCTCTGCATAAAACGGTCTCCTCTGGGAAACTTCTCTGAAATCATGATTCTGTGATTACCTCTGCAGTCTAAGTATTAGAAGCCTTGGTTTAATAAGAGAGAATCATTCTCAGCTGCACAGAGGACAGATCATGGCTACAGTTCTCTCCTAACCCTAATTGTAAATTAATTGTCAACACTGCTGAATAGTCCATAACTCTATGAACATGCTCTGTTGGACTCAGCAGTGCAGCACAGCGTACAGCAGGGTAAGGTGCCTGGGGGACATACGGGGCAGAGGGATTCAGCATCCCAAGCAAGGGAAGGATGGCCCTGTGGGTTCAGTGTCACAGCACCAGGCTCACGGCACTGACTGCAGTTGGCACCAGGTGAATGCAAAGACACCCCATCACCACTTTGAGTGATCTTGAGTCTGATAAGGCTACACTCACACCTGGTGAATACAGAAACTTTCTTGCCTCCACTGTTTCAGTACCAGGTGGAAGCAGGACGGGCCTCTCAAAAGGGGGCAGAATGGCTTGATAGAGCAGGAAAGGAGAAGTGCTCAGTGTTTTCATAATGCACCAGTGGTGGGGGCCGAGTGTGGGTTTCCTCTCACAGGAAGGAACTCGTGAGGTTGGAGCTTCCCCCTGGGATCATGAGGGAGAACCAATGGTTATTTACTGTACCTCCACTGCAGGGAAAAGGAGAAGGGAGATGAACCTTCAGTGGTAAGTTGTCAAACATCAAAAAGTCTATCTATTCTATTGAATAATTATATTCAATAAAGTGGACACACTGTTAAAGGTCCAGTAGGTGTTGGCAACAAGTGAGTCTATAGAATATGAAAATGTAACTGATGATAGCAACAGTAGTGATGATGACACACTGCACAGGAATTTTAGTCCGATATTGTGGATGGAATCTGTCCAATGTGTAAGACCATCAGCTTCTTCTGAAAGTCTTAGGGCAGCTGTCTCCATCCACAACTCAAAGAATCCAAGGATTCATGACCACCCTCATTTCCACAGTCTACACTGGACGAGCTTCCCAGTGTGTATGACTCTGAGTTGATTGTGTCGTTGTGACACATGAATCCAAGGGTTGAGCCACTGGAGGTTCACTGCCATACTTGCTCAAAGTACCATTAAGATTGGTTCCTGTGTGGATAAAGAGTTGGTTCACACCCTCTTTGGTGGTCTTTACAACAGACACAAGGCAGTGTCTGGCAGTCTTAGGAAGAAAGTAAATGAAATGAAAATGAAAAAGTAAATGATAATAGATGTAGAGAAATTTCAGCCTCGATCTGTGGACCACAGGAATAAGTTTAATACCTTAATTACTTTTAGCATTTTGCCATGCATGCAATAGGGGAAAGGCTAGTGTTGTCACTGAGGGAATGGACTATAATGCCATAAGTGCTGACGTTTGACCAAGGGAATTCTAGATGGCCTTTATGTTTTTTTAATTTTAAATCAAGGATGCCATTTTTCCTCATTTCCATAAGAGTTGATAGGATTGACAATATGTTGCATGATTCCTGGTAACATGTCGCACAGTTACTATTGTGGATAGATATAATGTACATGCCTCCCACTTTTGATATTAAAGTTGGTTTCCTACATACTGGACAGAAAGTCCAGAATCTTTTGTATCCACTGAGAGAACATAGCCTTTTGCCATGAAATCACTTTAATACCTCAAGTATCTCTACAGACAATAAGTAAAACATATTAAATAGCATGGAGGAATCCCCATCAAGGGGGACCTGGATACTGGTTTTATACTGGTCATGTCTCACCTTTTTTGGTTTTCTCAGGGTTTTGTTGTTGAGTGGTTAAAAAATGACCAAGAAATAACATCAGCTTCCTTTTAGGATATTTCCTCACAAGTGTTGATTTAAGATGTTAACAAACTTGCATGCTCCACATAGAGCAGTTTAATAGTTAAATGTAATTAATATTCATATATTATACACTATCACATAATTCTCAGCTGTTCTGAGAACACAGATCACTTGAATAAAACAGATACTGGAAAAGGTCAATTTTTAAAAATGTAAAACTAGGCACTAAACATTGCTATGTTTAAACTACTAGTTTCAGTCCCTCTGGAGAATATCATTTGCAGGTTTAGATAAGATAATTTGCTGTGATAAGACAGCCTGTATTGAATAATGATTTACTACAGTATTTTCCTTAGTTTCCATGTTATCTCTTTTTGCATGGACTTCAATCTTAATATTAAGTCTCTGGAAAGTATAAGTGCATCCAAAAGTTCAAAAGTTTGTTCTTTCCCACCTACAGTGTATAAGTGGTTCTTTTTTTTTTTCTTTTGTCCCCTCTAAATTATTATATGTGGCTGTTTTCCCAGAATCTAAAGACAACTGACTGTAACTGATTAAATAACTGAATAACTGAATAAATAACTGACTAATGGCTACAACTTGATGAAACACGAATTCTGGATGTTGGGATCTCCAGATTTCAGTAATTTGAAAGTTTCTTTCTCTCTTTTTTTTTTCCCATCAATTTTCACATTGACACATCCAGAAAGCCAACTTCATTCTTGTGTTGACACACGATGTACGAACAAAAAGAAAATATAAAAAATGAGCCTTAGTTTGTCAGCAGTCAGGTATAAGAAAAAAAAAGTTTAAAAACATTTATCATTCTGCTTCAAAATATTAGTAAAATTAGTGACAAAAACAGATGAGGGGATCTAAATCAAGATGGCGGACGAGAAACACCACCAGACAGAGTGTCTCTGCTGAAAATACAGATTCTAGCAGAAATTAAAAGAAAGAAGCAAGAAGACAAGCATACATCGGATGAAGGTCGGAAGGAGGGGAACCTGAGACCATGGGAGACTCCATGTGAGGAGGTTGTGGAGGAGAACTGGAATCAGAGACCTCCGGAGCACCCTGGAGACCAGTGGCAAGGGTAGGTAGAGCAATTAACTCTCTCCTCCCTTGTATCTTGGACTGCTGGTGGGCACCCCAGCGGGTGGAAAGATCTGTGGACACCAGCCCAGAGATGGCCACTGCCAGTGAGCGGTAAGCCTGTAGCAGACATGGCACCAGGCTCCCAAATCCCACAGAGCATTTCCCTGTGCACAGACCCGAGCAGCCTGGCAGGCACCATATTGCCTCATTCTCCCCTCCCCTGACACTTTCCGCAGCTGCCAAGAGAGACAGTATAGCCACCAGCTGGAGGCACCTCCAGGGAATGGGACCTTCTCGTTTGGGGCCCGACAGCTGACTGAGGGAAACTCAGGCGGTGAGCTCCCAACCCGCCAGCCGTCCCAGGAGCTGCTGGCCTAGTGATACCAGGAAAACAGGGAAGACCCTGAGGCTGAGAGACATAGATTCAGCTTGGGCTCCCCATGAGTGAATTGGGACCTGCACTCCTCTCTGGTGGGGATATAGTTTGAACTCTGGGGCCCAGAGGTCAGACATGCAGACCAGATCCCGTGCACCCAAGTCTTGCATTGCCCGGGGCACAGAAGGGATATACGTGAACAGCCTACTGAGGTGTATGTGCCTTCACAGGCACATCAGCATCCTAGAGGGCAACCCTCCTCCCAAAAGGAGGCCGTGCACTCAGCCCAGGTGGTGTTCCTGTGCAGGGAACCTCCTGGCCAGCATCACAGCCAGGGGAGGCCTGGTGGTGTGTGGTCTGGCCTGCTGGCAGAGACCCAGGAGTAGCCTCAGAGTTGGGGAGGGTGGAAAGAAGTGAGGCCTGCTCCAGACTTCGGGTCTCAGACAGCCCCACCCCAACACACAGACTCTCTGACTAAGCGGGGCCATTCCAGCCCCTCCTTGGCAGCTTTTTCTGGAAGCAGAAAACAGAGCTTTGACCCCTGCTAACAGCATTGGTGGTGCCTGAGGGCAGGCTTACCCAATCTAGCTCCGCCCAGACTATCTCCTAGACCAGCCCTAACTGAGAGGCAGAAAAGGACACTTGTAAGTCCCAGGGCCCCACCAACTACCTGAGGCACTAGAGTGCCTCTCCAGAGGAACAAGAGCTGGTCACAGGTCACAAAAAAAAAACAACACCAAAGCTGGTTTCTCCAACCATGTGCCACCTACTGACAAGGAGGACACCCTGCACACCCTCTTCATGGCACCTACTGACTCATTATACAGGGAGTAATTGAATCTCACTCACAGACACCACCTACCGGCTCAGAAACTAAACAAGACGTGTGAATACCAAAATAAAAACCTAAAGGAAAGAAGCAACAACTGATCGACATGGGAAAAAATCAGCAAAGGAACTCTGGAAATATGAAGAACCAAATGGAAAACACCCCCCAAAAGAGGAGCACCAGCCCCTTAGAAACAGACACTAACCAAAATCAGGCAACCAAAATGACAGAAGAGGAATTTTGAATGTGGATCATCATAAAATTCAACAACCTGCAAGAACAACTCAATAGGCAACACAAAGAAACCACAAAAAGCCTCCAGGACCTGGAGAAAAAGTTTACTAAAGAAATCAATACAATGAAGAAAATTTAACCAAACTCCTGGAAATGAAGAATCAATTCAGGGAACTACAAAATTCAGTGGAAAGCCTCAAGAAAAGGGTAGATCAAACAGAAGAAATAATCTCAGAGACTGAAGATAACACCCTCCAATTAAGTAAATCAGTCACAGATATTGAGCAGAGAAACAAGAGAAAAGAGCAAAGCCTACAAGAGCTGTGGGATTATGTGAAGAAACCTAATGTGAGGGTCATAGGGTTACCAGAAGGGGAAGAAGACAACACTCAAGGGTTGGACAAGCTATTTGAAGATATAATAGAGGAAATTTTCCCAGGCCTTGCTAAAAATCTCGACACATAAGTTCAAGAAGCTCAGAGGACCCCTGGGAGATTCAATGCAAACAGAAAGACATCATGACATGCAGGCATCAGACTAACCAAAATATCAACTAAAGAGGCCCTTCTAAGAGCTGTAAGACGAAAGAAGCAAGTAACATATAAGGGAAAGCCAATTCGAATAACACCAGACTTCTCTAATGAGACTTTACAAGCATGGAGAGGCTGGGTTTCCATTCTCAATCTTCTGAAACAAAACAATGCCCAGCCTAGAATCTTATTCCCTGCAATACTAAGTTTTGTATATGAAGGAGAAATCAAGACATTCTCAGATAAGCAAGGACAGGGAATTCACCAAGACAAGACCAGCCCTTCAAGAAGTACTCAAAACAGTTCTACCCACGGAGCAGCACAATAACACTCATGAATGTAAATCTACTCAAAGCTAAAGATCAAAGGCCAGACACTATGATGGCTCAAGAGGGAAAACTAAGGAACAAAGTTCAACCCAACATAATGAACAGAAATCTTCCCCACCTATCAGTTATCTTCAAAAATATCAATGGCTTGAACTCCCCACTCAAGAGACATAGGCTGGCCAAATGGATAAAAAAAAAAAAAAAAAAAAAAAAAAAAGCCAAGTATCTGCTGCCTTCAGGAAACACATCTAACCTGCAAGGACATTGGCCTAGGCAAAGAATTTTTGAAGAAGACCCCACAGGCAATCACAACAGCAACAAAAATAAACAAATGGGACCTAATGAAATTAAAAAGCTTCTGCACATCCAAAGAACCTGTCAAGAGAGCAAACAGACAACCCACAGAATGGGAGAAAATGTTTGCAAGCTACACATCTGATAAAGGGCTCATAACAAGAATCTATTTAGAACTCAGGAAAATCAGCAAGAAAAAAATCAAACAACCCTATCAAAAAAATGGGCAAAGTACATGAATAGAAACTTCTCAAAAAAAGAAAGAATAATGGCCAACAAACATATGAAAAAATGTTCAACATCTCTAATCATCAGGGAAATGCAAATCAAAACCACAATGAGATATCACTTAACTCCAGTGAGAATGGCCTTTATCAAAAAGTCCCCAAACAACAAATGCTGGTGTGGATGCGGAGAGAGAGGAACACTCCGACACTGCTGGTGTGACTGCAAACTAGTTCAACCTCTGTGGAAAGCAATATGGAGATACCTCAAAGCGATACAAGTAGATCTACCATTTGATCCAGCAATTCCACTACTGGGCATCTACCCAAAAGATCAAAAGTCACTTTATGAAAAAGACACCTTCATTCAAATGTTTATAGCTGCACAATTCACAATTGCAAAGCTATGGAAACAACCCAAGTGCCCATCAATTCATGAGTGGATTAATAAAATATTGTAATATCTGGCCTTTAATCTTTGGGTTTTGGCTGTTTTTATATTAGTGGGTTATTATTACGATATTCCATGCATAACACTGTTTTGAGTACTTCTTTTAGGGCTGGTCTTGACTTGGTGAATTCTCTGAGACTTTGCTTGTCTGAGAATGTCTTTATTTCTCCTTCATATATGAAGCTTAGTTTTGCAGGGAATAAGATTCTAGGATGGGCATTGTTTTGTTTCAAAAGAGTGAGAATGGGGCCCCAGTCTCTCCTTGCTTGTAAAATCTCATTAGAAGGCCGGGCGCTGTGGCTCACGCCTGTAATCCTAGCTCTTGGGAGGCCGAGGCGGGCGGATTGCTCAAGGTCAGGAGTTCAAAACCAGCCTGAGCAAGAGCGAGACCCCGTCTCTACTATAAATAGAAAGAAATTAATTGGTATATAAAAAATTAGCCAGGCATGGTGGCGCATGCCTGTAGTCCCAGCTACTCGGGAGGCTGAGGCAGAAGGATCACTCAAGCCCAGGAGTTTGAGGTTGCTGTGAGCTAGGCTGATGCCACGGCACTCACTCTAGCCTGGACAACAAAGTGAGACTCTGTCTCAAAAAAAAAAAAACAACAAAAAAAATCTCATTAGAGAACTCTGGTGTTATTCAAATTGGCTTTCCTTTATATGTTACTTGCTTCTTTTGTCTTACAGCTCTTAGAAGGGCCTCTTTAGTTGATATTTTGGTCAGTCTGATGACTTTGGTCACTTGTGACATCTTCCTGTTTGCATTGAATCTCCCAGGGGTCCTCTGAGCTTCTTGAACTTATGTGTCGAGATTTTGAGCAAGGCCTGGGAAATTTTCCTCTATTATATCTTCAAATAGCTTGTCCAACCCTTGAGTGTTGTCTTCTTTCCCTTCTGGTAACCCTATGTCCCTCACATTAGGTTTCTTCACATAATCCCACATCTCCTGTAGGCTTTGCTCTTTTCTCTTGTTTCTCTGCTCTATCTCTGTGACTGTTTTATTTAGTTGGAGGGTGTTATCTTCAATCTCTCAGATTATTTCTTCTGTTTGATCTACCCTTTTCTTGAGACTTTCCACTGTATTTTGTAGTTCCCCGAATTGATTCTGTATTTCCAGGAGTTTGGTTAAACTTTTCTTCATTGTGTCTATTTCTTTAGTGAACATTTGTTCTAGGTCCTGGAGGCTTTTTGTGGTTTCTTTGTGTTGGTTATTGAGTTGTTCTTGCAGGTTGGTGAGTGTTCTTATGATCTACATATGAAATTCCTCTTCTGTTATTTTGGTTGCCTGATTTTCGTTGGTGCCTCCTTCTAGGGTGCTGGGGCTCCTCTTTTGGGGGGGGGTGTTTTCCATTTGGTTCTTCATATTTCCTGAGTTTTTTCTCTGATTATTCCCATGTCGATCAGTTGTTGTTTCTTTTCTTTAGGTTTTTGTTTGGGTATTCACACGTCTTGTTTAGTTTCTGAGCCAGTGGGTGTCCTCAAAAGGGTGTGCAGGATGCCGTCCCTGTCAGTAGGTGACGCTTGCTTGGAGGAACATGCTAATCTGTTGTTTTTATGTCCTCTTATCAGCTCTTGTTCCTGTAGAGAGAACTCTAGTGCCTCAGGTGGTGGGTGTGGCCCTGGGACTTCCAGGTGTGTGCTTTTCTCCTCTTCAGTGAGGGCTAGAATAGGAGAGAGTCTGGGCGGAGCTGGGTTGGGTAAGCCTGCCCTCAGGCACCACCAATGTCCTTAGCAGGGGTCAAAGTTCTGTTCTCTGCTTCCAGACCAAGATGACAGGGAGGGGCTGGAATGGCCAGGCTCAGTCAGAGAGTCTCCATGCGGGGGTGGGGCTGTCTGAGACCCGAATTCTGGAGCGGTCCTGGCTTCTTTCCACCATCCCCAACTCCATGGCTACTCCTGGGTCTCTGCCAGCAGGCCAGACCACACACCACCAGGCCTCCCCTGGCTGTGCTGCCAGCGGGGAGGTTCCCTGTGTAGGCACGCCACCTGGGCTGGGCTCAGGTATATCCCTTCTGTGCACCGGGCAATGGGAGGCCTCAGTGCATGGGATGTTATCTGCAGGTCTGATCTCTGGGACCCAGAGTTCAAACTATATCCCCACCAGGGAGAGCAGTGCCAGTCCCAATTCACCCACCGTGGGCCCACGCTGGGTCTATGTCTCTCAACCTCAGGGTTTGCCCTGTTCTCCTTGGATCACCGCGCCAGCAGCACCTGGGAGGGCTGGCGGGTAGAGAGCTCACAATCTGAGTTCCCCTTAGTCAACTGTAGGGCCCCAAAAGGGAAGGTCCCGTTCCCTGTAGGTGCCTTCAGCTGGTGGCTATATTATCTGTCTCTCTGGGCAGCCACGGGTAGGGTCGGGAGAGGGGAGCAGAAGGCAATATGGCACCTGCCGCGCTGCTCGGGTCTGTGCACAGGGAGGTGCCCTGAAGGAGTTGGGAGCCTGTTGATGCATACACTACTGGCCTACTGCTCACTGGCAGCACTCGTCACTGAGCTGGTGTCCGCAGGTCTCTCCCCTCGCTGGGGAGCCCACCAGCAGTCCAGGATGCAGGGGAGGGGAAACAGCCGTCCACCTACACTTCCTGCTGGTCTCCCGGCTGCTCTGGGCTTCCCAGCTTCCAGTTCTCCTCCGTGACCTCCTCCTGTGGAGTCTCCCATAGTCTCAGGTACTCCTCCTTCCGACCCTCATCCGATGTAGGCTCATCTTCTTGCTTCTTTTTTCTAATTTCTGCTAGAATCTGTCTTTTCTGCAGAGACACTCTGTCTGGTGGTGTTTCTCATCCACTATCTTCTCTTCTCCAAGCAGCAGTTTGTTGTTTTCAAAGTTGTTCTAAGAATAAAATAAAAAATGTGTTTCTCACAGTGTACATCTTCAAGATGAGTAACGAATTTATATGTAAGACCCAGGAAATGCAAGTCTTATATGTCGATCAACATCTTAACAGAAAAACAAACAAACAAACAAAAACTGCGAATGTGTTCATTGGAATACTACATCTTATTAACATCTATGAATGTTTGATACACACTACAGCACGGCTATGATTGATGGTCTTTACGCTGAGTTAATAAGAGTACAGACTACATTATTCCATTTTTATGTATTCTAGAACATAAAAACTAAAGTAGTTTAAACAAGATCAACATCTGCCTCAGGGAATCATAGAAGAGGGTTAGTGGAAAGAAAGGAAGACAGAAGAAGAGATGGAAACATTACCAAGAACTGATTTTCTCACTGTATTCATAATGATTGTGGATGTATCAATGTTTGTCAATTGCACACTTTAAATATATGAAGCTTTCCCCATGTCAATTATACCGCATTAAACTTATTTCAGATAAACTATAAAAATATTATTGGCAAGAAATCTTACAAAGAAAATATGTTACATGTCCAAGTACCCTGAAAATTCTACAGCATCAAGCCTAGGCCTCTGCATATGTTGGAGTAAAGTCTAGGTGTGGAAAATCACACATGTTCTCATTACAGAGTTCTTGAAACCTCACTAGGCATGTTCAGCTCTGTGCAGTAGTTGGATTATGGGTCAGGTGTGTCTAGTGCTGATCAGCACAGGCTCAGATACCAGAACTCACTCTTACCAGACACAAGCTCCTGACATAGGCCTTCGATGTTCTGCGCTGACTCTCACATTTGTAACATGGAACAAACATGCACAGTCACAACACAGGATCCATGTCCATGTGCCAATAGGAAATATGATGATGTATGCTAAGTATTGATCACATTACAATCTCATAAGAAGAATTTATATTGTATCAATTGTTAACCTTGTCATACACCTCCCCCCAGACACTCACTTGTGATCTAGACCCTGAACTATCCTCAAGTGTCCCACCCAGCGCTTTCTATATGGCAGGGGAAATGCAAATAGGGCCCTCTCTCTGCTGATGAAAACCAGCCCAGCCCTCACCCTGCAGCTCTGGGAGAGGAGCCCCAGCCCCGGCATTCCCAGGTGTCCCCATTTGATTATTAGGACTGAACACAGAGACTCACCATGGAGACTGGGCTGAGTTGGGTTTTCCTTATTGCTCTGTTACAAGGTAATTCATGGAGAACTAGAGACACTGGATGTGTGAGTGGATGTGAGTGAAAGAAACAGTAGGTGTGTGACAGGCAATTTCTTACGAGGATGTGTCTGTGTTTGCAGGTGTCCAGTGTGAGGTGCAGCCGGTGGAGTCTGGGGGAGGCTTTTTCCTGCCTAAGGGGTCCCTGAGACTCTCCTGTGCAGCCTCTGGATTCACCTTCAGTGACTACTACATGAATTGGGTCCGCCAGGCTCCAGGAAAGGGGCTGGAGAGGGTTGATTTTATTAGAAACAAGGCTAATGGTGGCACAACAGAATATGCCACATCTGTGAAAGGTAGATTCACCATTTCATAAGATGATTCCAAAAGTGCTGTCTCTCTGCAAATGAACAGTCTGAGAACCAAGCCTTATACTACTGTGTGAGAGACACAGTGAGGGGACATCAGCATAGCCCAGACACAAACCTCCTGCGATTATGTGCGAGGGCCACCAGGGGGCGTGTGGGCACAAGGAGCAGAGTCAGCCTAGGGCAGGTGCAGGGGATTATAATTGTTCGTTTGCTGTCAGAATTTTTGGATTCTGCTCTAGAAATTACATCCTGGGACCTTCTTTTGTGTCTCTGCACTCGTTACTGTAGTGTCTGAATTAGAAACGTCTTGTTGTAGTGAATGAACACATTCTCACCTGCCCACAAGGCAGAAGGTCACTCACATGGGCAGAAATCACCCTGCCATGATCACCTGGATCAGAGTCCCGAGGAAGCCCATGGGAATCTGCTGAGTGTTTTCCAGCCAAGCTCAGGGCAAAGACCTCAGCGGGACTCCCTGACTAGGACATCTCCCTGGTTAGGGCAGGTGGGAAGGGCAGGGGGATGAGTATACACACACTTAATAGAAGCTGTGTGCACTGTGCGAGGGGTAGACACTCTTGAAGCTCTGACTTGGCTGGGGCAAAAGCAATACACTTAACAACATACTTAACCCAAACACTTGCACCCCTTTAATATGCTGAAATGCTACAAAAAGAAGAGATCCATAAAATTCCTATTTTTACTTGGATCAGAAACACAGACCTGGTCCACACATCCCAGGGCTGCTCCGTGTCCAGGAAACTTTATTTCTAACAGATGTGGAGCTAAGGACACCAGACATGCATGGTGTCCATGTCAGGAGTTGCCTGCAGATCCCAAAGCCACCCATGGGTCCTGCTGGTCACTGACACAGGATGGCCAGTGGTCACTGTCTCAGAGCTGCCAATGTGTGTGCTGCACCTGGTGTGACCAGGATGGGTTGACACACCTGCTCAGCATCACAGACAGTGATGGGACCATAAACAATTGAGAAGGTCTCCACATAATTCAGTTCATTAGGCCTGCCTTATAATGCCAAAAGGAGGCTTTTTAGCTGAAATCCTCCATTGATTAATAACATAAAGCTTACGAAAGAGCACAAAACATAATTGCATAATTAACATAGAGACAGATGAAGAGTACTCTATAATTATTATATTGGTGTGTCAAAGCAATTTTATTTCTCATATAAGAGCTAAAATACAAAATTACTAATAATAACTATCTTACAAAAATATGTGAATTCTAACATCATAAATATAAAATGTAATGGCTGTGTGTAAAAGTGTAAAATTTTTGGTATGCAATGATAATTCAGTTGTTAACTATTGAAAATAGACACTTTTAAGTGTGAGGTGTTTTATGTAAGCCTCATGGTAAGAGCAAATGGAAAATCTATACAAGACATGAAAGAAAAATAGAAAGTATTCAAAGCATACTGCTACAGAAAACCATCAAACCATAAAGAAGTCAGCAAGAAAACTAGAAACCAACAATACATGTATAAAATGACCAGGAAATAGGACCAGAGGAGTAGTCACTACATATTGAACATACTAGGAATATAAATGGATTAAATTATCCAATGGAAAGAAAGATGACTGAAAGGTTAAACAAATAAATGAATTAAAATATCCAACTATTTTTCTGGTACAAGAGACATACCTAACTTTTAAGAACGCACATAGAAATTGAAGCTATAGAAAAATAAATTTCATGAAAATGAAAACCAAAATAGAGCAGGGGTAGTTATACGTACATGAAACACAGTAGACTTCAACACAAAAGTGGTAATTAGAGAAAAAGAAGAACCTTGCATAATTATAAGTTGTAAATTCATAAAAAAGGATATCGCTTTTGTAAATAAATGCCCCCTATAATCAGGTCACTGAAATATATAAAGCAATTTTGCAAAAATCTGAAAAGATGAAAAGACTGTTGTCATCCAACACATGAATGGATAAAGAAAAGTTTATATAAACAATCAAATACTAGTCAGTGGGGGGAAAAAGGGAAGAAAGAAGTAAAAGAAATGCTGTCATTTTATAACAACATGTGTGGAACTGAAAAACTCTGTGCAAAATTAAATCAGCCAGACCCAGAAATACAAAGGCTGCATGATTCAAATATGTTTTATACATGTGGAATTTCCAACAGTACAAGACATTAAAGCAAGGAGCAGAATGGCGGTTATCAGATGCCAGGGGTGAAAGGAATAGTGGGATGATGGGCAAAGGGTACAAAGCCTCAATTAGACACTATAATTTTTTGAGGTCTATGGCACCAAGCTGTCAATATAGCTAAAATAATTTATTTTACATCCCCAAATCATTAAGAGAATGATGAAAAATGTTCCGGACACAAGATACAGGTTCATTAGGTCGTGGACGTGTTGACTAGAGGGATCTGGTGATTCCACCTCCATTCCGCAGTCCCGCCTCAGTCTGTGCCCAGAACCACACGCAGGACAACTCGTGGATTCACATCAAGAAGAAACACCAAGAGGATGGGGATTCGCAGCTTCCTGGGGTGTGGGAGGCAGGCAGACCGGAAGTGACCCAGGTGGAGTGTTTCCTGGGGCAGTGATCTCCCCCCGGGTCAGGCTGGGGATGCTGCGTGGTGCTGTCAGGTGCGCAGCCTCCAGGTGCGCACACTCGGCGTCCAGATTCTTATCTCCCGTGTAGACACAGCCGGAGCTCCCCGTCCCAGCAGTCGGGCAGTGTCTCCAATTCTGTGGCCCACGCACGTGCCGCGGAGCCGCCCAGCCAGTGGCGAGGTCGGGATACACAGGTGACACAGCCTGGAGAGGAGCGTCAAGGACCGGTAGGACCCAGCCCCTGGTGTTTCTATGGCCCCGGCTCTGCCGCAGGTCCTGAGGCAAACCGGAGTGGGAACCGCAGCCCCAGCACGGAACCTCAGGACCCCTGCGGTCTGTCCCACAAGGCCGGGACTCCTGGACCCACGACTCAAGGGAGGAGCTATTTAGTGTCCCTCAGCGTACGTGGAGGTGACTCAGGCTCCTGAGGGTGTCCCTGTGGGAACAACCTCAGTGTGAGGGACAGGGTGGGGCTGGCCTGTCTCTGCCTGGGCGGGGGCGAGGCTGTGACAACAGAGTCTCTAACTCTCCTCCATCCCAGCAGCCAGGCACATGGCAGGAGCTGGTCCAGGGGCTGATGAGGCCCAGGGTCAGAGCCAGATTTCAGAGGAGGCGAGGTGAGATGCTCACACCTGCATAGACACGTCCCCAGGCACCCTCCCTGGCCTCGCAGGCCTATAAACTGTGGCTGCCCGGTGCTATCTGGTCCCCTCTCCATCACTCACATTTAAATATTGGACATTTGAAAGGGATAGGTAGATAAATAGAATAGTCACTTTGCATTCAGACAAAGCTGGGTACAGTCCAAAGTTTGTTGTTTTTCAGAGGAGCTTCACTGGACCAGCTAACTTGGGTAAGGGTCTCCTTACTTGAATAAGCTTCAAACCCAAGTATATTCAAGGGTTGCTATGGAGTTGGGTTAATTCATGCCAGTCAATCACGCAGTTTGTGATGGGGCGATGTCGATGTTTCTGCTTAGGTTGTTGAAATTACAGAAGCCCCCTTTTTGCCCTTTCCTTGGAAACAGCAGAGTGTCTGGAAAACAGCCTGGACCTCAGAACTCTCCTTGAGACAGAAATTTGATGAACACAAATAATGTCAGTGCTGCAGACACAGCTGGGGAAGCTGTTCAGCTACTGAATGCTGGCCCAGGAACTTGGTCTTTGTGAATGAACCTGCATATTCTACACGGTTCATGTCTTCTCATTGCCAATTATAATTTTTATTCAGTGAACATGTTTCCCCCTAATTTCTAGTGGAAAAACTTCATGACTTTTGACAGTAGAGGGGTATAATTAATAGTTTGCAGAAGAGATGTGGTTATCATTGTTAGAGGAAATTTCTGCTGCAGGAAGCAGGCTCCCTCTGACCAACCCCTGAAACCTGCTGTCAGAGTCCACATGTCAGTGAGTCCTGGCGTGTGGCTGTGATCTTATGAGTTAGTCCTGGTGCAGAGCACAGCTCCCTTCTGAGTAGCTGTGTGACCCTGAGGATGTGGCCTCACACCCATGAGCTTCACTCTGAAAGATGTACATTGGGGGTAAAAGTGATAATTTAACAAGTGTGCTATTTAGAATGATGTCAGTATTCTCATCTCCTCTAGTAGTGTCATTTCCTTTCCTAGGATCCACATAGGACCTGTGTGAGCCTCACCTCTGATGGCCCAGGGCACACCTGCTCTTGCCCTGCCCTGACATGTCACACCTGTGATGCTGGGGCAGGTCCTGCACCCTCAACACAGGGTCCTCACATACACTGACTGAGTCAGACCCTGTTGTCTCTGAAAGGCCCTTTCCTGCATATCATTTCATGAGCAGAGCTTTGATCACCCCCTTGTTCCACCTGGATATTCAAACATATTAGTAAAAGAAATTATTATAAATAAAGAAAAATCTACCACCCTGAATTTAAGTGATAGGACAATCCCCAGAAGTTATGGGGGCCAAAATACTAGCACAAATCTTGGTTCATGTTACAGCTGAAGATCTGGGGCGAGGTGCTATAGGACACTGGAGGGGAGAGGCAGGCCTAACGTGCAGATCACGGTGAGAGGTTGCTTACATGGTGGTCACTGGGTCCATGATTTGAACAGATGGGAAAGGTCTGTCCTCCCTTCAGCAGGTGTGTGTGTTGTGATATTGGAGTGACAATGATTTAAGTTACTGCTCAAGGAGAAGGAAATTGTGCATATGACCCTTTTGTGGATAGGTTGCAAGTGTGTGTTCATCTCCAGGGAAGAGATAATTATGTCTGCTGTGAAGATAAAGCAGATCTTGTGACATTTTTGGCTATTATTAATGTAACTGATGCTGCAGACTGGATCACGTTATAGTGCTCGGGGGAGGCCTAGTAGGAAAAAAAAAGTCATTATAGATATTTTTAGGTTATTAAATATGAAATGTTGAAATTAAAATAAAGATTGTAGTTTATTATATTTCAAATAATAAGCAGTACCACAATATAAAGTATGTGCCTAAACTATCAACACAGTGTTGCAGTCTCACCGGTAGCTTGTTTCATGGAGAACTAGAGACGTTGGGTGTGTGAGTGGATGTGAGTGAGAGAAACAGCGGGTGTGTTTCAGGCAGTTTCTGCCCAGGATGTGTCTGTGTTTGCAGGTGTCCAGTGTGAGGTGCAGCTGGTGGAGTCTGGGGGAGGCCTGGTCCAGCCTGGGGGGTCCCTGAAACTCTCCTGTGCAGCCTCTGGATTCACCTTCAGTGACTACTACATGAACTGGGTCCACCGGGCTCTAGGGAAGGGGCTGGAGTGGGTTGGTTTTATTAGAAACAAGGCTAATGGTGGCACAGCAGAATCTGCTTTATCTGAGAAAGGCAGATTCACCATCTCATGAGATGATTTCAAAAGCACTGCCTGTCTGCTAATGAACAGGTGCGTGAGACCAGAAGGGAAGGGTGTTCCCTGTGACCTGTACCCTGAGGCTGGTGCAGACACACTCTCTGGAGGAAAGTCATTTGCAGAGTGTTAGCTAGGGAGGGGAACTGTGCCTCTTCCAGGACCCTCCTTTCGCCCTGTATCTCCTATGAGAGGAAATAATAAAAAATTTTGAGGACTAAGGGCCATAGTCCCGTTCACCATTCCCACGGAAGGGAGTAGAGCACAGG
The DNA here is from genome assembly GCF_040939455.1 of Microcebus murinus. NCBI lineage: Eukaryota > Metazoa > Chordata > Mammalia > Primates > Cheirogaleidae > Microcebus > Microcebus murinus. The sequence goes on from NC_134109.1 coordinate 639,125, forward strand.
TGCAAATGACCTCTATTACTGGGGGCTCCTGGTGATGGTCACAGCCCAGGGGAAGAGGATGACTGAGTCAGTGAGACGTAGTCATAACAATATCCATCTTCCCCCTCCTCAAACTTCTTCACCCCAGCAGCATGATGAGAGTGGGTGAAAGCTCAGTATGTGATGACAGAGTCTATCTGAGCAGGAGAACCTTGGGAAGCCCAGACACACAGGGGGACAAAACTCAAGTCACTAGAGGAACCTGGACCCACTGACAGCTACATGTTCAGCAACCCTCTATCACCATCCTCGGACTCACATCTTTCTCATCCTTTGTGGTATTAGAAAAGTTTCTCTTCTACTCAAGGTAATATTCAACATATCCTTGTGAATCACTTGGGTCATCCAGCATCAGAACCAGGGACACTCAGGTCTCTCCTGCAGCGACCTGGGCTTGGGCAATTGCAGGGGTGACTAAGAAGTGCCTCTGCCCTGTGTCATATGCAGGGCCTGTGGGCCACTGGGCAGGAGGTCAGGAAGGTTAGATGACCAGCAGGCTGGGCACATGAGGATGGACAAGGCCACCTTTTTTTCTGGTGAGGAGGGACCCCTGTGGAAGCCTGGCCTCCCTCACAGGGCAGGAACCACACTCACCAGGCAGCTGCCCTGCCCAGGAGCTGACCTGGCTGAGCAGGAACTCCTGAGCTGGCTGATAACTCCTCCTTTGAATTATCAGGACCTAACTTTCCTCAGTTGTGAGTTCCCAGTGGACCTTCCGCCCCTGGCTCACACCCCTGCTGGTCTCCTGGGAAGCAGTGAACTCAGGACACCCAGCATCCCTGCACTTTTATGGCCTCTTGGATGGCAAAAGTGAGTTCTTAGGCAAAGCCTGTGTTTGGGGCTAGACACAGCCCCTTTCTCTGGGCAGGAGGCACTGGGTAGGCACATTACAAAGGGCCCTGCTATGGGATGGGACATCTGGGACCTTGGTGCAATTGCCTGAGTCCTCCTCAGGCCACGTGCAGCCCCTGCTCACCCCAGAGGAGACATGTGGGTCCTTGTGCAGCATCCACTGAAGCCTGGACTGGGAAGCAGACATGTATCCTTACCTGGGGTTTTCAAGTGCAGCTCTTCTCTGTCCTGTGACTAGAGTCATGAAAACACAAGTCATTCACTGTGGAGCCAACCTGCCCAGGTGGCAGAGCTACACGGTCCCCCAATATATTCCCCATGGTGGAATTAGTAAGTGGTGGCCCATCCTAGATCCGGTTCTGGGAGTCTGACATGCCCAGTACTCCCTCCTGAGTCCCCTCTTCCAAGATCAGTTCTTGCTTCTTCCCCTGGGGCGATGTCCCATCCAAGTCCCCAGGGCCCTGCTCTCAGGATCCTGGCTGTGTCTCTGAGAGGGGGACCTGCTGAGCTAGGGGCCAGTGTGGCTCTCCCCAGAGTCCAGGCAGCTTGGTGTTCTCTGCACTGACTACATATGGCTCTGCCGGGTTTGACCCTCTATGGGCAAGCATCTGCAGGGTCTCTCTTGCTGGGAGAACAAGCAAACCCACAACGTGTGCAAGTGCCTTTCTCCAGTTGTGAGGTGTTTGCTGTTTTCTGTCTGACAAGGGCACATACCCAGGCCCAAGGTCAGTGTGTGGACTCGACCCATGTGCAACATGCAGAGAAGAAGAGAAGTGGTCCTCCCACAGCTGTGAACACTGGCCACAGTGTGTGTGTGTGTGTGTGTGTGTGTGTGTGAGTGTGCTACAGGATTAGCAGTGTGGTGGGTTCTGGGCCAGCCCATTAGCTGTGTGTTAAAGTTACATTTGAGCAGAGGACCTTAAATAAAATATGAGGCTCCTCCATAACCCCTGAGGGTTTCTGGCCCACTGTGGGTGTGACCGTACTAGGGCACGTGGAGCACTGGGGAAGGGGCTCCCTGATGGTTTCATAGAATCCTTGCTTGTGGCCTCCCTGCAGAATTCCCTGGGTTTAAAAAGGCCAGTTCAGAGTTTCTGGTCAAAATCACATGCTGTCCGTGAAGAAGCATGTGACCCAGGGCACAGTGCGGTCACACTGGGCTAGGGACACTGGGAGGAAGATGTTCTGAGAGTCCAGAGGGAACCTCCCCTGCAGGTGGGGCTGGGTTGCAGGGTGTGCTCAGGAGCACCCAGCACAGGCTGCCGCCCAGCAGCAATGCACAGGAGGCTGGGAGGGGGTTGCTCTTAGGGACTGCGTATTTCTTTTCTGAAAATGTATAATAATAATTTTATATGATATGTTGACATTTGTATGAATATCCTACTCAGCTGTGTTTATGTAACACAGTACTTTAGTGAAAGCCACATTTACAAAGGGTCTCTAGCCCTCCTACATGTGTTAAGAGTAAGCAGCTGGAGGCAAGGGAAGCTTTTTACATATAACTGGGTAGAACATTTCAAGAATTTCACTAATACAAAGAAGAAGATATACAGATGCCAAAGCCCGTAGGTGGTGCTGGAGCTGACCATGCAATTCACATGTGGATTCACAGTGAAGAACGTGTATTTGGGGCTTGTTTTTCAGTGGGAGGACCTCTGTGCACATAGAGTGCAAGGGGGTTGCAGGAACCCCTGTCCTCAGCATCTCCCTGTTGTTGCATGGTCCACGTATCCTCATGTTGCTCCTTCTTATGCTGTGGCAGGTCTAGGGCTATGAAATGCCCCACCTCATGAATATGCAAACTACCCGAGGTCTGCTGAGGTAAATACAGCTATGCCTGTGCCCTGAGAGCATCACCCTAAGCCACGTCCCCCCACTGGAGAAGCCCCTGAGAGCTCAGCTCCTCACCATGGACTGGACCTGGAGGATCCTCTTCCTGGTGGCAGCAGCTACATGTGAGGGTCTCCCCAGTCCCAGGGTGAGGAAGGGACTGGAACCAGGCAAGGTGGGTTCACCCAGTCCTGTCTCCTCTGCACAGGTGCCCACTCCCAGGTCCAGCTGGTGCAGTCCGGGGCTGAGGTGAGGCCACCTGGGGCCTCTGTGAAGGTGTCCTGCAGGGCTTCCGGATACACCTTCACCAGCTACTATATGCACTGGGTGAAACAGGCCCCTGGACAAGGGCTGGAGTGGATGGGAGGTGTTGATCCTGAAGATGGTTCCACAAGTTACGCGCAGAAGTTCCAGGGCCGAGTCACCATGACAGCGACCACATCCACAAACACAGCTTTCATGGAGCTAAGCAATCTGAGACCTGAGGACACGGCTGTGTATTACTGTGCAAGAAACACAGTGTGACAAATCACATCCTGAGGTGTTCAGAAACCTTGAGGGAGATGCAGCTGTGCTGGGCTGAGACAGTGACGGGGACTAGGAGGACCGAGCCTCTCTTTGATGTAGGATTATGAAAGCAGAGGGGAAATGGAGTTGATTATCTGTGAAATATCTTCAGTGATGTTTTGATGAACCAGATCATTGTGTTTCTCCCACTCCGTTAGTGTGTTCATCAAACAGGTCCCCGTGAGGGTGAATTTTACCTGCTAAATAGGTTGCATTAAAGAATACCTGCAGAGGTGGTAAAGCATTACTTCTGGGTGTGTCTGTGAGGGTGTTTGAAGAGGAGACTGTCAGTCAGTGGAATGACTGGCATCATCTGCGCTCAGGTGGGTGGGCAGGGTGCAATCAGCTGGGAGCTCAGACAGCTGGAAAGGCAGCAGGAGGCACAGTCATTCCCTCTCTCCCTCTTCAGGAGCTGGGACATCCTTCTCCTCCTGCACCTGCACATCAGCACACCAGGTTCTCTGGCCTTAGGTTTCAGACTGAGAGTCACCCACTGGTCTCAGGCCAGCAGAGTTGGACCAAGCCATGCTAGCAGATCCCATGGGCTCTGTCTTCCCTTTAATGTATCTGTCTATCTGTCTGTCCATAGCTATCTTTCTGTCTACTTATCTATCTGAAATCTATTTATCTATCTATCTGTATCTGTCTATCTATCTATCTACCTATCAACTAATGCAACATCCTAAGAAGCTTCCAGGGTGACAAGAGCCACATGCAATCAGGAGATGTGCTGGGCTGAGCATGGAGGAGAAGTCCTCAGATCATGGGGGAAAGTGGGGCTGGGGTCTTGTAAGGGCTGGTGGGAGGGGGAACTTGAGCAAAGGTGAGTCTGTGCTCACAATACTTGGCCCTCCTTTGCCATGTTTAAAATGAGCATCGTAGTCTCATTCGAACTCCAAAGTTGTCCTCCTGGGGCTAAGATCAGAAATGTCCCCCAGGGCCTGGGAAACACAGGAGAATCCAGATCTCAGTCCTTCCCCATTTATAAGACAGGGCTCCCCACAGGCAACTCTCATTCAGATGAGAAGGTTAATTCATGCTGGGCTGGGGAAGCTCACAGTTCCATCCTCACACAGGGCTGAGGTCTCTGGGAAGGTCGGAGATGTGGTCTATGGCAAGGTGGGATGGTGTCTCAGCTGTCGCTCATGGGCCCAGGGGACAGTTTTGACAACACATGATGGCAGGATAGGGTCCACTTTGTCCTCAGGTGTCCCCAGGTGTCCTGTCCCAGGCAGCAGCAGGAGTGGGCCCGGGGCTGGGGACGCTGCGCAGACCCTCTCCTCACCTGTCCTGTTTGAGGATTCTCCACCACCACCAGTGGCTGCTGTGGGACTGGGTCCCCCGGCCCATGGGGAAGGGTCTGTCATGGATGAGGTGCCTCCGTGATGATGGGAACTTAAGGCATAGCCAGTCCGTAAAGAGTCGTCTTTGACCCCAGAAGCACGTCCAGGATCCAGGTGTCCCTGCAGCTGACTTCCCCAGGAACTTAGGACACAGCCCTGTGTGTCTGTGCCAGACACAGAGAGGGGACATCAGGGGGAGCCCAGACACAGACCTGCAGGGGCACACGAGGCCTCCGGGGGTGCTCGAGGCCCACCAGAGGCTCATCCCCAGCTCAGCAGCAGGTGTGGAGGGAAGCTAAGGATTCTTTCCAGATCCTGGAATTTCCTGTCCCTGCCTGTCATTCTTCTTCTTCAGGGCTCTTAGAGTTTTCCTTGTAATGCCCTGGCTTCTTCATGTGAAATGGGATGACTTGGGACATCATTTCAATACAAATTTAAGCTTCTTATTATTTTTTTTTTTTTGCATTATCTGCTACCCATAAACTTTCAGTACAATCTTTGCCACAATAAATCATTGATCCTCAATCAACATCCTTACATCATGGAACGGTTTTTTGTTTGCTACGCTGTGTTGGTCATTGAGGAGCAAACAATTCTCTTTTTTAAGTGTAAGGTGTTTTATGTAAGCTTCATGGTAACAACAAATGTAAAATCTATACTAGACATGAAAGAAAGATAGAAAGTATTCAAAGCATAGTGCTACAAAAAACCATCAAACCACAAAGAAGTCAGCAAGAAAACTAGAAACCAATGGTACATGTATAAAATGACCAGCAAACAAAACAGAGGAGTAGTCACTACATATTATCCAGGATTTGAAAGATTCACTGTTGTCTCAATTGGACATTTAATGAAGAAATAAAACAAATCATTCATGAACTCTTGCAAAAAAGGAAGATGAGGGAGTACTTCCAAATTCTTTGTTTGGGACCTGATTTCTCCTGGTAACAAAGCTAATCAAGCACATCACAAGAAAATAAAATTGTACCTAAATATCCTTGATAAACATACATGAAAATATTCTCAATAAAATACAATCTGTATTCTATAACACATTAATAGTACAAGGCAACATGATAAAATTCAATTCATCCCTAGGATGCAATGATGATTCAACATATGCAATTCAATAAATGGGATACATCATATTATCAGGATGTACCACAAAAACCACAAGATCATGACATGAGATGCAGAAAAATTATGTAACAAAGTTTAACATACATTTTTGATTTAAAAATAACTATTCAAAACTAGATGCAGAAGGAGTGTAACAAAATCCAATACAGGTCATGTATGCTAAACCAACAGCTAACATTATAATCAATGGCATAATAAAGAAAAGATCCATACTAATTGAAAAGCTTTCATCTAAAATTTGCAACAAAGTAAGAATGCCCACTATTGCCGCTTCTTTTGGTCATAGTGGTGGAAGTCCTTATCAGAGTAATTAGGCAAGAGAAAAAAGTAAAACGCATACAAATATGAAAAAAAAGAAGTAAAATTGTCATTGTTTGCTGTCCACATGATTTTACACAGAGAGAACCCTAAAGACACCACAGACACAAAAAATTGGATCCAATACACGAATGCAATAAATTTTCGGGTACCAAATAAAAACACAAAAATTGGTAGCATTGTATACATTCTCAGTGAACTTTCCAAAAAATGAAAAGAAAAATCCCATGTATAATAGGTACAAAATATAAAATAATTAGGAATAAATTTAATCAAGGAGATGAAAGATCTGCACAAGGAATACAACAAAAATTTCATAAAACAAAATAAGGAAAACACGAATGCATGGAAAGACACATAAGTTCATAGATTGAAGGAATGAATATTGTTATAATGTCCATACTATAAAATATTCAAAGCAATTGTTTCCAATATTTCTATGTAATTTGACATATCAATAAAATAACACACAATCCTAACAATTTAGCAGATGAGGAAACCATGAACTAAACGGACCAAATGAGATACATCACACTACCTGATTTCAAACTATATCACAAAGTGATGTACATAAAACAGCATGGTACTGGCATAAAAATACATAAATAAACCAAAAGAACAGAATAAAAAGCCCAGAAATGAACCTAGAATCAACCATCAATTGATTTTCAACCGTATTGCCAAGAATACACAAAGGTGAAGAAAGGCTTGTTCAGAAATTGCATTGGGATTATTGAATATCCACATATCGAAGAATTAAAATGAGCCCTTACATCACACAATATACAAGAATCCACTCCAAATGGATTGAAGGTGAGCATATAACCTGAAATAATAAAACTCCTTGAAAAAAAATGTAGGGGGAAACTGCACACCATTCATCTGAGTCATACATTTCTAGATTTTACTTGCAAATGCAAAAAGGCAAAACAAAATCATCAAATGGGATAAAAATCAAACTGGAAACCATCTGCATAAGAAAGGAAACAATTAACAAAGTGAAGAAAACCTACATTTTGGAAGAAAATATTTGCAAACTATATATCTGATAAGAGGTTAATATTCAGTATATATAAATATATTTTTGAAAGCTGTCCAAAAAATAATCAATGAAAACATGAGAAAGAGATCTGAATGGGAATTTTCCCAAAAGAAGAATTATAAATGACCAACAGATATGTGAAGAAAATGTTCAATATCACTGTCTATTAGGGAAATGAAATTAAACCTCAATAACATATCACCTCACTCATATTATTAATAGAAGGGTTAGTATCAAATAGATGAAATGTAACACTTGCTGGCTGGCTTGTGAAGAAAACAGGACTCATGCACTGTTTGTGGAAATGTAAGTTAGTACAGCCAATAGAGAACATGGTATGGAGGTCCCTTAAAAAACCAAAAGAAGTATCATATGATGCTGCTATTGCACTTCGGGGAATTTACCAAAAATATTTGAAATCGGTATGCCAAGCGATGCCTGCGGTCCACTGTTTATTGCAGCACACTGTCAAGGACAATGATCTAGTTACTGAATCATCCCGCATGTCTCCAACAGATGAATGGATAAAGAAAAGTCTATATAAACAATGAAATGCTAGTCACCAGAAAAACAAAAATGGGGAAGAAAGAAGTAAAAGAAAAGCTGTCGTTTGTGACAACATGGGTGGAACTGAAAAACACTGTGCAAATTCAATCATCCTGACCCAGAAAGACAAAGGCTGCATGATTCAAATATGTTTTATACATGTGGAATTCCAAACAGTACAAGACAGTAAAGCAAGGAGTAGAATGTCGGTTACCAGATGCCAGGGGTGAAAGGAATAGTGGGATGATGGACAAAGGGTACAAAGCCTCAATTTGACACGATGAGTTTTGAGGTCTATGGCACCGAGCTGTGAATATAGCTAAAATAATTCATTTTGCATCCCGGAATCGTTAAGAGACTGATGAAAACTGTTCTGAACGCAAGAAATAGGTTCATTAGGTCGTGGACGTGTTGACTAGAGGGATCTGGTGATTCCACCTTGCATTCAGCAGTCACACCCTCACTGTGTCCCCAGAACCACTCACAGGACAACGTGTGGATTCACAACAATAAGAAACAGGAAGAGGATGCGGATTCGCGGTCACCGGAAGTCACCCAGGAGGACCATTTCCGGGGGTGATGACCTTCCTCCCAGTCCAGCTGGGGAGGCTGTGAGGAGGCGCTGGCACCTGCGCGGCCACCACAGCACAGGTGTGCACCCCACGCCCAGAGCCTTACCTCCCGTGTAGACGCACCGATCCTCCCGGTGCCAGCCGTGGGCGGCGTCTCCAGCTGTGTAGCCCACGCACGTGCTGTGGCGCCACCCAGCCGGCAGGAAGATCCCGAGGGACACGAGACACAGCCCAGAGCAGCATGTCAACACCGGCAGGACCCAGCCCCCTGTGGTCGGCAGTTCCCTGGCTCCGCAGCAGGTCCTGGGGCACCCCGAGTGGGAACCGCAGCCCGGACACGGAGCCTCAGGACTCCCCGCGGTCTGTCCCACAAGGCCGGGGCTCCTGGAGGCAGTACTCAAGGGAGGAGCGACTTCCGGTCCTCAGCGCGAGCTATGGTGAGTCCAGCTCCTGTGGGTGTCCCTGTGGGAGCGACCCCAGTGTGCAGGGACAGGGCGTGGCGGCCTGTCTCTGCCTGGGCGGGGCGCGGATGAGCACACAGGGACCAGGACTCTCCTCCCTCCCTTTAGCCAGGCATGTGGCTGGAGCTGGTCCAGGACCGGCTTTGGGAGGAAGCCCGGTGAGGCCTCTCACACCTGCGTAGACACGTCTCCAGGCAACCTTCATGCACGCGCAGACCTCTAAACTGCTGCTGCCCGGGGCTCTCCATTCCCCTCCCCATCATTCGCGTTTAAATCTTGGATATTTGAAAGGGATCGGTGAATAAATAGAATATCACTTTGAATTCAGACAAAGCTGGGTACAGCCCAAAGTGTGTTATTTTTCAGAGGAGCTTCACTGGACCAATTAACTTGGGTAAAGATCTCCTTAGTTGAATCAGCTTCAAATCCAGTATATTCAGGGGTTGCTATGAAGTTGGGTCAGTTCATGCCATTCAATCATGCAGTTTGTGTGGGGGTGATGTAGATGTTTCTGCTTAGATTGTTGAAATTACAGAAACCCCTTTTTTGCCTCTCCCTTGGAAACAGCAGAGTGTCTGGTAAAACACCCTGGACCTCATGTCTCTCTCCTTGAGACAGGACTTTGATGAACACAAATACTGTCAGTGCCACAGACACAGCTGGGAAAGCTTGATGGGACTGTCTCACCATCATTGCTGGGACCTTCCTGCTGTCACCTGATCATGGACTCACTTTGAAAATGCAAGTGGCCATGAGTAGCTGAGAAAATAAGATTGATTGCTCAAAGTGGGATGTGTCCACTGAGTCTCTCACAGAGTCACCTTCAACACCTGTGGCATTAGTGAGACCTGCAGGTGGAACCCTCAGTGTGCTGACTGCTCTGTGGTAGCATCCAGGTCCTTGTGACAGGTGTCTTTGTGGCTCTACAGGACAACACAGCACCCTGAAGTTGAGTCCCTCATGTATGAAGTGCCTGCCCCAGATGGTCTCCTGTGCAAGAGCTTCATCATCCTCCTCCTTCTGCTCCTCCTGACTGCCCTCTCCTATGTTCTCCTCCTTGCTATGGAGAGTAAAATTATTCCTTGTTTTTACTCTGATACCCATCATTATCAAAAAGGAACCCGTGTCATGTATAGAACAAGGATTTGTCTCTAAACCACATGGAATTCACAAAAGATTTCTTCCATAACTCAGTCTTCATAATGGGGGATACTTGTGTAAAATTATGCACAACATCCATCTTATAAAGACATTTCCATTCTTGAGTTATTTCCATGTCTACCTTTAGACACAGATGTATCCTCATTGTAAGTAGGAAACTGATAACAGTCTGAGAGGCTTTGGGCCTTGTACAGTCCCTGCCTTGACATGACTACAGAGTCAGACAGGAAGGTGGTGACACCACCCTGCATATGAGGGAGTGTGGAGGAAGCAACAGGACCAGAGGACAGATGTGACTACTGTCCTTTAGAGTTATTTTGTTGATTTTAGTTGTCTATGGTATTTTTAATTCAAAATTACTAAAGCATTAAAACACACTTGATTTATATAAAGCCCAAGAAAGCTGCAAAGCTCAAGTGTTGGTGAGCACATATCATTGCACAGGATGCTGTGGTTGGCCATAAAGTGGCCACAGGAGAAGGGTCACTCAGAGTATGGGTGAGGAGCCTGGACATTATGGAAAAGAAGGCAGGTGTCCTCCTGGGGAGAACAAGACACAGTGACTCTGTAGGCTGAGTCTGCAAGGGCTTGGGCAGGTGCACCAGAGTCTGTCCAAGAGAAGTGGCATCTGATGAAGGGACCTGATGTTGCGTGATTCTGGAAAAGTGAGGGTCATGGAAATCAGCCTGGGAGGCTCCCATGAGGGCTTGAGAGAGGCTGTTCCTTAAATGAGTGGCCATCACAGTTGGAGTAGAAGGGGAGACAGCTGCATTGTGGAGGAGCCACCACCTCTGGACCTGTTAGTTGGGATCCCTGTGTGTGTGGAAGCAGCACATCTGACATGCAGCACAAAGGAATGATGTGATGGGAGTGGCTGCACATGTCTCTCATGGGAAAGTGTGAAAAGTGCAGGGGCAACACAAGTCAGCAAAGAATTCTGTCTTCACAGTATCAGCTTTGAATATTCATGTCTAGAGTTAGCAACATGCTTATTAGTTTATTTGCTCAAGGCAATAGTATATGTTTCACGTAATTCATGATTATTTTATAATTACTGATGTTTATAGATTCCTTTTGTCAATAAATTTGCTTTGGCAAATTAACTGCAGCTGGGAGACTGTTTAAATGTTCCTGTATCAGAGCACAGCCACCAAATCTGCAAGAGAAAAAATATTTACACGTTGCTGATTGAAAGGAATCAGTGATTTCAGTAAGATGCATATGGTGACAGTGTCTGGAGCCAAAACGTGACATTTGCAGTAAGCTACCCTGAGATGCCCTTCAGTATTTCCCAGTTAAACATATCAAATGGGGATGGCTAAAGCAGACGCAGTTGGGATAATCACTTCCGTTCTAAACTACTCCTGCGAATGGTGTTCATCTTTGAAAAGTCTATTTTGACTTAAGTCAGCCTGTATTTACTATTGTAAGGAGGTGATGCATGGAGTCTTTTTTTGTCACATCTAATTGTAAGCCATAATGAATTAACTTCATTTTACCTTACTACTCTGCAGTGAGAGCATCCAAGCCCACAGTAGAGTATTTGGGAACGATGTGTGCTATGACCATGGTGATTTAGGCAAGGGAGTACTTACAGTGTTTAAGGTGAGATGTACCTCTTTGTCCCTATTGTATATGGCAAAACCATAGCAGTATAGGGGTACTTTTTAAAATTTTTTCTTGGTTTCCTAGATATAATTGTAATATGTGCTTCAGTATTAAGGATATGCAGTATTTTCAACAGTGAATTTCTGCAATGTGTAAGATACTTACAGCCTTCATTGAAGAGGACCAAAAGCTAGGCGACACTCTTTTATATTTTATCATATGTTATTTTAGTATATTTTAGATTTCCAATTAGGTCAATCACAACTACTCTCTGTTCTATTGCACAGTATAACTATTGTTAACAATTATGTATTGCATACTTGAAAATAGCTGAAACAGGATTTTAAATATTGTCACTACAAAGAAATAACAAATATTTGAAGGTGATTGACATACTACTTATGTTGATTTGATCATTCTACAATGTATACATGTGTTGACATCCCATTGCATTCCTTCAATATATATAATTATTGTTTGTCAATCAAAAATAAATGAAATTTTACCCAAGCGCCCTAATACATGAGCAACTTAATAAAATGTGGTATCCATATACCATTGAGTTATACCCAGCCATAAATTTCAATGATGATCTAGCACCTTTTGTATTATCCTGTTAGCTGGATAGAATAGCTGGAGCCCATTCTACTAAGTGAAGTATCATGAGAATGGAAAGACAAGCACCACATGTGCTCACCATCAAATTGGTACTAACTGATTAAAACACTAAGGTGTTCACATTGTAGTAATATTCAATGGGTGCCAGACAGGTAGCCAGACAGGGGGCAGCAGAGAGGGTAAACTCACACTAATTGATAGGGCGTGAACTGTGTGGGGGAAGGGCATTCTTGCAGACCTGGCTTGGGTGAGGCCCAGGCAAATATGTAACCAAAATGTCTGTACCCCCATAATATTGTAAAATGAAAAAAAGGAATGATAAAAATGATGAACACTTTGGATGAGGAATATACTAGTTTTCTTAATTTGATCAACATGCAAGGTAAATATATATCAAAACACATTTTATGAGATTAAATATAGGTATTATTTCTCAACTAAAATAAAATGGAGATTTTAATGTAACAGTACAAATAAATGCAGGTTTACCTCCTTTTATGCAGATTGTATAACTTTATTTTGTATTTATTTTTTTAATATCTCCTTTAATTTTAGAATATTACTGGGATATAAAAGTTTAGATTCCATATATTGCCTTTTCCCCGCCCAAGTCAGAGCTACAAGCATGTCCACCCCTAAACCCCGCAGGGAATCAGAGCAACAACAAAAAGAAGTAAATGAGACCTGATCAAATTAAAAAGTTTCTTCACAGACAAGGACACTATCAGGAGAGCAAGCAGAAAACCTACAGAATGAGAGGAAATACTCACATGCCACACATTTTACATTCTTTAAGTCATTTTGTCCACATCTCTATGCAGATCATATGCAAACTGGTCCTTGCTGTGAAAATGTACAGGCCTCTCCAGCAGCTCCAGCTTATCTCTCATGGCTTCTGGGCGTCTTCAATGTTCAGTGACAGAGAGAATGGTGTGAATATTTCAGTTCTTTTTTCTTAAGATGAGAAAGTCAGAGTAATAGTGGGAGGGCACCAGTATCAGTGTTTACGCTAAATCCACTTTACAAGACCTGCAACTGCTGGTCTCTTTGTCCAGGGGCATGTTTTGTCTTCAGACCCTCATGCTCACCTACGTGGGGAAGATGAGAGCATCCACCCACAGACTCTCCGCCACTACACACACATCTCAGTGTCTCCAGGCTATAGAAGGGTGGCGTTTGTGTGTTTGAGCAAATGCCATGGGGTGATATCATGTCTCTGCTTCCCACAAATCCCAAGATAGTGGGTGATGTGTTATGAAGATGATGTGGGCCAGGTGAGGAAAACTTCATGTAGATGTGCAGAAGTGAAATCCACCCACAGATTATCCCCTGCTACACACACATCTCAGTGTCTCCAGATTATAGAAGGGTGGTGTTTGTGGGTTGGGGCAAATGCCATCGGGTGATATCATGTCTCTGCTTCCCAAGAATCCCGGGATAGTGGGTGATGTGTTATGAAGATGATGTGGGCCAGGTGTGGAAAAGTTCATGTAGATGTGAAGAAGTGAAATCCACCCACAGACTATCCCCTGCTACACACACATCTCAGTGTCTCCAGGTTATAGAAGGGTGGTGTTTGTGGGTTGGGGCAAATGCCATCGGGTGATATCATGCATCTGCTTCCCAAGAATCCCGAGATAGTGGGTGATGTGCTATGAAGATGATGTGGGCCAAGTGAGGAAAAGTTCATGTAGATGTGCAGAAGTGAAATCCAATTTGAAATAAAATTTGGAATCTGTTTTGAAATGCTAGATGATTGCAGCTTCTGATTGCTTGGGAATGAGGTGGCAATAGACAGAAGTAGGGTTATTTGTGGTTTTGCCTTCTGATAGCCTGGTGCATGGTCATTGCACAGAGTGCAGTGGGCATTCCAACACATACTGGCCTATTGCAACGGCTCAGGTCATACACTAATGCCTTTAATTTTCATTGAGTTAATTATGCATTTAAGTTCATCTTGGTATATATTGTCAAAACCTGGGATTTCCAAATAATGCTCCAGTGGAATAATTGGAATTTAAATATATTCCTCACTTACTCACTGTGCAAACACAGTCACAGCCTAATACTGTAGTCACTGCCCTTGCAAAGATGGCAACTCTTTCCTGCCCTGCTAATCTTTTGCATGAGAAGCTTAAATGTGTTGGGCAGCACCACGTGTTCCTCAGATGGGCCACTGGGAGTGCCACCAGATAAAGTGAGGGGCTGGTGCTATTCCTATTCATGCTCCTTTTCATTCCCATGAAATGTCTACAGACTGAGATAACGTCTGCATCCTGCTACATTATGACCCTTCCACACAGTAAAGGGAACTATGCATGTACATGTGGGGAGCCCCATTGCACTTAATGTAATGGTCAGATACGTGGCATACAAAATTATTGACACAGGTAAACCTCTCAGTCATGCCAGCACCTTCTGATGAGAATCCCATGCTGAGTGTCTTTACTGGGAGTTGGAGCTCTTGGTGCCAGTCAATGGCAGGTTGACACCACTAATTGAATTGGATGCATAGTAATCACAGAGCTAGTGGTCCTGAGTGAGGCCTTGGGTTGTGGAAGACACACAGATGCACTGGATCCAGTCAAGGTGAGTTGCTGTATCTTCTAGAGTCAAAGGTCTTAGTGAATTTGCCATCAGGTGATTCCTGGACTCAGTGAAGGAGCCCTGTTGAGGTCACTGGTGGTCTATTTTGCTTGCAGCCTTCAGATTAGGCAGAGGGAGGACCTCAGTCTGCCTTGATGGGTTGAAGTACATGAAGTTGGGTGATGTGTGTCATCCATCTCTGTCACTGTGACCTCTTAATTCATGGACCCTTTGGGCAGCACTGGAGTCCCTGATTGCAGAGGGTTACTATTGTCCTCTGGCTAATTCCATGCACGTGACTGTCAATGTAATTCCACAGGGAGTGCTCTGTAAAGATGCTGAAATGCAATGCAAAGGTCTTCACGCCAAGGCCCAGACAGCACAGGCATAAATAACCCACATGCTAGAGACAGGTGCTGCCTGTAGGGAGAAAGAATCAAGATGGTGAATGTTATTATGTGGTAATAAGCTTGCAACTGTCACATGACCCCTTAAACTAAAATTTACTAGAGATGTTTAACCTAGGAATGTTTACAAATGATTAAACTATGAATGTTCAACAGGTGGC